>NC_143526.1:19360465-19969465 GCF_031878675.1 Megascapheus bottae | reverse complement strand
GAGCTCTGCTTTGAAGACCTTATAGAATTCAGCTGTGAATCCATCTGGCCCTGGGCTTTTCTTAGCTGGAAGGTCTCTTATTCCCATTTCTATTTCAGCGCTTGAAATAGGCCTGTTTAGTTGCGTTACTTCTTCTTGGTTCAGTGTGGGTATGTTAATATTGGCTAGAATTGATCCATTTCTTCTGAATTCTCAAATTTGTTGGTGTAGAAGTTTGAGAAGTATTCCCTCATGATGTTCTGGATCTTGGTAATTTCTGTCATGATATTACCATTTTCATCTGTGATTTTGTTTATTTCAGTATGCTCCCTTCTTTTCTTGGTAAGATTTGCTAAGGGCTTGTCAATTTTGTTAATTTTTTCAAAGAACCAACTCCTTGTTTTGTTGATTTTTTTCTATAGTTTTTTTGGACTCCAATTCATTTAATTCTGCTTTGATTTTAATAATTTTTTACTCAATGATTCATATGCCGTAATGTGCCCAGCACTAATCTAGAACACAATAACTCATTGCAAATACAACCGTGGCTATCAATGTAACATTTTATAGTAGTTGGGCTTTAAAACATAAAAAGAAACAAAGCGTTAATGAAAATCACACTAACCCAACATTTCCAAAAAATATTTCACCATTTTATGATATGAGACCTTGACAAATTTTACTTATATTTGAAAGAGAAATGAGTCTTGAAGTATTTCATACATGATACCCCTTGGATTTCATATTTGCTGCAGGGAATTTCACTCTAAGCAGTTAATTCTCCTTAGAAAGATTTATGGATTTCATTCAATATATTCCTACATGCAGATTAACAGAGAAACATTATAGACATGTCCTCATGCACATATTGCTCAAAATATATTACTGAGTGTGGCGATAAAACTCTGCTGGAAGGAAAACTGAGTCATTAGGCACTTTTAACCCCTCCTGTGAAGTGAGCATCAATGGGCGGTTAAATGTCCCCATCTTGGCATAATGTTTCTCTTCCTCAGGAACTCACTGGAACTTGGCTCATACACAACAGCCAGAAACTTGTTTTGATGGTGCATGAAGTAAATTCTTAACTTAAACATCTTCTTCATTCTCTTGGTGAAAATACAGTCTTGACACCCATCTTTCTATTGAATTGCTGTCAGGGAAAGCTTTGCCCAAGGTCAGCACAACAAGCCTGCTCAGCTTGTACTGCCATCTACTTTAATACATTTGAAAGATTTCTGTCAGATTCCAAGCACTGAAGATTGAGCTGATAATCGTAGGTATTGTGCAGAGGCATTAGCACTTTTTTTTGCTGGGGTTATATTAACACCCTTTTAACTATTCTGAAGAAACATTTATCCAGTGGGGAAAAATACCAAGTTGAATTAGGGATTCTTAGCTGCCCACCACAGGCAGTATCACAGAAATCTCTATGGTTTTCTGCAAGGGGAATTTACCAGGATCGTAGACTGGTTTGATGCCTAATGAATATGAATGTACACATATGAACATTTCAAAAAGTAACATTAGAAGCACACAGAGAGAAAATCTGCTTTTATGTGTGATCCCTCTGAGAAGGCTCCCATGAGTGATTTTCTTGGAACAGACCAAATGATTTTTGTCATCATTCCCAAAGAATTTTTACTCTGGCCTATCAGGTGGGATATAGCCCAAAGGTACCTGGAGCATAGCCTTACATTTCCATGTGGTTAACCCTTTAAGTGCAAAAACTTACCCTGCTGACAAGTAACATTGCAGAACATGGCACGGAGAAAAAAGAAAAGGAAAGGAGAAATGTGGATTTCATTTTCAAGAAAGCCAATTTACCTACTTTCATCAGAAATGGAGAAATTGTTGAACTATACAAGATGAAATGGATCGTGCTTGGTTGATGAATCCAAATGTGCTCACTCCACATGTTTTATTCCTGGACCTTAATTCTAGAAGAGAAATAAGGCAACACAGCAGCAGTCAATTCACAGACAGAATACATACATGTATATTATATTATATATGATTTTTTAAAAAATTCTTGCCAATTATGGGGCTTGAACTCAGGGCCTTGGCACTGTCCTTGGACTTTTCTCAAGGCTAGAGCTCTACCACTTAAGCCACAGCACCACTTCTAGCTTTTTTCTATGTATGTGGTACCGAGGAATCAAACCTGAGTTTTCATGAATGCTAGGCAAGCACTCTACCACTAGGCCAAACCCCTGGCCTTATTATATATGATTTTTTAAAGCAATTCACTTTTCCTTCAATAATACCAAATATTCTTGCATTATACTAAGAAAGAACTATCATTCTCTTCATAGCACCTGTCAGAGGGTGAATCCACTCAGAGTGAATCACCCAGTGTGGTACTTGGATGTTCTTTAATGACTTTTTTCATCCCATAAGCTCCTAATCTCTGCAAAGATGAAAGGGAAAATCATTTTTCTGTGTTCTGATACCTTGCAAACCTTCCAGCACACTGTTATACACAAAGCTGATCCTCCCAAATAAGTTGAGCAAAGAATTACTATTATGAAAATTCCCTATGGGAACTGTAAGAAATGCTGATATGATTCTTAATGGTTGAGCATTTACTCAGGCGTAACTTTTCCATCCATATTCATAGTCTTAACTTTGGAATTTCTTTTATAGCACTGGTCTTGACTGTGAATATTCTCTCTTCTTATTCTACACTGTAGTAATTGATTGTCAAGGATGCCAGTTAAAAGCCTGGTCAGTACATGGGCAGGAGTTGTCACTCTGTCATGAAGTTGACTCATTCACTATAAGGTCTCATACTAGGGTCAGACCAAGCTCCCCTATCCCCCACATTTTGCTAAAAGAGGCAGTTATAAAGATATTTGTTACAATATTTCTCAGCAAATGCAAACAAAACTTAGAAGCAATTGCTTTAATTTTAAGCTAAAATGGAAATGTTTTATTCTTATAGTTTGGATCTTTTAAAGAATGTGTACTGCTTCAGCCAACGCATACAGAACCCTTACCCTTATAAGGAATTGGGCATGATACTGAAGTGATTTCAGTTATATGTGGTAGAGCCTTGCCTCATAGAATTAGTCAGAAGCAGAGAAAAAAAAACAAGACTAACAGTTACTCTTGAACAGGATCATTTGATAATGTTAATACTGGCAGTAGGAAAATGACTAAAAATGCAAATGTTGTGTGATTCCATTTATGGGGCAAAAATAATTTGTGGAGACAAAAAAAATGAGGAGGTCAGGAGTTTGGCCTAGGGGTAGAGTGTTTGTCTAGAATGCTTGAAGACTTTGGTTCAATTCCTCAGCACCACATACATAGAAAAAAGCCAGAAGTGGTGCTGAGGTTCAAGTGGTAGAGCTCTATCTACCCTTGAGAAAGTCCAAGAACTGTGCTCAGGCCCTGAGCTCCAGCCCAGGACTAGCAAAAAAAAAAAAAAAACAAAAACAACTACATAATGAATGAGGAATAGCACTAGCAATTATCACAACAACAGAAGCAACAAGATTTTATTCATCAGACAAAAATACTGAATAATAACCAGTTCTAAGGAAGGAGAGACACAAAAGACAAACAAACACATCACTCATAGGAATATAGATTTTTTTGACATTCACAAGAAATTCCGTAATTTTGAGATGAACCCAAAACAATTACATTTTTGGTACAATAACTCCATTTGGGGGAAATGTATTCTAATTTAGATTACCTGCACCTGTAACAAGGGTAAACTTAAAGGAGTATTCACTGGTAGTATTATAATGTGAACAGGGGAAAAACTTAATATGTGTACTATAAAAATTTATGTCTTCTGAGAAGTCTTTTTAAATCTTTAACTCACTTATTGAGTTTTTGTTTCATTGAGGATTTATTTTGGGGTGCTTTAACTTTTTGAGCTCTGATAATATTGTAGGTATGAAGACCTTTTTGATGCATAGCTTGTGAAGATTTTCTCCCATTCTGTAGGCTTTCTAGTTATCTGGCTAGCTATGTCCATCGCCATACAGAAACAATTCAGTTGGCTGCAATTCCATTTACCTCATTTTGTGTTGATTTGTTGTGATTCTAGATCTTTACTCAGGAAGTTTTGACCTGTGTCAAGGAGGCCTAGTGTTTCCCCAATGTCTTCCTTAAACATGTTTGGTGTATCTGGTCCTACATTGAGGTCTTTGATCCATTTGGAATTGATTTTGGTACAGTGTGATATGTAAGGATCTAACTTCAGTTTTCTGCACATGTATAGCCAATCTGGTAGCACCATCTGTTGAAGAGGCTGTCTTTCTTCCATCTAATAGCCACATGAAGAGATGTTCAATATCTCCTGCAATAAAAATTGCAAATCAAGACAACACTGATATTCTACCTCACCCCAGTTAGAATAGCTATTATCAAAAAATTACCAATAACAGATGCTGGTAGGGAGGTGGCCATAAGAGAATACCATTACTGTAAACTTGTTCAACCACACTGTAAAGCACATTGGAGTTTTCTTAGAAGACTAAACACAGAGCTACCTTATTGTCCAGCAATCCTATTTCCGGGCATTTATCCAACAAACCACAAACCAGGCCACACTAAAGTGACTAGCACAATCATGTTCATTGCAGCCTTGCTTGCCATAGCTAAGATATGGACTCAACCTAGATTTCCCTCAGCAGACAAATGGATCAAGAAAATGTGGTACATATACATAATAGAATTCTATGTTTCCAACAGAAAAAATGATAATGCCCCATTTGTAAGGTACTGGAAAGACTTGGAAAAAATTATCCTAAGTGATGCACTCCAGACCAACAGAAACATAGGCTGCATGGTTTTGCCCACTTGTAATAATTAAAATGTACCTATAAATCCACAAGTAATCCACAATTGATAGTAAAACACAAATCATTATAATTGCACATGATTAATTAAACATCACTCCAAACATTCATACAGTGACAACAAAGGGGAGTATTATTAGACGAGGATCACAGGGTGCAACGGCTATGTGCATATGATCATATAAAATGATGCTTTTCAAAATGAACTCCACAAAATGGAAACAAGTGGTTGTTTTTTTTTGTTTTGTTTTGTTTTGTTTGTTTGTTTTTTGGTTTTTTTTTTGCCAGTCCTGGGCTTGAGCTCAGGGCCTGAGCACTGTCCTTGGACTTTCTCAAGGCTAGAGCTCTACCACTGGAGCCTCAGCACCATTTCCGGCTTTTTTCTATGAATGTGGTACCAAGGAATCGAACCCGGGTCTTCATTCATGCTAGGCAAGCACTCTACCACTAGGCCAAACTCCCAGCCCAAGTGGTTGTTTTTTAATTGCACTGTTTGTGATTCTTTTCTCCTCTCCATTTTTCTTTGGTTTAATTCCTTTTGTCACTATTTTTTATTTCTGCATACTTCATCCTTTTTTATCTTTCTAAGATTTTTTAAAAATTATTTTATTTTATTGTTGGGGTGATGTACAGAGGGGCAGTTGTATTCATCAGATAGTGGGTGCATTACTTCTTGAACATTGTTACCCTCCCATGTTTTTCCCACTTTCTCTCTCCCCATCCTGCCACTCATCTTGTTTTTCACATACCTTCCCATTTTCAAATAAACAAATAAATGTATGTACAATATACCAGGTACCAAAATCAGGTACAGCGGCAACATGTGTTAAACTTTAAGGGGAAGCAAAGAGAAAAGAAATACATTAACAACAATCACAAAGATATACCTCTTGTTTCTATATCCTGGAGTTCATTTCTCTTCCCCTCATCCTATATGGTCATATGTACATAGCTTCTGAGCTATTATGATACACTGTTAGGAGAATACTAAATGTGTCTTTCATTTGTACACTTTGTCTTTTATACAAGTTTATCTGATTTGGGGAGGGGAAGAGTGGAAAAAAAGATGAACCAATTAAAGGGTAACACTCACTAGATACTAAAGTGCTATACAACTTAGGGGATGGAGAGGGAGTTGGGAGAAAAAAATTAGGACAGAAAGAGGGAGGGTAACAGTATTCAAAAAGAAATGTATTCATTATCTCACTTGTATAACTGTAACCCCTTTGTACATCACTTTTACAATAAAAGTTAAAACATTAGAGAAATAGGAATACAATATGGTGTATCATTTATATCCAGTTTCTATTGCCACTGCACAAATTAGCAGTAAATGAGAGATATAAAAGCATAATATTGTTGTCTCATGGTTTTATGGTGGCTCAGAATTCCAGTATAATTCCATATTGTCAAAATGATGATAGCCACGTGTTCTGTTTATTTCATTATTCTCGCTCATCCTCCCAGCCCCACTCATCCTTCCAAATTATCTGGTTCCATTTTCATATATGTTTTGAATATTATAACTATTCAACTACCTTTCCTCTTTCCATTCATCTTTCACTTCTCCCTTTGGCATCAAACTCTTTCCCCTAACAACACATGTTCTATCTTCCTCTTATTAAAACAGTTATTCAAAGGCTTTACACCATTGGAATTCACCCTACATATGCCATACTTTAGTTAATATGTTTGAGTATATATTCATATGACTGTATAAGTTTACATATGCATATATAATTTAGATCTAACTTTCAAATGAGAGAAAATGTGTATTTTTTGTCTTTCTGGGCCTGACTTACTTCACTTAATTTTTTTCTAGGTCCATCCATTTCCTTGTAAATGACATACCATTCTTCCTGATGGATGAGTAGACAATAAAAACACTTGTACATGTATTTGCAGCTTTATTCATTATAAAGTTATGGCCCAGATGCCCTTCAGTGCACAAATGGATCAAGAAAATCTTATGTATATAGTGGAACTTTACTTGGCCATTGAAGGTTGGTTTTTAATGCCAGCAGGGAGATCAAGACTGTCCCTAGATTATAGAGTCTATCACATTGCTTCCACACAGCCCTTTCTCCATCTTCAAAAACTGACAATGGCACATTTGATCTTCTGACACATCCTTCTCTCTTTGTCTGCTCTTAAAGAATCATTTAGTTAGATTCAATGCACCTGGATAATCAAGGATAACCTTTCTATCTTAAAATTTATATTCCTATGGGCCAGGAGTTTGACCTAGCATGCATGAAAACTTGAGTTTGATTTCTTGGTACCACATACATAAAAAAAAGCAGGAAGTGGTGCTAAGGCTTAAGTGATAGAGCTCTAGCCTTGAAAAAGTCCAAAAACAGGGCTCAGGCTCTGAGCTCAAACCCAGGAATGGCAAAAACAAATTATATTCCTAAATCATATCTACAAAGTCCTTTTGTAACACAATGTAAATATTCAAAGATTCTGGGGAAGTAAGTGTGTTCATCTTTGGAGGCCATTATTCTGCTCATTATCTCATCTCTCCTGTAGACAGTTCTGGAGTCACTGAAAAAAAAGATAAATTCTCAATGCTAAAACATCTCTAAAATACACTATAAAAAATAAGGAAAGAAATGAAATGTAGTTCTGCTGTTGTCTTGTGCTAATATATATAGTACATTGTATTATGATCTCATTAATAATACAAAATTGTGTTAAGCTAAAAACAGATTGTATATGCAAATATCTAAAAAAAAGTAAATAAATTAACACCAAAATGTAGACAAAGAAAATATCTAAAAAAAGAGAATTAGGGAAGCTGGGAGTTGAGCCTAATGTTAGAGTGCTTGCCCAGCATGAATGAAGACTCAGGTTTGATTCCTCAGTATCATGTACATAGAAAAAGCCAGAAGTGATGCTGTGACTCAAGTGGTAGAAAACCCTCTCATACTCTGATACCCTTGCAAATTTGAAGACCACACATTTTATCGCTTCTATGGATGCCATCATAGTATTGCCAGAAAAACCAGGGTTGATGGGGGCTTTTTGGTTCCCTACTTCCAAGGGAATGGCCATTCATGTTCCCCAGTTCATGCACTTGGAAACATCTGTGTAGCATAGGTGGAGGCAGGATGGGAATAGAGACTAGTGTCAGTATTGCAAAATACAGTGTATCTGTTACTTGTGTACCTTTTCTAGCCATCCTTCTGTCCTCACATTCTAAACCTCTTCTTACAGTACAATCTACATTTTATGTGTGAATTTCATATCGATATTATATTCAAAGTATATTGATGTTATACCCAAACAGTCTCCTTAGCAATGACCTGGACTAGATATCTCCAAATGGATTACGTCTAAAGGGAACTTTTCTGGCCTTTTCTATCAACAAGACAAAAATTACTATTGTTTGATAATTGGAACAAGAAGACCTCCACTCAAAAATCTTTCAGAGCCCAAATGATGCACCTAATATTTCAAGAGTTTTGCTGATTCGGCTTGACATATCTATATGTGATATATCATCCTCTTTTGATTTCCTGAAATAAGATACTTAAAGTGACCAAAGTATAAGCTTCAAATATTGGCCACTCACTAGATGTGTGAGTTGAAAGCTATCACTAGCCTCTGAAGACCTCTTTTTCTCTGAATGTTAAATCAAATAAGAATAACATAGCCAGAATCATTTGGTTATTGTGAAAGTCAAATGAGAATCACATACAGGAGCAAGACAGTTTCATTAATATTCATTTTTCCCTTCACTGACTATTGACTCATTTCCTACACATCATTCGAAGTCCAGCTTAAATGAAGGCCTTTGTAAAATCTTTATTCACAATGTCAATTTCTGTTAAACTCTTTTTTTTGGCTGTCTCTTATTTATTCAAGCAAATTTTCTGAGGCTGAGCTACATCTAGGGATATTGCTGTCAGCAGAACTGTCCCTGCCACATGGAGAGAGATAAAATAATCAAGGATATGATTAATCAAGCCTATAATAATGGGAGTTATTGTGGAATATTATAACAGTATAGAACAGAACCAAGTTAGGGTGGCATTCCCCCATCAAATATCATTGATATGGAAATATAAGTTGGAGTGTTATCCCTGTACTAGAGTAAGAAAGGGCTTATTTCAGCTACCTTGTACTTGTGATTTGATTATCTCCCACCTCATATCCATAAGTGTATTAATTCTCTGATCCCTGCAGTTTGCACGCATAATTACATTTTATAGTCACATGAAGCAGGGTCAATATATAGCATTTCCTCAAATTGGGGGATAGTTTCATTAACAAAAAGGTATACAGATAATACAGAATTCTTATATAGATAATATCAAATGCTTGTATATTACAAGATGTTTGTCAAGGCTGGATGTGGTGCTGCTTTCCTATAATCCCAGATATTTAGGCAGAATAAACAAGAGGGTCAGAGTCTAAGGCTGAACAGGACAAAATAAAAGGACTTGGTATATGGTTTATGTGGTGAAGCACTTGCCTAACAAGTGTACGGGACTCACTGAATCCAATCCAAATTAACACAATCCCTTCCCCTCCAAAGCTTCACACAGTACCAAGCAAATATTAGTGATGAATAATTGATTGGCTAAGAAGAAAATGTGCTTGTTGTATATACTGGCTACTGTTGATTTATAAGAATGTCCCCATGGCCTATAAAGTAGCTACCAATTTTAATGATATTTTTGAAGTATAAAATATGCAGAAAAGAAAACCAGTAATTGGTGTTTATAGTTAACTCAGTGCGCTTTCCTGAAGAAAACATATCCAGCAACCATTTCAAGGACCTTGTAATTACCCCCACAAATCCCTTGTGTTCTTTAGTATGTCATTGACAGACAGGCTCTTTCCCCATCATCTCTCCCAAGTATTCTCTTCAAAGGAAAAACACATTTCCAGAAGGTGGAAAGATAAAATATTAAGTTGATTAGAGGCAAATACATATGTGGTGTTTGCCACTGCTGTTGGTCTCTTCTTCCAGATCTTCTTCCTTACTAGATGCGCCCACCCCATCTCTCTAACCTGGAGCCAGCTGAAGCATTTGCCTTGGCATGGGCTTCTTCTTTCTTAAAAAGATATAAAAATAAACACATTTCTGGCTCCAGATATTGATATTTACTGCCATTATCAGAAATGTCTTCTTCCAGGTACCCAAGTCTACCGTCTTAAGAGCACACTCATTACAAAGGAACATAGGCACCATATTTTTCCTCATTTGTAATATTTAGTACACTTCTAGGACTCTCCTAGCAGAGGCTCACAATAGCTCAAAACCTAGGTATGTATGGTTATATAGGATAAAACTACACAAAATGAACTCTAAGATATGGAAACAAGAGATTTAACTTTGTTATTGTTCTCTATGTACTATGTGCAGTTATTTCTTTTCTCTTTTTTTCCTCTTAGGGTTAATCTCATGTGATTACTGTATCTGCCTTTGTTATATGGTGTGTAATATATATTTTTATTTGTTTATTTGAAATAGGGAAGAGAAGGCAGAAACAAGATGATTGGGAGGGGTGGGAGGAGGGAAAGGGGGACCAAAACATGAGAAGGGCTATCAGTGTTTGAGAAGTAATGCACCCACTACCAAATGAATTTAACTTTAACCTCTCTATAATAATAAAAACAATAAAAAATAATAAAAACATAAAACAATAAAAACCATGACCAAACATATTTGAAAAGGAATACATCCATTATCAAGTAAGATACAGATACCCTATTGAGAACAAAGTAAACTATGAGTGCTGGCTTTCAGAGCCATGGATTATATGACAAGTGACTTGAAATTTCCATGTTATATTAAGGGACCTCAGCACATAGGAATCTGGGAAAGAATGTTTCAAGTCTTGCCTTTCACACCTGAGAATCATGCTTAAAACACCACAGACTTTCAGTCCTCTGAGAGTGACATTCCATCATTACTCTGCCAGCAAATAGCAAAATGTCTGACATAAACAGACTCCTCAGATTTGTCAATTTGTCAATAATAGAGGTAATTAGTGCTAAAGAGCTAGAGGAAAAAATGTAAAATGGTTCATATAACTGAGAGCTAAATAGACACCCAGCTGATGACTGCTTAAATATTCTTCCTTTCACTCAGGGTATTAGTTAACATTTCTTTTGATTTTCTTGAGTAGGAGGGAAGGTTACCTTACACTCTGATTCCATTTGCATGATAAATTTATCTCTAGTGAAGCAAAATCCTTAGATGAGCCAGGTGCCTGTGGCTCACCCTTGTAATTCAAGCTACTCAGGAGGTTGAGAATGAGGAAAGCTAGCCAATGCAGGAAAGTCCTTGAAACTCTTATCTCCAATTAACTACTCAGAAAAAGCCAGAAGTGGCACTGTGGCTCAAGTGATGAAATGTTAGCCTTGAGCAAAAGAAGTTCAGGACAGTGCCCAGGACCTGTATTCAAGTCCCAGGACAGGGCAGGAAAAAAAAGTCCTTGGATGTTGCTTACCTCACATGGATGTGATGGGATTGTGGCACAAAGGATGATTCTGTTCTGTATCACCATAAAGATGTGTATGACACTGATGGATGCATATATTAAAACTCAGTGAAGGGAACCTTTATGATTTCTACATCACAGTGAAAAAATTGCCTTGACATTAAAAAAATAAGACAGGAGTATAAGAAAAAGATTCAATTTAATTAGCTGATAGGTATTTGGCAGAGTATAATCAGGTCAGTGATTTATTTCAAAGTGCATGGTAAAATGAAATGAACTTCTAGCAGGATAGAGGAATAGGGGATGATGGTTAGTTATGGCATAAAATGACACTCACTTAAGCGACAGGCTATAGATGCTCATTCTTAATTACTTTCAATTTTTATGTATGTTGGAACCTTTTTACAATATGATATTAGGAGAATTTTTTAAAATTATATCCATAAACATACACATATGCATACACATCTATATCTATACATATACATATATGTCTTTATCTGCTCAGCAGGAGTACTGTGCAAGAACCCTGTGCTCTGTCTGAGCATCCTACTGCTCTCTTAAGTCCATCTTTTCTCTCCCTTGCTCATTGACTACATAAAATATCTACATTTTGGCTCTCCTGAAAACAAGCACACCAGATAGCACAAAGTTAGCATTTCTAACAGACATTATATGTATATGTACACATATACATATATGTAGGTATGTCTATATATTTTGAAGTAAAAGAGCAATGCAATAAGCACAGTATCTCCTGCAAAATCTTTTTCTTCAAATAATATTGTACTTTTTTTGAGCAACAGGTACACTAATTAGGCTTAGGTAACTTTTAAAGATTAAGTACTCCCTCTCAATTAGGTTCCCTTCACTATCCAATAGACATAACTTATTCATAGTCCAAAAGAAGTATTAACTGGGGCCAGGAGTTTATCCTAGTGGTAGAGTGTTTGCCTAGCATGCATGAAGACCCGGGTTACCGAACCCGGTACCACATACATAGAAAAAGCCGGAAGTGGTGCTGAGGCTCAAGTGGAAGAGCTCTAGCCTTGAGAAAGTCCAAGGACAGAGCTCAAGCCCAGGACTGGCAAAAAAAAAAGTATCAACCCCTAACATGGTTAAAAAGAGACAATACAAACACACATGATTTATAAAGTGTACGCGGACTGGCTAGGCTCCGTAAGAGATTCTAATGATGTTTTGGTTTAGGCTTAGGAAATAGATAATGCAAAAATGCAAAGAATGCCTGGGACAAGGTGTCCAGGAATTAAAATGTGCCTCAGGTTTGATTTCCCTGCTATAACATTGGATTTAAGATGATTCTTTTTCACTGTCATGGCGCTTTGAGTTAAGACTAAGTGCTTGTTGAAAAGAAGGCCCAGAAAGGTTTTCTCTTTGCAATATTTAATGTTTCTCCTTTCTGTTTTAGATGATTGCAAATTGGGATGCTGAAAACTGTGAAATCATCAGCCCTTCAGAACAGAGTTTTAACAACCTTGTTCTGGGAGGAGCCCTGGGATTTTAATCCCCTTGCAATCTCATTAGTGGTCCATGAGTCATGGCCATCCAGTGCCTCTTATTCTAACCAGTGCCTCTTGTTTGGGATGGTATTTGTCCATTTATTTATTAAGAAAATAGCATAATTTGTAGCTTATTCACTGACAGCCTTCCTCTGGAAGTGACAGAAAAACAATATTATTTTTTGTCTTTCCTAAATACCAAAGGGGGGAAGTAAGATAATATGCAAATCTTGAAATTCACAAAGGAGGCAGGATAAAATCTCTGCAGAATTTATGAAGTATACATGACAGTTTTGACTGTAATATATTACAATTCCCACCCTCATTCTCCCATCTATAGCAATGTCTTCAATATTTTACTGAACTGGGCTAACATACAGCACACAATTTTAAACTGACAAATCGAAAAGCATAAATTTTAGATGCTTTTTGCAAAACAGCAAGGCTGAGGACAGACTGTACATTCAGAATATTATGGCCTGTCCTAATTCATGCCATTTCCACATACTCTTGCTCCTTTTGGATGCATTTGGGGCATATTTCAAACAAATATCAGTGCTTTGTGTTTATGCCATGTAATAAAGTATATCCGGGCCTGACTGCAGAAGAATATCTGTTTTCCAAATTATTTCAGTTATAGAGAGAAAATGGAATCTATTCTGGGCACCAAAACAAGAGTAGTCTCACAAACATTTAAAATCTGTGCATTTGGGTGCTTTTTTTTTCTCCTCCTAGGGGCTTTCTACTTATTATTAAGTGGGTTTTTATGCAAAGGAAGGTATTCAGTGATGACAAATACATGGAAAATTTAGCAGCCACTACATATTTTCCTTTTAACTTTCCTCAAGTCTATTGGAAGGACATAACATTTGGCCATTAGAAGACCTAGATTAGGGATATTTTCTCTAGGGTGAATTCCTTATTGTAATATCAATGCCCTTAATAACTGTGGGTTATTTATATGAGTGCCTCCAACTAATTGAAACAGCAGCTTTCTTTTTAATGAAAATGGAGACAGAGCTCAGGGGGAGTAGTCTGGGATGTCAGAATCAAGAGTTATACGTGGCTGAGTGATAGGCATATAGTGAATATGGAAAGCAAGGATGAAAATCATGAGGCCCTATTGCTTCTGCACCCTTTCCTATGTCCTAAGAAGACATTGTACTCAACCACAACCTTCCTCCTTGAAGTATTACGTGCCTATATGTCATTGTCAGCCAGCATTTCCAGATGTACCACTTAAGTTTACTAAACTAGAATTGGGAGTTTTTAAATTAAAAAAAAACAAAGCCTTCAAAACTATGAATAACCTAAAGCCAAAATTAGTATACAGAAAAGTTAAAAATTAATAAAATGGAGACCAAAACAGTAACCCAAAGGATCAATGAAACAAAGAGTTGGTCCTTTGAATAGATAAACAGGACTGGACAATATTCAAATAAATAGACAAGACCCAAATTGATGAAATGACATATAAAAAGGAGATATTATAATCACTGGATATCCAGTAATTCCAGATATCACTGGTGTCCAGGTTGTCTTTGGAGAATATTTTGAAATTAAAAAACATCCAGAAGAAATGTACTCATTCATAGAGACACCTTACCTACTGAAACTGAATCAAGACTATACAAACAAGAGCCTCTATAGCATTGAAGCAATAACAATGGTGCAATAAAATCTACAATTGGACAGGTTCATTTTTCCATTCAAGTAGAAATTTAAAGAACTAACAGCAATGTTCCTCAAACTATTCTATAAAACAGAAAGAGGGAAAATATCTACCAATTCATTTATGAAGTTTTATTGTCCAGTACAAAAGCAGACATGGATATGATATCAAGGATGAAAGAACATTTGGACTAATTTCCTTGGGAAACATAGATTAAAAAACACACATTAAAAACATTTGTAACCATTTAAAATGGATTAGTGATTTCAATGCAAGGCCACATTCCATGAAAATATTACAAGAAGAGACAGGGGGAATACTAGGCATGAGTTGAAACTTCCAACTAAAGATCCAGAATGACAAAAAATCAAAGAAAAATAAAATAAATGAGACTACATCCAACTGAAGAGTTTAGACATAGTTAAAAAGATAAATAGAAAGCCCACAGAATGGGAGAATATTACTACCAGATATACAAAAGATAATGTCTTCATATCTAAAAACATGGAGTTCAAAAAATTAACCCACCCCCCAAATAAGCAAACAAAGAAACAACAACCCAATTAATAAATGGGCTGACGACTTAAAGAGCGATTTCGCAGAAGAAATAAGAATGATCAATAGATACATAAAGAAATGTTTAGTATCTCTGAGTGTAAAAATATTTTAAATCAAGACAACATTGAGATTTCACCTCACACTAATAGAATGGCCATTATCAAAAAAACTATCAATAATAGTTGCTAGTGGGGAGGTGGACAAAAGAGAATGCTACTACACTGTTGGTGGGAATATAAATTTGTTCAGTCATTCAGGAAAGCAGTATGGAGGATCCTCAAAAGTCTTAACATAGATCTTTCTTTTCACCCAAAAATCCCACTCCTTGGCATCTATTCAATAGACTATAAACCCAGCCACAAGCTACACTAAAGCTACCAGCACAACTATGTTCATTGCACCATTCTTTACCATAGCTAAGATATGTAATCAACCCAGATACCCCTCAGTAGATGAATGGATATATATATATGTATATATATATATATATATACACAATGGAATTCTATGTGCCTATCAGAAAGAATGACATTGCCCCATTCATAAGAAAATGGAAAGGCTTGGGAAAATTATACTAAGTGAAGTAAGCCAGACCCAAAGAAAAATAGGTGGCATTGTTTCCCACATTTCTAATAAATAGAATGTACTTAAAATCTATTGGTAATTACACAGGATGATAAAAGACAAAGAATACCATGAGACATGATAAATTATACAGCTCTCAAGACATTCACACAGTGAGATGAAAAGAGGATCACAAAGCTATGTCATATAAAATTATTTTTATTGAAATGAACATCAAGAAAAGGAAACAAAAGGTTTTATTTCTCTTTGTTGCTCTTTTGTTTTCTGTATCTTATGTTTTGTTTGTGAATTTATTGGTTGGGGGTAGGGAGGATAAGGGTAGGTCACAGAAAGGACAGGACAAAGGATGATATTCAGTAGTGATACTCAGTAGACACTGTGTTGAAAATGCAACTTGTAGGATGACACTGTTCAAAAACATGTACTTATTACCTGGCTTATGTAACTGTAACCCCTTCCTACATCCTCTTTACAATAATAATACTATACTATATATATATATATAGGTATGCATGTGTATACATAGATGTATTTATATGCATACATACCACATACACACACACATATATACACACACACAGAGTTGCAGCCCACTATCAATGACTCACACCTATAACCCCATAATCCTAGCTTATTCAAGAGGCTGAGATCTGAAGATGATAATTCAAAGCCAACCTAAGCAAAGAAATTTGTGAGACACTTATCTCCAATTTACTATTGGAAAACTGGAAGTGGCGCTGTGATCTGAAGTAGTAGCAGTAAGCAAAACATCTCAAGGATAGTGCAGACCTACAGTTCAAGCTCTATGATTTCAAAAAAAACTACTTGCAAATTGGATTCAATAATACTTTAAATATCATATGCTATGGTCAAGTTGGTTTCTTTCCAGAGATGTATAAAAATCAATATGATAAGTGAAATAAACCAGAAGCAAAGGAGCATAGGCTCCCTGGCTTCCCTCATTTATAATAATTAGTATACATCTAGGACTCTCCTAGCAGTGGATCGCAATAACAAAACCAATGTACATAAGGCCATACAGATGAGACTAAACGAAATGAACTCTAGGTTATGGAAACAAGAGGTTTATCTGTGATCATTGTTCTTAATTACTATGTGAAGTTATTTCTTTTTTCTTTTTTTTTCCACTTATGGGTAATCTCATGTGGTTACTGAATCTGACTTTGTTACCTGGTATAGTGTATACACATTCATTTGTTTATTTTAAATACGGACAGGAAGAGGGAAAACAAGATGATTGGGAGGGGGTTAGGCGAGGGAAAGAGAGACAAAAGCATGAGAAGAGGTATCAAGTTTTTAGATGTACCCATTACCTAACGAATGTAATTGTAACCCCTCTATACATTATCCCAACAATAAAATAAAACAAAAAATCAATAAAACTAATCCAGTACATGAATAGATCAAAGAATAAAAAAATCACAAAATTGCCTCAGAATAAAAAGGCCTTTATTGAAATATAACATCCTTTCACGATAAAGTCCTTGAAGAAACTAAGGAAAGCATTGTAATATAATGTAAATCCATATATATAAACATTTTAGTACTATACTGAATAAGGAAAATGAACACATTCCCTTTAAAATGAGTACTAAGACAATGGCAAGCAAGCTCTCCACTCTCATTCAATATACTACTTGAATTTTTATCTAAACCAATAAGACAAGATAAAGGAATGAAAAGCATAAAAATAATAAAGAATTCAAATTACCTCTATTTTCAGATGATATGATACCTAAAATACCCAATGTAAAAATTTAAACCGAAATATTCTTAGTTCTGAGTAACACTTTCAGCAATATAGCTCTATATAAAAATTAACAGAAAAATTTGCAGCCTTTCTATAGACCAACAGAAAGAAATCAGGAAAACAATTCTATTTGCATTAGATCTCCCCATCAAAAAAAAATCTAAGAATAAACTTAACTATGTTTGTATAAGACCTCTACAATGAAAACTATAAAATACTGAAGAAATAGACTAAAGAAAATGAAGACATTAGATAATAATAGGACTGCCTTGTTCACAATTGGTAGAATCAGTGTTATGAGAGTGTCTTTATTACCTACAGCAATCTACAAATTCAGCAAAATCTTCATAAAAATTCCAGTGAATTTAGAATTTCATATGGCTTTCTTAGAAAACCACTATAAGATTTAAAAAGAAAAGCCTTAAGGAAGCAAAATTCCATACAATTACTGTATGTCTTAATATACCATGTCAGCTTCATTTTTTCCAGATTCATCATTGCTCTTTTTAAATAGCCTATAAATCATCAATACTCTTGTATATATTCACTTAAGGAACCAGATAGCAACAATCTGCTTCTTCAAACAAGCAGTATGTTTTGGTCCGTAGGGTAGGATGGTGACACGTATCAGACTTTAGAACTTTGAAATTGACTTTTCTATCCAACATAAAAACTAGAATCTTTCAGCAAAAAATTTTTCAGTAAGTACAATTTTTCAAGTCAATTAGCAGGGCAAAAGATCTAAAGCAGGAAGGTGTTACTCAGCTTTTCATCCATTTTAATTAAATACCTGAGATATTTAATTTATAAGGGTAAAAGAGATCGTGAAAGAGATTAAATGCGACCTTGAAGATTAAGCATACTCTACTAGTAAGCTCGAGGAACTATTTATTTAGCACACAGTTTTGTAGCTAACAGGAATTGAATCGTCTGAGGGAAAGGATAGAACAGAGCCATTGGCTTAGGACTCTGAATGTACAGGAGAAGGTATGAGGGCAAGAAAGAAGGCAATCACAGGATCCTATAGTATAGAAAACTGTTCACCAAAAAGAGGAGAAAGGGAAGAGACCAGAGTCCATCAATATCTCTTGAAGGTATGTCTGCAATAAGCTGAGGAGTTCCCCTACATCCTAACTCATGGAGGTTTGAGCACATTCCATTAGTGCCCCTCGCATTCAAAACATAGCGCCCATGTATATCTACTGTAGCTGGTTATTTATTCCCCTTCTACTTTGAGCCAGCTGAAAATTGCCCCAGATTTCTATTTAGAACCTCCCTTGATATTTGCCATAGGGCAATGTGTAATATATACTCAACAGAAAACAGAAACTTAAGAATTTAATAGTTTTACTGTTAAGAAAACATTAGAGGGGAATAGGATAATATTCCAATATTATAAAACCATAAGGAATATAGGAAAGAAGGAAGGAAGGAAGGAAGGAAGGAAGGAAGGAAGGAAGGAAGGAAGGAAGGAAGGAAGGAAAGAAGGAAGGGAGGGAGGGAGGGAGAGAGGGAGGGAGGGAGGGAGAGAGGGAGGGAGGGAGGGAGAGAGGGAGGGAGGGAGGAAGGGCATTTTAGAAATATTTTGAATTTCCAAAAGAAAATTGTCAATACACAGAATGGGGGAAGTTTTTGAAATAGGTATTTTCAGTAAAGGATTCATGTACAAAATTTATAATAAGCAGTAATCTGTCAAGAGATAAATAACCCCATCAAGAAAAGGAAATTGGTCAAAAGATTTGAACAGACACTTCATGAAAGAGAATATATAAGTAGCCAAGTAAACAATTTGATAAGCTATGTGCACCAAAAACCATGCATAAAAGTTTGTACAAACGCTTTCTTGTTAATTGCTTGAACCTGGAAACAAGCCAGATACTCATCAATGAAGTATGGATTAAAATAATTAAAATATCCTTGCAAGATGGAAATGAGATGCAATAAGAATATATGAACCTCTGTCATATGAAACATAAATTAATCTCATCTATGCAATCTGGAGCAAAAGAATCAATAAACATATTGTACATATATATATATATAGTGTGTGTGTGTGTGTGTGTGTGTGTGTGTGTGTGTGTGTGTGTGAAAATAATACCTACAGTGTCTGAAGTCACAAATGTCATTAAGTAAATGTGAAGGGCAGGTACAAAACAAGCAGGATGAATGGAATGATCTAGTAGGTTGTTTCTTGATTTCATGAATTTAAAGTATTGAGCTTCATTTCTGAAAATAGCCAAAAGAATACATCCAGGGCAAGAGGAATTTTCTCCCTATCTATCATACTGCAACAGAGGACTTTACAAATACAAACCAAATATTGCTAGACTTCACAAACTTGATGCTTGTCCTAGCTAACAGATGCGGGGATTTTTTTAGGTCTTTTCCTACTTCTATGCTTCATCTCCACAGCATTTCTGGCCAATCCTTCCTGATGACACCCAGACATCTAATGCCTCTGTTGGCTATGGTTGCAGTTTTAGAAAGAGTCTCTTAGTGACAAGAATTCAATGTATTAAAATGCCTCTTTGAAAAAAAAAATTGGAAGGGATAACAATGTTCAAGAAGTAATGTGCTTGCCTCGCAGGGCAAATACATAGTAGCCTGGAGCCGAAAAGCTCAAGGACAGCCCCCAGGGCAAGTTCAAGCCCCATGACCCCCCCCAAAAAAAGAAGTAAAATACTCACAACCTTACGAATATAACTGTAACCCCCTATACATCACCCTGATAATAACATTTAAATTTAAAAGTAAACATAAATAAAATAATTTAGGGCAGCTCTTCATTGAAGCCTTGGTTCTGAAAAGTTAATAACCACATGACACCTATTCTTAGAATCTTTCTTCCTTCCTCTCTCTTAATCCAGAATTCTCTCTGAGAATCCACAGGAGGGATACTGACGCACATATAGCACAAGCTGATCCATCACCAGCTCTGGATGAGACAGCAGAAATCTGTGCTGGGCCCTCTCATGCAGGAGGGGAGTAGCCTTGGAATATATTAGCATTTGTTTCTGGAACACCATCCAGAGTTTATCACTAAGGAGGAAGAAAGTGTGAAAACAGTTCTCCGGGGCTGGGAAACTGATCTCTCTTTTTGGTCAAAAAACAAAAAGTTAGAATGAATTCTTCCATATTCTTCACAAATTTCAGAGCCTATGACTCCATTATCATGGAGGAGCTTTCTGATACATAGTTTTGCCTAGTTCTGCCCTCCACATCAATCCACCATTATTATTCCAACCACTGACAAATAACCAATAATCTCCTTGACGCAACCACTGCAGAGAGGGGACCATGCCACACTGACTGAATAGCAGACAGACAAATGCTAGGCCTGAAGCTTGTAGA
Organism: Megascapheus bottae; assembly: GCF_031878675.1. Classification (NCBI taxonomy): domain Eukaryota; kingdom Metazoa; phylum Chordata; class Mammalia; order Rodentia; family Geomyidae; genus Megascapheus; species Megascapheus bottae. The sequence goes on along the minus strand of NC_143526.1, from coordinate 19,948,763 downwards.
AAATAATGAATGGATGATTGATCCACTCATAAGCAAGAGACATATTACATTGCTACATTGGAAACCAGAAAGCTAGCATCCAGAAAAATGAGGCCTCTGTGCACTAGGCGTGAAAATAGTTGTGAACAGTGAGTTCAGGCAACCTATGATCTCTCCAAATCCCAACCTTAATCTTAATCGTGCAAGCCCAGACCCCGCCCACTGTTTATCTCACAATGGCATAGGCACTAAAGGTCTCCACTGAGCTGAGAATTAGAGCCTCCCTCCTTCACCCAGTGGAGGCCCTTGGAGATGGACAAGACTTTCAAGATGTAGGCAGCAAGTGACATGGCTGCCACTACTCCTGTTAGCACTTAGAATAGCACAGCTTGCCCCAAGAGCTTGTTTTAAAAATATCCCATCTTAACAGCTTTATTGAGTTATAACTAACATATGTATACTGCATCTTTTTAAAATGTGCAATTTGATATGTGTTGACATATGTAGACAACTGTGAAGCTGTGATCACAATCACGATTGTGAATGTATCTTCTCTTCTGAAAGTTTCCTTAGGAGCTTTCACAAGCTCTCATTTTTTTTTGCCTCATGTATATGTAAATACTAATCTGCTTTCTAGCCTATGGATTCATTTATGTTGCCTTGAACTTCATACAATTACATCAAATACCTAGAGCATGCCTAGAATACCCAGGTTGGTTTGCTAAGCATTGTTTATTGTGTTTGTTTTCTGTTAGTAACATCCCATTGGTAGATCTCTTTTTTCTCTCCTCTATGTTTCTGTTTGTCTTTGTCTTGATCACAATCTGTCTCTGTCTCACTTCTCTCTGTTTCTATGTGTCCTTCTCTCTCTCTGTCTCTCTGTCTCTGTCTCTCTCTGTCTCTCTGTCTCTGTCTCTGTCTCTCTCTCTCTGTCTCTCTCTCTCTGTCTCTCTCTCTCTCTCTCTCTCTCTCTCTCTCTCTCTCTCTCTCTCTCTCACACACACACACACACACACACACACACACACACCATTTTTTTTTTTGCCAGTCCTGGGCTTGAGCTCAGGGCCTGAGCACTGACTTTGGATTTTCTCAAAGCTAGAGCTCTACCACTTGAGCCTCAGCACCACTTCCGGCTTTTTTCTACGTTGTGGTACCGAGGAATTGAACCCGGGTCTTCATGCATGCTAGGCAAGCACTTTAACCACTAGGCCAAATTCCTGGCCCCATACACACACCATTTTATAGTCCCTGGTAATGCCAATTACTTTGAGGTTAAAAAAAAGGCTCTGAGAGTTGTAAGAACTGTAAGAATAAATCCTTGAAGAACCTAGACCTAGGTTCCCATCTTAACCATAGACCCAGGAGAAGATATAGAGAGACTATTATTTTCCCTTCCACTGAAAGCCTGATCAGAGCTTCAGTATACAGGAATGGTTTTCCAGGAAATAAGAAAACTTGGTTATTGGTTGCTTTTCACTTAAGGTGATCCAGGATGAGATTTGGGCAGAGAGGACAGTTTTTACAGAGGTTTGAGAACCTCATAAAATAGGGCTCGGTTATTCAACATTCAGCTAGAACTCCAACTGCATCCATGATACTAGACAGGAATGGCTGTACAAACTAAGTGTATCCATATCTGGGCCAGCACAGAGGTAGGGAGGGGCAGGCAAAATACCCAGGATGAGAAGAGGCAAAAAAAAATCCCTGAATTGAATGAGAATTCTCAAATTGCTTTAGAAAAAGCTGGATTTTATTAAATTTAACTCAAGATAACTGGGATCAATTCACTTTAATTATATCAAAGAATATTTTTCAGCTTACACACCTGAGCATTTAGCTTGTGAAAGACACACCTATTACATGATCTCATGGGTATATTATTACTAGATGTTGATACCCAATAATAAAACACATGACATACTGATAATTTAATGAAATCAATTTAAACTGGTCTTTACCTGCCTAACCCTCCTTCTGCTTAACCCTCATACCGCTGTACAGGAGAATGGAGATTGTATTAAGGCTTTAAATCATGTAATTCACTTCACTTAGTCAAAGTATCCAAATAAGTGAGTGTAACCGCAGGGAGTTCTGATTATTTATCCTCAGCCTGTCCCTTCCCTGTATTCTCTCTTCACTGTGTCTGTCTACTCTGCCTCCTCACTTTTGCCTAGAAAGTGCCTGACCACAGGGCTAAATTCCCTTAATATCTCTTTCCATTGCTTATAATCTTTATTTCTTATAGATTTTTTTCCTCAAAAAGCTTCTTTACCCACAAAAAAGTCACTTTATCTAAAACATTTTAATTTATTACCTTCTTGTCTTCAAAATACAGTAAATATATGACTATATTGTTTGACTCCAAAGTAAAACTGGATGACATGGAGTTTTTTGCTTTTATCACTGGTTTATCATCAGCAGGTGGAATAACTAATGCAAGATACAAACTGGGCCTTCCATAAATATCTCTTAAGTCAGGTACCAGTAGCTCATGTCTATAAACATAACTACTGAGAAAGTTGAGATTTGAGGATTACTGTTCTAAGCCATTCAAGGCAAACAAACCCAAGATAATGCTTACTTCCAATTTTAAAACACAAAAACCTAGAAGTAGAGATATGGCTCAAGGCTCAAGTGTTAGTGTGCTGACTGTGAGAAAAAAATAAGCTCAGTAAAATCATCAGGATCTGAGTTCAAGCTACAGTATTGGAGCACAGACACACACACACACACACACACACACACACACACACACACATCTGTGTTCACATTATGTTCACATCTACCACCACAAACCTCTTCATCATTTTGCCAGTCTTGTGGCTTCAACTCAGGGCCTGGGCACTGTCTTTGAGTTCTCTTTGCTAGTGTTCTATCACTTGAGCCACAGTACCACTTCCTGCTTTGTGTATATGGTTCCAAGTAATAGAACCCCGGGCTTTGTGCACTCTAGGTAAGCACTCTACTACTAGGCCACTCTCCAGGCCAACCTTCTTTTTCTTTAGGCAAACTTCAGAGATAGGTGCATTATATTCTAAGAAGGAGTTTCCTTGTGAATTCATGATTGAATTCAATGATGGATTGGCAAGTATGCTAATAGCTCAAAGGCATCTGTCCTTCCCACAAAGATTTGTATGCCTCCTCTGGCCACACTCCTACATGGAGAGCTTGCCCCTAAGAAAGTACTGAGAAGTATCTGCAATGCCTGCTGATCTCTTCTCTAGATCAGTATAATTAGTATTTAATTCTGAAAGGCTTTATAAAAGTTAAGCCTGTGAGGAAATATCACTGAGAACATCCAAAGCAGGTGTTCTTTAAATAAGAATACACCTTCTTGAAAATATAAACAGGGTTATATAAAAGCAATGATAAAAAATTGACTTTAGCTCACTCTGCTCATGTGCCAAAAAATCCCTTAGTATATACAAATATATTTATATATTATATATTACTATATAATATAATGTGTATTATATTATATATTGTATAGTGGTACATTAAATATAATTATCTCTTGATGTAAGTCTTCTTATATAGTAAATCAACACTTCTCAGGTGGTGCCTTCCAACTCCACTCTTCCACTCCAGTCAACATGGACTCTATGTCAGGCTCTACGATGGGCTCTAGGAAGACTCTGTCCAGCTGCAGAAAATAAAAAATCCAGACAAATAAACATAAAAGTTGGTAGTAGTGGTTCTTTCTTTTGGAAATGAGGGGGGGAATAATAAAAACAGAATTTAGGCTCTTCCAAGGAATTTAAAAGCAAATATTTAATGTGTTACTGTCAAAAATAAGGATTCATAAATTAAAGTTACTTTTATGCAAATACATATTTAGCTGAAAATGGATTCCTTTATTTTTATTTTTCATTGATATTATGATATTTTTAGATATTTATGGGGCAAAGTATTGTGATTTGATAAATGTATGTAATGTATAATGACCAAATCAGGGTAATTAACATTCCCATACGCTCAGATTTTCACTTTTATGTGTTAGGAGCCTACAAACTCTTCTGTGGCTATTTTGAAATATAAAGTGAATTGACATAGATTATAGTTTCCCTACTGAGCCATACAGTTCAAATATAGTTTGTACTCATCTCCTTCCTAGCTTCTAGTGACCTTAGAAATGAAGAACTTGTGCTTTTAATACTATTTTCTTTGTGTGGACTTACATATCCCTCCTCTATTTTTCTCTTAACATATAGACGATAATTAACTGCAGCTTGCATGGAAGTATCTTTGTTGAGCCACATTAATGGTTCATTTAACAATGTTTTCATGGAAACCTGCTATGTGCCAGTTATGGTGCTAGGTAATGTGAGCAGAGAGAGGAGAGAAGACTCCAGCCTGCTCACAATACCACCAATTTGAGAATTTTATCAATGGGAAAGAAAATATATGTTTTCTTGCTGCAGAGCTCACAGACAGCACCCAGGCCCAGAGTTCAAGCCCCATGACCTCCCCCCCCCACACACACGCACACACGCACACACACACACACACTATATATATATATATATATGTATTTTTTCTTCAATTATGTGATGTAACAAGAATAACACAATTTGGGTAAGAGTTTGGGGATGGAGAAAGGAGCCTGAACTCCTGGAATGCTGAAGCCAGGTCACAGATCATGGTTTTATTCAAAACAATGTGAAGGCACAGTTAGTATCTAACTCTGAGCAATATGATCAGATTTATATTTTTAAAGTTGAGCAAATGGACATGAACCACAGATGTCATGCCAATCTTGATGGGATTAAAAAGTAGCAAAAGAGAATTGACACCAGCTCATTTGAAAATGAGGTAATCTTTTTTAATGAAGTAATGGTACACAAGGAACAATTCTCATGCACCAAGAATCAGATCTCAGAGGTCACCAAGGTGTGTAGTAACAGCTCCCCAACCCCATGTTTTCCCATTTTAACCAAAAGATATTTTTACCAGGAAAGACGAACCCCATTTGAATTCATCTCTTGTTTTATCACTAATGAAGATATAGTGAATTGCCTCCTCACAAACTTTTTAACTAACTGGTTTCACAGTCTCCTTTGCCTCTTCCTATGATCAATAAGGCAGATGGTCTGTGTCTTTTCTCCAGCAGTAGTCTGAGTGAAGAATCATTTATGATCTCTGTTAGATGTTCCCTCATCACAAGCTTCTGTTTCTTCGGGCATTAATAGTAATTGCCTTTATTTCCAATTCAGAAATTCAACCAATTGTCAAAATCTCCTCTGTTAGCTTGGTGGGAACTTTGTTAAAGGACTTCAGAAGACAAGGAGTTCATGAACTTGAATTATTGTGCACTGGGCTCTGATCAAGGAATGTAAACTTAGACCAAAATAATGCGCCTTTATATTACAGCTGGCAGTTGAACTGTTGGTGTTGAATAAACTAAACTGCATAGTTAAAACCAAAGGCATTTACAGCTCTGAGAAACAATGGCTTCTGCCCACTTATCAAGATGCTCAGTTCCTGTGTTTGTGTGTGTGTATGTGTGTGTGTGTGTGTGTGTGCGCGCTCGCATGCGCATGCACGTGTGTGTCTGTGTCTATGTCTCTCTGTGTGTCTGTATCTGTGTGTCTATATCTGTGTCTGTGTCAGTGTCTGTGTCTCATGTTCAAATCTTCAAGCCCAAATACTGGGAACACTGGGACTTGAACTTTTGCTTGGCTGTTGCTTTGGCTTGGCTTTCTCAGAGGCTGAATACCACTTATGCTACTTCTCCACTTCCAGGTTTTTGTTGGTAAATAATTGACAATGAATGTTTTGCAGACTTTTATGCTTGAAGTGACTTTGAGCTTTGATTCTCAGATCTGTCTCCTGAGCACGTCGTAAGCTGCCAGCTTCATATCCCTTGCCCTATTTCTGTCTCTCTGTCTCTCTATCTCTGCCTCTTTCTTTAGATCTGTCTCTGTATGTCTATGTATCTATCTATCTCTTTGTCTGTGTCTGTCTATAGGCTGTCTCTCTCTATTTCTATCTCTGTCTCTGTCTCTCTGTCTCTGTCTCTCTGTCTCTCTATGTATCTATCTCTCTCTTTGTCTTTGTCTGTCATCTGTCTATTTGCTACCACTGTCTCTCTCTCTGTCTCTCTCTCTGTCTCTCTCTCTGTCTCTGTCTCTCTGTCTCTCTCTGTCTCTCTCTCTGTCTCTCTCTCTGTCTCTCTCTCTGTGTCTCTCTGTCTCTCTGTCTCTCTCTCTCTCTCTCTGTCTCTCTCTGTCTCTCTCTCCCTCCCTCCCTCCCTCCCTCCCTCCCTCCCTCCCTCCCTCTCTCTCTCTCTCTCTCTCTCTCTCTCTCTCTCTCTCTCTCTCTCTCTCTCTCTCTCTCTCTCTCTCTCTCTCTCTTCTCTCTGCCTTTCCTATAGCTTGAACCTTAGGGTTTGGGTGCTGTCCTTAAGTTCTTTTGCTTAAGGATAGTGCTCTACCATTTGAGCCATAGCTCTAGAGAAGGGTTTCACAAACTTTCTTGTCCTGGTTGGCTTCAAACCACAGAACTCAGATTTCAGCCTCATGAGTAGCTAAAATTACAGGCATGAGCCACTAAGACCAGGGCTCCACATTTCTATTTAACAGGAAGTCTATCCAGAGGCACTGTTCCTAGTTAAACCAACTACTACTAGAAAGTAGAAGCAAACAAACACACTTATGTATTTGGTTGCAACGTCTCATTGCCTGGGACAAAGTTGAGGAGGAATGGCAGCAGTGCAATGGTGAAGGGTATTGAACAGCCGCGGGCCTGTCATGTCTTCTTACTTTCTAATACAAGCGAACTTCAGGCCAGTCTCAGCATAACCTCCCAGCATTACTGTCACTTTGGTACCAAGAGTCATTCGTAGTAGTGACAGATGATGGAACGGTGGTCCAAGGTTGTGGCGGAGACAGCAAAGTACCATAAGAAGCAGGAGTGGTGACATAGTGAGCAGAATGCACAATGGAAAGGCAGGAACCCTTGCTTCACAGCTAAGAATTTTTGTGGCAGAAAACTATGCACGAGGGCTTACATATTGAGTCTTGTGGGACAGGCTTTCCTGCCTGAAATTGCGGGTCCAACCAGACATAGCAAGGTGGGGGTCACAGAGAGAAGGCCTATCATTTTTTGAGCTTTTTTTGTTAATAACCTGATGAGCCAAAAGCATGTATTATTTTTCTCATTTTTATGCGTGAACAGCAGAGGCAGAGATCGTGAATCTATTAAATCATGAACACGGTTATTTTCCAAAGCAATTTCTGTGTTAAGAGTGAAGAAAACTCAACCAGAGCATTCAGACTAACCCATCTGGAGCGGGGGAAGGGAAGAAGCTATAAACTGCAGGTGTGTGTAGCTCTGTGTGGGGGTAAAGCCTCTGTAGAAGCCGCTGGTTGCTATAGTGAAATGATACAGAAAGATTTGCTTCAAATTTTCTGATTTGGAAAAGCAAAACGGTGACTAAATGAGAAGTGAGAACTTTCCATCTAATACTGAGCCAAGACTTTGTGGGACTCACAGAGAAATGTTCTTAGAGGAAGAATTCCCTGAGAATAGCAGGTCTGGTGGAGAAAACATGGGCAAAGGTAACTCTAAACAAGCTTCAGATATGTGGAATGTTATTATGGCTTATTGAACTTGAGATCTGTGTTCAGAGTTATGATAGTCACCATCTACGTATGTGATCATTCAATTTGTACATCCCTAAAGAAATCTCATGAGAGCATAAATGCACTTTCTTATTTGACAAAGGAAAGGAAAGATCAGATGGGGTCACATAATTTAGCCAAAGCCATACTGCTCCAAAGTGCCAGACTTCAGTCCCCTATCCTGACAGAAAAGGACTTGTAAACAAATGCAGAGGTGAAACAATGTAACAAATGAACTTTGTAGCAATATGGAAGGTTAAAAAATGTAATGAGCTGGGAGATGAAAAGTCTAATTTAGAGATAATGGTTTGACATTAGTCTGTAAGCCCTAAGTATTTTTGGATTGATTATTATGCTTACTTGTATCTATTAGAAATGAGTTTTCATAGCTTTCTGCCAAAGGCTAAAATGTCAGTTTTTCACGAACAGAGAAACTACCTACTTTTGACATAATGGGGAGGTAAATACTGCATCTAATAGTAACTTAAGTGTTAAAGGCATGTCCTACTTTACCCCTGAACAGGAAAAGTTAAAAACATGTCCAAGTGGAGAAATGACACAAAGTAAATATTTGAATGACTACAAAATCTGAGAGCATAAAATTACATTTGGTAAAATAATTGCCACGAACTTGTTTCTGCCAAACTTAGCATGTAACTTCTGTAATGACTACACAAACTTCAAAAAAAGATTCTTACTGCTAAATAATGGTTGAAAGCCAAGGGTGTATCTATATAGTAACTGATATCACAAAATGTGTATTTTATGACCGAAAGAAATCAGCATACTTGAATAGTCATGACTTCTTTGTCATTAACTAAGTTCTATGAGCAGTAATTGATTACTTGTGTGGCAAAAGAAAATTTTCTTTCTTGCTATATTGTGGGCTTCTCTCTCAAACCAAAACATGACTCAAAAGTAAAAATTATCAATTATAACTCTTATGGAAATACAGCAAGGTGGTTCAGAAAAAATTCACTGTGATGTTTGATGGGGCCAGAATGAAAAGAAAACCCAGAATGCTTGGAGTTCATTATCTATATAACAAGTGACAAATGTCTTCCATTGGCAATGGTGAGCTCACCCTCTGGCCACTCTCTTCTTTACCTTGCACTGAAACAAAATGTTATGCTTTATTCTCTTGAGGCTGGCTTCTCAAGCAGCTTTCACAGATTAAAAGTTCTGTCAAAATAATATTCATTGAAATACTAATGAGTGTCACTAACACAATGTCATTTGCTCTTGGATGCATGTTTGTATTATGTAAACATAAAAAATTGATAATCTATGAAATGCTTCAATCTAGCTCACCAAAAGAATTAGTCTCCACTGGTGAGCAGCTAGGCACAAGTAAAAGCCAAGTATGGAAGATATTCTTGGGCAAGGAAATTGTTCATGTGTAACTCAAATCCACATTGAGCTAATTTCAATTCTGACTCTACGTTTGTCAGAAAATCTCTCAGCATGAATAGACCAGAGGAATAGAACAGAACAGCCAGAAATAAATAACAACTAATCTTTGACAAGTCTGCCAAAAATACACAATGGGGAAAGGACAGTCTCATCAAGAAAGGATGTTAGAAAAGCTGGGTATCTATTTTCACAGAAAGTTAAATTGTACTTAGGACACATACAAACAGTAACTCAAAACAGATTAATAACTTACATGAAGGAATTGAAGCTGTAACCCCCTCTAGAAGTAAACACAGGGTCAAATCTCCTTAACACGGATCACAGCAATAACTTTAGATATGACACCAAAAGCTGACAGCAAAAGAAAAATAAATACACGGAACCATGCTAGTCTAAAAAGCTTCTGCACAGAAAAGGAAATAATTGACAAAATGAAAAAGGAAGCCTACAGATTTGAAGAAATACATTTGAAAAAATATATAATCTTCAAACATGTAAGGAGTCTTTGCAACTCAATAGCAAAATTCAAAAGCCCTACTAGCCAGTTTAAAAATGGGCAATGACCAGAATAGGTTATTTTCCAAAAGAATACATACAAATCTCAAACATGTACATGAAAAGGTGTTTAGCATCAAGAAAATGAAAATCAAAACTACAAAGAAATATCACCCCCATTACTGCTGATTTTCTGTTATCAACAAGATGAAATAATAGAGGTGAAAATGAAGCAGGATATTTATACACTGGTAGTGGGAATAAATATCTGTATGCCTCATGTGAAACACAGAGAGATTACTAAAAAAAAAAGAGAGAGAGAGAGTAAATTAGAACTAACACAGGATCTAGAAATCCTGCCTCTAAGTTTATATCCAGAGTAAATAAAATCAACATCACATACAGAATAAGGGGTATCAAGTTTCGGGAAATAATGTACCCACCACCTGATGACTATAACTGTAACCTCTCCCTCTCCCTCCCCCCCCCCCCTCTCTCTCTCTCTCTCTCTCTCTCTCTCTATATATATATATATATAAAATCTGGACAATAAAATACAACAAAAAAGAATATTAGAGAATACCAAAGTATATTCCATCTGTAGATGAAAACAGCAAATGAATACTAATGGAAATAGGGCATTATGGGAACAGGCAAAGTAAGAGTAAGCACGCGTCTCAATATGATAAGTAGACTATATGTGGGTGAAATACCAGGATGATGACCATTTGAACAGGTAACATATATTTTACATACAATAAATGACAGGGATGTGAAACAGTTTTGTCAGGGTGTAGGTATTATTGTAGGGGGTGAGGATGAACACAGAGGGTAAAGGACAATGAATATTGTCAAAACACTTTATGTACATCTGTAAACATGAAATGATGAACTAGGGAAGGGGATATGCTGGGGTCCTTCTCGGACTTCTAGGACTGGGGTAAGATGGCAATGGAGCTCAGGAATAATCCCAGGAACACAGACTCTGGAGACCAGACTCTAGGTGCAGATCTAACTTTAGAAAACGCTCTCGCTAAATACAGATCCAGGTGTGGCCGCTATGTCAGTCAGCAAATAGAGACCTTCCAGAATGTGACCGTCAGCCAATGTGTTCTGAGACACACCCCACTTGCCTGGAGTATCCAGGAACTCCTGCTGCAGGCGGGAGGGGCCAGGCGTCCTCTGGCTCCAGACTGCTTCCATCACTGAGTGTGTATGTGCTGAAGCACAGGTGGCAAGCAGCGGGGCTCCCACACCACTAGCTAGGAGTCCCCAAAGGGATGGAAGGCTGAAGGGGAGTAATGAAAGGGTTCAGTTGGATCAAGGTACCTTACATGCAAATCAGGACATGTCAAGATGAAATTATCTGTACTACTAATTGACGCTAACAGGTATCTGTATCCCATGTTCATTTCAGCATTATTCACAATAGTCAAGATATGGGTAAAACTTAAGACTCCATCAGTAAATGGATAATTAAAATGTGATATAATTAGACAATAAAAAGTAAGAAGGACTGGAGTTATAACCCTGAAGCCAATCCCTAACACTGAGGAGTGAAGGGAGGAGAGAGGGAGGAAGGGGATGAAGGAAAGGAAGGAGGAAGGGAAGAAGAAAACGAAGAGACAGAGAGTCAAAGATATAAAGAGAGAGAAAGAAAAAAGACAATTGTATAATTTGCATCAACATAAATAAACCTGGAAGATGTTATATTAAGTAAAATGTGCAAGACAGAGACAAATACTATTTGATCTCAAAAATTCTAACTGGTAGAAGCAAGAAATAATAGAAAATATGAGCTACATTATATCAATTTTCATTATATGATGTATTCTGGGTATTTAATGTATAACATTATAGCATGATATAATAATACACATCATTTACTCAAAACTTGTTAAAGAGTTTGATCCAAAATGTGTTCACACACGATAGAAATATATACACACACGAAATGATGGATGTGCTATTTCATTTCATTGTGATATTCACTTCATAGTGCTTATATAGGGGAAAAATCACTGCAGTATAGATATTTTTGTCAAATATTTAAATAGACCTAGAAAATATTATTTTCCCTACTTGAGTAGGCTTATTCCCAAAGAAACTTAACCTGAATTCTTTTCTGATTTACTCCATGGAAACCTTGCCAAATATAGGGCTTTCTGTCATAACTTTTTCATAACTGAAGGTTAGCAACTGATTTATTATCCAAGCGAAATAATTCCACACAAGATGTTTTTCTCTGAAGTACGTGGAGCAATCCACATATATAAAGCTATTATTGGCTCGAATTAACTTACACTACAAATTTAATTGCTTATGCTTTTCACTAATTAGTTGGTAATCGTATTATGAAAAAAACACAAAACTTTCATTTCTTCCTACTTTTCAAGAAAATGCAGGAAAACAGGAAGATACCAGATTCCATCCCTAGCTGGAGATAGAGAGACAGACAGTGAGAGAGAGAGAAAGAGAGAGACAGAGACAGAGACAGAGGCAGAGAGAGACTGAGAGAGGGGGGAGGGAGGGAGGGAAGTGGGCATAGCAATTAAGTTTATAAAAATTAATGTAATTTTTAATTATTTCTAATTAAGTACTATATATATATATTTTTTTTGCCAGTCCTGGGCTTGGGCTCAGGGCCTGAGCACTGTCCTTGGACTTTCTCAAGGCTAGAGCTCTACCACTTGAGCCTCAGCACCACTTCTGGCTTTTTTCTATGTATGTGGTACCGAGGAATCGAACCTGGGTCTTCATGCATGCTAGGCAAGCACTTTAACCACTAGGCCAAACTCCCGGCCCAGTACTATATATTTTTTAATCATTGTGTACTTGATTTCCAATGAGCTGTTTCTGAATGCCAGTCTTAGCTGTATGACTTAGGCCAGTGAACTTATCCTTCCTGTGCTTAATTTTTCATTGACAAGATGGAACATTTAATTATTTCACATGATTTAACATTTCCAATTACTTTGGACTAAGCAGTGGTTGGCTTTGTTTTCCTAATGTAGTTTTATTAAATCCTCAAGGGAACAGGACTGTGATCAAACCTACGTTTCAGATTAGGAAACCAGGGAAGAGAAGGGTTAGGTAAAATGCTCGAGACTATATAGCTGGCAGGCAATGAAGAGACTTAAAGTCACACAGTTTCACTCAAATATCTGGAGCCTCACCACTGCATATATGGCCTCTTTCTATACGTTGGAATCTTGAGTAGTATCAGTAGGAAAGGAGGAAGTGGTACATGAAGAATGTGAACTGCATCTACAGTAATGAAGTATTTTGGATTTGTTCACCATCTAATATTGTATTAATGAGGGTCTTTGGCACATGTTTTCAAGCATTTGGATTCCCTTGAGAACAGTCCATATGAATGTAATTTTATCAAGAGGTGGTCACAGATAACTCAGGTCAAGCAGGAGAACACAGGAATGAGGTGGGCAAAGGAAGAAAATCAAACCACTACCCCTCAGTGAAATCTTGATAACTTGGCCAATGAGGGCCATAACTAAGAATGGTGCCCCTTGAAGGGGCAAGGTAGCTGTTATTTAGTCATCTCCTCCCCTTTTTCATCATCTGAGACTTTTTCTAGGTCCTCCTGGAGGCATTCATTTACCTGACAGTTTGGTCTAATGCTTCTGCTTCTATGAATAGAGGAAGTTTTTGGCAAAGATAGGAAGATACGGCAAGAGGAACAAGCCACAGGAAAAGGATTCCAACAGTGTGTATGATAAAGTGCAACATGCAGGTACTGAATTAGGTACACCCCATCCTTGTAGGAATATTTATGCCCTTTTCTGAGTGTAAAAATGCTATAAGCATTCCCCCATGGAGGCATTTTTTTTCTTCCTGGATTTGCACTGCTGTTGGTTATGAGGCTATTATCATCATTTCACATCAATGCGCATGATGAGTAATAATTAAGTGTTTCACAGATCCAATAATTCATTCAACAAGTTTTTATTGGGCATCTCTATGTAGCAAGAAATTGGCTAGGCACTAGGGGCACAAAGAAGGGGAAAAAATAAAGCAAACGAAAACTAAACAAGTGCCATTTGTCTATGTAGAGCCTATATTCTTGTAGGAGGATAATTAATTAATTAATTATTATAGCCAAATAATTACACTACCTGGTATTATAATTGTTACAAATCATATATCAATTATTATGATAATTAATTATAACCTCATCCTTTACATATTAATTATTAGTTATAATGATATGCATATTACAGGGTGTGTTAAAGGTCAATGCTATGGGAAATAAGGAAAAATAGGGGATTGAAAAGTGTCATGGAGTCAATGCCATTTTAAATATATTAATCACAGAAACAGTGATGTTTAAGCTTGTAACAAGGACAGGGCAAAACATAGGGGAGTCACTGAGAGAACAACGTGGAAGGATTAAAAGACATCTTCCCATATGTGAGTACTATGATTCCTTAAACCCTCCCAGTTTTACTCAGGCTTAAGAGCAGAGCTATTTAAAATTCCTCACCAGGGGAAACCTGTGTGCTTTGTGGGGGGCGGTGAGGGGGACTTGTTGTCGGCCTGGCTACAGCTCTATGCAAGGCACCACTTCTGGATTTCTGATGGTTAATTGGAGATAAGAGTCTCATGGACTTTTGTGCCGAAGCTGGCTTTGAACCCTGATCCTTAGATCTCAGCCTTCTGCGTAGCTACAATTACAGGCAAGAGCCACCAGTGCTCAGCTTGTTTTAAAAAAAAAAAAAACTAACACATTTTCATGCATTACTGTAATGAAAACTAAATAATTAATTTTGTTTAACAAAAAGAGAGATAAAGAGCTCTCCCTGTCTACTGGGTAAGAAAAGACTAAGCAGAGCAGAAGAGAAAATAGGTAGATAGCCTGGGTATTATCATAATATCAACAAAGGATGAGAAAGATATACCAAGGAGGTGGCAAAGAGGTGGCCAACAGAACAAGAGAATTGTAGAAATTCATAGAACAGAAAGGCATGGGGCTGGTACTCTAGTCCCAAACTTTCATGTTATAATTGGGAGAACCTGAAATTCAAACTTCAGTTAAATTTACTTCCCTGAGATATAAAGTTGATCAAAGAACTTTTGCTAGGGCTAAAAATTTTCCTGGTACCCAACATCAACTGATTTCTTCCAGTGATGGAGGCCAACTATACTCAGCCATCCCATGAGAATGATGAACAGACCCAGCCACATAAAGACTTGAATGGAGACCTAAGAGATATGTATACATCTGTTCTATACTACAACTACCATAATGGGTTCCTTCTCTTCAGAACAGTGACTTTGTCCTTGATAGTATCAAGGAACTTGATAGCTTTGTTTTCATGGAAGACATGAACAATAGGCTTTTCTAGTTTTGTTTATTGATAAATAATAAATCCCAGGAAAATCTTGTTGTCTTCTCATGACAGTAATGGAACCTGTACTGGTGGGTTTATCTGCACTGTGATGAGTAACACATACTTTTCTCTGTCTCTCTGTGAGTACCTCTGGGACTCTCCTCAGAAATGGACCTCCTGCTTCTCTAATGAAGTCCGTAAACCTATCGGGATGTCAGCAGCAAAGC
Organism: Megascapheus bottae; assembly: GCF_031878675.1. Taxonomy (NCBI): domain Eukaryota; kingdom Metazoa; phylum Chordata; class Mammalia; order Rodentia; family Geomyidae; genus Megascapheus; species Megascapheus bottae. Next base: position 19,933,676 of record NC_143526.1, on the reverse strand, counting down.
CTCCTTGGTTAATCACAAAAATCGGAATAAAAATAGTTTTGGTTTCTCGAGAAACATGGGTTTCTCACAATCTATCAATCTTAGTCTGAACTCTGCCAACCAAAACTTTACATAGGTACTATGAAGAAAACCTCATAATAAATGCCTAAAGACTGAAATGGTGATTCCCGACTCACCAAGGGTTAAATTAAGGGGGAGGTGGCCAGAATGAAGCAGAAAAAAATTAGAAGGAAAGGTCATTTCTTTCCTTCCTACTTTTTGGCACAGCCATGCCTCTCTTTTCCGTTTTCTTTCTCATGTTTCCTTTTTAAAATTATATTTAACTAATGAGAGAACAGATGAACCAAACATAACTCATGCTTTCTACAATTTCTTATACATTATGATGTATACAATTATTTCATGAAATATCTGAGCCACTGAGGACTGTCTCTTAATCTAGTAAATTAATCAGTTTGCATTCCCTGAACATAGCCCATCAGCTAGGTAGAAAAGGTTCCAGAAGCCTGCTGAGAGACCAGTACAAGTCTGTCTTGACTCAAAGCCAGCTTTGTTCATGCCATAAAGCTGCTCATTCAGCTTTCACAGTGACTTCAATATAGGGCCCATCGATGCCAAGTATTATTTCAAATAACACATTGTATTTCAAAAACTGAGTAGGAGCTCTTTCACAAACTTCAGGCGAACAGATTTTATAATTGTTCTTTCCTGTTGTTACCCTTACCTCTGATACCCTTATCACATTTTCTTCCTACAGCTATAAAGTAACCAAATGTTGTCTTTCTCACATTATGAGACAGAGAATCCAGTGCTCCTGAAATTTGAAGTTGTGTGTGCCCTTTAAAACCCAGAATAGTAAGCTTGCTTCCTTACCCAAGCTACCCAAGAATCTAAAGAAGGGGATCAAGAAGTTGGGATCCCACATTTATCTCTGCTCCTAAAAGATGCTCTGGAGAGAAAATAATGCTATTTCTTCTTGACTAAACCTTGGTTATGTGGAAGAAACAGACTGAGAAAATGGACGTCAGAGACAGTGTTGAAAAGAAAAGAGATTTTTGACAAGAAAAGTCAACTAGCACAACAGAGATAGTTACAACAAGAAGAGGATTTTGACAAGAAGAGTTTTTGCATCTGTGTGGGAAGATTCTGGATTTGTCAGTGATATGTTTATGGGGAAATGAGATGCTCTTGCCTGCGTATATGCTTTTGTGAGGCTATTAATAATCCCCAAGAATAACAACCTCACAAGTCGTATGTTACTGTAACAGAGAATCCAGCTCACTGCATCATGAGACAGGACAACAGGCAAAGCTCATCAGGAACCACACAGCATTGTCAGCTAGCAGCAGGCTTTGGATACGAGGGTGCAATTGTGAAGTTTCAGTTCCTGGCACCAGTAGCCAAGAACCTGGCACTGAGGGGAAGAAATAAATTAGATCACAGCCAGGTGGGAGAATCACCCTGCTGGGTAGCAGGTTGAGCCCTGAAGGAAGCACTGTGGAAATGCTGCCTAGTTCTTCCAAAGACAAGACTATGTTGCATTGCATGATTTGAATAAGACAAATCTGTGCATCAAGAGATGGAAAACAATAATTAGCACACATCTAGGACTCTCCTAGCAGAGAATTACAATAGTGCAAAACCTAGATACCTAAGGTCAAATAGGTTGAAACTAAATGAACCAATCTCTAGGATATGGAAACAAGAGCTTTATCTTGAGTGATTATTGTTCTTAGTGTATTATATGGTTCTGTGCTTAATCTCATATTTTTACTATATCTGACTTTGTTGCCTGGTATATTGAATATACATGTATTTGTTTATTTGACACAGGGAAGGGAAGGGGGAACAAGATGATTGGGAGGGGTTGGAGGAAGGGAAATGGGGACAAATCATAAGAAGGGGTATCAATATGTGAGAAGTAATGAAACTACTATCTGGTGAATATATTACCTCGATAATAAAAAATAAAATGAAGAGAAAAAATCCATAGTTCCAAAATGGTTACATAAGAAAGATTCTAACTGTATACTTGCTGTATACAAAGGCAGGGATTCCTGACACCTGCTACTGCAACAAAAAACATAATCATTTGAAAGAGCAGCACAGAAGGAATTTCAATACCAAACTTTAGACTCTTTTACAGAGCTGTAGGAACCAAAACATCTTGGTACTGGCACAAGAACAGACCTGAGTACCAATGAAAAAGAACTGAAGATCCAGATATCAATCCACAGACCTATGGCCACCTAATCTTTGATAAGGGAGCCAAAAAAGCAGAATGGAAGAAAGAGCCTCTTCAATAAGTTGTGCTGGCAGAACTGGTTAAGCACCTGCCTTCATAAAACTAAAGTTGGGTCCTTCTATGTGCACCAGGATAACTCCTAATGGATTAAAGACCTCGAGGTAAAAGCAGATACACTGAAAACTTTACAAGAAGGAATGGGAGATACACTAGATCTCCTTGGCACAGGTCGAAACTTTCTTAATAAAGACCTGGAAACACAACAAATTAAAATTTGGACAAATGGGACTGCATTAAACTGCAGCGCTTTTGTATGGCAAAGTTCATAGCTAGCAAGCTAAATAGAAAGCTGATAGAGTGGGAGAAGATGTTCACTAACCATATAACAGACAAAGGCCTCATATCTAAAGTATATCAACAGCTCAAAAAATTGAAGCACTTCAAAACTAATCTTCAAAGAAACAATTATACCATTAAAAATGGGCCAAAGACTTAAAGAGAGTCTTCTCTGAAGAAGAAATAAGAATGGCCTATAGACATGAAGAAATGCTCGACATCTCTGACCATAAAAGAAATGCAAATCAAAAACAACTCTGAGATTCCACCTCACTCCAGTTACAATGGCCATAATCAAGAAATCTAGTAACAACAGATGCTGGCAGGGATGTGGCCAGGAGGGATCACTACTACACTGTTGGTGAGAGTGTAAACTTGTTCAACATTCAACCACTATGGAAAGCAGTATGGCAGTTCCTCAAAAGACTAAACATAGAGCTCCCCTATGACCCAGCAATTCCACTACATGGCATTTACCCAACCATCCAGAAACAGGACATACTAAATCCACTAGCACAATGATGTTCTTTGCAGCACTATTTACCATAGCAAAGATATGGAATAAATCCAGATGCCCCTCAGTAGATGACTGGATCAACAAGATATGGTATTTATACACAATGGAATTTTATGCTGCCATCAGAAAGAATGACATCATCCCATTTGTAAGGAAATGGAAAGACTTGGAAAAATTATATTAAGTGAAGTAAGCTAGACTCAAAGGAACATAGTCTCAATAGTTTCCTTCATTTGTAATAATTAGTATAAACCTTGGACTCTCCTAGGAGAGGTTTACAATTCTGCAAAACCTAGATATAAGGCGATATAGGATGAAGCTAAATGAAGGGACCACCAGGATATGGATACAAGAGCATATTATGAGTAATTGTTGTTCTTAATGTATTATGTTATTTCTCATCTCTTTTGTTGTCCTTTGGTTATTCTTATATTGTTACAGTATATTGTATATTCATTTATAAAAATAATAGTCTGAACCTGTAAGTTGCTCCCTAAGAATGTTTCAGTGTCATCCACATGATTTTAGATGATGATATTGAGATATAGTTTGGATAGCATACAATACAAGCAGTTAAAATACACACTTCAGTGTTTTCTAATGTATTTTCAGGATTGTGCGATGATTACAAATATCTAATTTATCAATTTTCTTCTCTCCAAAGAAAGTTTACACCTGTTAAGAATCAATTTCCATGCCTACCTGGCTACCTCAATCCTGTACAACCATTAATCTGATTTTTGTCTTAATACTTTCCGATTGTGAATATTTTGGGGTTTTTTTAATTAAAGAGTTTATTAGCATTGATTTTTATATCACATTTCAAATGACATGTTTAACAAACAAGTATTCAAGAAGGGAATCTCTATATACAATCACTGGCACTTAGATTTTAGAACATAATTATAAGTTAGACTGAGGGATTGTATGTCATAGATACATATTAATCTATGTAATAAAACATTATGTCTATGGAGTAATAAAGTTTTATGTCTGAATACTTGATACAAGTCAGATATGATGTGATCTTTTGTGACTGTCCAAATATTTCCATCTATTTTGCACTATTTATTGAGATTTCATTGCATTCAATGGCTTAGTAATGTTCCATAGAGATATTATACATTTTGTCCACTTGTAAGTGCATAGACATATGGCTTATTTCCTCCTTCTTTGACTATGTTAATTACATTTTCATAAACATTCATACACAAGGTTTTGTGTGAATATTTTATTTTGGATATATTTTAGCGTAGAATTGCTGAATCTTATGATATCTCTCTTTCCACATTTGATGCATTTTCAGACTTTTCCAGAATGACAATAACAAGTTGTATGCCAATAACAAATTGTGCACCAATTTTTTTTTGGTCAGTCCTGGGGCTTGAACTCATGGTCTGTGCATTGTTCCTGAGCTTCTTTTGCTCAAAGCTAGCATTCTACCATTTGAGCCATAGCACCACTTCTGGCTTTTTCTGTGTATGTGGTATCAAGGAATGGAACCCAGGGCTTCACACATGTTAGGCAGGCACTCTCCACTAAACCAAGTCCTGGCCTAATTGATTCAGCTCATTAGCAGTATATGTTATCAAGCATCTTTTGTCTGATTTTAATCATCCTGTGTGGTACCTGGTAGTTTTAATTTGCATTTCCCTAAAGAATACACAGGTGCAATTAAAAAACATTCCCCCCAAAAAAGAGAGAGATGGAGAATTGAAAGTGTTTGAGTATTCAGCAAGCCGCCCTACTTGCTCTCACTGTAGCTTTATACATGGATCTCTTACTCTCAGGGATCCTGCTTTAGACTCTTCCTGCTCCTCCTTGACAAAATCAACTTAAAAGTAAAGATTCTGCCTGCAGAAGAATGGCATCTTTAACTATCAATACTTTAAGCAAATAGTGATGTAGTAAAAAGTTTCTGTTGGGACGAAGTGTATAAGTCCCCTGAAGTGACTCATTTTACATCCCTGCTCCGCACTGTAACATGATCCTCAAAAGATTCATAATAGCTAGGCACTTGTGGCTCACACCTGTAATCAAAGCTACTCAGGAAGCTGAGATCTTGAGTATCATAGTTCAAAGCCAGCCTGGGAACAATAGTCCTTGAGATGATTATCTCCAATTAACTACCAGAAAACCAGGAGTGGCACTGTGACTCAAGTGGTAGAGCATTAGCCTTGAGCTGAAGAACCCAGGAACAGTGCTCAGGCCCAGAGTTCAAACCCCACAACTAAATAAGTAAATAAAAGATTCATAAGTAATTCCAGTTAAAGAAAAGGATAGAGAATATGCCATCAAATATCTTTGGGTCCCATAACAAAATGTTTCTGAGGTGCTAATTTCACATTTAGGAGACATTTTCTGGTACATACTTTTGTAAATTCAGTTAGGATATGTGCCCATCTCTGTAGCAACTATTCTGAACCTGATTGGCCAAACTAAATCACAGTCCCACTACACCCTTCATAGCCAATAGAGTAAAGTCAGTTTCTCATGATATTTGGATTCAAAGATGTGATTTCCTGAAGAGAAATCTAGATATTCTTACATGAAGGGCATGGAAATGGTATGAGAGAGGAGGCCTGAACTGTTCAGATTCTGGTGTATTTCATGGTAATATTTCATCACTTATTGACATTCAACTTTGTGTCAGGAAAATTGCCAAGAATGAGGGATTACTCCTTGATGAATAATGTCAATTTAAACAATTAGACAGGAAGCCCCTAATTATTATGCAAAGCTAAATAGAAGCATAAGCTCCTTGCTGTGGATGGATTCCATAGTAAGGAACAATAATGCTGCCTTGGACACATCCAAAAAAACTTTGTCAATTTCCAGAATAGCTGGACTTTCAATACATAGAACCCACACAGAAGCAAGAGCTAGGATTTGGAGAGATGAAACCAAATATTAGCATTTAGGAAGTACACTAGTAACAAAATTGTAAAATGCATCTGTAAATGCATTTGGGAAATGACCCAGATCGTTTTTTATTAAATAATATTTTATTGTGATTAATAGAAGAGTTACATTATATTCACCAGATAGAAGGTACATAACTTCACAAACATTGATACCCTTTCTCATGACATAGTCCCCATTTCCCTCCCACCCTCCCTCCCACTTATTTTGATTTCCCCCATACACTATCCAATTTCAAATAAACAATTAAGGACATATAAAATGTATCAGATAACAAGGTGAAAAATTGTAACAATATGAGACAACCAAGGGATGGCAAAAGAGATGAGAGATAACATAGCACATTAAGGACAACAGTCACTCATTATATGGCTTTTGTTTCCTTTTCCTGGAGGTCCTTACATTTAGTGTTGTACTCTTTGGCCAAATGTCTCTAGATTTTGTTCTATTGTAAATCTCTGCTAAGAAAGCCCAAGGTTTCTACTGATTATGACAAATGAAGGAGACTATTGGGCCTATGTTCCTTTGAGTCTGGCTTACTTCACTTAATATGATTTTTTTCTAAGTCTTTCCATTTCCTTAAAAATGGGGCAATGTCGTTCTTTCTGACAGCAGCATAGAATTCCATTGTGTATAAATACCACATCTTCTTGATCCATGCATCTACTGAGGGACATCTGGGTTGGTTCCATATCTTTGCTATGGTAAATAGTGCTGCAATGAACATCATTGGGCTAGTGGATTTAGTATGTCCTTATTTCTGGACGGTTGGGTAAATGCCATGTAGTGGAATTGATGGGTCATAGGGGAGCTCTATGTTTAGTCTTTTGAGGATCTGCCATACTGCTTTCCATTGTGGTTGAACTCCCACCAACAGTGTAGTAGTGATCCCTCCTGTCCACATTCCCTCCAGCATCTGTTGTTATTAGACTTCTTGATCCTGGCCATTCTAACTGGAGTGAGGTGGAATCTTAGAGTTATTTTGATTTGCATTCCTTTTATGGCCAGAGATGTCGAGCATTTCTTCATGTGTCTATAGGCCATTTTTGTTTCTTCTTCAGAGAAAATTCTCTTTAATTCTTTGGCCCATCTTTTAATGGGTTGGTTGTTACTTTTGGGATTCACTTTGGAGTGATTCAATTTTTTGAGCTGTTGATATATTTTAGATATGAGACCTTTGTCCATAGTATGGTTAGTGAAGATATTTTCCCACTCTGTAGGTTTTCTAGTTAATTTTCTAGCTATGTCCTTTGCCCTACAGAAGCTCTGCAGTTTAATGCAGTCCCACTTATCCAGCCTTTCTCTGATTTGTTGTGTTTCATGGTCCTTATTGAGAAAGTTTCTACCTGTGCCAAGGAGGCCTAATGGGTCTCCTTTTCCTTCTTGTAAAGTTTTCAGTGTGCCAGTTTTTACCTCCAGGTCTTTGATCCATTTGCAGTTAATTCTAGTGCAAGGTGACAAAGAAGGATCCAGCTTTAGTTTCCTGCAGGTGCTTAACCAGTTCTGCCAGCACCACTTGTTGAAGAGGCTGTCTTTCTTCCATTCTTTTTTTTTGGCTCCCTTGTCAAAGATTAGGTGGCCATTGGTCTGTGGTTTAATATCTAGGTCCTCAGTTCTATTCCATTGGTCTTCAGGCCTGTTCTTGTGCCAGTACCAAGCTGTTTTGATTATTATAGCTCTGTAATAGAGTCTAAAGTTTGGTATTGAAATTCTCCTGCACTGTTTTTTTCTGCTAAGAAGTGTTTTTTCTATATTGGGTCTTTTATTATTCCATATGAAATTTTGGATTGCCTCTTGTATTTCTTTGAAGAATGACATTGGGATATTGATGGGTATTGTGGGGAGCCCGGCCCCTCCCGCGAGGTGGCGGGACCTGGAGGCGCCCGTCCCCCTTTCACTGTGGGGCCGCCTGCGGTGCTGGTGGCTGCGTGACTCAGGGATATCCGCCGCATGACCGGATGACAGCCGGCATCCATTTTGGGGAGTGCTGCCATTGTTAGGGGAAGCCTGGTCTCTGCGTGGCCGGATGCTTGAAGGGTGCATGACTGGAGCGTGTGAAGCCGTGATTGGAGGGCCTGAGTGAGCTGGCATGAGTTGATTGGCCCACTGCCTGTATATAGTGGCCTGGAGAGAGTAAGGGGGGAGAGGAGAAGAAGAATAAAGGATCCTGCTTAAGCTAGCATTGTGTCACGTGTCTTCCTTGTGGGACAGGGATAGCGCGTGATAGGTCTTGCGTTGAATTTGTAGATAGCCTTTGGCAAGATTGTCATTTTCACGATGTTGATTCTTCCAATCCAGGAGCATGGGAGGTTTTTCCATTTCCTTTATTCTGCTTTAATTTTCTTTTTCAGGGTTTTAAAATTTTCATCAAAAAGGTCCTTTACATTCTTAGCTAAGCTAATTCCTAGGTACTTTATTTTCTTTGAGGCTATTGCAAAAGGAATTGCTTTCCTGATTGTTGCCTCGTTCCTCTCACTGTTGTCATAGAGGAAGGCAGTTAATTTTTGAGGGTTAATTTTATACCCTGCTACCTTGCCAAAATTTTGAATCAGCTCAAGGAGCTTGATGACCCAGATAATTTTAAGGAGACACATTATCAAGAAAAAAAGTGGGATTACAATCACAGGTAGGAGATGTTTCATGTTTTCAATCACCCTTCAGAGGAAGAAATTCAGATTTTATACCCAACTAAAATCACCTGATCAGGAGAAACCCCAAATAATAGATTCCTTACCAGTTAAATGTTCTCAACAAGGAAGAACCAGGAGAGTTGATTAAAAACCAATATTCAGCATTTCAATACATTATAGTAAAATTTGCAATTTCAGTACTTGTCCAAATTGTGTGGATTAAATTTAAGTAGAGGGCTACTCCACGCTACTACTTCTCTAACATAATGCAATAATAAAAAAATCTATAAACATCAGAGGGAAGAAATAAATATTTAACAAAAAAAGAAGTAAGGGTAGGAAAAAGGAAAAATTGGAGAAAAGGCAAGCAGGCTTGAAGGGAAGCAAAAGAAAGAGAACAGAGGTGAGCAGAGAAGTTATTTTAAAAGTCGACTGGGTTTCACAGCATTTTCTGCAGATTAACTTCCCGTCAGAGTCAACTTTAGACAGCTCTTAAACCTGTGAAGTAGGATGTCACTCTATGTTCAAGTCTCCTCTGCATTTGAGCTTCACACTCACAGTTCTGACAGCAGTCTATGATGCATTTAGAACCTTTCCTGAAGGTGACACTGTGAAAGAATACTGTCATAACAAGAGTTATGAGCCAGAGGGGATGCCTGGCCTTCTTGGGAGAGGCCTCTCTGAAGGTGTTGACATTTCTTTGAGCTTCGGTTGGGCATTGAGTTGACCTCTGACTTCCCAAAGGAACCACTGTCCACTCTCAAGGGTAGAAACTCTCAAGCTTCCTTGAGTAATACTTCAAGTAGTACTGCTCTTTCCTGGCCAAGCAGACTTCAGGATACTAGAAATAACTACCACGGGGGCGGGGGAGAATAGGCCTGTCTACAGGTATTCCCCAACCAGCCTTCCTTGCCTTCACCAATGATGGAAAACCATATCCTCGAGAATATCACACCCCCCACACCTGACACTGGTCATATCCCTAGTATACTAGAAGCAGATAGTATTTATCATGCAAATCAGTCATCATTCCATGGATACCTTCCATGTGTATGTGTGTATGGTGTGTGTGTGTGTGTGTGTGTGTGTGTGTGTGTGTGTGTGTGCATGTGTCATATGAACATGTGTTTGAGTTAGATACCCTGGCTTTCCTTTTGAACCACTGGCCTTGGCAATCCATTTCAATTGAGGAATGGTAGTTATAAGTATCACGCAGAATATATTACCAATAAAGCAAAGCTATTCATTTGATAGCATTCTGGAAAGGTATTAAAATATCTACAATTTTCCCTAAAATTAATTCCGGAATATTATTTTCCAGTATACATTTCACTAGTTGTTTGCTTATTTGTTTGTTTTGTCAGTCCTGGAGCCTGAACTTGGGACCTGAGCACTATCCTTGAGATTTCTTCAAGGCTAATGCTCTAACACTTGAGCCACAGCATCACTTCTGGCTTTTCTATGTATGTGGTACCTAGGAATCAAACCTGGGTCTTTGCGCATGCTAGGCAAACATTCTACCGCTAGACAAAACGCCCAGCCCCTTCACTGTTTTTTGTTTGTTTGTTTTGTTTTGTTTTTATAGTTGTTCCATTACCATTCTTGGTACGGTTAATATTTTCATCCATCTTCAAAGCATAGGTCATGGGTGATTGCAGTGGCTGTATGCAATCACATGTGGTACATACACGTGTGTGTGTATTTAGATCAATGCGATATAGCTGTACTCTAAACTCTATGTATTGTGTGAAAAAAAATGCATGTATTTGTCCTTGAAGGGCTATAGAATGTTTTTGCATGTGGAATTTAGATGAGTGAATATGCATGCGTTCTGTGATTTGTGTGTGTTCATATTTATTTTGGGTGAGAGTCAAGGTATGTATATGGAAACTGTGTGTGTATACCTATGTAGATGAACATATCTAATACCTTTCCCATGTTCTGATGCAATAAAGAAAAATTTTAGGAATGAAAAGGGATATTTCTCTTTTCCACATAAAAAATCTAAAGTAAGTTTTGAATATTTGTTTTCATGCACAAAGCAATTACCCTAATTTATAGCTGAAGGCAGCCATTTTGGATTTTCAGGAAAATGTCCAAAATAATACTTCCTAAAAGCTATTTAAAATTGAAATAGATGTGCCATTTTTAGTGTCTAACTGGAGGACAGAAGATAGTTGATAGTATATTATTTTACACTGAGAAAAAAACTGAAAATGTTTGACTGTAGTAACAATAAAATACTAATGAACCCTAGGAACAGATGGAAGCTGAAAAGCATGTGCAATGTCAAAATCCAAAATACAGTGATTTGTTAAATTACGGGATTATTTTCCCCTGAGAGAGGATCTGGAGTTTGCTGATAATTCAACGACAACTGCGATTATTATTGTAACACAGTAATGTCATTTTCCGCCTGAAACCCACAAGAATTAATTAATTACATAGCTTTGGTTACTAGGTTAGAAGCAAGCTTCGCTGTCTGATTTCCAGTGACCAAACTTTATAAATTGCCAGCGGTAACAGCATCTTCTTAATTGTCTGCACAATTGTTGATAGGTAAAAACACTACTATCATTTTCTAGGAGGGAAGCCCCTCATGATACATTAGGTAGGCTGTTTTGATCATTTGGAAAGATTTTTTCCCCCCACAGTCTTTTAAATTCTGGAGCCACAGAGACGTCCTTAGTGAAATTTGTCATGTAGGGTTGCAGCTCGAAATATAATGTAATGCATCAAGAGGATGAGTGGCTCTTTAAAAAGGTTTTATAATAGTGCCAGCTGGGGCTGCTGAGTTGTATGGGCGATGAGAACAAAAAAAAAGAAAAGAAAAAAGTCATATTGCTCACACTGCTCTAAACAAAAGTCCCCAGCTTACTTCTTAATAAAGAGAGATTTTTAGAAGTCCCCTGAGTACAAGCAAATGGGAAATAACGCTCAGTCCATTATAAGAGAAAAGAATCGCCTTTGTTTTGTATTTTCCCTAGAAGCAATTGGGAATTAGAAACCTGCCTGAATCCGGGAAGCCCAGTGGAAATTACAAAGAAGTAAACAACACTGACCTAGGTCTCCTGCAGGGCTGACGGCCTCTACACTCCCATCACACCTTGCCATTTTCCCCCTCGCACCTGCTGCTTTCCTACTGTCAAGAAACAAACCCCTGTTCCCGCTGATGGAAGAAGAGTGGACTCACAGAGACACACTGCAGAGCAGCTTGCTAGTACCTCTGAAAACTACAAATCATGAATGTTCTGTATACCAGCAAATGGATTTCTCACTGTCTTTCCCAAGGAAATATACACCCATGGAAGACTGTACTAGGGATAGCCTATATAACATTGTCACAAAAGCAAAGAACAAATTATGACATGCATAATGAAAAAGAAGGAAGGTCTGAGTAAAATGTAAGTATATTTAAGCCATTGAATTATTTGTAACCTCATATACCAACTAGCAAAATAACATCATGATGTAGAATTTCTGAAAGAGACCTGGCACATATGCACAAAGTGATATTATTCTCTTACAAAAATGAATATACATATACAAAGAATGGTATGGAATTAGTTCCATTTGAATTATGAAAAAAATTAGTCTCTGGCCATAGTGACAATAAATTTAGACTTATTTATTAGTGAAGAATGTAATCCTAGAAAAACTATGCATTTACTTAAATTCATCATCTCTAATATTGGGATTATAAAAATGTCACTCTGATGGAGTGGGCATGTGGATTAAATGAGTTAATATTAAAATGAATAATATATATGAAGTATTTAGTCAGAGGCTAGTTAATGCTCTAAATGCTTTATAAATAATGCTAGTGTGAAATGGATAGAATTTTTATATTTGATTTATGGGTCAAGAAACTTAGATGAGGCTAAGTTATGGAAACTTACCAGTAGCCTTATAATTCATAGTGAGAAAAGCTGCAGTCTTCACAGAAACACAGGGAAATCATGAATAAAAAGGTAGCTATATTAAAGTGTTTGCTAAAATCCATGCACCTTCTTGCATTGTAGTGAAATAAACTTCAGTCCATTCACCACCTAACGCAAGACGTAGATGCTTCAACTTCATTGGTAAATTACTCTTATAAGCAAGCCAAAAATAGATGGACAGTTTAGTAGATAACCCTCAAAAATCTTGGGGTGGGCTTGATTTCTACATTTTTCCAAATCCACAGTGACAGGTTTGAAAATTAATCTTACTTCTGGGTTTCAAGGTGGACAGAGTACATTCACCACCTTTTAACTTTGGCTTTGTCTCTGTGAATTACTTGTATTATGAGACGTGAGTGGTTGTGATTTGAGTAAAAACTTAAAAGGTTTTTGAGTTGCTCCACTTTCCCCCTTGCTCTTGAGCTCTTGGTGTGTAATGAAAATGTTTTCTTTATCCACTGTTCCTCCATAATGGGACAAGTAGAACAGACATGAATTTAACCTTCAGCGTACAGCCAAGTTCAGCTGACTCCATCCAATATCAGCCAAACACCATCAAATTAGACATCTCATCAGTAAGAACCAGATGTCTAAAGGCACTGTATTTCTGATGTTTTCTTTTTTGTTGTTGTTCTATAACATTATGATGGCTCGGCATTAGCACGCTTCCTTTTTTCAATGCTTCTGAGATGGTAACTTTTCTCTTGGCCTGGACTAGACACTTTGTCTCTGCGGGTAGATAAAATGAGAAAATAGCCCTCTGCTGTTCTCTCTGCAGGTAGCATTTCTCTGTTCCAATCACTTCATTAACTAGGACTGGAGATTGAGTGATATTCTTGGAGCGTTGGTTCTCTTTTTATCATTCCCATATTCCAAAGTCTTCACAGTGGTTCCCTAGTATGAGATCATTTCTGTAGATCTAGCAGTACCCATTTTCTTAAATGTCTGTACCTTTTCATATTCTGCCATTTTGTGTTTCATCCTAGCAACCAAGCATTTCCATAGTCAATTTTTCATGTGTCTAAGTTTTACTGACATTACTAAAGCTTAATTTCCTGAGTCCTTGTCCATCTTGGAGCACTACCTATCTAGCACAAACCTCACCCTTTCCAAAACTGCATTTTTACACATAGAGCACACATAGCTCTCCTGAGACCATCATATTGTTTTTTAAGTTCTCAAGAGCTCATATTCCATCTGCTTCCCTATGTAGCTATCCAAACTGCTTTTCCCCGGGGAGGGTCACAGACCTGTGGGTCTGTATTTGTCAAGCTAAGTTTGGCTTATAATATAGGAGTTAATTCTACAATCTCTGAATCTATTCTTTAATACAATACTCCAATTGCTTTTTTAAGCCTTGAAGTATAGCAAGAGTCCATTTCATGCTCACGTCATATAGTGATCTAAACATGTGATTCAGGAACTCAAGTAGGACGAGCTGAATCCTACTTTTTGTTTTCATACTTTAATGCCAAGTAACAGATGGTGCTGGGATTTGAGGAAGTCCATCACATCCCAAATCCACACTTTTAACCTTTATATGACATGTTCTATTAAACAAACACATTCAGATCACTGTACAGAACACAGGATATTAGCTAATAAGTACTATAGAAGCATCCATCTTCTTTTAGGTAATTCTTAATTGCTCTTAAGAGGTGTTTTATCTATTCTCTGTACGGAAATATAACTTCCTGGAGACTAACTAGTTTATCAACTGGCAAATAGATTAAAAAAGCTTTCCAGACATAAGTCAGAACAAAGAGAGCTTTTCATATTCCCACGATATCACTTAGAACTTAGCACTTGTTATTGTTATTTTCTAAGTTATTGTTATACTTGTTATAAGTTTATCTTTATATTATTTATACTTATTATTCTTAAGTTATTGTTCTGAGAATGAGAACAATAGAACTATTAGAATAAAGTTCTAATTCTTAGAACAATCCATAACTTATAAAAGTACAGATAAGGGAACATCAACATGGAGAGAGCTCATAATAAAGGTATCTGACCCCATCAATACACATATACACACAGACCTGAAGCATAAATAATACTAACAACCAAAAATTTGATTAGGATATATGTTATTCCTAAACTGCTCGCACTGGAAACTCCCTTATACAACTACTGAAAGATAATTTTTCAAAAAATTAAGAAAAGTATTTTGTTGGAAATATCGTGATCTAGTATCAAGAACAAATATCTAGATATCAAGAAACCAACAGATACACTTGATCCATATTGTTGATGGAGCCCATTAAAAAATGTTCACCTACTCATTGAAAGGAATCACTGAGCCCATGGAATTTTGAGTTGCTCACAGACCCTTATAAAACAGTGAACATTGTGAGTTTCCTGACTTGCATTTTTCCAACTACAGTCTCTGAACGTTTTTGTTTCATATTTCATGACCTAAACAGATATCATTTCATCATCTGTATAGTGCCACATTTTTGTGCTTTTGTGGATGATTTTATCATTTAAAAATATTTCTAGGAACAATGTTGAACTTCTGTCTCCTGTCCATAATTCCAAAATGTCTACATATGTCTTACAGAGAAAACATATGTGTTAGGTGAGTGTTATGTAGACAGACATGCTGTGGATTTGATGTTAATGAATCTACAGGGTGGACATTTAGAACAAAAGGAAGGTATTCTACGTTTTTAAATGAAATTGTTCCAAGAACTGCTAAAGTAACAGTGATAGTGTTTGATGAAATCTGGAAAAGATAGAAAATAAGGTAAGTTTTCCATTCATATTCAATGATAACTGATATGGCAGGCAACATTTTGGTAAGGATGAAAGCTAAAGAAATTTATGGATCGTACTTTCCAGGATCACAAAAATGTCAATTCTTTTTCAGTTAACACTGGCTGGCTTGTACATTTTTAACAAAATGATATGGCATAAAAAGTTAAATATGCAGGCTCTACAGGTCAAAAGAATTTTTAAAAATACTTGCCAGTTATTCAGCAAGAAAAGAGTTATATGGCAGGGCAAGATTGTGTTGAAGATGAGGATGATTATATAACAATCGTGTTCTTAAATGAAACCATGCGATAATACAAGTGGCATTTTACTTAGCAAAATGTATTGTGATGCTGGGGCATGGTGGCTCATGCCTGAAATCCTAGCTACTCAGGAGGCTGAGTTCTGAGGATCAAGAGTCAAAGTCAGCCTGGGCACCAAAGACCTTGAGTTTCTTATCTCCAATTAATCATTAGAAAGGGGCAGTGGGGCTGTGGCTCCAGGAGTATGGTGATAGCCTTGAGCTGAAGAGCTCAGGGAAAGTACCCATGACCAGAATTCAAGACCCATGACCCACAAGAAAAAAAAAAAGAAAAGAAAAAGAAACAACAACAACAAAACAAAATCTGTTTTGACACAGAAAAATAATCATTATTTCTACAATGGTTTGGTATAGGATAATTGTTAATGGTGACCTATTAAACATACAACTGTGTAAAATAATTAGAATAAGGAGAACCAGTCTCCCCCGCCCCCCGCCTCTCTCTCTCTCTCCCCTTAGAGTAATTAAAGCATGAGAACCAACCACTTTCTCCTGTTTTCTTCCTCTACTTCCTCTCTTCTTATTTTTCTTTACATTTCTCTCTCTCTTCCCACTAGTATGCATGAATATCTAGTACTAACTAAAATATATTTCTCCAACATATCCAGGTAGGAATCTAATAATTCCAGGACCTAACTGATACATTTTCTTAAGTTTCTTTGTGCATTTGTTTTCATTTCTTAAGGCATTTGTTTTTAAATTTTGGCTTTTCTGATAAAGATGGAAAGTGATTGGGCACTGATTATGTCCATCTACCAACTATTATAATTGTAAGAAGTTCTCTCAAGTCTAAGCCAAGTCTAAGCTTATCACTAAAACTTTGTCCTTGCCTAAATGAGAAACTGGATTTTTCTATCTTCTGCAAAATCCCTCATGACTTTTAGTCAAAGCAATCGTTAATAATCACATAACCTTTGTTTTAGCATTGCATTGTACATGTTACTCACACAAAATATAATAAATATGTTGTAGGTTTCATCTTATTTGCACTGATCTTATTCTCTACTAAGCTTGGAGATTGAACAGCAATGAAAAGGAAAATAATTTTCTCATTCAGTTCCACAGAGATTCCATTCCATACTACCAGGAAACTCGTGCTGTGGTTTAAAGATCTGCACAACAATCTAATTGTTGTACTTGATTACAAATCATAAGCCATGCATAAAAAAGATAAATCATCTTTGTGCAGGGTTCTTGATACTCTGGATTGGGCTGGGAATCAGCTTTCCATAAATGTGTCATGATCCTGACATCCCTGGTAGCAGAGGAGGATGGATGTGCCTTTCTGAAATGGTAATGAAAATTTCACATGCAGAAGAAAAAGCAGCACGTTTTTGACTGCTTCTGCTAGTAGTGAGGGTCAGAATTCCTGGATACGGAATTCTAAGGTACAGCAGCCTTGGGGTTATTGTGGAAAATATCCATACATAGACCATGCTCAGTGTCTTGTTTGCTGTGTAACATCACCATGGCCTTACTCTACAACTCCTGTTTTTCTGAGGAATCTAGGGTCTCTGGGACCCAATGTACACATAAACACACCTGAACGGAGATCCTGGAAAAAGTATACTTTCCCCTGCCACCTGTTCTCCACCAATGAATGAGGCTGTCTACCTCCACACCCTGCTCCAGTGGCCAACATCTGAGATATGTTCCCCAGTAGCCCCAATGTCCCTCAGTGGGACTGAGCTGTGGTGGCTCAGACTCCAGATCATGTCATGTTTTCTGGCCTCTTTCCTCTTCCTGTCTTCCTTGCCACTCCTTAACTTTCTAGGATCTCCTGTCAAATAAGCTGCTTGCATTCCCTCCTTTGCTCAGGTCTGCTTTTCCAGGCAAGAAAATGGATCTTCTAGTTACCAAACGATTGGTTATAGGGCCCCAGTGTCTGTTTATTGGCTCATTCTATATCTGAGAAGGCTGATCCTTACTTTCTCACCAGAAATAGTCAAACAAAGGAGAAGAAATGCAGAAAGAGAAAAGGCAAGGAACTACCATCAATAAGCAAAGCAAATAGTTGAGACTTTCATATGGTCCCAGCTTAAAGGGGGCGGGTACCACTTGCTCCACACTGCTTAATTTCATTTGGTAATAAGGATCTTGTTTTCCTCATAGGAAATGTAATTTCTAAATATTGGGGATTAATTGCTTTTCAGAAAATACTATATAATGTAATAAATGTGAAAAAAAACTATTTGATGCTGTTCATTAAAACAGAGCTTATCCATACTCTATAACCAAACAATGTGAATCCTGAGTAGATAATGTAAACAAATATATGTATATATATATACATCTATAGATATATATACAGAAAATTAAATAATATGTCTTAAATGCTCATAGGAACATTACTCACACATCCCAACTAGAAAGGATGTAGCGATAATAGCCAGAAGAGTGAATAGATACATTGTGCATAGCCATGATTGAATGTACATCAAGAAGAAAAGGTAACTTTCGTGTGGATCACATAAAGGGTCCCTTCAAATATCATGCTGAACAAAAGAACCCAAAACCAAGTATACCCACACATGATTCCACTCACAGACAAGAAAAATTAATGTGTACTGCCGAAAGTCAAAATAACATTTCCTATTCCCCATCATCACTTATGCTCCCCAGTGACTTGGCTGGGATCTCACAGGTACTAATATGAGCACTGGGGCTAAATCATTTTACCATCTTTTAATTTTTCCTTGGAGGAGAGATAACACAAATCTTTAAGTTACTGTTACTGTAACTCAAGTTAGGCTCCAAAGTTGATGGAGGACCTGCAATTGGAAGCCCTTACTCTGGTATAAACTGCAGGTCTGGAAATCTCTACTCTGTACTAGGGAACTCAGCAGAGCCCTGCTGATATATTAGGGTCTCAGTCTGCCCCTCCTGTTAAAGGAACAGTCTCATCTCAGCCCTAGACAGAGATCACAGGCTAGTTGCTCCTAATAGAATTGGTCACTCTTGCCAAGTATGATAGCTGTAACCCCAGCTAATCATAGATGAGAACTGTGGTTAAACACCAGCTCAGGCAAAAGAAAATTAGTTATTGAGACCCCATCTCAATTACTAAGTTAACATTGTGTGAGTCTGGCAATCCTAGCTACATAGGATTAGAAGTGAAAGGATTACAGTACAAAACTGGCCTATGAGCACAAATTTAGGACCCTACTAGCAAAAAGGGCTCGAGTTGTGGTTCAAGTGATTGAGTACCTGGCTGACAAATATGAGTGCCCTGATATTGAATCTCAATCCTGCCAAGAAGTTTACATTCTCTTTGAAAAGTATTACAGAGTAGGGGGGAGGGTAAAACAGGAGCTGGTACTTATTTCCATGGAAAAAGTAAGGAGGAGCTTTAATCAGACTGCAGGATGCTCAACAATGGACTCTGTCTTTAACTCCTCCTTCTAAGATTAATGAGCTAGTGTCTCCAGCTCTGAATCTAAAGACTTATATGTAAATGAGAATTACCTCCACCACTTCACACGGTGCTAAGAAGATTAAATGTTGATAGCTACACATTTCCCTTGCATGTTGAAGTCACTACTCTCTTCTTTCTAGAAAAGAAGGCCCAGTTCATTTTATACACATAAAAGAGTGTTTCATGATCTTTCCCCACATGCTCCCTCCCCCTCTCTCCCTCTCCCCCTTCTCCCCCCTCCTCTCTCTCTCTCTGTCTCTCTCCCTCTCTCTCTCTCTCTCTCTCTCTCTCTCTCTCTCTCTCTCTCTCTCTCTCTCTCTCTCTCTCTCTCTCTCTCTCTCTCTCTCTCTCTCTCTCTCTCTCTCTCTCTCGGAAATGACAGCTATTGACAGCCACGAGCTGTATTAGAGACCTCCCTAGCTCCCTAGCCTGTCCTCTACATTGCTTTTACTCATTGTTCATTGGTGTGTTGTACCTGGCCATTCATAATATGCTAGATTCCACAACAAACTCGGTGTTTACTCCTGATAAAAATGATCCCTTTCCCGCTTTCCTTTTTTCTCCCTTAATTCACCTATTCATTCCCGATGTCAATTGAAAAATGTATCTTTCCCAGCCTATCCCATGCATCTTAAGTTCTGTCTCTCATCATGATTTTTCTTTAGCATCTGAGCTGAGTGACTTATTGCATGCAATGGAGGCTACAGATGTGCAGCAGATGTCAGGCTAAGTGGGAATGATGTTGTGTTAAATAGATAGAAATTCAGGTGGTCCTGAGGATATTCAGTGTGATTTTACTTACAAGCTCTGGCTCTGGAATTTTGCCCAGAGCTACATTTTTTGACCATCTTATTAAAACATAGTATGTAATCAGAAAAAAAAGCAATTCACACATAATACACATTTGGCTTGGTGATTTTTGTTACAAACTGGACATGTCTCTATAGCTAGTATCTAGATCCTAGTCCAATTATCTACCATGATCATCTCCTCCAAGATAACCAATGTTCTGTCATCTAATAGAACAAATATGCTTGGAGATTTTGTATAAAATAAAATTACATGTGAGGCATATTCTTTCTTGTCTGTATTCATTTACTGAGTATAATGTTTTTGAGACTGACTGATACTTCTGTGTGCTAGAATAGTTTTGTTTTTCTCATAGATATTATTCCATTTTATAAATATGCCACAATTTATTTCATTCTTTTATTGTTAAAGAGCATTGCAGATGTTTCCAGAATGAGGCTTTGATGAGAAGCTTTTCTATAAAGATCATTACACATGTCTTCTTTTGCAATATATGTCCTCCTTGGGGCATCCTAAGGAGTAAAATTGAAGTCACAGTGTGCCCAAATTCTCAATTTTACTGAACTACAAATTTCCAGAGAGTTGGGACCATTTCACACTCTTACCATTATAGTATTGAATGTTTCCATTGTGATTTCTCCTCACAAGTATTTTACAATGTCAGCAGAGTTGGAATTCTATTTTCTCTCATTATTTAGTTTGGAGATTTTTTTGCACTGTTTTGAGTGTGTATCTATATCCCATTATAGTTTTAATTTGGTGTTGCATACTTGGATAAATATTTGGGAAGCTCTTTCCAGTCATTTTATAATATTTCTGATGATAGGAAAATACTTTTCTTCACCTTGGAGTCTTCATCTGTAACACAGAAAGATAATACCTGATAGTATTCATTTATAATATATTATAAAATATGAATGGGTATCTTCTTTAGAGGGGTAAGGAATACATTAAAGAGAATACCTTAACCCCATTTTTTAGGAAATGGAAAGACTTAGAAAAAAATCATATTAAGTGAAGTAAGCCAGACTCAAAGGAACTTAGGCTCAATGGTTTCCCTCATTCGTCATAATCAGTAGAAACCTTGGGCTCTACTGGCAGAGATTTGCAATAGAGCAAAATCTTGATACATAAGGACATATAATGTGAAGCTAATTGAAAGGACTTCCAGGATAGTGAAACAAAAGCCATATAATGAATGATTGTTGTCCTTAATGTACTATGTTGTCTCTCATCTCCTTTGCTGTCCCTTGGTTATCTCATATTGGTATAGTATCTCACCTTGTTATCTGATTTATTGAATTTATTTGTATTTGGATCTTTGAAATTTGATAAGGAAGGGGGGAAAACCAAGACGGGTGGGGGGGGTGTGTGGGGGGGATACGGGTACCAAGACATGTGAAGGGGTATCAATGTATGTGAATTAATGCACCTTTTATCTGGCAAATATCATGTAACCCTTTTACTAATTACAATAAAAAAAGAAAAAAATAAAGAGAATACCTTAAAACTTAAACCTTTGGGGCCAGGAGAGTGGCCTAGTGGTATAGTGCTTGCCTAGCATGCACAAAGCTCTGAGTTCCATTCCCCAGTACCACATACATAGAAAAAGCCAGAAGTGGTGCTGTGGCTCAAGTGGCAGAGGGTTAGCCTTGAGCAAAAACTATTCAAGGAATGTGTCCAGGCCCTGAGTTCAAGCCCCAGGACTGGGAAAAAAAACCCTTCAAATCACTATTTGTAAATGAAAAATATACAAAGTATTCTACTCTCACTTTTATAGTTTCTTCCATGTCCTGTATATCCTGGATTTAATCCCAACCATGTCATGTGAAAGAAAGAGATACTGTATTTTAGTAGTCTATTGTCCAGAAGAATATCATTGTAGTACTAACAGTATCCAACTTGGAATAGACAGAAAACAAGCAACAAAAAAAGAACAAAAAGAAAAGAAAGAAAGAAAACCCCCATACAAAACCTTTTTTGGTGAATTTTTGAGAGCATATGCTTGAAATGAAGCTAAAGAACATATGACCTTGTATGTCTAAATCATAGACCTCCTTCCACAAGACTCTAGTGAATCTACATATTTTTACCTGCTAAAGTCCTCGGCGGGGGGGGGGTGCGGGGGGGGAGAGGGAGACCATCAGACACAGTAAACCATGTTTGTAATCCCAGTTACATAGGAGGGAAAAATGGGAGGGTCATAGTTTTACCAGTCCCTGGTGTTTTACAACCATTGGTGTTATTGTTTAGTTTTGGACTCTTGAGGTATGGTTCTGCTTTGGTTTTCCATACATCAAAGAGAAATGAAGGCTTCTTCCTTTCTGCAGAAGCTGGAATGAGAAATATTAACCCAGACGGAAGTATATAAAATACTATTTTGGTGTGTTTTTCTTGCCTAAACTTTAAGCTTGACTTCATTTTAAAAGTCATTGCTAAACCAGCTTTGAAATTAGTAATCTCTCATTCTTTCTCTCACCTCCCTACCTGCATAAAGAAATATTTAATAAAGACATCCCTGGAAGGCTTGAACCAATTGTAAATAGGCTGCATTGGAGCAGTATAGTCAAGTACAATCAAAAGCAGAAGGAACCAGACAACTTTTCTTCACTGAAAGTTAGTACAAAACATTTTCCACCGCATCAATCTGAGAAAGGCTAAAGTGCTCTGACTGGGAAATTAAGCTTTTTCTCAGCCTATTTTTACCAGAAAACAATATCTAGGACTATTTCATATGTCTTCTGAAAGAGGGCCATCCATTTGGGAAGATTATGTCTGTTATCAAGGAAAGCAATGAACTTTCCATTTACATTGGAAGCTTAGAATTTGATGAGGGAAAAGGTACATTTATCTAGTCTTTTAAAAGGGGAAAGGAAACTCTACAAATGTGTCCATTATACCTGCTGAGAATCTAAAGTGAGGTCAAGACAAAAGCAGATTATTTTTGATAGTGTTAATAAGAGTTTATTGCAAGCCTTGCCACCCTGATCTCCCTCTGCGGATTTCTGAATGGCTTTGGGAGCTGGGCTATTCTTAGAGTAATGAGAAACAGCCTTATCTCACACCATAGGAAATTCAAAGATCCCCACGGCTTCAAAAGTCTTATTTGTGCACTTTAGTAGAACTAAAAGCCAAGGTGGTTATCATCACAAATCCTGGCTCAATATTGGGATATAAGAAGAACCCTAAATGACACAGACAGGAAGATTGAATATAGCATATTACTACCAGAAACTACCAAATCCCCTCATATTATTATGGCTGGTTCCACAACAAAGTCAATTTCTGACAGAATTTTAGCAGTATTAGAATTAATGAGTTAGAGTCATTGATTATAAAAAACAAAACATCGGAGACTCTAAGTAATGGAGAACATATTTTAAAAAATTATTGGGGCAGCTGAATGTATCCAGGTGTTTGAAATTTAAATGAAGTGGGAGCTAAGAGAATAACAGGAAATAAGAGGTATAGAAAAAGCCTCCTGTCTTAAAACTCTAGGCAGGGTATCACCTTCATCATGGCCCCTACATATTATATTTATATGGTGGACCTTGCAGTTGTGGTATTCTCTGCTCCTAGGAGAGTCTAAAATCCTGGTTGTACAATATCAGATCATAGGTGGCCCTAGTCCATGTCAACAATGGGCTCTAGATACTTAAAAGTCCTCCTCCGCTATGACTACATATTGACATTTCATTCCTTATTCAGATGAAAATTTCATTAGACAAGGTCTCAGTCACTGTGACTAGTGAATACACTCTAATTTTCCATATAAGGGTACTTTAGGGCCCAGTCCTACATTCTTTGCTAATTATAAATGTATTTTATTTTGTCTTGTAAACCGAGTATCTTCACAAGGAGCACAGACGGGTAGTTGCTGCACTTGTAGTTGTTATTATGAATGGCTGGTCATTGAGACAGTAGAGTCCTGGTGGGCTCTTGGCATGTACTCATGAGACTGGGATCACCAGATGGAGAAGAAAGTGGGAATGGATGGACAAGGCAGAGCTGGTAGGTGAAACTAACACTCAGTTTCTTCACACATTGGAGTGTAAAGGAAAGACAAGCCACCCCTTCCACAGGGGCTTTTTCCCCTGTGCTCCTGATTCCATCTACTGCCAGTCAAGGTCAACAGCACCACATAAATGTGAAGAGTATCTGAACCCATGTGTTCAACTGCTTTTATTCCTCTCCTGTCCTTGCATCATCATTGTTGTTCATCAAATGCTTTGCCCATCTCAAAGGCAAAGCTCTCTATGTTCACCACGAAGAGCAGTCTGTCCCAACTATTAAGCTAATCATTTTTTTGTCAGTCCTGGGCTTGAGCTCAGGGCCTGAGCACTGTCCTAGGGCTTCTCAATTCTGGAGCTCTACCACTTGAGACTCAGCACCACTTCCAGCTTTTTTCTATGTATATGGTACTGAGGAATCGAACCCTGGTCTTTGTGCATGCTAGGCAAGTACTCTACACTAGGCCAAACCCCCAGCCCTAGCCTAAGCATTTTTAGCATGAGTTATCCTATTTCATTCTGCATTCAACAAGTACTGCTACCAGTTGTGACTACTTGGCTGGGCAACTGAGCCCAGCTTATTGTCACTTTTTTTCTATGCCTTGTTGCAAAGACAAGACAGAATGGGGGAGGGTGGGATGGTGGATCATGAGAACTGAGGAACCAGAGATTTTATGTACAAATATTACTCTCTAATGCTTCCTATAACCTCTCTGAGGAGCAAAGATGTTGTTACTACTTCTACTGATGGAGAAATACATTTTATAACAGTGTTCTCAGTACTGAATGGCCCAATGAACCTAAAATAATGTCTGAAATATATAAGCATTCATATAGGACTCCTCCATACTATAACAGAGGCATCATTCTCACCGATGAAGAGATAGGCCCACAAACTGCTCTATTTCCTTAAGTCTCATTTTCACTCTCATCCTAACTAAAGGAGCAAGGAAATTGCATAGGATCCCTTGTGGGCCTTGCCCTGACTTTATAGTCTCTTGTTACTCTCCCTCTTCAACTCTTGTCCGGAAAGCAGCTATAGTCCAGAGGAGTCCTCAGATGAGGGAGACTGAGTCATGAGTAAAGATAAAAGGAGATAGAAAGGGAGAGTTACATGACCCATCTGAACACTGACTAAATGTTGATAATACTTCAGACGTGGTTTTAGGTTCCTTTGGCCATTCAATACTGAGAACACTGTTATAAAGTATTTCTCTAGCGATGTAGATAGTAATAACATCAGAGATACAGATGCCCAGAGAGATGTAGTAAACACTAGAGACAGATAGTTGAACCATGATCTATGGTCCTTCAATTCTTGTTATCCATCCTCATTCTGTCTTGTTTTTGCAACCAGGCATAGAATGAAAAATAAAAACAAGCTGGGCTGAACTGCCCAGTCAAGTAGTCACAAATAGTAAACGTTATGGATTTGATGGTCTCAACCCATTTCATTTATTTATTATTATGCATTTGACAGCTTCAAAACATTAGTTTTCATTCTGGATCTGTATATTTCACTTTTATGAGAAAAATGTAGGAATTAGAGTTTAGTGTCACAATACCATGAATTGAAATAAATAGCAAGCCCTGAATTGGTAAATTAAAATACCTAATAATTAGATTAGCAACATATAAAATGTCTAGATTCAGTGAACCAGCACAAGTCTAATTTAAATGTCTAATTAAAACATATTTGGAGGCACAATATATACAAACTGCATTTAAGTTGTCTATGGCTGGCTTGATGACCAGAAGAAAACCTCTATGGCATGAAGAAATGGGAATGGAGTGTAATCTTTCATCAGAGTACTCCATTTTAATCAAGACATGTCTGACTCTACATTTCATTACCAATTCATTAAAATATGCTATCCCCAGTGCAAAACTGCTGGTAGTTGTGTATAGGAACAACTAAGCTTCAAGCCAGGAAGGGAGGTAACAATACCCAGATAAAAGCAAGAGCTTTTGTTAGCTGAAACACATTTATCCAAAGTAGCTGAGAATCTATAGATGAGAATAGAGATGGTTTGTGATTAGGCAAGTGGAAATTAGAAGAGATTTGACAAGAACAAGCCTGTCAGTTTGAAAGCTGATTCATTCAGAAGGCTATGCATAGCAGAGGGTTATTTAGCAGATTGTCAAATGTGACATTCAGGAAAGGCAGCATGATCCTTGGTACAAACAGCTAATTAACCGTGACATATTAAGACTGTCTGTGTAAAGGTAGCAGGATAGGTACTGCTAGGCAAAAGGACGCCAACATCATGTGGAAAAAAAGCAAAAAAAAAAAAATCCCCAAATTCTAAAAGAGAATTGTCCATTTCTGTTCCTACCCACTACTTACTCTACCTCTCCTTTTCTTATCTGTAATATGGGATTACAAGTGCATACCTAACATAGCCTTGTGGTGCAGTGATGACAGACAGCCAAGGAAAGATTGTCTATTGTTAACAGTATGAGGAATATTGTCATTGATAAATATTTTCCTAGGTAAGGAAATGTAGAATATAACTTCTTTTATAGGTTTCACCAAAATGAATCTAAATACTAATCTCAACAGCATTTGCAATGTTAAATTCTATAGATTAGACTGAAGCTTTTCCTATGTTTGAAAGCTCAAAACTCTTTTAAGGTCTTTGACAAACCTCTGGCTTTTTACAATTCCCTCTCATTTTCTTAATGTCACTAGTTTAGTTCCTTCATTCACTTAGGTTGCACTTCGAGAGAATCATTCATTACCATAGCAAATTCCTTTATCGAATCAGGCACTAGGCTAGCTTTAGTTAAGATCAAAGATGCCAAAGAAGAGCTTACAGGGCTCCGGCAGATACAACTACTTATCATGTACCATACTTTACCAAACACACACACACACACACACACACACACACACACACACACACGTCGCTAGGTGTTCTGATCTTTCTATTTCCTCTCTCTCAGGGCTTTATGAGGGAAACAGGAAAAGGTTGGAAAGTAAGAACTGACACACGTAATGAGGCACAAAAATCTCAGCTTCTCCCCCTCCCTGCAGACACTGTCAATGGAGTGTGAACTAAGAAAAATCTGTGCAGTCAAAATAAGGTGAGCATAGAGGATGAATTACCTCTTATCTTTACTTCTGCTTCCCTTCCTAATGAATCAATAGATTCCTAGGTCATATGTGCTGCCTTGCACCTCCAATCAACTGCTTTTGCTTTATTAAGGAAAAAAATTAAAAGCTAAGCAACCAAAACAACCAAGGGCCATTTTCACAGTTTACCATCTAACAAAGCACAGCAGGGGTAATTAAAACAATCTGGGACTGCAGAAAGATAGAAAGGAAATCTGTCACCACTGAGACTATCAAGGAAAGAAAAAAAAAACTAAAAACAAGCTAGCTCTGGGGAAGAAGCAGAAACTGACAATTTGTTAGATCTAACCTCAGAGTGATGTACCATGAAAGGATAAGTCAGAAATGATTGCTGGAGGATGTGGGCTATATGTGAGAAGTGCAGGGGAAAACTCTGAAAAGTCTCTTAGTTCTCATCTTTTGCCAAATGTAAGAAGAGGTGATGGTTCCCTTTGTAATGGAAATTGGCTCTCAACCGTTTTCATAGACTAGTCTTATAAAGGAATAACCATGGTGGCATATGCACTTGGTGTCAGCTTGCAGACAGGATTTTTAAAATTGTAAATTCACATTCTGGCTTTAAAATAGCTTATGTTTTTGGCATCACTTAACCTTAAGAATGTTATACTTCTTTCATGTGTGAAAGTTTCTTTCCCTTGTTCTAAGTCAGTATGTTAACATTTCCTTAACCCTTATCCCACTGTCTGAATCCTTTCAGTCTTCTGCTTTGGATGAAATTTCTTAGCAGCTCCTAAGTTGATGAGTCAACTTCCCAAGAAAAGGTAAGAATCTTAAATGTATATGCACAAAACAACTAAATAATTATATATATAAGACAAAAATGGAAAGCAATGAAGGAGGATATAGATACTCAGGGTTCCATTCAGAGACTTCAATATTCCTGGCTCTATATCTGAAAGAATTGGACATAAAATCAACAAAGATATAGATACACCACCAACACTATTAAGCATAAAAGGCTATTTGACATTTATAGAAAAACCTAATGACTCACACAATATAAATTATATTCTGGACATATTTAAAATTCTTCCACTTTAATTGAGTGAAAATAATATCACTAACAGATAACAAGAGCATCTCTAAATATTTGGAACATAAACAACACATGCTAAATAATTCACAAATAAAAGAACATGTCTCAAGGGAAAAAGTTGAAACTATATTCAAACTGAATTAAATTAAAATACAAACTATGAAATGACAATGTTAAGACAGCTCTGAAAAAATGTATATATTTAAAATCTGAATCATACAAAAATGTAAAAGCTTCAAATTAATAGCCTAAACACATTGCAAGAACCAAGCAATATTAGCAAAAACAAAAAAGAAAGAAAGAAAGCACCAAATTGAGTAAGTAGAAGAGAGGAATCAATAAATATTCCAACCATAACCAATACAACTGAAAAAAGAAAAATAGGAGGAAATCAGTGATATAAAAAATAATACTTGACAAAGCTCTGATAAGACTGACAAACAAAAAAGAAGTCACAAATTATCAACATCAGAAATAACACAGGAAATATAAATACATACTAATGCTATAAAAATAAATTATCATTGAAAGGAAATAAATAAATCTGAACAACTTTATGGATATTATATTCATAATTTTAAAAACATACAAAATAAAAACCTGCATGAAACTTAAACTTATCAAAACTTACAGGCCCACATAACTTCACTGAAGAATTCTAGCAAGTGTCTAAAGAATAATAAGTGCCAA
Organism: Megascapheus bottae; assembly: GCF_031878675.1. NCBI lineage: Eukaryota > Metazoa > Chordata > Mammalia > Rodentia > Geomyidae > Megascapheus > Megascapheus bottae. The sequence continues at coordinate 19,904,909 of NC_143526.1, read as the reverse complement.
GAGAGGAGGTGAGTTTCAAAGGGAAAGAGGTGAATGATGAAAGGGTGGCATAAATTAAGCTACAATATATTCATAAGCTGATTTTTGAATGGCTAACTCTTTTGAATAGCAAGTTAAATATAAAAACACTTTAATTATAAAAGAATATTTAGCATCAACTTTTATAGAATTCTTTAGAAATGAGCTTGGCACAATCACAGAATATATAATAGACACAAAAAAATCAATTGCATTTCTGTATACTGCCAATAATTACATAAACACCAAGACAAAATATGAAATGCCATTTGTTCATAAAAAAGACAATATTCATTTGCTGAAAATTTTAAAACATTGATGAAATAAATAGAGCTGTCAGACTCATAGATGACATGAGTCAGTCTGGTATGGCACTGACAGCATTCTCCCTAAACCAAATAATACTTTTCAAGTAATTACTATCAAAATCCAAGCAACAATTTTTGTAACTACGAACAAGAGAATTTTAATATACCTATAAAAAGGCAAAAGAACTAGAAAGAGCTAAAAAGTAACAAGATTTTCAAAGGATATGGAAGAGCCAGGCATGGTGGCTCACACCTGTAATCTTAGCTACTCAGGAGGCTGAGATTTGAGGATGAAGGTTCAAAGCCACCCTGGACAGAAAAGGACCTGAATCTCTTATCTCCAATTCACCTCTAGAAAATGGCTTATCCTTGAGCTAAAGAGCTCAGGGACAGCACCCAGGCTGAGTTCAAGCCCCATGACCAACAACAACAACAACAACAAAGACAAGCTAGAGACTATTTAAGTTCACATATTGGATAAAGGAATTCCAAATATTATACAAAAAATAGATAAACAATTTTATACTGGACAAAGGAATTCCAAATATTACACAAAAAATAAACAATTCTATGATATGCTGGGTAAAAGACATAAGGAGACATTTCACAAAGAAATGTACTTATGGCAAAAAAAACAAATGAAATATTTGATAGTATTGGTCACTGGGAAAATTCAAATAAAAGCTATAATAATATCAGTGCATACTTATAATATTTTACGAGTCATAATTACAGATTGGTAAAATTTGGTCATTCACATATAACTAGTGAAAAAAATGATGCAGACACTTTGGAAAACAATTGTCAATTTCTTTTTTCTTTATTCTGCCATTCATTCTTGGGGCCTGAACTCAGGGCCTGAGAACTGTCCTTGGGCTATCTCAAGGTTAGAGCTCTACTACTTGGGCCACAGCCTTTTTTTCTGTGTATGTGGTAATGAGGAATTGAACCCAGGTCTTCGTGTATGCTAGGCAAGCACACTACCACTAGGCCAAACTCCCAGTCCCTCAATTTCTTTAAAAGCTAAATGTACTACTACCATTTAATTCACCAATTGTATTTGGAACATTTAACCCACAAAATAAGCATATATTTACCTAAAAACCTGTAAAAGAATGTTGATATTGGCTTTTTACATAGTGGCCCAAACATGGAAATAACTCTGAAGTGCTTTATTGGATGAATGGTTACACAAACTATAGTACACCAATACAGTAATCAACTCTAGAACAAAGGAAAATAAAGTATTGATATACACAGTAATGGAAAGGAATCTCAAGTTGAGCAGCAATGGATGGTACCTATAATCCTAACCACTCGGAAGGCTGAGAGGAGTGTGGTTCAAATCTTCTTCTTAATTGAAGACTCTCATCTTCAATTAACAAGTAAAAAGCTGGAAATGGAGCTTTGGTTCAAGTTGTGGAGTATTAGCCTTGTGCAAAATATCTAAAAGACAGTGCTCAGTCCTAAATTCAAGTAACAGCACTGGCACAGATGGAAGGAAGGGAGGGAGGAAAGGAGGAAAGGGAGGGAAGCAAGGAAGGAAGGAAGCAAGGATGGAAGCAAGCAAGGAAGGAAGGAAGGAAAGGTCCAAAGAATTATGTTGAGTATCTTTAAAAAAATCAAAAGATTACATGCTCTGTGATTCCAGTTATATCACATATTTGAAACAATTTTGTAGAAACAGACAAATTACTGTAGAAACAGTAATTGCCATGAATTTAGGAAGGGAAGTAGGCCGAATAGACATGAAGGTGGGTACAAAAGGGCAAGATGAAAGATTCCTTGGAAGCAGAAATATTCTGTGTTTTGGTTGCCATATTTTGCTGTCGTAAAACACTGTCATGGAAGGGAAAGGAAAGGGATCTAGGCAAAAAATATACTGAATGGCTCTCTTTCTTACAAGTATACATGTATCTACACTTACCTCCTAGTAAATTAGAGTAATTTTATAAAAGAATCAACATAAGTGGCTTATTTATTATGCTTTAGTTTGTTGTAAAAATGTACCAGCTCAGTGCTATGAGCTATGACAGAAGCCATTCCTCTGCAAGTATGCATGGTGTATGAAGCAGACATTCTGCCATCTGTACAGAGATCCTCTTCCAAGCTTCCCACACTTTGGTGTTCCTTCCAGACCCAGAAGGTTCTGACTCACCACTTTATTTTGATCTTTTGCTCATCCAAAGTACACACACAAATGCTAAATCATGCATATGTGCATACAAAGGCTAAGTCATCTCAATTTCTATTTTCTACTAAAATGTTTAAGACAGAACTATGACACTGCCAAAGCCATGTAACTAAGCAGCACATATGCCACAACAGATGGCTTTCATGTCATGGTTTCTACCCCCAAATTCTTCTGCCTGGTAAACCAATCAACAAACAACAGTGCAAGTAAGTGTTATGGAAAGAGAAGGGAGGAAAAAGACAGCAAGATAAGTTAGGTAGTGAAATCTCAAAGAATAATGAAAAAGCATTCCAGGAAATACCAACCAAATCCAAAGATTAAGGATTCCTCTTGGAGTTTTTTTCATTGTTATTCGTCTTTTATATGTTTCATTTCATTTTGTTTGAAAATACAGACTTGGAGAATCTGGGGAATTTCTTTGATCCAGCAGCCCTTTAGATCTACATATTTATATATATATATTTGAATATATAAGTATGCATATATGTACGTATATACTGTGTATTGATATTTTAAATGATCACTGATGAAATCAATTTTACAAGTTCATTTTAGACAAATGTTTATTCAAGATATATAATAACACCTAAATAGTTGAATAACAGTATGTCCAACACATCATTAAGACCACTGAGACTATCATAGTTTCAATTTAGGACTCTGAGATTTAATAAATGATGGCTTCTTAATGCATCATACATGTCAGCTATTATCACAATCATAATATATAACTAACTGTATTAAACCCATCATACATGAGTATGTACTGTCAGTAATGGTTCCCAGTCTGCAGATTTGCATCTTGCCTGGGCTCAGCTAAGAATTTCCACTTCAGGCTGATTTGGCTTTGCTCAACATTGAATATGAATCTCTCTCTTGTATCCTTGGACCAAAGAATATTTAGAAAAAGTTTACATTGTAACTAACAAGTAGCAAAGGAGAAACCATAATGTACAATCCCAATTAAAGCACTACTTTCAACTAATCTAATATTTTGTTGGCATGAAAAAGTCTACAACTCAGCCCAACAAATATCATTGAAGTTGCCAAAATGCCCACTGTAGGACTGCTGAGTACTGATCTGATATTTCTTTCACAACACCACAAACTTGTCTAGTATTTCCTAAGGCTATAAGGAGACTCTAGTAGTATTTTACCATGTTCAAATAACTAAATTATTTTTAAAAGTAGAGTTCCAGCTGAGACTATTTTGGGTGACTCAACTATGATTTTCATCCTTGGCAATATTAACAGTTTGGACAGATAATTAGTGGAGAATAGAGGGAGAGCTGAATGAAGGATCATTTTTCTCTTTTTTGGTCTCTATCCAGCAGAAGCTAGTAATATACCCAAATCATAGTCAACATTCCCTCAAGATATAAAAGTCTATATGATAATGGGGACCAAGACATGTGGAAGGGTATCAATGTATGTGAATTAATGCACCTTCTATCTGGCAAATATCATGTAACCCTTTTATTAAATATAATAAAAAATATTTAAATAAATAAATAAATAAAAGTCTGTATGAATTCCCAAGTAGACTCCACTAATAAAATAATTTATATTAATATAAATGAGTCTACATTGCAATAAATTTAAATATGTCCTTTTCTCCGGTAGACATTGGTACATCACTTTCAACTTTAGTACTGATCTGTTGTGTAGGTACAATTGCTACATGTTGAAAGGATGTTGAAATGGATCCACATTGAATTGGCAAAGAAATATGAACTTAGCCCATTTTCTAATTCAAATGTGTTTTTGAAAAACAACTTTATAATACACACATATATATTAACATATATACACATACATATATACATATGTGTTTATATTGTTTGTGAGGATTCAAATTGTTTCCATTCTGTTCTAGCAAACATCACATTTTCTTAAAATGTATGATCACTAAGGAATTGGTAGAACATAAGGCAATCATTTTTTACAATATCATGTTTAAGAATCCTTTGTTATTTACATAATGAATACTAGGTGACAAATTGTTTCTAGGATCTTTAGCCATTAAAAAGAACATAACAAATATGTCATCTGTAAAGCATAAAAATACTTCCTGTTATTGTCAACCTACACCTGCAGAAATCACATGAAAATCATAATTCTAAAAATGATGGCAGCTTAACTTTTGTTAAAGCTAATTTTTAGCAACTGTGTCAGGTCAACACTGCCACCTGAGTAGCCTCATTATTGGAATATAGCCTCTGAAGAACTACAGTTGTCCTTAGTGTTTTTATTATTGCCATAAATCATGTGGAATCCATATAGCCCACATTGAAACTAAAAGTGGATCCTTGGATAAACCTTCACAACATGTCCTTAGCCAGGCTACTCACTGCTTAAACAACCCCTACCTTAGTTTAGGCAATTGTATGATTAATGGTAGACTCAACTGATTTCTGTATTCCACAACTGGAATTTGCATAGTTTTCTAATAGTAGTCAGAATAAATTAAAAAAGTATAAGGGTTTGGAAGTGTTCATTACAATTCTTTCTGGAGTTTTCAAGATGTTAACAGGTTGCAAGTTTCCTCTTTTCCTCTGTACTTCTCTGTGTCTCATTGTACTTCAGCACAATGCAGACATTTCAAGGAATCTGGTGAGGTGACTTGAAACTTTATTCCTAACATTTCCTTGGTCGTATACTTAACATGCCTAAACCCTGCTGACACCCTTCTGGACAAATGCACCTTCTAATACAACTGTTTTTCTCCTGGTTTGTTCTTTTATAGAATCTCTTAGCAGAATGCCATGTGTATTTTTATTCTTATTTAGCAACTGTCTTCATTTCTTGAATGTAAGTTCTATACATGCAGGTATTATTACGAGTTCATTACTCTCACTCTAGAAATTAGAAGACTTATGGAATCATTCCCCAATAAATATCTAGAAAATTGTGATTTGATTTTCTGTGTCCGGGAAGAATTGGTAGCCATGCTCACATCTCTTAATACACTACTTTGAATATTCCAAATATTATTATGAGTTTGTTCATTTACATAATGATTAACTGCCAATGGATCCAATAGTCTAAGAGAAACTGTAAATCTCAAGGCCAAGCAGGCTGAGCCACTGGGCTCTTCCTAAGATGCTAGCCTTCCTAGACAGAAGAGTCTAGGGTTAATTCTGGTGGTCTGTATTATGTAGTTTTGACCTCTAAATCACAGACATCAGGGCAACAAATGCCAGCCTTGGCCAATTCTCTTCTTTATGAGAGAAGGACCAGCAACTTTTTAATCTGCAAGACAACATGAGATACTTAAGACTAGGGAAAAGCACTTCTCCTGTGTTACCACTCACATGCAGATCAACATTTCCATTTTCGGCTCACATAAACTATGTACAATATGCAGTTGGTCATTTGATCATAGTAAGTTTCCTAGATCCTCTTTCAAGATCCTACCTTTCCTTTTTGGTGCAAGTGTGAAAGAATAATCTTAGATGAAGAGTGAGGCCTACTGGTAGAGTGCTTGCCTAGCATGCATGGAACCCTGGGTTGGATTCCTGGGTACCATGTGCACAGGAAAAGCCAGGAGTGGCTCTGTGGCTCTAATGGCAGAGTGCTAACCTTGAGCAAAAAGTGCTCAAGGCTAGTGCCCAGGCTTTGAGTTCAAGCCCCAGAACTGGCAAAAAGAAAAGAAAAGGAAAGGAAAAAATAATCTTTCCTGGTTAAAATTATCAACTCAGGTTTTTTTCAAATCAGATTTTTTGAAGGTAAAAATCTGTGAAAGATAACTGGCTAAGGGAAAGTCTTTGATCATGATGCAGCTTTGTTACTCAGGAATAGAAAAGGTGAAAAAGAAGGAAGCAGGAAGAGCCTCTGAATGTGGTGAAGCTATATGAAACCCTAAGCCATACCAAAAGACAGAGCAGTGTGAAGAATGACCACAGAGACTTTATTATTGCTAACACGGACATGTGGATACAACCTATTAAAAAACCTCAAATGAACCATAAGTCTATTCCCAGACCTAACCTAGCCATTATTTTCTTCTTGTCTCATAGTTGCTTAAACCCTGGCTGAGCTTGGGCTCTGGCTTATAGAGTTGTGTTCATTTTCATGGCTTCTGAGACCCACTTTATTGATTTTTCTATGAGGGACAGCTGTGTTCGGACATGTGCGTAGCATGGCATTAAAACAAAGAACACTGACAATTTCATCTCTTTGCCATGGACACACAGGTGCAGAGTCTTGTCAAATACTGGGGATACTGACATCCGGTGCTTGATATCTCCCATTAACCCTCAGGTGAACATTCAGGTGATAAATTCTGTGTCACCTCATTTCATTTATCACCTCTAAGATGGGCTGCTAAAAACCCACAATTCTCAAATTTCTCATAGATCTGTCACAAGCCAAAGAGTCAGGAAAACTCTGAAAAAAGCTGACTAATATTTGGGTATATTCTCTCTGGAAGAAATATAAAGTTGCCATTTTATGTGCTTTATACAAACACTAAATTTTAATTGCAATTTTTCTACTCATAAACAGGCAGTACTGTACTACATAGGAAATGTTAGCACTATGGAAATATGTAGTTACAGAGACACGGATTGGAAAGAGTAATCCATCATTTTATCCAGAAGGAAATTTGAAATAAATAAGATTTAGACACCTAAAACAGAGGATGAAAATGTCTAAGCATTCATGTCAAAATTTCAGGAGCCTTAGATTCTATGAGAAGGTCCTCTAAAACAAAAAGATTTAAAGCTTGCTACCAGAACCCATATTTATTTCTACCTACTTCCCTTTAATTTGAACAGATACATGGTATGTGAGAAAATGAATTAATTAAGTTTCTATTATGAGTTACAGCAGAAGCAAAAATTAGATGGACAGAAATGATTTTATATGACATGCAGAAACTGATGAGTTGGAAATAGTAAGTTTTCATGGCAGGATGTAAAAAGAGGCATCACCAGTAGCAAATAATTAGAGTAGAGATATGCTCAAGGGAGAGATGAGAGATAGTAAGAATAATGTAGCCATCAAGTGGCATTTGAAGAGAACCAAGGATATAACTTACTCCTGCATCTATCACTATGTAGATATAGAGGATCTTAAATATTATATAGCTTCATCTCTTCTCTGAGAATTGAGTCTGCGAAATGGAGCCAAAATCACATAGCCAATTATGTTAGTCTATGAATAAAAACTCAGGGCTTCTTAGCAACTCAATCTTTCTATTATCTCCACTACAAGTCATTTCAGTAGTTGTGTAGTATAGTCATTGACCCCATCAATCCTTATTCAACATTATAGGGAGTCAGGTGCTATGCTAGCAACCAATCAACTGACCTTTATCAATCAATGTGTTGTCCATGTGAACTAAACATTCCTTTCCAAATATAATAATGCATCCAAACATCCAAACTTGGTTGAGTATCTACTCCAAGTCACAAATCTATAGGCAAACTTTCTTTCTACTAGAAGCTCCTATTCTCAAAAGAAAACACAGCAAGCCAGCTCCCCATTTCCTCCCTGAAAGAGGGATACTTCCCAGTGGGTTTTAAGGGGCCTGATTTTTTTATTACACATTTCAAAGAACTCTCCTCAGTGCTCATTCTTTTATACAGCTCTGAGCTTTTACACAGATTTTATTTTATACAGATCTTGGGCTCACTACCTTACATTTCCTGTAACAAGAAGGAGGATGGGTGAACAAGTGATTAATCACAAAGTGAGATTTGGGAAGCCACGGTACACTTGACCACCTTACTATACCTCAGCTATTGAACACTGCTACTGTATCACTGAGATATCCAAGGAATCCTTCTGAAAAGTTAGAATGGAATATCTACATTGATCTGTAGATTTTGTTCCTCCTTGATGGGAGGGAGATAGAATGAAGGACTTGGCAGCAGTGGGGAAAACCAGTGTGATGACCTCATATGTGGCCAATTCAACGAAAGCAGGATTCAAACTTGAAGGAGCAACAGTTTCATGTTGGCAAATGGTCTCCTGCAGCCATCTATGGGGCTATCATAACCATAATTGCTGTCATAATCATTAAGACAATTGATATTTATTAGAAAATTATTATGTGCCAGCTACTTAACGGAGAGCACGATACAGTTAAAGTCATAGACAGGTCCCTTATGAATCTTAAATCTTTACTTATGAACCTTGATAGGCTGCCAAAGGAGTATGAACGGATTTTAGTAACACCTCCTGTGTTCTGCCTCTAGATGAGATGGACTGATTTTTCCCCTTCGTAGAATTGCCAAGACAGAATATATCCATCACAAACATGGCATACAGGTTGATATTAGTTATGTCTCAAAATTCAGCTATGCATACAAGAAGCTTCACTTTCTTTTAGTTAGATCTCAGAGAACAGTTCCATGGGCTTGAATTCTAGCTTCAGTTTCCTCATCTGTAAAACTAGATGTAAAATGCTCAGAAGGCTATAATGATCAAATGAGTTAAATTTTCTAAAGCACTTGGATCCCTCATATAGATTTTTATGAGGATTAAATGTGTGTGAACGTTTGCAAAGTGGCTTGCACATAATATGCATCCTAGGGGCTAGGTTGGTTTTTTTTTTTTATCATTTTGTTAGTATTCCAAAATGCTAACAGACTACATCCCTGTCAGGTCCTGGTATATGAAGAGTAAGGAAAAGCCTAAAACCAAGGTCTTTGCCCTCAGGTATTTCAGAGAAGTCATTCTCTTGGTTAGCCTGCCTATGCTCTAAGCCCAAAGCTTAGATTAGCTCTGAGCTAAACAAGAGATTCCAGAACCATCTTGCAAAGCTCTGCACGGATTCTTCTAACATTTCCCAAAGCCCTCTTCTCTTAGAGGCACTGCCTTGCTTCCAGAAGCATTCTAGGAAAGGCAGCTTCGAACTCGCTCTCCCTGTTTTCTTCTCTTTCAGTCCTGGACCAACAAAACATATTTTTCTACTGTAAAGATGGAATCAAAAACCCTCGTCATGATTTTGTCTTCCTTTTGTTTTTAGTGGTACGAGGTTTAAATTCGGGATCTCCTGTTTGCTAGACTGGGGCAGTTCTGTCTTTACTGGTTGAGTCTTTAGGGTAGGGTCTCATATCCCACTAATCACTCGCCTAAACTACAAGACCTACCTACTGTTATGCTTCTTGTCATTGTTAAGTTCATTGTTCATCTACATTGGCTTACCCTCCAGTGAGAATATTCATGGAAAAAGAAAAAAGGATGACAGTCATTCTGGGATTTTTGCACGTTACCCAATGAGAGACTTTACACAGTGGCTGGGAGCTGTTTATGGAATAAAACATTGCCCATAAGTAAATTCAGCACTATGGAAGAATCAAAACAATCGTTCCAAACCCATGAAGATGAAGAGGGATGGCAAGAAAAGGCACAAAACCACATTAAATGCTAATAAAAAGAAATGTATACATATCTATGATTTAAATATGTTAAATGAGAACAAGGCAGAAATACTTGTGACAAGTCAAATCTCCACTCGGGCTGTAGCTCGTGACAGAGCACTAAGTCTTAAAGGAGAATGAAAATCTAAGAGACAGCACCCCGTCCCTGAGTTCGAGCCCCAGTACTGGTATAATCAATTCACCAATAAAATACTAAACAGAAATTTCTCAGCTATCTCATTCAGTAAAAAACAAAAAAGTCTGCTTCCTATGCTCCTTAGACATGTGGAGATGCCTAAAAGGCATTCTTTAGAGGTCCAGGAACCAGGGGCAGAAGCAGCCTGGGACTCTTCCCTAACATTACCATATGAGATAAATGGAAATAATCTAGGCCCTGCTTCATGGTAAGGGCTCATCTAGGCCAGAGCTGTGCCCTGCTGTGACAGTCCTTTGTTCCTGGAGAGAATATGAAAGTGTTTGTCACTTTGATTGCATTCTATAACACTGATGGCTCTGAACTGCAGATGCTCAATGTTTGTCAGAGCTGTATGCCACTTTCCGTATTTATTTCTTTTTCTGTCTGCTGTGCCAACCCCTTTACTTCTGTGGAAATCAAACCTGCTCACAGAGAATAGGAGAAGGCTGGTTTTTCATGCTCCATCTACCCTTCTATTGTGATTTTTCTTTTCCTACTTTTTCTATGTGTTAGATGACTTTTTATTTCAATTAAAAGAAATAAGTTTAAAGGACTAAAACTCTACATGTTGCCTTCCACCAATTCTTCCTACCATTATTAGCAAGAACTAGACCCAAGCAAGATGCCATGGCCAGCAGGGAGGATTGGCTTTGATTCCAACCTTTGACTCAATCTCATTTCTGCTACAAAGTAGAGCAGTGAGGGACAGAGGCAGCAGGCCTGGCCTCCTTTGCTCCACTGATCCATTGCTGCAAAGCTGTGAGTTCTTTTAAACTCCTGATGGGCCAGAGCATAGCATGGGGCTCTCTGTAATCTCCCTACCGAGCTTTTCTCTGACTCCTGGTAAGACTATAGGTGGGAGGAAGGAATGTGAAGGACTTAAACTTAATTTTGGCCTAGTCTTGTAGCATCTAAGCTTTAATCCTTTTAAGCAATATACTTCGTAGAAGGAAGAAAAATAATACCAGATAGTCAATTATATGATGAAGTCTACCCCCCACCTCTTGCTTCAGATCCAGAAATTTTACATCTCCTGACACCCAGAAGATTCTGAATATTTTCATAATCCTTTCAGGATTTGTTCAGTGGCTGTGTATCTGGAAATGTCCCTTCATGTCTCTGAGTCTATCGCCCATTCTACCAGCTCACACTTGATCTCTCTGCTCTTCGGACCCTTTCCCTCTCCCAACTCAATTAGGAACCCACTCCTTAGCTTTGACACTCAACTACCATTGATAATTCTCAGTGCTGGGGTAGATGGCAGCAGGAAGAATATTTAGAAACTGGCCCTATTAAACAGGAAGGGAAAAAAATGGGACATGGAAATGGAAGACAGTAAGGCAAACTCTCTCCAAAGACAGATATTTAAGGAAATACACTGTCATTTTAACTGCAGGAACGCAGCTTTCCCCTTTTACTACAAACTCGGGGCCATCTTCTGATTGTCAAATCAATCAAAGTTGTTTCCTCTTGAAATAAAGACCTCGTGCGGGTTCTTTTTTACATAAATATTTTAATTAATAGATACCTTTATCAAACATGAAAAGCATTTAGCAATAGCACTCACCAGAGACCCCGAAATTAGATTGATTATCTGCATGTTAATTTGCTTTCTCGACACCACTAATTTGTTTTAATAGGTCTATAATCTAGCCTTCTCTATTTCTTATTCTGCGTGGAGACTCAAATGCCTTACAGCTCACCATTTGCCTTTATAATCTTTACGCACTGCTGTCTGCACAGTATATTAATTTTTAAACTATCCTGGTTAGTGTAAAGAAGAACATCAGCTTCCCACATTCAAGCCAGGATAATATCTTATATTCTACATCATGGAAAAAAAATAGATGATGGATCAGAAATCCCTATCTTATATTAGAGAAATTGCTGTCCTTCATTTGAATCAGTAGCACTGACACCATGATTGTAATGAAAATAAATAACTCTCTGTTGGTATCCTGTTTCTACATAGTAACTCAAGAAATAGTGAGTGGAGAGTACACACCCTTAACCACTCTGCTCATCAGTATATCCTGGGTACCTGAATGTGGTAAGTTTTCAATATATGCTTGTGGAATAAATTTATTTTAAATATTTGACTATAGATAAGGCAAACCTTGCTGAAGTTTCCTCAGACTGATACAACTTTGATTGAAACCATGTAAAATAGAGAAAATTGATTTTTTAAAAAATATAATGAGACAAGCAAAACCATAACTTTACAAACAACAAAAATTGAATAGGGAAGGGGGGAAAACCAAGATGGGGGGATGGAGGTGAGGGTAATGGGGACCAAGACATGTGAAAGGGTATCAATGTATGTGAATTAATGCACCTATCTGGCAAATATCATGTAACCCTTTTATTAATTACAATAAAAAATATTAAAAAATAAAAATAAAACAGGCTGTAGTTGTCATGAAAAAATGAAAAAAGCAGAAAATTGTTTTCTTACTGTACAGAATTTAGAGCATCATTTGTTTCATGAGAACATTCATTTAGCTTGTATTCAGATATATATACACACTTCATATTTGATTGTGTGAGTGGAGACATGACATGACGTATTTAAACATTCATTGTCAGACCCTATATTAGACAGAATGTAAGTCAAGAATAGGTTTGATTCTGTTCCAAGCCCTACAATATCCAAAGAGGATATTGACAAATAGGTGCCTTCCTAGGGGAAAGAACAAAATAAGATTCAGGATCAAGAAATGTTTGTTCTAAAGCAAATATCTGAAGAGCCAGTGGTATGTGTCTTAAACCAGAGGAGGAACTGGATCAATACAGTAAGCTCTTTGGTCCAATTTAAAAATATTAAAAAGCAAATGAACCTGACTTGAGGATGGAAGCTGCACCTGAGATATCTCTCAGAACTTCACACTCAGTGAGTCATCCTCTCTAATGCTCTTTAATGATAGTCCCACCTTCTGATTACCCTGTTCTAATCCATCCCAATCCATCCCTGACCCTAGAGCTAGCCTGGCACTTCTCAAGCAGTGCATAGAAATATCTTGAGTGGCTTCCCAATTTACCTTTCCTAGGAACTTGCCAGTACCCTACATGCACTCTATTCTCACAGCTAATCCAGTAACTCATTCTGACTCAGACTAATAGTACACCTGCAAATGTCAGCTCTGGTTAATCTCTCTGAGAGACATACTCTCTGAGGCTTTCATATTGTTAAAACAAAAATCTTCCTATTTTAAAAAAACATTATTTCCATCTTTAATGAGATCAACATTTTATATTTCCAGAAAATTCATTAGCATTTTACTCATCATGGAAACAGCTCTTTTAGTAATTTTATCGTCCAAGAAATAAGATCAGAAATGCAGAATCCTAACAAACAGAAATCGTTGTATATTTCCATGGTGGAAGAAAGTTAAACAAAGTTTCTTTATTCTTCTTTTTCTTTCTGATATGGAGGGGTGGATATAAGACAATAAGTGCCATTGAAGGGTTGTCCTCTTCATGACTAGATAGAATAAATAAACTTGTGGGAGACATCACACTGCTATCCTACAGAGCTTGGATACTGGTGAATGAGGTAGAAGTATGGGTTACTATGAGTTAGTGGAATGGATTAATATGCAGTATCAAAATCATTCAAGGGCAAGATTTATATATTGATCACATGCTGTACAATTCTGTGGTAATAAAAACAAGAAGAAAATGAGTATACTCCTAGATCCCCAAAACTTGACAGAGCGTAATATCTTCACAGGCAGTAGTTCACTGAGATAGGAAGAGCTGGCAGTCTCATCTCCATATATCTCAAACACCTGCAACTCCTTTAATGCAATACAATATCAGTGTACTTTTCATAGAAGCAATTTGTAAATTGGTCCACAAGATGCAAATTCTTCACTCACAATGCATTACTCACTTCTAGATTCTGTTCTGTAACCCATACACTACTTAGGAGGAATAAAACGTCAATCTTCCCTTTTCAATTTAGATATGTTTTTTATTTTTAAGGGAATATTGATGAAAAATTCCTACTATTACTGTATAAAAAGATAAAAGAATCCAGCCCATGAATTAGGGATATCACAAATGAATTAATCTACAAATATATTACCTTTTGAATTTAAAAGGGATAGAAAGCCTACAGAGGGGGAGAAGATCTTCACTAACCATACATCAGACAAAGGCCTCATATCTAAAATATATCAACCGCTCAAAAAATTGAATCACGGGCTGGGAGTTTGGCCTAGTGGTAGAGGGCTTGCCTAGCATGCATGAAGACCTGGGTTCAATTCCTCAGTACCACATACATAAAAAAAAAAGCTGGAAGTGGTGCTGAGGCTCAAGTGGTAGAGCTCTAGCCTGGAGAAAAGTCCAAGGACAGTGCTCAGGCCCTGAGCTCAAGCCCAGGACTGGCAAAAAAAATTGAATCACTCCGAAACTAATCTCCCAAGAAACAAGCATCCCATTAAAAGATGGGCCAAAGACTCAAAGAGAATAACAATAAAAATATATGGAAAAAACAAAAACAGGGAAAATCCTCACAGAAACTAAGAAAAATAAATAAATAAAATAGATAAGCTGCACAAGGGAGAATGCTATTTGATAATTTATTAATGATTGGATATGCTGAAACACTAAGGCAAAACTAAGTATTCTAAAGATTTAAATAGTGCATTGTATAAATTTAAGGGTTTGCAGAATATTTTTTAAAGAACTTACTCCAGAATTCCAAATGGTGAAGCTTGCTTTATCACACAAGGATCTGGAAGTCCATCATCATCTGACATAACCCAGATACGTCTCACATGACTTAACTCACCATGGCTTTCTGTGCAGAGCAAACCACCCAGTTTATACTCTTAAAAATGGCAAAGTAAGCTTGTGATTTATATATGAGGTTTGTGAAAAATACAAAACAAGATCTGAGTTTAAAAAAAAAAGAAGCCTTAGGTAAAAGGTAAACAAAGAAGAAATGCCAGAGATCAGGTCAAGCAAGGCTGATATTATATTACAGAATCTCCAAGTTAGAAACATTGTGGCAGTCTGTCCAAGTAAAGAAAAGGAGCAAGGAGGAATGGGTAAGAAGAGAGAAAGAGATTATTCAGTTGCTGACCATACCTGTCATTTGCTGTTCAAAGTAACAATTTCTCTAACTCACAGTTTATCAAAATATTGTACTCTGAACCCCTGTACCCCAGGGAGAAAAAGACAATCCTGCCTTGCCTTTGTCCTCTCACATTTGACACTGGAGGTTTCCAGGTAGCACTCTGTTCTCCCATGCGCTCAAGACTTTTGGCACCTGTTGCTCTAGATTCTGCTGCAGGCTTTGCAAAATGGCAAGACTCACCTACCATATTACAGTTGGAAATTATCATAGACTCTGAATAAGAGATTTAGGATATTATGGATCAAAACATTTCTTCCAGAACATACAGGCACCATAGTTAATTCATTCATTTTGAGAAAAAGAAAACATGAGAGAAGACAACTATGACGACAACAACCACAACCACCACCACCACTACCACCACCACAACAAATGTGAAACACAGGTAGTGAGTGAGTGGTCAAACAAAAACAAGAGCTACTAATGCAGCATAGAAATTGTAGGCACATTTTTCTCTCTGGAACTCAATTATGTCATCTATAAGTAAAATTATTGCAAATGATCACTTTTCCAGAGTGGTGGAAAACAAAACAACTAATGGAAATAAGACAGTGATCTACTACACTGGTATGCATAGGAGATGCTCGATAAATTGTTTCCTTTGTCAATTGTTCTTATATTTACATTATGACATGATGTTCTCAAAAACACAGATAGAAATGTCCAACTTTCCACTGCCTCCTATGCCTTCTAATGGTTCAGTGGTATGAGAGTAGATTCAGGGAAAGTTGGCAATTTCTTTTGTATTTTGTTTTATTTTGTTTTCATATAGTGCCTGTTACTAGGGTTTGACTTCATGGCCTGGGTGATATCCTTTAGCACTTTCTCTCAAAATTAGCATTCGACCTCTTGAGCTATATTTTCTGGCTTTTTGATGGTTATTTAGAGATTAGAATTTCATAGACTTTTCTTTCTGGGATAGCTTCAGAGTTAGATTTTCAATTCACAGCGTCCTGATTGCTTATCAGGATTATAGGCACAAAGCACCAGCATCCAACACTTTTTTTTTCTTTTACAATTTTTTATTGTTGTTATCAGTTATGGGATTTGAACTCCTTTTTTCATATATTTTTATTGTAATTAATAGAAGGGTTATATTATATTCACCAGATAGAAGGTGCATTAATTCACATACATTGATACCCTTTCTCATGTCTTGGGCCCCATTTTCCTCCCCCGCAAACCTACCCCTCATCTTGTTTTGCCCTCTTCCCTATCCAATTGCAAATAACAAATACAAATATATCCAATATATCAGATAACAAAGTGAGATACTGTAACAATATGAGATAACCAAGGGACAGCAAAAGAGATGAGAGATAACATAGCACATTAAGGACAACAATCACTCATCATATGGCTTTTGTTTCTATAACCTGGAGGTGCTTTCATTTAGTGTTATACTATATGGCCTTATGTATCTAGGTTTTGCTCTATTGTAAATCTCTGCTAGGAGAGCCCAAGGTTTCTACCGATTATGACAAATAAGGGAAACCACTGAGCCTATGTTCCTTTGAGTCAGGCTTACTTCCCTTAATATGATTTCTTCTAAGTCATCCATTTCCTAACAAATGGGGCGATGTCATTCTTTCTGACAGCAGCATAGAATTTCATTGTATATAAATATCACATCTTGTTGATCCACTCATCAACTGAGGGACATCTGGGTTGGTTCCATATCTTTGCTATGGTAAATAGTGCTGCAATGAACATCGTTGTGCTAGTGGATTTAGTATGTCCTTGTTTCTGGATGGTTGGGTAAATGCCAAGTAGTGGAATTGCTGGGTCATAGGGGAGTTCTATGCTTAGTCTTTTGAGGAACTGCCATACTGCTTTCCATAGTGGTTGAACGAGTTTGCGCTCCTACCAACAGTGTAGTAGTGATCCCTCCTGGCCACATCCCCTCCAGCATCTGTTGTTGGTAGATTTCTTGATCCTGGCCATTGTAACTGGAGTGAGGTGGAATCTCAGAGTTGTTTTGATTTGCATTTCTTTTATGACCAGCGATGTCAAGCATTTCTTCATGTGTCTATAGGCCATTTTTGTTTCTTCTTCAGAGAAGATTCTCTTTGAGTCTTTGGCCCATCTGTTAATGGGATGATTGTTTCTTGGGAGATTAGTTTTGGAGTGATTCATTTTTTGAGCTGTTGATATATTTTAGATATGAGGCCTTTGTCCGTAGTATGGTTAGTGAAGATCTTCTCCCATTCTGTAGGCTTCCTCCTTAATTTACTAGCTATGTCTTTGCCATACAAAAGCTCTGCAGTTTAATGCAATCCCACTTATCTAGCCTTTCTCTGATTTGTTGTGTTTCATGGTCCTTATTGAGAAAGTTTCGACCTGTGTGCCAAGGAGGCCTAGTGTATCTCCTATTCCTTCTTGTAAAGTTTTCAGTGTGTCAGCTTTTACCTTGAAGTCTTTGATCCATTTGGAATTAATTCTAGTGCAGGGTGACAAAGAAGGATCCAACTTGAGTTTTCTGCAGGTGCTTAACCAGTTCTGCCAGCACCATTTGTTGAAGAGGCTATCTTTTCTTCCATTCTATTTTTTTGGCTCCCTTGTCAAAGATTAGGTGGCCATAGGTCTGTGGTTTAATATCTAGGTCCTCAGTTCTATTCCATTGGTCTTCAGGCCTGTTCTTGTGTCAGTACCAAGCTGTTTTGATTATTATAGCTCTGTAATAGAGTCTAAAGTTTGGTATTGAAATTCTCCTGCACTGTTTTTTCTGCTAAGAAGTGTTTTCGCTATACGGGGTCTTTTATTATTCCACATGAAATTTTGGATTGCCTCTTCTATTTCTTTGAAGAATGACATTGGGATATTGATTGTAATTGCGTTGAATTTGTAGATAGCCCTTGGCAAGATTGTCTTTTTCACGATGTTGATTCTTCCAATCCAGGAGCATGGGAGGTTCTTCCATTTCCTCAGTTCTGCTTTAATTTCCTTTTTAGGGTTTTAAAGTTTTCATCAAAAAGGTCCTTTACATTCTTAATTATGATAATTCCTAGGTACTTTATTTTCTTTGAGGCTTTTGCAAGGAGTTGCTTTCCTGGTTGTTGCCTCATTCCTCTCACTGTTGGCATAGAGGAAGGCAGTTGATTTTTGAGGGTTAATTTTACACCCTGCTTCCTTTCCAAAGTTTTGAATTAGCTCAAAGAGCTTGGGAGTGGAGTCTATAGGATCCTTTAAGTACAAAATCATGTCATCTGCAAAGAGGGAAAGTTTTACTTCCTCTTTCCTTATTTGGATCCCCTTTATGCTTGCTTCTTGCCTTATTGCTCTGGCTAGGAATTCTAATACTATGTTAAAGAGGAGTGGAGAGAGTGGGCATCCTTGCTCATTCCTGATTTTAGAGGGAATGGCTTTAGCTTTTCGCCATTAAGTACAATACTGGCTGTGGGTTTGTGTTACATAGCCTTTATTATGCTGAGGAATGTTCCATAGATTCCTAGTTTCTCCAGAGCTTTTAACATAAAGGGGTGTTGCATCTTGTCAAATGCCTTTTCTGCATCTGTTGAGATAATCATGTGATTTTTGTCCTTGCTCCTATTGATATGTTGAATTATATTGATTGATTTGCATATGTTGAACCAACTTTGCCTCCCTGTGATGAACCCTGTTTGATCATAGTGTATAATTTTTTTGATAAGTTGTTGTAGACATTTGGCCAGTATTTTGTTGAGAAGTTTTGCATCGATGTTCATCAAAGAAATGGGTCTATAGTTCTCTTTCTTTGATGAATCTCTGTCTGGTTTGGAGATGAAGGTTATACTGGCTTCATAGAATGATTTTGATAAAGAGCCTTCATTTTTAATTTTGTTGAAAAGTTTGAGGAGTATTGGTGTGAGCTCTGCTTTGAAGACCTTATAGAATTCAGCTGTGAATTCATCTGGCTCTGGGCTTTTCTTAGCTTGAAGGTCTCTTTTTGCCATTTCTATTTCAGTGCTTGAAATAGGCCTGTTTAATTGGGTTAGTTCTTCTTGATTCAGTGTGGGCATGTTAATATTGGCTAGAAATTCATCCATTTCTTCTAGATTCTAAAATCTGTTGGCATAAAGGTTTGAAAAGTATTCCCTCTGTCATGATATTACCATTTTTGTCTGTGGTTTTGTTTATTTCGGTATGCTCCCTTCTTTTTTTGGTAAGATTTGCTAAGGGTCTGTCAATTTTGTTAATTTTTTCAAAGAACCATCTCCTTGTTTTGTTGATTCTTTCTATAGTTTTTTTGGACTCCAATTAATTTAATTCTGCTTTGATTTTAATAATTTGCTTCCTCCTACTGGGATTAGGGTTGGTTTGTTGCTCTTTTTCCAGGAACTTAAGGTGACACATTAAATTGTTGGTTTGTGATTTTTCCAATTTGTTATTTTAGGCACTCAGAGCTGTAAATTTTCCTCTGAGTACTGCCTTTGCTGTGTCCCAAAAGAGCTGGTATTTTGTATGCTCCTTACTGTTAAATTTCATAAAATGTTGTATTTTTGTTCGGATCTCCTCGATGACACATTAGTGATTCAACAATGTGTTGTTCAATCTTCATGAGTTACAGGGTTTTCATTGGTGGAGATTGGTGTTCAGTTCCAATTTGATGCCCTTGTGGTCTGAGAGAATGCAGGGAATAATTTCAGTGTTTCTGAATCTGCCCAGGTTTGTTTTTTGACCTAAAATGTGGTCTATTTTGGAAAATGTTCCATGAGCTGCTGAAAAAAAAAAAAAACGTGTATTGTGTTGTTGCTGAGCATCCAACATTTTTAAAGCAGTATTGAAGCTGCCACATGAAAGCTTCCCGAACTATTCAATAGTCTGTGGGTTGGATGTAGGAAAAGTTGGAAAAAAATACTTCATTTGAAATATGATCCTTTCTCTAGATGTTCTTGGAACTAAACAACAGTTTAGGTATTTGTTTGTTTCTTTCTTTCTTTCTTTCTTTTTCTTTCATTTTTCTTCTGTCCTTTCTTTCATTCTTCCTCTTCTTTCTCTCTCTCTCTTTCTTTCTCTCTCTCTCTCGGTTGTGGGGCTTGAACTCTGGTCCTTGTTGTTGTCCTTGAGCTCTTCAGCTCAAGGCTAGTGCTCTACCACTTGAGCCACAGCACCACTTCCGGTTTTCTGGTGGTTAATTGCAGATAAAGGTCTCGTGGACTTTTTGTGCCAAGGCTGGCTTTGAATGACGATCCTCAGTTGTCAGCCTCCTGAGTAACTAGGATTACAGTTGTAAGCCACTGGCACTGGGCTTAGGTTTTCTTTGACCTGTTGTTTCTGATGCTATCCAGTGAGCTTTGACCTTCAGTGGCTCCCTCCCTGTGACTTCTGTGCTTTACTGTAGAAAGGAGAAATTCTTCCTCTGCAGATGAGACTCTGATTTAGCTTCTCTGTACATCCTCCCAGAAGAAAATGTGCTTGGTGATCCTCATACTAGATGCATCTTTTAGGATGGACCCACTGCAGTTTGACTATTTCAAGGTGGCCAGTTGGAACATCAACAGATTGAGAAATAAAATCTGCCACAGAAAATTAAAGAAAGAGAGAGGAAATGAGCAAGAATAATGTTGACTCGGGAAATAGATTCTACAGCAATATCT
Source organism: Megascapheus bottae (assembly GCF_031878675.1). NCBI lineage: Eukaryota > Metazoa > Chordata > Mammalia > Rodentia > Geomyidae > Megascapheus > Megascapheus bottae. The sequence goes on along the minus strand of NC_143526.1, from coordinate 19,884,104 downwards.
GGATGCCTTTATCTATTGTGGCATTACTCACAAAAGCCAGGCTAGGGAACCAGCCTAGTTTACCCATCAATGGATAATTGAACAGAGGAAAAGTGCTGCTTATATGCAAATGGAGTTTCATCCAACCCTAAAAAGTTTGTCTTTTTTTTAGGAAAATGGAAGGAATTAGAGGACATCACACTAAATGAAATAAGCAAAGTTATAAATATATGTATCATCTTTTTGTCACATAGGTAGAAGGTACAAAGTAGGAAAGAAATAAAAGTAAAAAGGTGTAAAGGAGAGTAGAGAGGGTCATAAAAAGGTTGATACAGACGATGAATATAATTGAAATGGATTAGATGCCCTTGTAGATGTTAAAAATGTAAGCCTTTACTCTTTGTATAGTTTAAAATGTATTTGAGAATTAGTGTGAAATCTCTATGTGTGTAAAGTGAAGTTTTATCTCTCTACAGTTGATTTTTCCCTTTGACCTTAAGAAGATAGTTTTCAAATACCTACACTGCTACCCTCAAAATCCAGTCAGTGCATCACAATCTTGCCTTGTTTTGTTTTGTTTGCTTTTTAATCTTGAAAAATATAAAGGGTGACTCCTATTCTAAACAATACAATATTAAACAATATTTTTATAGCTAGTTTAAGATTGTCTATTGAAAGGAATCTCAAGAATTTAATTGTACAGAACCAAGCATAGAAAATTTCTTAGAAATAAAAAGTAAAATAATTCATTCTTAGCTTTGTCATATTTTTAAAAAACTAAGAAAAACAGAAAATAAGACTGAGAAGGTTTTCCCAAGGTCATTAAGTTTTGCACATGTAGATTTCATCTCACTTGAAAAAGGGTCAGATTTCAAAAATGAAATTATGCCAATGATCAGTTGTTTTGTGTAAATGCTTTAGCTTTGGGGGTTACTGTGGGAAATAAAGTGAAATAAAACAACTTTAATACAGCTCGAGTAAATTTATTCCATGGCCAGCACAGTGAATTCTGAATTACATACTCCTCTGAATCCTTCTTAATGAGCCATTACATGTCTCTGATGTATATAATACACTTTTTTTAAATACATGAATGCATATTCAACCCAGAGGTTTAGATGGCTCCTTTGGGTTATTTAAGTTTCAAAGCAATTCATCAGTCTCCCAAGGAGGATGCTCTATGAATACCTTAAAAATGAAAATTCAAAAATTAGAAGCGCAAAATACCTTGAAAGTAAGTAATATATCAGAAAAAAAAATGTTGAAAGGCAAAGTTGATGGGGCATCTGCCTCTGTGAATTTCTTGTCTTTTGTCAGTTTGGGTCACAGTCTTTAAAATAGCTGTAACTCTCTTCTTTCCAAACTAATTATACCACTCTGGCTTGCTTTGTTTATAATTAGAATCCAGTAACCTCCTGAATCTAGTCTGTGCTTCTGTTACACAGCTGCTCATGGATGTTGCATGAGATTATAGAGACTAAGCAAGAGTGGACAGGTAGTTCAAAGTAAAAGGTTACATGCATGTGAATGTAACCAGCCAAGTGAGGGGGAATAAAGGGAATGGGAAAAAAAGAAAAAAACAAAAGAGAAGATGTCAGGTATGGTGGCTCAGGCCTGTAACCCTAGCTACACAGGAGGCTGAGATCTAAGGATCGCAATTCAAAGCTAGCCTGGACACTACGGTCCAAGGGACTCTTATCTCCAATTAACTACAAGAAAACCAGAAGTGGCGCTGTGATTCAAGGGCCAGAACCCACACCAAGTCAAGGGGACTCCAGCGCCTATAGACCCTTTCTACTGATAATACGTTAGATCTGAGTTCAGCAACAGCATTCTGGAGCAGAATCCAGAGCCCAATACCTAGTACAGTGTAACTGCCTACCAATCATATGTTTCCTCAACTGCAAAATAAATTAGTTCATAAATAAATATCTTAAGCCAAGAGCCTATTTGAGAGGGTTGTTGTGAAAATTAAATTATTGTTGTATAAGATGTATCTGACACAAGCCAGAAGTTCTGGAAGCATTATAAGAATAAAGATGTTTGTTGGTATGCTGTTAGCTTAATCATCCAGTTGGCCGTATACACTTGAAGTTTTTGTCAGGGTTTCATTGCATTTACTTAGCAGCAAGAACTTTAAGGTATTTCAAGTATTACATATCCTACTTAGAATGTTTTTTTTTCTTAACAGTAGAGACATAATAGAGTAAATTGGGCTATGTTTGATTTGAATAGTTCAAACTGGTAAGGAAATTACAGATCATGACCTAAGTTTGATTAAAAAAAATCTAAGACCTTTAAAGCTAGCTAATTCCAAAGGTTGAGATCTAACATAGAAATGCATTTGTCATTCCTGTGTAATTTAGATCTATAAAGAACTGATGTAAAGTAAATTTCAGCCTTGATAGAGGCTTGAGGAGAGAATGAGCTCATCTAATCTGATGATTCCCTTATTTGGCGTGAGTAGAATTCATGGTTCAGAAGTGTTAGCTGGCCTGTCATTCTGAAGGCTAGGAGGTTCAATAACAAAATGCAAGCATTTGGTGAGAAACTTTCTGTCATACTATGGCAAATACAGAAGGGCAATAGGTAGTGTCAGAATGGAAAAAAACATAATAAATAGGGATCCATACTGTATTCTCTACACAAGAAGCATGAGCCTTTCCCGTGAACTCATCTTGCCACTGTGTCCTTTGCCCAGAACTCAACTGAGCAATGTGGACAATCATAAGATTCCAAGAAATAGTCACAGCCAGGTTGGGAGACAGGTAAAGCAGCTATGAAAAAGCAGTTTTCTTTATTAGGATGATAGTTATGCAATTAGAAAAATTTGACATAATGAAGTCCAGACCATACATGTTATACAATAAAAAATAAATAAACAATAAATGAATCCCTGATTGTCCATGAGAATAACTAGAATTCATAATGACAATTGATCACAGTTCTTCCATCAGGGTTGTGCTCTTTATTTGGGCTCTGCCTTGCTTTTGTAGGTTAGAAGGCCTTTAGGGTGTTACTAATAACCCACCCTGGTAATAACCCACCATGAATGGTCCTTTGAGTTCTAAGTTTGGTGACATTTGAGAAAAATCTTCCTCAACTATTTTCTTATGTTTGAAACCCTATCAAGGAAGGTTTTAAAAAAAACACCATTAAATGCAAAGATTCTCGCAGTAGCACTTCATACTCCAATGACTTAATTTTACAGAGCAGAGATCTGACAGAGTAATAAGGCAAATAAGCAAAATTTAGGAGGCAAGAAACAACAAATCATCCTAGAAGGCTAGAGCTATGCAGGCAAGCAACATCTAATGATTAACATGACCTTCAACTATGACTGGGGCACTGCCTGTTTTGCTCCTAGAGTTATGACTGACTTAAAGGGGCCTCTTTGATGATACCATCCTAGCCTCAGCCTTCACCTTGGTAGTGCGTAAGTCTTGAATTAGAATAATGGTGGCAGCTAAGTTGTTTATCAATTTGTCTTCTTGGCTTTGCTGTTTTGCTTCTTCTCAGCTGAGTTTGGATCAAGCTTTTAAATCTTTCCTTTTTTGGTTATAATTGTCTTTTGCCCAAAATGGAGGGTTTTGAAGCACAACCCAGCCTGCTCTGATTTATAAAAGATTGAGTTAATTAACCTTTCACCACCTGATTACTTTTAACCTTTTTGTTAGCACATTTGGAAAATGTGTTAGATTGCTATTAATAAAAAATATTAGGTATACCTTTATACTTCTTTACATTCCTAAACTCCTGAAATAAGTTAAGTAAGAAGAAACAAGGAAAGGTTGTCTCAAATTCATTCTTGAAAATGGTTAGGAGAATCTATAAATAAACTAGAAAAAATGAAAGCTGCAATTTATTGTATAGCTAATCTTTGTACCTGAGGTCTTAGAATCATTTTGTAAAAGTAATAGTGAGATTTTCTTGAGACTGTAAGATTCTTATCTCTAATTCACTGCCAAAACAAAATTTTTGAAGCCAAGAGAGGAGCTGTGGCTCAAGTGGTAGTGCACTAGCCTAACTGAGGTGACTTGTCTCCAGTGACTAGTATTCCATTTATGCGAATGACATTGTGACTCATGATGTCTATGTATTGAAATATCACACAGTAGCCCATCAATACAGACAAATACTATGTGTGAACTAAAAATAAACAATATAATTTTTAAACAATGAGGAAATGTTGAGCTAAAGAAACCGGTGGTAAAGGGACACTCATATAATTCCATTTCTATGAAAGCTGTGAAAAAGAATATTAAGTATAGTGTTAGAGATGAGAAAAGTAGTTGTCTCTGAAGTGGAGGGAATCAAATTGCTGAAAAGGGAACATGAGGATATTCTCTGGAGTGATAGATAAATATGGTTAAAAGCTTACTGAGGATAGTAGTTATAAGTACAATAGCGTCCTGACATATCCGATGCAGTAAGAACAGCAAGATTTTTTTTTAATTTTATTTCATGTTGGGATAATATCCAGAGGGGTTACAGTTACATTCATCAGGTAGTGGGTACATTACTTCTTGAACATTATTACCCCCTTCTCATGTTTTTCTCCCATTTTCCCTCTCCCCACCCTCTACTCATCTTGTTTTTCCCTTACCTTCCCTTTTTCAAATTATCAAATAAAATTTAATACAATATACCAGGTACCAAAGTCAGATATAGTAACAATATGAGATATGCACTTTATTGGATGCATAACATACCTCATGCACACAAAAATCCAAGCGAAATTAAGGAACTTTAAGTTGCTTGCAATCATTTTTTGCTTGCAGTAATACCAAATTCTGAACAACCCTAAAACTCAGTGAGTTGCAGTAGCAAGCACTTGTGGCTCACAAGTGTTCAGACTGACCAGTAACTCTGTAGGATTTGTCTTACCTGGAAACTAAAACAACTACTCTGAGTAGGCTCTCATCAGCTGCCTAAAGCATCAGCTCATACAGGGCTAGAGACACTGGGTTATCAGGGTTATGAAATTTTAGTAAATGACAGGGCAGACATGAAATCCCTCTAGTAGGCTGCCCTCAGTCCATCTGCCTGTCTCAACCATTGTTCATGGATCACAAATGATATTATAAATATCCAAATGACCTCTGGCCAAAGAAAATCTCCACATGTAACCCTGCATGTAACTGGCTTCTATTTTATCCAACATCCACTGTCTAACTCAAGTCAACTTGACAACCCCAAAGCCAATGGAGCAGCAGGAAGGTTACTCCTCCCATAACAAGCCAGGTCAAGACTGGAGAGGGAATGAAGAACTCTAGACACCAAGCACAGCTCACTATTTCAGAGTCATATAACACAATCTCTAGTTAGTATAAAAGAAGTAAGAAGCACAAGCAAGCAGTTTTGATAACTTGCTTAGTGTCTGCTCCGCATTAGACCACACTGCCCCTGTGTAGTCTGGAAATCAACCAGCCTGGTCCCAGCTGTGCTTAACAGGAAGATCCAGCACATCTTCACACTTGTTGAAAGAGAAGTATGAAGAAATCAAAACAACACAGAACTCCTTACAGATCTGAAATCGACAGCCTGGTTCTGACTTTCTTTCCTAGCCATGCTTTACCACATACTCAGACAAGCTGGAAAGCAGTGGTGCCTCTAGCTTGAACTGTTCTGGGAAAACATCTGTTAATGGAAAGAAGTGCAATACAGCCATCTAATGGAGCCTGAGTGTCATAGGCCTGCTTTCTGCTTCCCTGAAGAACACTGAAACCAGATCATAGCAGAAAGAGGTGTTATATCCTTACTTGGGAGGTTTGAGGTTGAGCATAAGAAACACAGGCATATATCTACAGAGTTGGGAGGTAAGTGGCTGAGCACTGTCGCTGGATGTGGTTAATGATCTGCAGATTTCTCTTCAATTTTCTGGGAACAACTTTATCTAACTTGAACCCACCCTAATGCAAGCATATAAAAAAGGGTCTTGGGCAGGAACTGGTGGCTCATGCCTATAATCCTAGCAACTGGCGAGGGTGAGATCTGAGGATCACGATTCAAAGCCAGCCTGGGCTAAAAAGTCCCTGAGATTCTTATCTCCAAGTTGAAGTGGTGATATGTGCTCAAGTGGTAGAGTGCTAGCCTTGAGCAAAAAGAAGCTCAGGGACAGTATCCTGGCCCACGACCAGCAAGAAAATAAAAGGGAGGGTGGGTTGAAGGGTTGTCTTAGACATAAATCTATTCCAATGAAAGGGAAGAAACCAAGGCCAACTTTTACTTTTCTACACATGGTGGATGCTAGACTTAAAGTCAGGTTGTGGCCATTTCTGCTGCATGTTTTTATGTGAACCAACAAGAAATTCTAACTTGTTTGCTTCTTTCAAGCACATTAAGCCATTTTTCTCCTAATGGTGGGCATGGAGCAAGCATAAAAAGAGTCTCCTGTGAGCAAACCCTTTCCTAAAAGAGTTATACTCTAATCCAGGCAAGTGATCTGAACATTACCAAGTCTTCCAGACTGCAGGCATTTGTCTATTCCTAGAAATGGAAGCAATGTTCAATCCCTTTTGTTCTTTCATCCAGCAATGGTTGTTCCACAGCTATAAATCAGGAGCTCTATGAGTCTTAAGGGATAAATGGCCTTTCGTCTTCACAACTTCTACACAAGTAAACAATGTAGGCATCAAAAAAGTAATTTCCATGTTACAAGTTCAGAACCAGGATCATACAGCTCTTCAGAATGTCATAAGCCTAGTAAAACTCAGGGACTGATTCTATCCTGAAAGATCAAATTCCAAATACTGTAATCCTAAATATGAAATCTGCCAACATCCAAATCCTAAAAAACCTGAAATGGGGAAAAATCAAAATCCTAGTTGTTGAAATCCTGAAAGTCAAAATCTCCAAATCCACAATATCCATGGAAGGAAAAATTCAGTTCTCAGGAAGGAGTAGGAAATTTTCAATTGTACACAGGATAATTGTCCAAGTCACCAATATTTCTACCTCTTCTATGCATACCTCTGTATTGACTTCAAAATACACCCTTCATCAGAGAACTAAAAAGAATGCAAAACTCAATGACCTTGAAACCAAACATATTTTCCTGTATAGAGTTTCTCTGTTTTATGAAAAGCATTGTAGTGTATTACTCTAAGTTAAAAAGAAGGGTGAGTGCTTACACTTGTCCCTAAATCTAGCACAGAAAAAAAAACTTCCCTGTGATTTTATTTGGCTTAGGATCTACATGTTACATCAAGGACATTTGAGAGCCATTCCAGGAGGCAGTGTTGTGTAGCCGCCTACCTGGCTACAATGTTCTCCTGAGAATTGCCAAATAACAAGGCAATGTTCCAGCCCACATGTGCTTCAGAGAGATTCATCTCACTCTGTGGTGTTTCAAGCTGGAGAACATCCCGATGCACTTAAATTTTTACCAACACAATAAGTGGGAAAACTGAAGGTGGCTGCAATTATCTCTGGCCACATCTCTATGGAGACTGGAAATAACTTGCAAGGAACTTGGGATCATCTGACTGAAGCAGACAGTAGCCCAGGGGACCACCCACAGGCTTCTGTTACACTCTGACACCTGTAATTGTACTTCCCCAAGACTGAAAAGCAAATCACATCCTTGTATGGTGAAGCTGTGTGTTCCCTGCTAGGCTACTTGTCACTTGTATCATTGCTTTAAAAAAAAAGAAAACATTTCTGAAAATCGCTGGAGGAGATAATGAGTATTCTTGGTTAGCATGCAAGATCTATATATCCAGTCTACTCTATGGCATTTGGAAAATGACTTAAATTCTCATTTCTATTTTAGTTTCCATTCATTAGATACATAGAGGAAAATCTAAATGTCTAAGGCCCAGTTGACATTCAGGAGCTATCAGGGGACTTCTGGCAATAAAAAAATAAGATAAAATGAAATGAACATGAAATTCCCACAGAAAATGCAATTAGAAATATGTTTTCTTCTTTCAATTAGTTATTCTTCAGAAGGCTTCCACAATGAAAGCACAGAACACACACACACACACACACACACACACACACACACACACACACACACACAGAGTGGCGTTTTGATTTGCTTTTTTGCAAGGGATGGAAAGTAGAAAAGGGATATGGAACTTTTCCTTTTTTTACCCCTACCCCAAAATATTCCATTTAGAAGAAACTATCATTGGCCAAAATTTGGTATATGGGCATCCATCGTTAACAACCCACACTGCTTAGGCATGCTTCATTGAGCTCCATAAGTAGAAACAAAATTGCCCAGGTCAGATCTGGAATGTGATTTACGGTGCTGTGTGTGGAAGAGTAGGAGGGGTAGGGCGGGGTGGGAGCCTCAGAGGGACTGAGGAGCTTGACACCAGAACCAGAGAAATTGATGGAGATTTTATTTTTTTTCTGATTGTGTGGGAACTCTATCAACAGAGGGCATTTGGGGAAATGATTATAATTTATTCGCAGAGTAACTCAGAGAGAGATTTTTGCTTTGCAGCTGAAACTCAGCCATTCAGAAAATGTAGCTTTTTGAGAAAGAGAGAGAGAGAGAGAAAGAGAGAGAGAGAGAGAGAGAGAGAGAGAGAGAGAGAGAGAGAGAGAGAGAGAGAGAGAGAGAGAGAGCGCAGCCTGTTAGCAACTCGCACAGCATCAGCATTTTGATCCAAGTTAGCTCTGCTCTTTCCTTGGGGTAGGAGCTGTGTCTACCAGAATGATCTGGCCAAATCAAGAACTCCCTGGCTCTCTGTCCCTACCCTCAGCAACACTGGAAAAGTACCAAAGATGATTCATTATACTGGGCAAGAGTTGATACAAAATAAATTAAACTGGCAGAGGCTTCTGTTAATGGACGCCAGGCCAGCCTCACCTCTTAGTTTCTGCACAGGGTTCACTCTGATGTCAGTGGAGCTGAACTGAACAGCCACCTGTTCGCACACATGCCCACACCTGGACTCCATATGACCTGCATTCCACTCCACCCTTCTTCTAGAATGAAATCAAGGAGCTGCTCTTATATGATAGTTGATGTGGGAGTTGACTCATTCATTTGGAGGCATTGGTTGAACTGAGTTCAGACCCATATTGGAAAGTGGCCGGGAAGAGAAGAGGGTATGACTCACCAAAACTTCTCTCAGCTAAGTGGGCACCAGTGTGAGAATCAGTGTGAGAATCCTTCAAGTGTGACCTCCACAGGTAAGCTGGGCTCAAAGACATAGAGGAATTTATCTTCCCTTCTCTCATTTTATTTTCCAAGCAAGTGGAAAAGTGAAGAGGGGGAAAAAAAAGTGTCTTCTGTGACAAGAGCAGAAAATATTTTTCCGTAAAAGTAGTTGTTATTTTTTAGCTGGTCAATGTCTGTGGCTCTTTCTCAGGAGCAAACGCCTACCCAAGGTAGAGGCTACCAGCCTCAGCCATTACCACATGTGTAAGGCTGAATAAAGTTCCTCAATATGTCTGTGAATACGTTGCCTTACAGGAGGACTTTGCAAACATGATGAAGCTAAGATTCTTGACCAGAGATGTCCCTGTGTTATCTAGGTAAGCCTGATGTCTTCACAAAGCTATTTGTGAGTTCAGGGAGGGGTAGTGAGAGCCAGAGGCAGAAGAGGACAAGGAAATGTGATGATGGAAACACAGAGAAGACAAAGGGGGAATCCACTCTGTTGCCTTTGAAGACAGCAGAAAGAACCATGATCCAAGGAATGTCGACATGATCTGGGAGCTGGAAAAAGCACAGGAACAATTTGTCTCATAAAGCATCCCCAAGAAATGTGATATCTCGTTACCTTGATTTCAGTTTTATGACCTCCAGACTGCAAATAAATTAGCATCTTGGGCCATTCACTTTTTAGCAGTTAGGAAATTAATAGGGAAATAATATCTATTAATAGGAAATGAATGCCCCAGCAGCATTCAAGCAATGGCTGAGGAGATCTGCTGGGTGTCCCAGCTCTCTTGCTATTAGATTAACAATGACCTGTGGGCACCACATCAATTTCCTGAATTCCCTAAGTCCCAGATGGCTAGTGTAACCAGTGGCATGGTCAGACACATGTAGCCAGCTCCGTTTTCTCCTCTGTCTCATTCTCTCAGTGCCTTCAGATGACTCCATGAGCCATGGTGCATGGCTCTGCTTTTCAGAGTCCCAGCCCAGATTTCCTGATATAGAACCAATTCACTTGATTCAGTGATCTAGTTGAACCTATCAGACCATCCAGATCCAGTCTGGAGTATTAGCCTTAACCAGATGCAGAATATCAAACCAAGGAGAGCTGCATCTTCTACAGGCCTCCTGAACTTGCTGCTCTTTCCAGGCATCCTCTCTCAGTCTTCATCTGTTAAAGGATCTCTGTGCCCTTGTGATTCCCCTAATTGTATATGGTTAGCCTACATTGATCCCTATAACAGAGAATTAGGAAGATGAGAGTGGAGTTATTTTTTGGAGAAGAAGAAGAAGAAAAAGAAGAAGGAGGAGGAGGAGGAGAAGGAAGAGAAGGAAGAAAAGGAGGAGAAGGAGGAGAAGGAGGAGGAGAAGGAGAAGAAGGAGAAGGAGAAGAAGGAGGAGGGGGAGGAGGAGGAGGAAGAGGAGGAGGAGAAAAACTATACCCTGAAAGTGGAATTGCCAACCACCACACTTGACACCTAGGATTCACAGTTAGACATAGATTTACAATGCATTTTAGGTAGAAAGTTTCCAGAGTATCTCTCCTGCCAGTATCAACCTCTCGGTGTCTAGATGAGGCAAATGAGCAGGCTAAGGGAGTTGAATGAGCACAGAAATCGGATCATTTAGAACTGGGAAGTATCTAATGAGCAGAAAAAAAAAGTAGGTGTCCAGGAGACCTGCCCTTTCATGCAATGCATGAAACTGATAAGAGAGAACACCTTCTTCTCTATTGTTCTTGGAGACTCAGGATGGGCTGAGTTAAACATGTCTGGTGCTTGAACCTTGGTATTAGAAAAGTCATAGTGAATCACACCCATTATCCATTATGAACTTTTTCTCAAGGATGGCCAAATGGCTAGAGATGGAAATATTTTTGGAGGATCTGCTGTCAATCAGTGCCATTATAGCAATGAAATTCATTATAGCAATGAGATTAAATAAACGTATTTCTTCACATGATTGCCTTCTCCTCCCACTTGGCCTCCAGCCACTGGGAGTTCAAAATTAAAAGTCTGAATTCTTTTCTTTCAACATGAAATAAAAATAGAAAAAATAGAGATTCAACTCTAGTTCAATTTCACTCCAAATAACTGACAGACCAGTCTTGCTTGACAAATGGATTTTGCAAAAAAAAACAAACAAAAAAAGGTAGGGTGGGGGAGTGAGAAGATCATTTTATTCCTCATTAGATATAAAATGAAAGTATCTTTGGTCTCTCTAGAAGGCATAAGCATTTGGTTTCATAAATCAGCTTTAAAAAATTACATTCATTTGTAAGACAGCAATGCTTACTGCTTTTCACAAAATTGCTACTTTAAGACTCAAGCTAGAACTCCTAATCTGCTGAGCCAGTTCATTTAGCAAACACACTGCACGCTTGTGACCCACTAGCCACAGGTAAGCAAGAGAAATATAAAGCCCTATGACACATAATCTCTCTTATTTAAAAACTCACATGTGTTCTTTTAGCTCATAACTGCATTCTGGGATCCTGTTACAAGCTAGAAACAGAGCCAGTCACTGGATAAACAAGACCAAACAAGATTGAGTCTCTGCCTTCAGGCAACAAATACTCAGCAACAAAGACTGTGGAGAAAAGCGAACTATTTTGATACTATACATCTACAGATAGATTTATGTTTGCAAGAAACAATAAAAATACAGTCCATACCTTACTTACAGAGAAAAGCCTCCATCCATGCTATGCTGAAGAGTTGTGAACTACTGGTCAGCAAATCTGATGATACACCATTCTGAATCTCAACCTACGCTGCACTGGGATGAGGAAGGCAGACCAGAAACTACTTCACCGTACTAAGAACTTGGAAGGTCATGGTCTAGATTCCCTTCTGGCTGTGTCTTCTTCATCTACCTCATGGCCAAATTGCAAAAGCTGGAGGGAAGAATCTTTGTTTCATATACTTAGAAAATACTACAATTTGCCTAGAAAAATTCCCAGCATATAATGAGCCCTTGATGAATATTTACTAGACATATAAATGAACCAACCAAGTCCCAGGCACCGATCCATACAAAGAACCCTCCTGTACCCACTATCCATGAAGAAAGAAGGATTCACTTTCACAACCATTTTTTGACAACCTGTAAAGTGGTTTGTCTTTTATAAAGTCTCATCTAAGGCTTGAAAGGCAACCTGTCCCCGGGAGCACAACAGTCAAGCTAAGGCTGCCTTCTGTGGCCACAGAGTGCCTCCTTCCCTCTGGAGCAGCCAAGGCCCTCAAAAGGCAACAAGCTAATTGAATGCCAGGCCCAGACTTAATTGCAGTGTTTGGTCTCTTTAGAACCCTCAAGCAGAACTATGAAGGCCAATCTGCAGGCTGTCATATGCAGTTGGATGGGGCTCTTTGCCAGGAGCTATACTTAGAAACAATTTGTGGCCTGACTTGGTTCAGATGCTGTTCTACCTTCCTGGCTACCAAAATGTCATCCCTGTATGCAGAGAGGTCTTGCTGCTAACAAGCCCGGCTATATATCAGAGGCTATGTCTTCTCCTCTGAGTTGTCATTCAGCTGTTCTCAATGTCTTAGATGATCCTAGAACAAAACACCATGGAAAGGGACCATAGAAAACTTAAGACTCTTAGAGTAAGAAGCTCCTAGAATCACCAAAACTTGGTATTTGCATACAAAAACAAAATGCCTTCATTTATATGTGTGTATATATGTATATCCACATACATGTATACATATGTTACATATATTTACTTATATAAAGATAAATAATGTAAAGAGATAGGTTTACTGGCCTCCACATATATTTTAAAAATCTAAGAAGAAGAGATTTCACAGGAACAATAATATCAAATAAAAGCAAATCTGCTTTAGGAATGAATAAAAAGTCAAAGCACTTGAGAGTTGAGAACTCAGGAAAAGCACAGCTGAAATCAAGTGCTTGGGCTAAAAGATAGTCCTGTATACAGTCATCCAAGAAATAGAGCTGTACACATGCTAATTATTCCTTTTCCCAGGACTCATTGACTGGCAAAACCTACAAGGGAATATCTAAATTAGAGACCAGAGAAGGGCAAGTTCCTTTATCTCTACTTTTAATTTGCTGGTACTTCTAGCAGTATGACTTTTCAATAACTGTGGAGTCCCTAAGCACTTTACTCTCCCCTGTTTTGTTATGAATAATTCAATTCCAACATGGAAAATCAATAACATTCTTTTTTAAGCTAAAGTTATCACTTTCACCAGTATTCATTCATTTTCTTTTGTCTGCTGTAGGAGGAAGAATTATTATGTATACTTGATTGTTGGAGAAACATACCCTGACTATTAATGCAAGGAGATTATACAGCCTTTAGTACAAACAAAAGAGACACACACTGAATGAGGGGGGGGGAATTCTTACAATGTATTAGGCCATGGGACACATGAATTTTCCCAAGTTCACTAGCAGCATTAGCCCTCAACAAATTGTTCCTTCTCTAGGAACTTCCTGCCTCTTATCTATGAGCCCTAAGCTTTCCATATCTTCCAGGGAAGGATATTCACAATCCTTTCTTTTGATCTCTCTATAGAAAATAAAAGAACTCACATTATTGTCACCTCAAGAGTAGTAATAATCCTATTGTTATTTATTTATTATTTGTTTACTTATTTATTTATTGTTGTCAGCACTGGAACTTGAACTAAATGCCTGGGCACTATTTCCTAGCTATTTTACTTAAGGCTGGTGCTATACAATTGAGCCACAGCTCTATTTTTGAGTTTTTGATATGTAATTGGAGATTAGTGTCTCACTGATTCTCCTAATCTGACTGGCTTTGTACCATGATCTTCAGACTTCAATCTCCTAAGTATTTAGGATTACAGTCATAACCTACATTCCTAGATGAGCCCAAACTTTTAAGCTGCATGCGCTAACTTGAATCTCAGTAAAAATAGCTGTGCCCTGGCCCTCTGTGACATTTTTGTGACAAAACACCTCCTTCAGGCATAGACACTGCGTTTGGTTGAGTATTTCTCCAGGATACTGGAAATGAATTTATGTTTTATCATCATCTGAACAACTGAACTTCCTAAAAGTATATACTGGGAAATACACAGACATTTGCCCTCAATACACATATCTACCTTTAGAACCGCAAGAAAGTCATGTTCAGAATATATCACTTCTTGTTTTTACATTATGCTCTGTTGGCAGACAGTTCAATGGTGGTAAGCCTCCAAAAGAAAATATCAAAACATATCTCATGGGCGTATTGTGATGTTGGATATGAGACAGATAATTCAAAACCACTCTGCAGTGTAAATGCTATATAAATACAGACACTTAGTTTTATCTTTATCTCCAGAGTTGCATAACTCGATGCTTCTGAAGATATTGATTTGAGTTCATTAGCTACGTAGTGTGGTTCTCTTCAGATACAGATATATTAGAAGAGATATAGAGTAATATCACAGTTTGTATACTTTGAATTAGTGAATTTTGTACCTGTTTCGACTCATAGTTTGAACTATGTGATTGAGCTTTTATATGAAATATTTTTAGCATGTGGAAGCTGCACAAGGGAAGTTTTATTGTGGCATTTCCATACACATAGGCAATGTAACTTGGTCAAATTCAGCCCTGAATCACACTTGCTCTGGATATTTTATATTGTTTTATTTTTAGTGTATATTAATTGTACAAAATGGTTTCATTTCATTATATGTTTGTGTGTATCTCTCTTTTCTTCCTGACATAGTTTATTTCAGAGGTGCATACGTATATTTCAGAGTAGAAAAATATAGAGGGTTAGAGTGTTAGAAAATATAGAATAGTGTTATACTTACTGTAAAATGAATAATAATATTGATCTCTTGACATGGATTATTTTTTCCTCCTACAAATATAAGGGTATATAATTAAAATATATTTTGTTCTTAGAGCATGTCTTTACTTTTATGGCTTAATTTTCTTAAATGGAAAGTTATTCTTTTATTTAGGTCAACTGTCTAGAATCTGGTTTACCCAGAAGTTTAGAAAGAAATCTGTAGTAGCTTTAGTGAGACTTTTCTTCCCACAATTTGAGAATGTTCCAGATGGTCTTACTTTGTAGTTCCTGTATAGGTTTCCTGTCTGCATTATGACTCCCTTGAAACTGTCAGTGAGGTCTGTGACTTTCAAAAGCAATGTGTTAATTATTCTTTGTAGATTCTTCTTTCATCAGGTTTGTTGGTAAAACAAACCAAAAAGAAATAACAGTAGCAGAAAAACAGAGTCCCAAACCTGGAGAAGGAAGAAAGAGAAGAAAAGATTAAACCTCCATCTGGAACAAGAGAGCTACAGGCATAAGGGACATCATGGAATGTTGTGACACCCTCCAGGATTCACAGAAACATCCTGGAACCAACAGATGCTTGCATTTAGGACCAGACCACTGCCTAGAACAGAACAGAATGGGGGGAAACAAAACTAGAAGGAAATTCTGTCAATAAGAAGTCTGATTCAATATTGCATTTTACTAGCAACAAGGAGATTAATACTGGAAATATAGACAAAACAAGAGCTTGGAAGTCTAGAAGCATCTGTTTAGTGGCATGTGTTGCTGCCATTTGGACCACCCAGTCCTGCTGATGGCCGACTTGTTTTATGTCTGAAATGGATGACTTTCTGGGAATTAGAATGTAACTTCAAAAAATTGTTTAGCTTAAACTTTGGGTTGCTGGCCTGTATAATATTTCCTGAGTATACTCTAAACCAAGGAAAGAATATTTTCCATTAGTGTTCCAATTTATTTTAGAAGAAATGAAAGCTTCATGTTTATTGAAATTTAAATGTTCTGCCTCCTTTTGGAATTATAAAGGTATTGTTTCCCAAAATGATAAGGTTAGAATAAAATGAAATTAGACCTCTGGTCTTGGTCATCTTCCAGTTCCTCTCAGTGGCATTTGCATTGATTTGGTGGAAAATCCCTCCAGAATGCTGAGCAAACAATTGTCTACCTTCAGCAAAATTTTCAGTGACACCAGATTATATAACTGGGTGTTTTGTGTTAGCTGCCTCCTTTTTTTAAAATTTGTCAATGATTTTCATTACTGTACTTTTGTATGTGAGTTTATCTGTTTGGAGGAGGGTAGGGGGAGCACAAAAATGAAGGGACAAAGAATGAAGAAATGCAGCAGTGATACTCACTAGAAACTATGTTGAAAATGAACTACACCACATGTATGTCTGTGGGGTAGGGGGAGTTGGATTGGAGAAAAATACCAAGAGAAAACAAGGGAAGAGGTGACATTGTTCAAAAAGATATGCACCCAGTACCTGACTTATGTAACTGTAACCCCTCTGTACATCACCTTTATAATAACAATAAAATGACCAAATAAATAAAAAAGAATAAAAATATAAAAAAGAGTATAATTTGACCATATCACTACCATTCTATTCCCTGGCCCTCTGTCTCCCTTCTAGCTTGTTTTACTCACTTTTCCAAATAGTTTTCTTTTTACTTTATAGGGCTTTGTTGGACCTCTAGATTCTATATATGATAGAAAGTATTTGATATCTGTCTGCGGATGGTTTGTTTCAATTAACATGATCCTTAGTACCATCCATTTTTCTAGCCATTTTGCTGGAAAGTGAATAAAATTTATGAGTAAATAAAATTCCATCTTGTTTTAGTTTGTTGTGCTGCTTTTTCAACATTTAGATTATGCTGTTCTTTTGCTGATTTGCTTCCACTGTTTTCCATGAACAGTCACCAAATAATAATAATAATAATAATAATAATAATAATAATAGTAATAATATTCTAGTCATATATTCATCAATAACAATAAAAAGTATTAGATGTAGGAAACATGTAATTGGTTTGATTTGAGTCTTCTTTTGTAAATTATTTCAGTAAATATTGTATTTGTAAGGCTTACCCATATTGATACAGTTTGTTCTTACACAGCACTGGGATATAGTGTAATATTTTGTCAAATCATTTTTTTCATATTGTTTATTGTAGAAGGGTTACATTATATTCACCAGATAGAAGGTGCATTACTTCACAAACATTGATACCCTTTCTCATGTCTTGGTCCCCATTCACTCCCCCCACCCAGCCCCTCATCTTGTTTTCCTCCCTTCCCTATCTGACTTCAAATAGCCAAATATGCAGATATACAATATATCATCAGATAACCAGGTGAAATACTGTAACAATATGAGATAACCAAGGGACAGCAAAAGAGATGAGAGATAACATAGTACATTAAGGACAACAATCACTCATTATATGGCTTTTGTTTCTATATCCTGGAGGTCCTTTCATTTAACATCATAGTATATGGTCTTATGAATCTAGGTTTTGTTCTATTATAAATCTCTGCTAAGAGAGCCCAAAGTTTTTACTGATTATTACAAATGAGGGAATCCATTGAGCCTATGTTTCTTTGAGTCTGGCTTACTTCACTTAATATAATTTTTTCTAAGTCTTTCCATTTCCTTACAAATGGGTCAATTTCATTCTTTTTCAAATCACTTTTATTAATTAATTTAATTAATATTAGGCTTCCATTGGGTGCCAATAGCTCATGCTTAAAATCTAGCTACTTGGAAGACTGAAATAGCTGAAATCTCACCACCACACCAGACAATGCAAAAAAAAAAATGTTTACAAATCTCCTTCTCAAAGAAAAGCTGAAATCAGTGGTGCAGACCCATTATCTTAAACTTCTGGGAAGTTCAAGTCCAGGTACATTCTTTAGCAAAAGCACTGAGTAAAAATCAAAGCTGGAGACATGGCTAAGTGGTATGAGTATCTGGTTAGCAGATATGTGGCCTGGAATTCAAACCCCAGTACCACCTTCCAAAATTTTGTATTTTGTTTTGTTTCACATTTTCTTATTTTTATAAAAAATAATTCTATAAAATTCATATGCATGTTTTTTGAACACTGAAATAGTTTATCTAATATGGAAATTAAATAATAACAATATCATTAACAATAAAAGATGTACCTTTTTGTGGGAGTAACCTGCTATCTGCCCTTAATCACATACACACTCAGTGTGTGTACGTGCCAGCAAGCAGTCAGGAGCCAGAAGGCACCTGGCCCCACCCACCTGGAGCAAGTGGGGCGTGTCTCAGGACACCATTGGCTGACGGTGGTCCCTATTTGATGATGTGGCTGCGACAGCTCGATCTGTAATTAGCGAGCACATTTTGTGGAATAAATTTAGACCTGCACTGAGAGTCCTGGTTTCCGGAGTCTGTTTATTACTCGTGGGCTCTGTCACCATCTTACCCACCACATGGGCTTCCGAGAGGAACGCCAACACATGGCGCCCAACATGGGGCACAACTAGCGGGGTAAGTGGACCTCTTCAAGCAACTATGGGGAACACAAACTCTCAGCGAGAGGAGGCTCGGGTTCGTAAAGGGATCTTGGAGACTGGCAACTTTACTTTTCTGATAAAATGCTTGAGGGTATTGCTCTGTCTCTCTGCCCACAAAGGGTTGCAGGCAGGATACGGGATGAGTCCATGTGGAAAAAGATAGCTGGGCAGGGTCAGTGTATTGGTGATTTGCCCCCTTATTTTCTTCCCATCATGGCTGCCATTCTGAGTTGCCTTCTGGGTTCAACCACCTTGGCTCCGGCACTGGTCGTTGAGAGTGGGACCCCCTTGGAAGAATGCTCCGCTGCCCCTGTAGAAGGCACAACCTCACCCACCATGGCTGTGGCGCTTGTAGATAAGGGACTGACCACTAACCCCTGCCAACCTGCTCCTGTAGATAAAGATGTGGGCCAGCAAATTTATCCATCTCTGATTGATCTCAAGCTCAAAAATGAAAGCAGGCCTCCCCCTCATTCTGGTGGGTCAAGCCCCTTGGCCTCCTCAGGAATTCCCTCAGTAATCCTCTCCCATGGTTACTTGCCAGGTGTCCTTTATTCTCAGTCAGACAGCAATCTGCCCTGGCGGATCTAGGAAAAGCAGGAAGTTCCACCTACAGACTTCACCATGGCCCAGCTCCAGGGCTCAGGAGGCCTAGAATCATCTCCCCATAGTAAATATGCCCATGGGGGCCACCCAACCACAGCTCCCAAATCTTTCATCAATTCCTAATAATTTGTATACTATTGAGATAAAGGATTGCCTTTTTTCTATAAGCAGTGGTCTTCCTTTACTGCCCCTCCTATTACAACCCTTTTCAGAAAAGAGGCTCAGGTTAAAAGCAAAGGCCTCCAGAGGTAAGTAGAAGTCCATCGACCCCCTGTTTTCTCGAAAGTGCACTGTTTCCTAAAACAGAGTATGGTCAAGGGACACCTTGACCTCCTTTAGGGTTCTTGTCAATAACAGGGTACATCTGAGTGGACGTGTGGGTTTGAGTCCCACCAGCAACACATGTCTAAGGGTATCTACCCAGCCCAATTTTCTTGTTGTTTTGTTTTCACTCTTGCTTGAGGATGGCCTCCGCCGGCTGGCTACCAGAGAATAATACAAGGCCAGGCATGCCATCAGAAGTTTGGGGGTTACTTCTCTGCTTC
Source organism: Megascapheus bottae (assembly GCF_031878675.1). Taxonomy (NCBI): domain Eukaryota; kingdom Metazoa; phylum Chordata; class Mammalia; order Rodentia; family Geomyidae; genus Megascapheus; species Megascapheus bottae. The sequence continues at coordinate 19,864,509 of NC_143526.1, read as the reverse complement.
TCTGTCTTGTCCATGTTACATGTTTTCCCTTGTCCAGTTTTGTCCATGTTACATGTTTTTCCTTGTCCGGTTTTGTCTTTGAAATTGGTACCAGTTCTAAGTGTGGATCCTTGTATTTTAATCTTTTGAAAACTTCAGAAAATGTACAGGTGTTATTAATTTTGTGCACTTTTAGATGTTTGAGTGTGAATGTGTGAATGTGTGTGAGCGAACATGTTCGAGATTATACTTGTGTGCAAGTATACAAGTTTATACTTGAAACTAACATACAAAAAATGGGTAGTTGGTTAAATCTATGTCTAAACTCCAAGCAAAGTCAAATGCCTCAAGGGATTTTATTGTTTTAAAGAGGAACTACTTTACAATCTACTATTGTAATGCTTAGAGCTGTTTACATTATAAACATTATATTCTGTTTAACAAAATTTATTTCCTTGAGTTTAAATTTGGAGATAGGTATCAGAAATTTAAATGTGAATTTATCAGTTTCAAAAATCCTGCCTATCTTTTTTTTAGAAAGGACAGGGCTTCATCCTGCCTCTCCCTTGCAGACTGACACTGGAAATCTGATGGTAAAGTGGGTGATGTGATTAGTATTTCTTAAAATGTATTAAATTGGGATAAAGGGTTTTAAAATTATGGCTAAAAAAATGATTAATTGCTATTTCAATTCACCCTTGTAAGTTTGTAACAGTTTCCAGTGGGCCCACAGAAAAGAACAGTAGGTCTTTATTCAGATGTAAATTTGGCTCTTACCAAGTTCGAGGTAAGATTATGCTTAGAAAGTCTTTTGTAAGCATGCCTTACTAATGCCTGTGTTACTGGGCAGGAACTTGTAAGTATAATAGTGTGTAGATAAAACTTAAGGTTGTAAAAATTATGGATAGTTTACAATCCTAATTTTGCTCTAAGCCCTAACTGAGCAGATTTTGGATTGTCCCCAGCCACAAATTCAGGAAAAAAGCTTGTGAACCTGAGGCTATGTGCCTATCAGTCTGTAAATCAGGCTAAGCTTTTAGGGTCCCTGGTCAAGCATAGAGACAATGCCCCTGAGTCAGCTTGAAGAAGATGGATCTTCACCCAGATTCCACTCCTGGGACTTTAGCTAGCCTATTCTTGGCCATTGGCCCCCTTAAAAACAAATAAAAATGGGGGAATACAGGTACCTAAGGCATTAGGCCTCAAGATAAGCTTGTTGATTCTTTTTTTTTTTTTTGAACTTTTTTTTTTTTTTTTTACCAGTCCTGGGCTTAAGATCAGGTCCTGAGCACTGTCCTTGGATTTTTCTCAAGGCTAGAACTCTACCACTTGAGCCTCAGCACCACTTCTGGCTTTTCCTAAGTATGTGGTACCAAGGAACCAACCCGGGTCTTTATGCATGCTAGGCAAGCACTCTATCACTAGGCCAAACTCCCGGCCTGCTTGTTGATTATTTACATTAAACTTTTAAGTTTCAAATCTAAAGGATTTTTCCCTGCTTATAAGCATTGGGGCACTATGCTACCTCACCCAAGCCCCCTGACCCTTGTCCCATGGAAGGACCTGATCACTAACACCGGGCAGGAGCCAGCCCCTGTGTTAACAATCGGACTGGGAACTCTATGAGGTTGGTCCAGGCCCTCACCAGGATATACAGATGCAGACCAGAGTATAGAAGGGTTTTCTTTGTGGACATTGGCCATCTCCCCTACATAAAATCTCCATTTGGGTCTGCCAACCCTGCAGGTGAATTGCCTGAAGAACTAGGGTGGTAGTGAGTGACAAGTAAGATCCCCAGAGGGGGGGCAACCTAAGACAGGCACACCCTCAAGTAAGGCAAGCACATGTTGATGAAATAAATAAGGGGGAGATGTGGAGCATGTCACAAGTGGAAATCCACGCACCTCCTTGTCTTTGAACCGCACCTGGCCAAGATGGCACTTGCTGCCCAATTGGAGGGCGTGGCTATGGTTTGTGATGTAAAATAAGGCCACTTCTGGGATACACCCCTAACCCTTCAGCCCTCTCTTCTGCCAGCACATGATCCATCTTCTTAGTATAACTGTTAACTCTCAAGTTTCAGGAATAGGTAATCCACAAATTCCTGCCACCACGAAATGGCCTCTCAGTGACACTGCCGCCAGCTACAGCCAGCTGAATTGAGTTCTGCCTCCACCTTTGTGACCTCGAAAATACAGCCTGGGACACTTACCTATCCAGAAAAACCGCCCTGGACTGCTCTGCCAGACATGGATGCCACGGACTCTCCTCAAAGCTACCTCATCTTATGTCTACCCCGGCATGGGAACCAGAAGAAACAGGAACTGTGGAGGCCCGGAGTAATGAACTTGATTCACAGGCATGGGACTGTGATATAATTATGAACAATTATCTTCCCTCAAAGCATGCTGGGGAGGACATGGGAGCTGTGATTCCCATTTACCCCAATCCCGTTTCTGAAACCCACCTAGCCCTAGTCCTCTTTGGCCCACCAAGCCCATTTCTGCAGCAGCAGGACCCATGTTTTTCTTAGCTAAGTTGGTTAGGTCCCATATGAGTGTCCATAAATAAAGAAAAAGGGGGAGATGTGGGAGTAACATGCTATCTGTCCTTAATCACATACACACTCAGTGTGTGTACGTGACTGCAAGCAGTCAGGAGCCAGAAGGCACCTGGCCCCACCCACCTGGAGCAAGTGGGGCGTGTCTCAGGACACCATTGGCTGATGGTCGTCCCTATTTGATGACGTGGCTGTGACAGCTCAATCTGTATTTAGTGAGCACATTTTGTGGAATAAATTTAGACCTGCACCGAGAGTCCCGGTCTCCTGAGTCTGTTTATTACTCACGGGCTCCGTCACTATCTTACCTACCATGTGGGCGTCTGAGAGGGACGCCAACACCTTTTATGAGTTAAAAATGTATCAACTGTGTATTTTACATATATTGTCATTTTTATCCTTAGAGCAACCCTATGAGATAGATAAAATTATTACCATTTTAAAAATGTAGAAAAAATATTACCCAGTTGGCTGATATGTAATTTTCCAATTTTTACCAAATATAGAAAATTATTCTTCCAAGTGGTTTAACTATTTTCATTTCTGTTAGTGCTGTACATAAGTTTTCATTTGTCCACATCCTTATATCACTTAATAATGTCAGATTTGAAAACTTAAGTTTCAAAAATCAATAAGTAATGTATATTCCATGTTATTGTATAAATGCTTAGATTAGAGAGTTGAAAGTAAACTTTGTCTTTAGAGTGGTGCAAAAGAAAAGAAATCATAGGAGTTGGGAGTTGAGAACACATTAAAATGTTTTTAAGAATCAAAAATTATTATCTATTCCTGTTCAAGGGATGAATAATCTCTAAGGCATAAATAGCCACATTACCCATTAAAGACTGGAAATGAATGCCAAGCCTGAATGGCTCATGTCTCTAATATTAGCTACTTCAGGAGGCCGAGATCTGTGAATCATAATTTGAAGCTAATCAAGGCAAACAAGTCCCCAGTATACTTATTACCAATTAACCAGCAAAAAGCTGAAAGTGGAGGTATAGTTCAAGTAGTAGAACACTACTGCTGAGCAAAAAGAAGCACCAAGCTTCATATTACGTGTTGTTCTTATTGTACTATGTTATTTCTCTTTTCTTTTGTTGCCCTTTAGTTAATCGCATATTGTTACAGTATCTGACTTTGTTACTTGGTGTATTGTATATACATTTTTTATTTTTTTTGAAATAGGAATGGGAAGGTGGGAAAACAAGGTGATTGGGAATGGGTGGAGAGATGAAGAGGGGACAAAAACATGAGAAGGAGCATCAACCTGTGAGAAGTAATGTGCCCTCTGTCTAGCGAATATAACTGTAATAGAGAATTTTAAAAAGAAGAAAGAAAATGAAGCCATAAGTGCAAGCCCTAAAACTAGCCCCAAAACAAACAACTAACAAATAAGACTGCAGGTGAATTAAAAATCATGGGATATGTAGTCCCATTGTGCCTTGTCCTTTTTTTTCCAGTCTGAAAATGATAACTTTCAGTGAGTAACGTGCCTTTAAATATGGCCAACTTATCCTTGCACTTCTGAATCATAAAGAAAGGTTTCCTACTTCCTTGATGTGTGAAATAGCACAGGGAAAAATTGGCACCTTAGTTTTTAGCCTTTGCATGTTCATTTCCCTCCAGCATCAGTTCAATTTTATATTTATCATAAAAGGAAAATGTTTTCCTGTATGTTTCATGGAGAGATACACTCCACTCAAATTATAAACATAAGGAGATGAAGGATCTTTACAACTGGGTTCAAGTTAAATAAAAATAAAACTTTCCAGCTCATAAAGGTTTTAGGAAGTGTCATTTTCCCCACTAACATAGTAATATTAACACTTCAAGCACATTGAAACATTAAAATCTCATGAAATGGAAAATCCCTAGTATGGGAAGTGGGCTTTATCCTAAGACGGCCACTACCTTCCTTACAAAGGGCCCTTCTGTATTTAGCAAATTTCAGAAACTCTGGCATTTTTTTATTTGTATGGATTCTATATAAACATGTTTGACTCAGTAAAAGGATAAGTCTTGCCTTACAAAGAAATAAAAATCCAGGCCATAAAGTATCAAGATATGCTCACAGAAATACATCTTATTTTTATGTCAAATGTCATTCCTCAGAAAACTTAAGAGTTATCATTACCTCCTTAAATAGTGTGCCCTAACTTTCCATGGTTGAATGGAAGAACTCTAAAAGGTCTGATACTTGCCTGAATTCTATTGAAGAGGCTTAGTTCAGGCACCGGACTAGCCTGGCTCTTCTGATTCTGTAATTCTGGACATTATCATCAATAGCAAAGAAAGAGTTCCTTCTTAGGTCTCTCAGTCCCATTCATTCTAAAAGTTCATCAGACATCATTTTGAATTAGTTGTCACACAAAATTAAAGGAATAACTATGTCTTCCTGGGATTCAGCTTACTCCCGGGTTTGAAGTCACTGTGATTGGTCAAAGTGCTTCAGCTCAGTGTTGGTATGCCTTATCTTCTTGTTGGGAGAAACCTAAAAGTATCTCACATCTGTACTCAGCTCTGGAGATGGAGGTCATGAGGACAATGGTTTTAATGAGGCCCCAATCTCAATCAATAAGCTCCCGCATGGTGTCCAAGTCACAGGAAAGACCACAGGTAGGAGGATCAAAGTCTAAGGCATAGAAAACAGCCAAAAGTGATGCCGTGGCTCAAATGGTCGAGCTCTAGCCTTGAGAAAAAAAAATACCTAAGGTTATAAAAATAAAAGGAATTCAATGTGCGACTCAAGAGAGAAGGAGAAGCAGAGATGGAAGGAAGGAAGGAAGGAAGGAAGGAAGGAAGGAAGGAAGGAAGGAAGGAAGGAAGGAAGAAAGGCGGGCTTTTTGGAAAGAATAGGAGAAGGAAAGAATGCAGCAAAGAATTCAATGTACATCTTACGAAATTAAAAAGAATAAGGGAAGGAGAGGATGGGGATGGGTAAGAATATTGAAAGGGATGATGTTGGTCTAGATATATTCATAAACTGCTTAAATGGCAACTCCTTTGCATAACTACTTAAAACAAAAAGTTAGGAACTAAGAGAAGAATCACTTTTAGTCGGAATCCCTAAGCTAGAGTACGTTTCTAGCAAGGATATATATCTGTCCACTCTTAACTTTAGACTATAATGTAAAATTCCAGAAAACTCTATCCCATTGAAGAAATTGTGTGTGTGTGTGTGTGTGTGTGCGTGCGCGCGTGCACACACACACACACACACACACACACACACGTACACACTGGTACAGAGGCTGGAACTCAGGGCCTTAAACTTTTGGTAAAATTACTTTGCACATGGCTGGCATATGGCTGGCATTTGAAATATATCCTCAGTCTTGGCTTTTTGATAATTCATTCTTTCAGATTTGATTTCCCAAGCTGGCTTCCTATTCTAGTTCTTAAATCTCAGCCTCTTAAGTAATTAGAATTACAGACATAAGCCTTGGGTGCCGTTTGGTTGTGCTATTTCAAAAGTCGTAATCACATAGTGGTTCATGAGCACATTGCTACGTGGGTTAATAAATGTAGAGTGACATTTGGCTTCCTAAAGCAGGACTTGGAGTCATTTTCCCTGGTGGCCTGGACTCTTCTAAACACCTGGATTTCAGAAGCTTGGCAATGGGCTAGGAGTCACAGCCTTTGGAGAATCAAAGAGAAATGGCAATCAATAGATTCTAAGAAAGCAGAGGATGAGTTGGACTTTCAACTTTAGGGTTTTTTTGTCATAGAATTTGATTTGGTTGTCTTCAAGTATCATGAAAGCTCTATTCACAGCCTTTTGAAGTTGTTCCTTGGAAGACTCATCTTAGTTCAAACTATCTAATAAAAAGATCAGAGAGAAGTATTGGAGTTTGTAAATCTGTCACAGAGATGGAGGGAGAGCAAAGAAGGGATGAAATATATGTTGATTGTTTTCTTTTCTATTCTAAGGCTTCGTCCTGATTATATGCAGTCTGAGGAACATTTTCTTAGTGAATCATGTATTTTGTACTGAGCCACAAGAGGGCAGCCTAAGCTCAGTTTTCAGATTTTCCAGGCTCCTAGAAGTACTGTTTTCCTCTACTATAAACAGGAGGACATTTTAGGACTCTGGGACTTTCAGAATCAGGTATAGAGACTACATGGCTCCAGCTTCTATCTTCAATGTCAAATAAACAAGATAGCATCAACTAGCTCCTTTCTGTCTCTTCATCCCAAACAACTGTATTCTACATATTACCATGCCAGGATCTCTATCATTGTCCTCCAGCCCCCTCTTGTCCTCCTGTCTTCTCTGCCTCTCTTCATTTAGTCTCCAGGCAGATCATCAAGCTGCATTCTTGGAAGATGTGTGTTAGGAATGAGATTCCGCCTCCTTTCTAGCAGGCTTCCCTAGTTTTTATGTGATTAGAGATGAGAAAGCATTTTCATCTTGAGAATTTTCTTCACCAAATTCATACCCGTGCCACCAATAGTTTACTTTTCTCAATTCATCTTTCACAGGCTACTAGTGGGCCCTGGAATGATCGGCCAGTTGTGATCCTCTAAGCCCAGCACAAGTCTGTGGTTTGCAGCCCTTTGTTTCAGGAGGTGGCCATTGAATATTGGAAAATTTGGTTCACAGTTGCTGATGTGGAACCAAAGGGAAGGCTATCTTTAATGTGTGTTATGTTTTATGTTGATAACATTCTGAAAGTGAAGTTTGGCTCATGGGACTATATGAAATAGTAATGTTGTGACATTGCCACAAGAAGAGGAAGTGATATCCTATTCACTTGATGAAGAAAACAACATTGAACTCAGACTCTCAGAAATGCTTCAGTAACTTGTTACCTGGTTCATGTTTTGTGGTTCATGTTTATAATCCTAGCTACTCAGGAGTCAAACATCAGAAGGATCTTAGTTTGGAGCCATCCTGGCAAGGACTTTGCAAGAGCCTTCCTCATGGAAGGCACGGTCCCTCATCCTAGTTATGTGAGAATCTTAGATGACAAGAAACGTAATTTGAGGTCAGGTCAGGCATAAACGCCTGACCCCATTTAACAGAAGACCCCATTTTAACGGAAATTGTTAGGTGCACACCTGTCACCCCAAGTACAGTGGGAATAAGGAAAAGGAGGATTGTAGTCCTGGCTGGCACAGGAATAAAACCTAGACCCTCTCTGAAAAATAACCAGATCAAGAACTAAATAGAAGCCTGACTCAAGCAAGAGAGCACCTGCCTAACTAAACAGGATGCTCTGAATTTAAAATCCAGTATCAACAAAATATAAATAAGATAACTTTCTCATGATCTCATGATTAATAAATTAGACAAAACCATGGGTGTCTTACTGTACTTAACCCTGATAACAGCTACTTGAAAATAATCTTCATGCAAAAATCTCTATGGAACAAATTGATTGAGAGACTGTAAATCCCTTCTTCCAGAAGCCTATAGCAGGCCTTTGTTACCCCATCTCAGCTACCCAAAAATGTTGTGTGTTTCCAGCCTACCAGTTAGAACGGCAAGCATCAAGATTGGAAACAGAGGTAGACCCAATTGGTGAACAAGACAGTGAGTGTCCAGGACAGAATTGAGCTCATTCAGAGGTTTGGATAGAATCAATAATAAAAGTCCAAAATAAATCATCACCTCTATCACCCAACTTTTTGTGATGAATATGATTTTTAAGGGAAATGTTCATCAACTCATATTTCACCTGTGTACCTATTTATTAAAAGCCCTCTCATATGTTACCCACTCCCAGGTCAGGTCCTATAAAAGTTCCAGAGTCCTCAATCCTGTTGGATCCACCTCTTCTCTTCTCAAATATCTTATAATATCCACCTCAAGCCTGAAATAAAATTCATAAGTCATAAGACTTACCGAAACACACAATATTTTACATGACTTGTCATTTTTGTGGTGGTTTTCACTGTGTAGCTTTCGCAGGTCACTGGAACATCTTAAACACATAAACTTAGCAATCTGTGCAAGTAGCATCTGCTAGCTGATCAGTGAGACCACTAAACTTGCCTTCAGGAGTCTCAGAACCCTTGAGGAAGTGGTCCCGCACCTATGGCATATGCCTTTAGTCATCAGTGGGATGCCATTGGAATAAGCCAGGCTGCTTCCTGGAAGCTGAGATTTGAAGCCGAAGGAATTTGCAGAACTAGTAATGAGCCCCAAGGAACAGCTCTCCAACACGGACTTCATGACCCCATACAAAGCACTGGCTGTCTCCCCCCAGAATGCAGCCATTCCCAAGACAGTGGTGGCCCCTCTAGCCAAGGAAGTTTTACTTAATTTCTTCCTTAAGGGTAACTTCCTTTTCCTATTTCAATTACTACCACCAACGTCTCCACAAAATCTTCAGTATAAATCAACAGTTCAAAGACAGGTGGTCTGCGGAAACATTGGGCTACTGAGATCTTCCTAGAGGCCAAAACTCTAAACTCTCAGTATTCGGATACAAAGCTATTATTTGTCTTTTTTCCTTTTATTATTTCAGAAGTGTAGAGTGGAATTATCCAGAGATTAACAAGTAAGAGCAACCTTTAATAAATACATGACTGACCAAGACAAAATCCCATGGTGAACAAAAATCTTGCATTCCTCGATCATTTTTAATCATGTCAACACATCCTAAGACCCCATATTTGAAAAATGGCAAGTTTAGATCTTCTCATAAAGAAGTTATTTTTTCCTCAATAGTTACAACATCCACAGACACACAAACCCTGATTATCAAAATACAAAATTCACTACCAACTCCTTTCTTCCTTTCTTATGAAGAAATCAAAAAGAGGAAGCAGCAGAGAGAAAAGACTGAGATAGCAGAACTCAAATATAGTCTAAAGTCTATATTCTTTATTTTTTATTTTTATGGCTTTTTTTCTGGTCCTGGGGCTTGAACCAAGGTCGTAGGTTCTATCCCTGAGCTTCTTTTGGTAAAGGCTCACACTCTACCACTTGATCCACAGCATCACTTTTATTTTTTTCCATAATTGTGGTAATGAAGAATCAAACCTAGGCTTCATTCATGCTAGGCAAGCACTCTAAGCACTAAACCACACTCCCAGTCCCTCTAACACTATGTATTCTTGACACACTGAAATTGTCAGATCATGAACATGGAAAGCTGAACAGTAAGTGAGGTTGTATACTGCATGACTGATTTTTGAAAAACAAGTGGCTGCCACAGGTAAAAATCAACCATAACCATATTCTCATTTACATGACACTCAGGTTATTTCTTGGGTGAAGTTACAACTCATTGTGACCATGAAAGGAATGGAATGACATTCTCAACTTTAAGCTATCTGGCAGCTAGAGAATACCTACAAACTTACTGAAAATGTACTAATGTCCATCATATATTTATGTAATAAATTATATAAGAAAATTACATAATGTATACTTATATGATAAATATATATATCTTATAATAAATTGATCTGTATAACAAATAGCACATTAGTATAATATTCATAATACAAGAACCTCTTTATAATAGTGATATTTTTATTAAAGAATTTATTAACATTAATATTTACATCATATTTCAAATGACATATTTAACAAACAAGTATTCAAGAAGGGAATCTATATACAATCACTTGCACTTAGATTATAGAACATAATTAAAATTAGACTGAGGGTTTGTATGTCATAGGCACATATTAATCTTTGTAATAAAACATTATGTCTATAGAGTCATAAATTTTTGTGTCTATGTAGTTGTGTTTATATTTCCAGTACTATGTCCATAGCATTGGGTACACTAATATTGAGTCTTTGCTCTAGTATTGTTTGGATCTAATAGCCATATATTAAGGATACCATGCGCCTTTTGTTCCTTTGGTCTTGACTTATCTCACTCAACATGATTTGCTCTAGATTCATCCACTTCCCTGCAAATGTCATTACTTTATCTTGTCTGTTGTCTATGTAGAATTAGATTGTATATATATATATATATATATGTGTGATATAAATGTGATATATATATATCACATTTTATGTATCCATTTATCTGCAGTAGGGCATCTGGATTGTTTCCATCACCTGGCTATTGTGAATAGTGCAGAGATAAACATAGCTGAGCAGGTGTCCTTATCATATCTTGGGTTATGGTGTTCAGGATAGATGCCCAGGAGTGGTATGGCAGGATCATAGGGAAGGTCAATTTTCAGTTCTTTAAGAAACCTCCACACTGCTTTCCAGAGTGGCTTAACTAGTTTATATTCCCACCAGCTGTGCAATAGGGTTCCTTTTTTCTCCGCAACCCCACCAGGATCTGTCATTGTCTGAGTTCAAAATCTTGGCCATTCTTGTTGGGGTAAGGTGGTATCTTAGGGTTGTTTTTATTTGCGTTTCCTTTATGACCATGGATGATGAACATTTTCTCATATGCTTTTCTGCCATTTTAACCTCTTCTTTTGATAAGTCCCTCTTTAGTTCCCTTGCCCATTTAGTGATTGGTTTGTTAGGTTTGGAGGGGATTAGTTTCTTGAGTTCCCTGTAGATACTGGATATTAAGCATTTGTCTGATGTATTGTTGGTGAATATCTTTTCCCAGTTGGTTGGCTATCTCTCTACTTTTGTGGCTATGCTTTTATCTGTGCAGAAACTTTTTTTATTTTTAGGTAGTCCCATTTATTGAGTCTCTCTCCAATCTGTTGTGATCCTGGGATTCTGTTCAGGAAGTTTTTGCCTATGCCTATAAGTTCCAGTGTCTCCCCTAATCTATCATGTAGCAGTCTCAAGGTTTCCGGTCTGATATTGAAGTCTTTCATCCACTTTGAGTTAATGATTGTGCATGGTGAAAGGCTAAGGTCAATTTTTACTCTTCTGCATGTGGCTGCCCAATTTTGTCGGCACCAATAATTGAATAGGCTGTGTTTGTTCCACTGTATATCTTTGGCTCCTTTGTCAAATACAAGTTGACTATAGGTATGTGGTTCTATTTCTGGATCTTCTATTCTTTTCCATTGATCTTTTGGTCTAGTTTTGTGCCAATATCATGCTGTTTTTGTTATTATGGCTCTATAGTAGTGTTTGAGGTCTGGTATTGTAATACCACCTGCATTGCTCTTTTTGCCTAGAATTGTTTTGGCTATTCTAGGTCCTTTCTTGTTCCATCTGAACCTTTGGATTGTATCTTCTATTTCAGTAAAGAATGTCTTTGGGATTTTGATGGGGATTGCATTGAATTTGTATATCAATTTTGACAGTATAACCATTTTCACTATGTTGGCTCTCCCTACCCATAAGCATAGGATATCTTTCCATTTCCTGGTGTCCTCTTTAATTTCTTTTGTTAGGCTTTTATACTCCTCATTAAATAATTCCTTTAAATCTTTGGTTAAGTTAATTCCTAAGTATTTTATTCTTTTGGGGGCTATTGCAAATGGGATCATTATCTTGATTTGGCCTTCTGTTTTTGTATTGTTGGCTTACAAGAAGGCTACTGACTTCTGATGGTTAATTTTGTATCCTGCCACTTTGCTAAAGTGGTTTATTAATTCTAGGAGTTTGGGAGTGGAGCTTATTAGGTCACTCAAGTAGAGGATCTTGTCATCTGAGAATAGGGATAGTTTAATTTCTTCTTTCCCTATGTGGATCCCTTTGATGACCTTCTCTTGCCTTATTGCTCTGGCTAAGGGTTCCAGCAGTATATTGAAGAGAAGTGGAGAGAGTGGGCATCCCTGTCTAGTTCCTGATTTTAATGTAAATGGTTCCAGTCTTTCTCCATTAAGTATAATACTGGCTATAGGTTTGTCACATATGGCTTTAATTATTTTAAGGAATGTACCTCTTATTTCTATTTTTTCTAATGAATGGTGTTGTATTTTGTCAAATGCCTTATCCGCGAAGAGAGAAATTATCATATGATTCCTATCCTAAACTCTATTGATATGATGTATTACATTAATTGATTTGCAAATGTTAAACCAGCCTTGCATCTGTGGGATGAAGTCTACTTGATCGTAGTGTATAATTTTTTAAAATTTGTTTCTGGATTCTCGTGGCTAGTATTTTATTGAGAAGTTTGTGTCTGTGTTCATTAGAAAGGTAGGTCTGTAGTTTTCTTTTTTGTTGGGTCTTTCCCTGGTTTAGGGATGAGAGTAATATTAGCTTCTTAATTGAGTTTGGTATTGTTCCTTCTGCTTCTATATCTCAGAAGAGTTTCAAGGGTATAAGTGTTACTTCATCTTTAAACGTCGTGTAGATTTCCGCAGTAAAACAATCTGGACCTGAACTCTTTTTGGCATTTCCCTGATTGATTCCGCAATTTCATTGTATGAAATTGGTTTGTTCAATTTGTTTACCTCATCATTGTTCAATGCTGGTAGCCTATATTTATTTAAGAAGTCATCCATTTCTAGTAGATTTTCTTAATTCTTTGAATATAGGCTCTTATTTATCATGGACCGAATTTCTTGGATATTGGTCATGATTGTTCCCATGGGTTCTCTAATCTTGTTTATTTGAGTCTCCCCTCTCCTTTTTTTGATTAATCTTGCCAGGGGTCTGTCTATTTTGTTGAGTCTTTCAAAGAACCAACTTTTTGATTTATTAATTTTCTGTATAGTAGATCTGATTTCTCAACAAAATTGTTATATTGTATATACTACATATAGAGAGGGGTTACGGGTACATCTATCAGGTAGTAGGTGTATTTGTTCTTGCACATTAATACCCTTTCTCCTGTTTTTGTTTCTGTTTCCCTCTCCCCACCTTTTCCAATCATCTTGTTTCCCCCCTTCCTTTTCCTATTTCAAATAAGCAAATAAATGTATATCCAATATAACATGTAACAAAGTCAGACATAAGAACAATATGAGAGTAATCAAAGGGCAAAAAATGAAGAGAAATCGCATAGTACATTAAGAACAACATCACACAAGATAAAGCTCTTGCTTCCATATCCTAGAGATCCTTTAGTCTCATTCTATATGACCTTATGTACATAGGCTTTGAGCTATTGTAATCCTCTGCTAGGAGAGTCCTAGATATGCACTAATTATTATAAATGAAAAAAACCATTAAGACCATGTTCCTTTGAATCTGGCTTACTTCACTTAATATGATTTTTTTTTAAGTATTTCCATTTCTTTATGAATGGGGCAATGTCATTCTTTCTGATGGCAGCACAGAATTCCATTGTGTGTAAGTACCACATCTTCTTGATCCAATCATCTGCTGAGGGGTAACTGAGTTGGTTCCATATCTTTGCTATGGTAAATAGTGCTGTGATGAACACTGTTGTACTAGTGGCTTTAATATGTCCTTGTTTCCCGACATTTGGGTAAACGCCAAGGAATGGAATTGCGGGGTTATATGGGAGCTCTATTTAGTCTTTTAAGGAACTGCCATACTACTTTCCATAGTGGTTGAACGAGTTTACACTCCCACCAATAGTGTAGTAGTGATCCCTCCTGGCCACATCCCCTCCAGATTTCTTGATCCTGGCCATTGTAACTGGAGTGAGGTGGAATCTCAAAGTTGTTTTGATTTGCATTTCTTTATGGCCAAAGCTGTCAAGCATTTCTCCATGTGTCTATAGGCCATTCTTATTTCTTCTTCAGGGAAGTCTGTCTATAAGTCTTTAACCCACCTTTTAATGGATGATTGTTTCTTTGAAGATTTGTTTTGGCACAATTCAATTTCTTTTACTGGAAAAACCAACTAAGCCGAAACACAGGAGATAAGAGACTTCATAAAGAGACGACATCTTGAGTCATTGGAGACACAAGTTTCCTCTCAAAAAAAAGTGAAGAATCTAATCATAATGTTTAGAAATTTTACTAATTTTTTCATTTTTATTTTTCCTTGTTCCCTATTTTGGCCATTTTTTCCCCTCCATCCTTGTTTTCTTCTTCTGTCATTGTAGTCATTCCTAGAAACATAGTGACAGCAATTAGTAGTAATCCTACTTCATTGTTTACAGACTTGTTTCAAATGATATTCTTATTGACTCAGTCCCCTGCTTTTTAATATTTTGGTTTTTAATTCTTATTTTTTTTGTTTAAGAACTCATAATTGTAAGGTGTCTTTTATAAATCATTGATCCCTTTTATATTTTTTCTCTTTTTCTTTTATGTATTCTTTTTATCATTCTGCTTATTTTTTTATTTCTCAATGTTTTATTTCTTATTCTAGTATACATAGAATTGACTCCATACATTATTTTTAAATTGTTCATTGCAATTCTGTTTATTTTTTAAGTTTAATTTTTAAAAAATTTTTAATTCATTTATTTTCCCTTTCTATCACTTTAGGTCAGAGTTACTTTATTTCTTTCCTTCATTACTTCATTTGTCTTATTACATTACTCTTCTGATATTTCTCCCTTTTTTCTTTCATAATATCTTTCTGTCTCTGGTCCTTTGTTCTTTCTTCAGTTTCCATAGTGTGTGGATCTACAGTAAATTGTTGTTGACGCAGACCATATATGTATTTGTTCAATAATACTGTAGGTCCAGAGTGATTTAAATCTCATAGAAATTGGATTGTGGAGGTTTTTTTGATCATAAAATTGTGTTCAGTGGTGGTGTTAGATTTGTTTGTAAGTGCACAGAAGTAGGGAAAGAGTGAAAATACCAGTTTAAGATTGTGAAACTATAATCTGGGCAGGTATAGAGCACTAGGTTGGTTATTATCTTAAAATTGTGATCTTGTGTGGTTAGTCTTGCTCCCACTTTTTTTTCGGGGGGGGGCAGTCCTGGGCTTGAGCTCAGGGCCTGAGCACTATCCTTAGACTTTCTGAAGGCTAGAGCTCTACAACTTTAGCCTCAGCACCATTTCCAGGTCCTTTTCTATGTATGTGGTACCAAGGAACTGAACCTGGGTCTTCATGCATACTAGGCAAGCACTCTACCACTAGGCCAAATTCCCAGCTCTTGCTCCCATTTTCAAATGAGCAGAACAAGAAACTCAAGAAAAATGGCAAATGAAGGAATTGCATCCTCCACTCAAATTAAATGGACAACAGAACAGTCAATGAGAAACCTAGGGGAGAGTCCTCTAAATTCTCAACAAATGCTGTTGGTAAACATAATCAATGAAAAGTTTGAAAGCATAAAGAAGGATATACATGAATTTGAGAAATCCAATCTAAGAATAATGGAGGAATTCATGGAATCCACAGAAAGCTGCATGAATTCCAACCAAAGTCCAATGAGAGTAAATCTTCTGAGGTAAAACACTTCAAAGAGAGCACTCAAAGCACAATCAAGGAGGTAAGGAAGTTCATACAAGATCTAAAGCAGCAGATGCAATGCATCAAAAATGACCAATTAGAAGGAAGGGAGATGAAGAGCAAAGTAGAATTCATAGTAGGTTAGCCAATGCAGAAGAGAGAATCTCTGGAGTTGAAGATAACCTAGAATTTATAAAGACCAGAAAATATTCAAATCAAGTCTAAGAAATATGACAGATCTCTTCAGGAGCTCCAAGATACAATTAGGAAGCCTAATTTAAGGCTTATCAGTATTGAGGTGGGCCTGGAAAGGAGGTCAATGGAAATGGAAATATACTTCAGGGAATCATGTCAGAGAAATTCCCAAATATCCAGAAGGACAGGCTCATCCAGATACAGGAAGCTTTTAGAACTCCAAACAGACCTGATCAGAAAAGGATATCACACCACCACATTATAATCCATACAGGATCAATAGAGACCAAGGAAAGGATCCTAAAAGAGGCCAGGGAGAAAAGACCAATCACTTACAAAGGAAAACCAATCAGAATAACCACAGATTTCTCAACAGAGACCATGAAAGCAAGAAGAGCTTGGAAGGATGTATGTCATGTCATAAAGACAAATAACTACCAACCAAGAATAGTGTACCCAGCTCATCTCTTATTCATAGCTGAGGGAACAATAAAAAGCACCCACAGCCAGGAAAAGTTGAAACAGTATGTAGTGACCAAACCAGCATTACAGAAAATTCTCAAAACTATTGTACACATTGAAAATAAACACAGACATGTTATTGACAGAGACCTAAAAATATATCAGGTAATTACACCAAGAATTGATAAGTCACAGGCCCTAATGAAAGAAAAAATGGCAGAAACTAGTAAATATTTTTCAATCCTAACCCTCAATATCAATGGACTTAACTCTCTAATTAAATGCCATGGGTTTTCTACTTGGATCAAAAAGCAATATCCGTCTTTCTGATGTCTTCAAGAGACACGCCTTGCCCCTCAAAAGACAAACATATTTTGAAAGTGAGAGACTGGAATAAAATCTATCAAGCTAACGGCCCCAATAAACAGGTTGGAGTCACCATCCTCATATCAGATAAAATAGACTTCAAAGTAAAATTAGTAAGAAGAAAAAAATGTTAGTGAGAAGAGAAAAGAAGGTTATTACATAATACTAAAGGGATCTCTCTTCCAGGAGAGATATCTACACACCTAATGCTGGAGCACCCAATTTCATCAAACAAACTTTACTTACACTAAAAGTACACAAAGATACAAACACAATGATTGTTGGTGACTTTAACACACCACTGTCACCTCTGGATAGATCAACCAGGAAAAAACTCAACACAGTAACCTCAGAATTGAACAACTGCATAGACCAACTACACCTAACTGACATCTGCAGATTATTCAACCTAGCAACACATGGAACATTTTCCAAAATAGACCACATTTTAGGACATAAAGCAAACCTGTGCAGATTCAGAAACATTGAAATTATTTCCTGCAGTCTCTCAGACCACAAGGGCATCAAATTGGAACTGAACACCAATATCCACCAACGAAAACCCTGTCACTCATGGAGATTGAACAGCACATTATTGAATCACCAATGTGTCATTGAGGAGATCAGAACAGAAACTCAACAGTTTATAAAATTTAACAAAAAAGAGCACACAAAATACCAGCTCTTTTGGTACACACCAAAGGCAGTACTCAGAGGAAAATTTATAGCTCTGAGTGCCTACAATAACAAATTGGAAAAATCACAAACGAAAAATTTAGTGTGTCACCTTAAGCTCCTGAAAAAAGAGCAGCAAACCAACCCTAATCCCAGTAGAAGGAAGCAAATTGTTAAAATCAAAGCAGAACTAAATGAATTGGAGTCCAAAAAAAACGCAGAAAGAATCAACAAAACAAGGCGTTGGTGCTTTGAAAAAATTAACAAAATTGACAGACTCTTAGCAAATCTTATCAAAAAAGGAAGGGAGCACACCCAAATACACAAAATCACAGATGACAATGGTAATATCACGACAGAAATTATCAAGATCCAGTGCATCATGAAGGAATACTTTTCAAACCTTTATGCCAACAAATTTTAGAATCTAGAAGCAATGGATGAATTTCAAGCCAATATTAGCATATCCACACTGAACCAAAAAGTCCTAATCCAACTGTTAGACCTATTTCAAGCACTGAAATAGAAATGGCAATACTGGCCAACAGTCTTCAGCAACTCATTAAAATAATTATACAATATGATCAAACAGGACTCATCACATGGATGCATAGCTGGTTTGACATTCACAAATCAATTAATATAATTCAACACATCAACAGGAACAAGAAGAAGAATCATATGATTGTCTCAATAGATGCAGAAAAGGCATTTGACAAGATCCAATACTCCTTTATTCTAAGAGCTCTGGAGAAACTAGAAATCCATGGAATATTCCTCAGTATAATAAAAGCTGTGTATGACAAACCCACAGCTAGTATTATACTTAATGGCGAAAAGCTAAAGGCATTTCCTCTAAAATCAGAAATGAGACAAGGATGCCCACTCTCTCCACTCCTCTTTAACATAGTATTAGAATTCCTAGCCAGAGCAATAAGGCAAGAAGCAAGCGTAAAGGGGATCCAAATAGGGAAAGAGGAAGTGAAATTTCCCTCTTTGTGGATGACATGATTCTGTGTTTAAAGAACGCTATAGACTTCACTCTCAAGCTGCTTGAGCTGATTCTAAACTTTGGAAAGGTGGCAGAGCATAAAATCAATTGCCTTTCTATATGCCAAAAATGAGAGGAACGAAGCAGCAATCAGGAAAGCAACTCTGTTTGCAATAGCCTCAAAGAAAATAAAGTACCTTGGAATTAACTTAACTAAAAATGTAAAGGACCTTTTTGATGAAAACTTTAAAATCCTGAAAAAAGGAAATTAAAGCAGAACTGAGGAATAGGATAACCTCCCATGCTCCTGGATTGGAAGAATTAACATCATGAAAATGGCAGTCTTGCCAAGGGCTATCTACAAATTCAATGCAATACCCATCAATATCGCAATGCCATTCTTTAAAGAAATAGAAGAGGCAATCCAAAATTTCATATGGAATAATAAAAGACCCCGTATAGCAAAAACAATTCTTAGCAGAAAGAACAATGCAATAGGAATTTCAATACCAAACTTTAGACTCTATTACAGAGCTATAGTAACCAAAACAACTTGGTACTGGCAAAAGAACAGGCCTGAAGACCAATGGAATAGAACTGAAGACCCAGATCAACCCACAGGCCTATGGCCACCTAATCTTTGATAAGGGAGCAAAAAAAATAGACTGGAAGAAAGACAGCCTCTTCAACAAGTGGTGCTGGCAGAACTGGTTAAGCACCTGCAGAAAACTAAAGTTGGATCCTTCTATGACACCCTGCACCAGGATTGACTCCAAATGGATCAAAGACCTGAAGGAAAAAGCAGATACCCTGAAAACTTTACAAGAAGGAATAGGAGATACACTAGGTCTCCTTGGCACAGGTTGAAACTTTCTTAATAAGGACAAAGAAACACAAAGAATCAGAGAAAGTCTGGATAAGTGGGACTGCATTAAACTGCAGAGCTTTTGTATGGCAAAGGACATAGCTAGAAAATTAACTAGAAAATCTACAGAGAGGGAGAAGACCTTCACTAACCATACAATGGACAAAGACCTCATATCTAAAATATATCAACAGCTCAAAAAATTGAATCACTCCAAAACTAATCTCCAAAGAAACAACTGTCCCATTAAAGGATGGGCCAAAGACTTAAAGAGAGTCTTCTCTGAAGAAGAAATAAGTATGGCTTATAGACACATGAAGAAATGCTCGACATATTTGGCCATAAAAGAAATGCAAATCAAAACAACTCTGAGATTCCACCTCACTCCAGTTACAATGGCCAGGATCAAGAAATCTACCAACAACAGATGCTGGAGGGGATGTGGCCAGGAGGGATCACTACTACACTGTTGGTGGGAGTGCAAACTCGTTCAACCACTATGGAAAGCAGTATGGCAGTTCCTCAAAAGACTAAGCATAGAACTCCCCTATGACCCAGCAATTCCACTACTTGGCATTTACCCAATCATCCAGAAACAAGAACATACTAAATCCACTAGCACAACAATGTTCATTGCAGCACTATTTACCATAGCAAAGATATGGAACCAACCTAGATGTCCCTCAGTTGATGAGTAGATCAACAAGAAGTGGTATTTATACACAATGGAATTCTATTCTGTTGTCAGAAAGAACAACATCTCCCCATTTGTAAGGAAATGGAAGACTTCGAAAAAAATCATATTAAGTGAAGTAAGCCAGACTCAAAGGAAGAGAGGCTCAATGGTTTCCCTCATTTGTCATAATCAGTAGAAACCTTGGGCTCTCCTAGCAGAGATTTACAATAAAACAAAACCTAGATACATAAGGCCATATAGTATAACGCTAAATAACCGGACCTCCAGGATATAGAGACAAAAGCCATATAACGAGTGATTGTTGTCCTTAATGTACTATTTATCTCTCATCTCTTTTGCTATCCCTTGGTTATCTCATATTGTTACAGTATTTCACCTTGTTATCTGATATATTGTGTATATGCATATTTGATTATTTGAAATAGGGTAGGGAAGGGGGGAAAACAAGATGAGGGGTGGGGGTGTGGTGAGGGAAATGGGAACCAAGACATGAAAAAGGATATCAATGTATGTGAAATAATGCCGCCTCTATCTGGTAAGTGTAATGTAACCCTTCTATTAATTACAATAAAGAATATATGGGAAAAAAGAAGGGAGCACACCCAAATAAACAAAATCATGGACAAGAATGGAAGTATCACTACGAAAATTACCAAGATCCAGAGCATCATAAGGGAATACTTTTCAAATATTTATGCCAAAAAATTTGAGAATCAAATTTGATCGATCACTTTGTAGCCAATATTAGCATACCCATACTGAACCAAGAAGACCTAAACCAAATAAACAGACCTATTTCAAGTACTGAAACAGAACTGGCAATAAGAGATCTCCCATTCAAGAAAAGCCCAGTTCCTGATGAATTCACCGCTGAATTCTATAAGGCCTTCAAAGCAGAGCTCATACCAATACTCCTCAAACTCTTCAATGAAATTGAAAGTACAGGCTCTTTACTAAACTCATTCTGTGAAGCCACCATAACCCTTATCCCAAAATCAGACAGGGTCTCATCAAAGAAAGAGAACTATAGAGCCATTTCTTTGATTAATATTGATGCAAAACTTTTCAACAAAATACTGGTCAACCATCTTCAATAACTCATCAAAAAATTATACAATATGGTAAAACATGATTCATCACAGGGAGGCAAAACTGGTTCAATATATGCAAGTCAATTAATATAATTAATCACATCAACAGAAACAAGGACAAGAATCACATGATTACCGCAATAGATGCAAAAAAAAAAAGGCATTTGACAAGATCCAGCACCCCTTTATTCTAAGAGCTCTGGAGAGACTAGGAATCCATGGGACATTCCTCAGTATAATAAAGGCTGTATATGACAAATCTACAGCTAGCTTTATATTTAATGGCGAAAAGCTAAAGCCATTTTCTCTAAAATCAAGAATGAGCCATGGATGCCCACTCTCTTCACTCCTCATTTATATAGTATTAGAATTCCTAGCCAGAGCAATAAGACAAGAAACCAGTTTAAAGGGATCCAAATAGGGAATGTGGAAGTAAAATTTTGCCTGTTTGTGCATGATATGATTGTGTATTTAAAGAACTCTAGATTCCACTTTCAAGTTACATGAGCTGATTTGAAAATTTGGCAAAGTAGTAGGGCATAAAATTAACCCTCAATAATTAACTGCTTTCTTGTATGCCAACAACAAGAAGAGCAAAGCACAAATCAGTAAAGCAACTCCTTTTGCAATAGGCTCAAAGAAAATGAAGTACTTAGGAATTAACTAAGAATGTAAGACTTTTAAGATGAAAACTTTAAATACATGAAAAAGGAAATTAAGCAGAACCGAGGACGTGGCAAAACATTTCATGCTCCTGGATTAGAAGAATAAAATGGCAATCTTGCTGAGGGGTATCTACAATTTCAATGCAATACCCATCACTATCCCAATGTCATTCCTTAAGGAAATAGAGGAAGCAATCCAAAATTTCATATAGAATAATAAAAGACCCTATATAGCAAAAACTACGATTCACCGAAAGAACAGTGCTGGGGGAATATCAGTATCAAACTTCAGACTATTACAGAGCTATAGTAACCAAAACAACTTGTTACTGGCACAAGAACAGGCCTGCGGACCAATGGAATAGAACTGAAGACCCAGAAATCAACCCACAGGCCTATGGCCACCTAATCTTTGATAAGGGAGCAAAAAAAATAGACTGGAAGAAAGATAGCCTCTTTAACAAGTGGTGCTGGCAGAACTGGTTAAGCACCTGCAGAAAAATAAAGTTGGATCCAGGATTGACTCCAAATGGATCAAAGACCTGGAGGTAAAAGCAGATACCCTGAAAACTTTACAAGAAGGAATAGGAGATACACTAGGTCTCCTTGGCACAGGTTGAAATTTTCTTAATAAACATCTGGAAACACAACAAATTAAAGAAATTTTGGACAAATAGGACTGCATTAAACTGCAGAGCTTCTGTATGGCAAAGGACATAGCTAGCAAGTTAAATAGCCCACAGAGTGGGAGACTTCACTAGCTGTACAGCAGACAAGGGCTGCATATTTAAAATGCTTTTGTTTTTCTGAGATAAGTTTTTGCCTTATCTCAATGCCTGCCTGATTGGAAATCCATCCATATTAGATAACCTGCTGTAGCCTGAATGACAGGTGTGAGCAACCACACCCACCTACTGTTCAGACAGGCTCAGACTTTTCTGCTCAAGCTGCTCTGGAGCCATGATCTTTCCTATGTTCGCTTCTCACATAACTAGTATGCCTGGCTTGTGCTGCCATGTCTAGCTATTGACTGAAAAGGAAGCTGCCTAAGCTGGCTTGGAACCATGATCCTGCTAATCTCAGTTTTTCAAGTAGCTAGAATGTATACATAAGCCAGCAGTATTCAGCTCATACTTTTAAAAAATTATATTAGAGTAATGAAAGCAAAACACTCTAAAACAAGCCACCAACTTCATTTCTAAGGTAGCCAAACAATTATTTCTAGGTTTAGAGGATTTTGAGTCACCAGGGGTGACAGTTTGAGCAAAGATCTCTGAAAGGCCAGGCCATGGAGACTGGAGATACCAAGTTAAAACTTGAGATAACGGTAAGATCATAGAGCAGAGGTAGGAAAAAAAGCAACCTATTTTCTGGCAGAAAATAGAACATATAGAAACCATATGTTAATGGCTGGGAGATAATATTAGAAATCTAAGTAAGGGCCAGGTCACAGGGCAGTAAGATTTTGACTGGCAAATGACCAGAAATCTGTGAGGATTAATCTCACCAATGGTACCTTCAAACACTGAGCCTTGGTGAACAGCAAGTGGCCAAAGTGGGACATATTTCAAAAATAAAACAAAAAATAGACAAAATTACCAGAAATCTAGTATAATTAATTATAAGTACAAATATTAGGCAGTATTCAGCAACACTGGAGCTTTTGTGCACTGCATGTTGGAATATAAAGAAAAATCACTTTTCATAGATGCTTGGAAATATCTTGGAGAGCTTAATGACATTATTACCCAGCAATTTCAGCATTTGGAACCTGCCTAAGAAACAGTTATACACAAATATTTTCAGCAACCATATTCAGAAAATTGAAGCATTGCCAGCAACCCAAGTGTCTGTCAGTAAAAGTTGGATAAAATAATTTTAGAGTGGTTATAAAATTCAAAGCTGTTTTCCAAAAAGAGCAAATAAATGACTGATTTACAAAACCAAATGACTGGACCTCAAAACAATGACGCTAAGGCCAAGCACAGTGGCTCCTGCCTATAATCTGGTGGAGAGATTGGGAAGGATGAGCTTTGAAGGCAGTTGGGACAAAATGATTCCAAGATCTCATCTTAATCAATAAAGAATTGGACAAAGTGGCACATATCTGTTGTCTCACCTACACAGGAAGTATTTATGGGAAATTACGGCCTATACTAATCCTAGTATAAATTCAACTCTTCGTTCGAAGAAAAATAATGAAAGCAGCCAAGTTCTGGTGGCTATTAATCCTAGCTACTCAGGGGCCTTAGATCCAAGGATTGCTGTTCAAAGCCAGCCCCTGAAGCAAAAGTCCAAGAGACTTTTATCTCCAAATCATCACCAGAAAACCAGATGCGGTGCTGAGGCTCAAAGTGGTGAAGTGCTAGTCTGGTGCTGAAAAGTTCAGGGACAGCACACAGGCCCAGAGCTCAAGTCCCATGACTGAAAAAAATAAATAAAAAATTTAAAAAATAATAATAGTGAAAGCATACAGGCAAGGGGTAAAGGTCAAGTGCTTCCTTACTGAATGAGTACAAACCCTAGTTACCCCTGCCTCCCAAAACAGGGGTCAAGGAAACTAGATGTCAGAGAAAATTTTTGTATGATTCTATTAAGTTGAAATTCAGATTGAGAGGAAGCTAATTTATAGCAAAAGAAGTAAATAATGGCAAACAAGAATGAAGGAAGGAAAGATCGCACTGAAAGGATTGAAGACTCCTGAGTGTGAAAATAAATTGAATATTATTTGAGGTCGCTACACAAATTATACAATCAAAACTTATCACTCAATGTGTGATATCTCTGTGTTTTGTTTTATGTTACTTTTACTAGCATAAATGAAATCACAGGCCACTGAAAATTTCTCACTCATCCTTTCTAAAAACAAAATATAACAAATCAAAACTCTCTATTTTCTGAAAAACAATCGATGTTAATATAATGGCAGAAACAGTGACAGAATATTAAACAATAAAATCATAAATACTAATTAAATAATTTACATTAAATTTAAAGTACAGTATGCTCATTAATGTAACAAATGTATATGAGATCCCAAGTCATAAAATTAACACTTTAATAATACCCATTTTCTCAGTGCTATATTTTTGTATTTAGGAAAACAGGCATGAACCACTAATGCTTGACATTTATTTATTTATTTATTTATTTATTTATTTATTTATTTATGTTGATCGTGGGGCTTGAACTCTGGGCCTGGGCATTGTCCATGGGTTCTTCACCCCAAGGCTAGCACTCTACCACTTGAGCCATAGCCTTACTTCCGGTTTTCTGATGATTAATTGCAGGTAAGAGTCTCATAGATTTCTGTGCCCAGCCTGACTTTGAACCACAATCCTCAGATCTCAGCCTCCTAAGTAGTTAGGATTACAGGCTTAAGCCACCAGCGCCCAGCTGAGAATCTCTTTTTCTACTCTTTTAAAATAAAATTATTCTTTTATATGCTATGTTTCTCTACATAGTAATCAGTTCTTAAGGTGATACGCTTCATTAAGTCCCTTTTTGTGCTTTAAATTCTTTTTCTGCCACTTTCTATATGAGTGTATATTTTCATTTGTGTGTGTGTGTACATCTGTGTTCCTAAAGCAATTTACAGAAT
The DNA here is from genome assembly GCF_031878675.1 of Megascapheus bottae. Taxonomy (NCBI): domain Eukaryota; kingdom Metazoa; phylum Chordata; class Mammalia; order Rodentia; family Geomyidae; genus Megascapheus; species Megascapheus bottae. Next base: position 19,839,190 of record NC_143526.1, on the reverse strand, counting down.
AGAATAAAAACTATAATTTTATTAAAGACAAGTGACACCTACTTGTCTTTGGAAGATAGTAAGAAATAATGGTGACAAAGTAATACACCTTCTATCTGGTGAGTATAATGTAACCCTTGTATTAAGTACAATAAAAAATATATGGAAAAAAGAAATATTGGTGACCAAGTAAGAGGTATGGAAGGAAAACTACTTATTAGAACTCATGCTTTAAAAAAAAAAGGTGCATGTGGAAGAAGTCAATGGAAAAGATTGCAATTCTAACAACCGACTTAATCAGAAAACTGTAAACATTTTACTTAGGAATTTCTTAGTCCAAGCTCCCAAATATTATTCAATAAATTACATATACACTTGGCACAACTCAAGAATTAAATATTTTAGGAACTTACCTATATACTTCTTAGAAATCATATAACATCTTTCCTTTGATCTTGACTTAACATTATTCTGTCCTTCCAGTTTTTAAATTTTACCATGCAGAAATATATCGATAAAGTATATATACTGGATATAAATCACCTTTGTAAAATTAGTTGTATTAAAATTATATATGCATACAATATAATTTTGCTGAGTTTTTAAGCCTATATTGAATTACAAGGTTATGTTCTTATTTCCTGATTCAATCTCTTGTTCTAAAAATTAGGTTATTTTCTGTCTATGTTTATTATAAGTGATGCTGTGATAAAGTTTTTTGTTGTTTTGTTTTGTTTCTGTGGTCATGGGCTTGAATTTAGGCCCTGGATACTGTCTGAGCATTTTCACTGAAGGCTAGCACTCTACCATTTAGAGCCACAGAGCCACTTCAGGTTTTCTGGTGGTTGATTGGATGTAAAAGTTTCACCAGTTTCCTGCCCTGGCTGGCTCTGAACTGCAGTCCTCAGATCTCAGCCTCCTGAGTAGCTAGGATGATAGGCACAAGCCACCAGTACCCAGTTTAAGAAACATTTTTATTGTAATGTATAGAGGGGATACAGTTATATTCACCAGATCGTAGGTACATTACTTTTCACACATTGATTCCCCTTCTCATGTTTTTGTCCCCATTTCTCTCCTGCCACCCCTCCCAATCATCTTGTTTTTCCCCTCCCTTTGCTATTTAAAATAAACAAATAAACATATATACAATATGCCAGTTAACAAAGCCAGATACTGTAACTATATGAGACTAACTAAAAAGCAACAAGAGAGAAGAGAAATAACAACAATCACACAAGATAAAGCTCTTGTTTCTATATCCTGGAGATACTTTTGTACTAAAGCCACTAGCACAACAATGTTCACTGCAGCACTATTTACCACAGTGAAGATATGGAACCAATCCAGATGTCCCTCAGTAGATGACTGGATCAAGAAGATGTGGTATTTATACACAATGGAATTCTATACTGCCATCAGAAAGAATGACATCGCCCCATTTGTAAGAAAATGGAAAGACTTGGAAAAAAAAATCACATTAAGTGAAGTAAGCCAGACCCAAAGGAACATAGGCTCAATGGTTTCCCTCATTTATAACAATTAGTACACACCTAGGGCTCTCCTAGCATAGGATTACAATAGCACAAAACCTAGGTACGTAGGGTCATATAGCATGACGCTAATAAACATTTTTTTATTTCATTTTTTTTTTTGCCAGTCCTGGGCTTGAGCTCAGAGCCTGAGCACTGTCCTTGGACTTTCTCAAGGCTAGAGCTCTACCACTTGAGCCTCAGTACCACTCCGGCTTTTTTGTATGTATGTAGTACCGAGGAATTGAACCCGGGCCTTTGTGCATGCTAGGCAAGCACTCTACCACTAGGCCAAACTCCCAGCCCCAGCTAATAAACATTTTTATATACATATTTCCTTGCAGGAGTACGTAATTGCCTCTTTTATCTTTCTCCATTTTTCAAGTGTACTTTCAATCAGCATTTACTAATTGTGCATATCTGTGGAGTATATAGTATACACTAATACATGACTATGTTGTATAAAGATTATCATCTCAAATATTTGTCTTTGCTTTGTGATGGTAACACAATTGTTTCCTGAAGTAGATTCTTATATTTCAGAAATGCAAAGCATCAATATCATCCCTGATGGGTTCTGAAATTAGTTTGCCTTCAATAGCAGATGAAAGATACAGTTCCTACATATCCTCGTTATTGTCAAACACCAAAAATTCTTTAAAATAGTAAGGTATAATGGAACTTCTTAGTTTTTATTTAATTTTTATTGCTACACTGGAATATTTCAAGCATTAATATGAGACACCTTTGTTTCTTCTGCTGTGAAAAGTTTTGTTTTTCTTTGTTTTCTCCCTCCCATACTTCAATTGATTTTGTTTTGAAACTTTCTGTCTCTCTATTGACATATTTTTCATGGCTTGCACTGACTTCTTTACTTTATTTACTTGTTTAAGTGTATTTCTTTGAACTCCTAGTTGTTTCAATTCTTGGTTGTATTCCCTTTGAGGTCATTTAGCTGTTTATTGTAATTTCTTGATATTCATTTAGATTTTATCTCTATTTTCATTTTTGTTTTCTGTATGTTCGTGAAGTTGTTTATAAATACCCCATTTCAGTTCACTGAATATTGTCATTCTTTGACCTCTGTGTATGATATCTACTTTACTTTCATTCTAATCCTTCATTATATGATTAATGGTATCTGACAGCATTGTCTTATCTAGTTTTCTCATAATTTTTGCTTGGAAAACAGTAAGAAAAGGATAGGGCAATAATTAAAAGAAGAGCTAAATCAAAATACAGAAACCTCCGCAATATCAGATCAAAAAAGAAAAGAAAGAGAGAGAGGGAGGGAAGAAAGGAAGGAAGGAAGGAAGGAAGCAAGGAAGCAAGGAAGGATGGATGGAAGGAAAGAAGGAAGGAAGGGAGGGAGGGAGAGAGGGAAAAAAAGGAAGGAAGAAAAACCTTTCATCCTCTGCCTTAACAGAGCTCCATAAACATAGGATTATTTCTTTCATCTTTCTTTTAGACATCTAAGACCAATTTTGATATCCTCTAGTCTCTGTCTCTTTCTGCCTTACTGCTTTTGGACATCCTTACCAAAACTTATCTTTGTTTTCAACTCTGGACCTGCCCTTCTGTATGAAGAGAAGTGAAGTTTAAACAATTGAAATCTCCACTTGTCACTGAGGGCTCCTTAGATGATCACTCCGAATTAGATCTTCATTTACCCATAGGTAAATGGCAATGAGGAAAGAATTGTCAGAATTTTATATAAACAAGGAGATGAGATCTCTGGGTATATTATTCAGAGTGTCATAGCTAAAGGAAAAAGTAATATGAAAGTAAATTTAAAAGAGAGATAGCCTTTATGGGTAGGACTCTGGCTTCATTTATACTATTTTTTTGTAGAAGAAGAAATTCTGGATGTGCAGCATTCATCCACATGTCACAATAAAGGCTTTCATATAGATTGCATAAATTTGAAAGCAAAAACAAAGAAGAAATGACATAGGGCACTCCCCTAAAGGCTTTATTAGGATAAATCTTATCTTTCCTGGCCTCCCAACTCAATGAGGCAGCTTTGACTCAGGATGTGCTTCCTCACAGTAGGCCCTCTCAATGCACACAGCCTCTTATGATTTGTGGCCTGAATGTCTCCTGGGAACTTCAGAGAATCAACAAATCATTACTAGGCTTATCTACCAAAGGATCTCTTCCCAAAGTTACTGCTCTCAAACCCTCCTATTTCCTTTAGGAATATGGATGACTATTTGTATGTAATTGCCTCTTGGTAGGGGTACATTCTGTACAAGTGTGCTCATGTGAAAAGAACACAGTATCTAGAATCAGGAGATAAGAGATCTTAGCTCTTCCATTAATGAATTATGTGTTCAAGTCACACAACCATCATGAGATTCCTTCGGAATCTTGACTTAATGGAACAGAATACTCTTCCATTGCAAATGGATAAACTGAATCCAGGATAGAGACAACAACTAGGTAGAGAGGGGCAGATTTTAGTTTCGGTGCTGCTGAGTTGTCACAATATTACAAGGCAGTTAGAAAAATAAACAGTCATGAAATCATAACAAATTATGAAAGTGACACTAATTAGAGGCTCTTAGGACATAGGGTAATTTCTAGATTATCTTTGTTGCATAATGCACTACAATGCACCTGGAGACTTTCCTCATTGATTGGAGGGAAAGGCAACATTCATTTGCCACTTCTAGTGGGGATTCTGTAAGTATAAACGCTGTTTCTCTTTTTGTCCTGTCTAAAGTTTTCTAACTCGGCCATGGTGAATGGTAGTTTACAGCTTTCCAGTCTTATTTAATCACAATCTATCCTTAAAAATAATTTCTACTCCAATTTCTTCTTGGTCCTTTGTACTGCATTTTTTAAAATAAATGAGTGTTTAGTCTAGGGAAGGTTCATTCAACCCTTACAGCTTCTAAGAGTATTTCTGGGTCATATTTCTGGAGCTTATATCCTCTCCTTATGTTCATGGCTAGGCATTTCATTTCCATAAATGGAAACCCTTCTATCACGGTAGTGTAAAAAAACAGAGCATTGCGCACATAAACTTACATGTTGATCTGTAACCCTATAGGACAGCTACTGAAAGATAATAAAAATAAAGTTTTTTAAGAGTAAAATTCAATCATATAAAAAAGAAAATACATCAATCAAGATGCATACACTTATAAGCTAGCTTGGTGAATGGTAACTCCTTTGTATAGTTACCTAAGATAATTAACAATAATACGAAAAAGAAAAACTAGAAAATAAGAAAAGCATAATGTAACCAACATAAGAAGAAGAAAAATTAGAAGCCAAAGGACACATTTATTTTACAATAGTATGTCTTTTTCATATACAAGCAGACTTCAACCCAGTGCTGGTGGCTCACACTTTATTTATCCTAGCTACTTATGAGTCTGAAGTGAGCCAGAGCAGAGAAGTCCCAGTGAGACTCTTATCTCTAATTAACCAGTAAAAAATGGGAAATAGAGCTGTGGCTCAATGTGGCTGAGCACTAGGCTTGAGCAAAAGAGATCAGGTACAATGAGTAGTCCCTGAGTTCAAGCTCCGCAACCAACCAAAAAAAAAAAAAGCTTTAAATGTAAAGATAAGGATTTATTACTGAGGAAAAGGGGGATAGTAATAATATACCACAGTGTACAAATTCTGGAAAGAAAATCAAAATTATAAAGTTACTGTGTTAATCATACTGGATAATTATGTTTCAGAATGGCTAAAAGCTGAGAATCAATCAGTAGTATATCAGATCCAGAAGCAAACCTATTTGCATTTGTATTTTATCCCACATAAGCTAGAGACATCTAAAATCAGAACAAGCTCCCTATCACACTTCTACAATTTTTCACATTGAAAACACATAAATCTCCAGGATACACAAACCCAGCTTGAAGGGTGACTCGATAAAGGAGTCTAATGAATGTTAATGCTTGATGAAAGAACTGGATTGAACTTTGGTAAATTCGGTACCTTACAAATCTTTTCCCACTTCCTGTTTTTCTAAAGGAATTTCCTGAGAAATATTTCCATACCTCTAAAAAGGAAAAGTCTTTATTCTAAAGAAAATCACCCGTATGCTTAATTTGTTTTCCATCAATGACATTAAGGAAAATGTCTTGTGTTCATGGATAAGTTGCTCATCTTTTTGTGGCAGAAATCTACAGAATGTTGTAATGTCTAATTTATTCATGTATTATATAATAGCCCTCCAGGCAACTATGATGATACAGACTTAAAAATGATCAACAGTCTGTGCTGATTAATATACATTAGCCTAAGAATGGACATTTAGATCGCGGGGAAAACATGAGTCTAGTATGTATGATGTGTTTCAGTACTGAAAATTTAACAACTAAAGAATGCATGCAGGGTATGACTTTTCTGGGTAAGAAAGGAAATATCAGCTCAGCTAGTCAAGTTATACATTAGGAATCATCATAGTTCTATTCAATCTAGAATAATGGTATTTTAAATATGATTGACAGGATATTTTTGATATTTGAAATTAAAATCTTGGGTGTATAAAGAATGTGTTACAAGGTAGAAATTAAGAGCAAAATTGATGAACACACCTTTAGAAATATTAACATTAATCTGTATAAAAATTAAACATGCATTAAAAAGACAATAATTCAGAAATAATCAGTATCACTGAGAGCAGCAACATCCTTCCTGCTCATAACCATAATTTCACAAGAAATCTGAAACTCTCCTGCCACAAAATTTGTTCAACAGTGGACTTTCCCTTAAAAAGCCATAAATGTTATCTATAAACAGTATGACATTCCAATTTTCTAAAAGAAGAACAAGTTTCATGAAAGTTGCCAATTCTGTCTAAATAATTCTTATTGCAACATAGAATTCTTTTATGTCTGTTACATTATGAAGTTCTTAAATGAAATATACATTATATTTAGCAATATTAAAGTGTCTAGGCTTACACCTACTGTATTTGACAGGATTTAAATGTAATAAATAGTGTACATCTAACATGATTCACAAAGGCATTGGTGACAAAAGAATTTGAAAATATTTTCTCAGTGGATTTTAAGGCAAGAAATTTTTAATTAATTAATTAATTAATTAATTTCTTTTGCCAGTCCTGGGCTTGAGCTCAGGGCCTGACCACTGTCCTTGGACTTTCTCAAGATTAGAGCTCTACCACTTGAGCCTCAACACCACTTCTGGCTTTTTTCTATGTATATGGTACTGAGGAATCGAACCCGGGTCATCGTGCATGCTAGGCAAGCACTCTACCACTAGGTCAAACTCCTGGCCCCTAATGGATTTTTTAATACGAAGAACTTAGAAATGTAGAGTATATTACATAGGTTTGAGAGACATGATGTGAGTCTTTAATAAGATATAACCCAGAAAAAAAGAAAACTACACAGAAAGAATGACATTGCCCCATTGGTATGGAAATGGAAAGACTTAGAAAAATTCATATTAAGTAAAGTAAGCCAGAATCAAAGGAACATAGGCTCAATGGTTTCCCCCATTTTTTATAATTGGTAGAAACCTTGGGCCCTCCTAGCAGATATTTACAGTAGAACAAAACCTAGTTACATAAGACCATATAATATGACGCTAAATGAAAGGACCTCCAGGATATAGAAACAAAAGCCATATAATGAGTGATTGTTGTTTTTGGTGTACTATGTTATCTCTCATCTCTTTTGCTGTCCCTTGGTTATCTCATATTGTTACAGTATTTCTCCTGGTTATCTGATATATTGTATATATGCCTATTTGGTTATTTGAAGTTGGATAGGGAAGGGAGGAAAACAAGATGAGGGGCTGGGGTGGTGGAAGGGAAATGGGGACCAAGACATGAGAAAGGGTATCAATGTATGTGAAGTAATGCACCTTCTACCTGGCAAGTATAATGTAACTCTTTTTTCTATTAACTACAATAAAATATGGAAAAAAGAAGACTACAAAGTGGAATACTGTCCAAAAGCTACAAAGTAGAAAGCAATAGGCCTTGATGCAGCCAAAAGTCATATTTGCTCTGGGTGGCACCAGTTTCTTCCAGACTCTTATCTTTCTCACCTCCACAGCATTCTGCAAATGGAATGCAAGGGTGTATCCCTTTCCAAACAGATACTGAATTACAAATGATGACCCATCAGTCTTTGCAATTCCAAGAGGTCATGGCGAAAAGCAAAATAAAACCAAATCAAAGTAAACTCACATCTACCTCATTGCCCAGAGAATGTGGCAAATCCATAAGTAAGAAAATAAATATTGAAGATAATAATAATAATAATAATAATAATAATAAAATCTCCCACATTTGTTCCAGAAATGACTGGAGAATCTCCAATAGACAATGGTTGGGACTCCAGCTATCACTGGCTTTACCAAAATGTAAACTTCATTCATTACTCAACTACCAGGACACAGTTGGAGGGCTTGGGAAAAGTGGCCATACACATAGACTTAATGGAAATATGGAAAGTTCAAAACACAACTTTAGTTCAAGGACGAAGAAGCAGTATCACAGGTGAGGACAATAAGGTATTGTGTGTAAACTTGTAGGCATGATGCCTGAAGGTTGCTAGAGATGTTTTTCCCCAAAAGACTCAGGAAGAACTTGATTGAAGTCATTTTTCTGGTGGAACCAGAAAAAATACTGTTTGATGACTCACGTCATGAGCTTGATTTATTTGTTCCTGTGCTCATGAGGAAAATTATAAAATACAAGTTAGGTTTTTCTTCTCTAGCCTGCGTTTTCCTTCCCTCAGTTCAATATAATGAACTTGTCGACTTCAACAACTTAGTAAATTCTCAACCTTCTTGTGGTTACTCCTGAATCTTCTGTGTATTGATATGTGAACTCCCTTCACAAAGAGCAGCAGACATGTTGAAGACAAGGAGTCTGAAGGCCCTCAAAAGTATCAGTCTCTGCTGAATTGGACCATAGATAAGGAAAAGATTGTAGAAGATGAAGTCCTATAAGAGATCATACAAGCAGTCTAGAAGTATCTGTTGCCATCAAAACACCTACCCTTTAAGCATTCCATATAGAAAATTGATTCTACAAATACCATCTGTTTATGTCTTTGTGTAGTTAGCTTTATAAATGTGACATAGATATATGTTTGGAAGCAAGATAGATAGATCCATGATATAATATATTCATAGACATATGTCACAAAAGTCATAGACATGCATATACATATGCACAAGTTTGCATATATAAAATATATATTCCCTGTTTTCATGGGCAATATATTTTTCAAAGAATCTTCCACCAATCAAAACTTGCAAGCATAAGTGACATAATAAAACACCAAACAGGAGTTTAGGTGTGTGTGTAATGCCAAACCTTCTCACTACCTATCAGGATGTTGGTGAAAGTAATTAAATTAGGGAGAGTCTTAAGCCTTTGATAGACAGCTAATTATTGTTCAGATGCCCCATCCCACCCATATGTACTTGAGTAAAGGAGACTACTCTCACACGCTCAGATATAAATTATGTGTGACTACCAATCACAGAGTTAAACCATGAGGTAATGGCCCAACCACTTTGGCCTCAATTTTTTTTAACTCATAGAAGAATAAAAATATCTTCCCTTTGTATCATGTGGTAAGATATTGGTACATAAAGTAGAAAATTGCATGGAAACATGTTTCTCTTCTGTGGCAATTTTTTAAATTGTGAGTGACAAATTAAAAAGAAATCTCCTCCCTATCTGCAATGTTGTAATCCACATTCCAAATTAAATTAATAAGCAATCTTTGGTAACAAAATCTATCTTCCTATCTTCACTAAGTTCATTCTACATGGGATATTTTGTGCTCGCGAAGGGTACTTTAACTTACCTATTCCAAATCAATAGCTTAGCCAGGTGTAGTGGCTCATGTCTGTAATCCTAGCTACTCAAGAGGCTGAGATCTGAGGATCACAGTTCAGAGCCATCCTGGGCACTAAAGTATGTGAGACTCTTATCTCCAATTAACCTCCACAAAACTGGAAGTGGTGCTATGGCTCAAGGGGTAGGGCAGTAGCCTTGAGCTGAAGAGGTCAGGGACAGCTTCCGGGCCCAGAGTTCAAGCCCCACGACTGACAAAAACAAAAACAAAGCAATGGCTTATTTCTTGTCATTCTGGTACTTCTTAAGTGTGTTACACACCATAAATGCTTGCCCTATGGTAAGAAGACAGGACAAAAATATCACATTTCAGACAAGGTGGAAGGAAATGGGGACAAAGAATGAGAAGAGGTGTCAATGTGTGAGAAATATTGCACTTTCTATCTGGTGAATATAACTGTAACCTCTCTATACATTACAATAAAAAATGAAAAAATAAATGAAAAGGAAATGCACTTTTGAACAAAAGTTGAACTTAACATCCACACAAAGCCAACTGTATTGGTGCCCATAGGTACTGACTATTCTGGTGCATCAAAGGGCTTTTCTAGATTCCTTCCCTTACCACACTGGCTACTGTGGATATTCCTTATCATTACTGAATTAAAACTCGGTTGTACAACTACTTAAGGATAATAATTTAAAATCGCAACTAGAAAAGCAACAACAACAAAAAAGTAAGTCCTTTGTCAGGACTTTTGGTCAATGAAACATATGGCTCAGGATCTTTTGTCTGAGATAGACATTTTGGCTCAAACCCACTCTTTTTTCCTTATTGTTATTGTAAACGTGATATACAGAGGGCTTACAGTTACATAAGTCAGATAATGAGTACATTTATTTTGTGAACAGTGTAACCTCTTCCCTTGTTTTCTCTCACTCTTCCCTCCCAATCCCTGTCCCCCACAAGTTGCACAGTTCATTTTCAACATAGTGTCTAGTAAGTATCGTTGCTGCATTTTTTCACCCTTTGTCCCACCATATCTATGCTCCCCCTTATCCTCCTCCAAACAGATAAACTTACATATAAGACAAAACTACATAAATCAAAATCATTGATAAAGAAAAAAAGGAGCAAACTAACTAAACTTCTTGTTTCCATTTCAATAAATATCATTTTATATGATCATATGGCTTTAGCTATTGAGCCTTTGATCCCCTCCTAAGAGTATCCTCCTTTGCTATCCCTGTGTGAATATCTAGTGTTCTATATAATTTATCACCCCCAGGTATTTTTTGTCTTTTACCATCCAGTGTGTAAATGATTATTTTTTTCTCAGTAATAGGGCTTGAACTCAGTGTGTGGGTGTTGCCTGGCCCTGGGCTTTGATGCTCAAGCACTCTATCACTGTAAGCCACAGTGCCATTTCCTCAAATACATTCTTCATAAGCATTCAAGGCATTTTTTCTATTCTCTCTTTACATCCCTCATATTGTACTTGGTTGATAATCAAGTTCTTCTGCTTCAGCTATCATCCTGAAGCTTCTGGTAGTATTGGACAAGGCTTATGGAACTTCAGTCTCTCCACTAAAGCAAATTAGGCTGATGTGCACAGAGTTAATAACTGTGGAGTGTCATCATCCAATCTGCTGCCACTCTAAATCTCTGCCTCATCCCACAAGTAAATAGAAAAAAAAGGCCTAGTAGCATTTTATTAATTAAAAGTAAAGGTCCAAAATATATTGCTAGTAGAAAAAGATGTTCATTATTCTTTTTAGTTATGTGACCAAATGGCTTCTGGACAATGTTTAGGAAAATGTTATATTTAAAAAAGAAATGGAGGAAACCATACAATTCTATCTTTTCAAAAATCAAACATTAAGAAAATATTTTTCATTGACATCAAAACATGAGAAATTTGCATTTTCTTTTGTTTATTTCAAAGTGTTTGTGTTCTCCATAAAATGACACCATTTCAAAGTGATAGAAAGGAGAATGATGGCTTTCAGGGTTGGAAAGAGAGGAGAGGGATGTCAGTGGGTGTGAAGTTTGGGTTTATGAGGCATAAATAGTTCTACAGATTGGTTTCACAACAATGTAAACATACTTAGTGATGCTGAATTATACACTTAAAATTACATAACACTCAATGTTACAAATGCAACAATCCATTTTTTGGCCAGTCCTGGGCTTGAGCTCAGGGCCTGACCACTGTTCTTGGACTTTTTCAAAGCTAGAGCTCTACTACATGAGCCCCAGCACCACTTCTGGCTTTTTTTCTATGTGTGTGGTACCGAGGAATCAAACCCCGGTCTTCGTGCATGCTAGGTGAGAACTCTACCACTAGGCCAAACTCCTGGCCCAACAATCCATTTTTTAATGTTAACATTTCTCTTCTTATTCCCCAGATAAAACCAAGCAACACTTTTTCTTCATTCTCTGCAATGTTTTGTAGTAATTTTATAAAACAGTTTTGTGCTATTTGCAAAACACACACACACACACACACACACACACACACACACCTATTTTGTCATGAAACAGAAATAGTAAGAAAACTGGAACAATTGAGATGCCCTCAATAGTCTCCCTCTAGAACCATGTGAATCACAAAACCACAGAAGCCAAAGGCAAATTCTCAAGTGAGAGAAGGAACAGAAAGAAAAACAAGAGATTAAAAGAAGAGGTAAGGGGAAGTGGCAGGCAGGAATAGAAGGAGAAGAGGGATAAAATACAAGAGGTGGTGCTCCAGAATAGGGTCTGGAGGTTCAGGGAAAAAAACACACAAAGGACATACATATTTTAAATTTACCATTTATTGTATCCCCTCAAAGTAGTTTATAAAATCTTCAACAGAGCAGAATTTGTCCTGCACTCTCTATGAGCCATCCACAATACTTGGGGCCACCCAGGGACAGAATAAGCAAAAATACACTGCTACACTGATGACATTGGCATTTTGACTGCCATGATAACCAGATGTCTGTCAAAATTTCTAATTCTAGAGTTGTCTTCAAGGACACTCATCTCTTGGGTATATTTATTTTCCTTGTTGAAAAAAATGGTTTTACTTTAAAACAGAGTTTGTTTCTCCAAACCAGTGCCAGGTGATACATGTGAATTTCAATTTCCAAACACAATCTGGAAAATTGTTGGCCATCTTGTCACCAGAAATTCTTTCCTGAAATAGTAACAAGTGTTTGAAGATGTGAAAACAAGAATCCTATTCTTAGGAGGTAAAACATAACACTGTGAAGCCACTTTACAGAGCAGCCCAGCTCAGCAATTCCTTAAATATTAAACACAGAGTTGCCATATGACCCATCAAGTCTATCCTTAAAAACACAACACTGATGCTATCAAGAAATGCCAAACAGCCAGTTTACTGTTTGACACCAGTGGCACAAGGGCCTCAGGCCTACAGTCCTGGCTACTTAGCTGAGATCTGAGGAACGGGGTTCAAAGGCACTCCTGGGAGATAAATGCAAGAGACTCTAAGCTTAGTTAGCCATCACAAAGCCAGATGTGGAGGTGTGTGACTCAAGTAGCTAAGTATGAGCCTTGAGTAAAAATGTCCTGTAAGAAAGGAAGGCCAGCTGGGTGCAATGGCTCAAGCCTGTAATCCTAGCTACTCAGGAGGCTGAGATGTGAGGATCAAGGTTCAAAGCCAGCCCAGGCACAAAAGGACTTGAGACTTTTATTTCCAGTCAACCTCTAGAAAACAGGAAGTGGCTTGGCTCAAGGGTACGACAGTAGCCTTGAGCTGAAAAGTTCAGGGACAGTGCCCAGGCCTAGTTCAAGCCTCATGACCCACAGAAAGAAAAAGGAAGAGGTGGAGGAGGAGTAGGAAATGGAGGAGGTGGAAGAGGAGGAGGAGGAAATGGAGGAGGAGGAGGAGGAGGAGGAGGAGGAGGAGGAGGAGGAGGAGGAGAAGAAGAAGAAGAAGAAGAAGAAGAAGAAGAAGAAGAAGAAGAAGAAGAAGAAGAAGAAGAAGAAGAGGAAGAGGAAGAGGAAGAGGAAGAAGAAGAGGAAGAGGAGGAGGAAAGCAGCAGCAGCAGCCAGTGCTAGGGACTAAATAAATAATTAACCAAACAAACCCGAACTCTGCATGCTAAAAATGCAGATCATTTCTGTAAGCTCAAAAGTTGTGCAATTTCTCACCACCAGGAAGCATTTCATTGATTCTGAGGGAGACATCACTAACTAAACTCTCTAATCCAATACCCTCTTAAAGATAATCATCTTCTTACCTGAGGTTCCACGCTGAGGGTTCATCTCTCAGGTTATCTCCCTACCCACCCTAGAAGCTCATGGCAAGCCTCCATTTATGATCCATGCTCCTGACCTACCAGCTACAAGTCAGGCTTCCTACATGCTCTTGCCTAAATTTTAATTAGCTTTCTCAAGAAGCCAAGAAACTCAAGGAAATGCTTGCTTGCATTGGTTTCCTAGTTCATTCAAAAGGATGTTACAAAGTGTACAAAAATGAGATACATAGGAGAAGATACATGGAAAGGGATACAAAGCCACATTCCTTCTGTGGCTCTCCACAGAAGGGACTTTAATGTGTTCAGCCATCCAGAAACTCTTCAACCCCTGTCCTTTAGGATTTGACCTCATTATGCACATGGGATGTAGCATAGACAGCCATGTGTGTAAATGCTAACAAGCAGCGAGAAAAAACCCCAGCAAGAATGTCTATTCAGATACTTTGCAGCCACTCTGAACAGCATTTCTTCCTTACAAGTAAAGCATAGGATTCCTTCTGTTATATGGGTCATATGACCTACCTCAGGAAAGGCAAATCAGATAATTTTATGGACACTTCCAAGATGTAAAAGCAGAAGATTAGATACATTTGAGTTGTTATGACCCACCTTAGGAACAGAATTTTTTTCATTTTGCCTTTATTTTTTTAGTTGAAATTAATGCATTACTTCACACACATTGGTACGCCTTCTCATGTTTTTGTCCCCATTTCCCTCTCCCCACCCCCTTCCCTCATTTTGTTTTCCCCCTTCCCTTTCCTATTTCAAATAAACATATAACAATATACTAGATAACAAGGTCGGGTACTGTAACAATATGAAATTAACAAGAGATGAGAAATAACATAGTACATTAAGAACAACAATCACACATTATAGGAACAGAAATTTTAATGTCTGAAATTTTGTATTGGCCTGGGATGAAAATGCACAAAGGAAAAGGTAGGCAGATCAGAAAGATTTTGCTTTCTGAAGTAATTTCTGCAGCTAGAGGCAATAGAATGTTACTGATAATCACTTTAATCACTCTGAATCCTTCTAAATCTGCTTTAAGAACCAAGGATACATTATCCAGACAATAAAATAAAAAAACTCATCTGACATAAAAAAATTTAAAAATCTTATTATCCTATTCACTTAGGAAATTGTGTGAGTTTTGGAGTTATAAGCCAGGATCCATAGATTCATAAAACCCCAAATATTGGGCACCATAGTGCCCAATAAAATAAATGTATATTTTCACATAAAATCTTGGCATAAAATCTTACTACACTGGCCAAGAATAATCTACACATCTATCATAAATGGATATATATACACAAAACAAAATGGATATCCATAGGAGGAGTATAATTCCACCAGAAAAAGATTGAATTGCTCATAGATGGTCCTAAAAAGCATTATATATGTAGATAAGCCCCCAAAACGTTATACTAAATGGAAGAGGACTTATAGTATGATTTCACTTCTATGAAATATTCATAGCAAATTAAACTATAAAGAAAAAGTAGAGGTGACTCAATAAGAGGTGGAGTAAATATTGAGAAAAAAGGGAGGTGACTGTTAATAGTAAGTTTTTTTTGGGGGGGGCACTAAAAATAGAGTAAGCCAAGGGGCTGGTTGCTGATATCTGTAATCCTAGCTATTCAGGAGACTGAAATCAGAGACTTGAAGTTCAGAGCCAACCAAGACAGTAAAGTCTATGGGTCTCTTTATATCCAGTAAACTCATCCCTCTCCCCCAAATGCCTACAGTAGAGCTCTGGCTCAAGCTGTAGCTCTGAGCAAAAGAAGTTCAAGGACAGCAGCCAGGACCAGAGTTCAAGCCCCTGGGACAGTTTGGAAATAGAAACAAGCAAATAAAAAAATCTATAGCATCTCTGTCAAGTACCATGAATTCCAAGTTCAGGACAAGGGTGAAAAAAAAGAAGCCAATAAATGCAAGCCAGTCTAAATAAAGTAAAAGTTCTATTTTTTTCAAGTAAAGAGATGCCAGACATGATAGGAAGGGTGTTGATTAGTGGTATGGTGCTTGTCCAGCACTCAGAATACCCTAGCTTGTTCTCATACATCACTTGTCACTGAAGGAAAGAAATTACACATGTGAAAGAAATATTTCCATCTTCTGCCACAGTGAACTAATTCTCCAAACCCTTCACAGGAAAGGTCACAATTAACCAACTAGCAATCTTAAACATTGATGTTGAGGTTTGAATTTTAGGGTTTTGGAAAATAAGAATAATCAAATTGAATCTTAGATTCATAAATGTAATCAGATGCAAAGTCTTATCTTAGAGATAACAGTAACTATCTAAACCATAATGAGATATTGCTACATATTTTAATAAGACTGATCACACACATGATATGGGATAACTTAATACCTTGATATTGGTGCAGCCACTGCTCCAGGCACTTAGAAAACTCTTCATCAATATCTTCCAAAGTTGAATGGATGCCAAGTTATGTCCTGGTAATTCTGATTCTAGGTACATACTCAATATAAATACATAGATATGTTTGACAAAGAAAAGATAGACTAAACTTTGTTACTCAGGATAATTTTAATTCTCCAAACTAGAAACAACACACATGGCCACAATAGGATAGATAAATGTCAGCATGTTTATAAAGTGGAATACCATGTAGCAGTGAAAATGAACAGTTTAACACAACATTCTACAAGATAAATAACAATTGGGTGAAAGCATAACAATTGGGTGAAAGAGGCATTGTATTTATAAACTGTTTTGTTAAATGGCAACTCATTTCTACAACCACTTAAAGATAATAAAAAAAAACATTCAAAAGAATATTGTCAAGCAGAAACTCCATTTGTGTGTGTATATGTGTCAGTCTTGGGGCTTGAACTCTGGGTCTGGGCACTGCCCCTGAGCTCTTTGGTTCAAGGCTACCACCCTACTCCTTGAGCCACAGAGCCACTTCTGCTTTCTAGTGGTTAATTGGAGATAAGAGTCTCATGATCTTTAGTGCCCAGCTGGGGGCTGGCTTTGAACCATGATCCTCAGATCTCAGCCACCTGAGTATCTAGGATTACAGGCATGAGCCCCCATGCCTGCTTGAAGCTCCTTTCTGAGATGCTTTCTTTACAAAGATGCTTTCTTTTAAAGAAGAAAATAAACAAGAGGTAAGGAGAAAAGCTTGAAGGAAAAGAAAGACAAGAACATAAAAGAGGAAAAGGAAGGAGAAAGAAGAGAAGAGAAAAAAAAGATGGGTCTAATGTTCTCAGTTTAATCTCAAGACCCTTATTCAATGAATAGCTTTTGGGGCTGGGTCACAAGCACTGCTTAGTAAGCTCAAAGTTCCACTGCATTCATTACTACTACTACTAATTAATGATAATGATACTGATTAATAATAATAACAATAATAACTTTGCAGAAGACAATGGAGCATAATCAAAATAATATATTGTTTTTCAACTTATGTTTCTTAATAACATGCAGCTGTCTTTCAGGTCAACAGTAATCAGTATTCTGTCCTACTTTTCTATCTTTCCAATGTGTTAATATTAGAAGGAGATATAACAACAAAGGCTTAATTCCCCAACAACCTAATTACTAGCTAAGGAAGAGAGACACTAGAAAATTCTTTCTGCTTTGGTGACAGAGGTTATGAGAGAAACCATGAAAATTCTGAGTTGGATCCAGATGAGTCACATCTATAATTTAGCTACATAGATAGAGGACTCTCATTGGAGGATCTCAGGTCAAAGCCAATCCAGGCAGGAAAATTGTTGAGATTTTTATCTCTGTTTCAACACAAAAGATCCAAAAGTGGAGCTTAGAGGGTAGAGTAAAAGGAAAAGCTAAGAGACATCCTCACCCTAGGTTGAAGCAACACACACACACACACACACACACACACACACACACAATCTGAGTAGAAAACACAATTAGGACTGGACATAAATTACTTTTAACTTTATTTACCATTTGGACTATGACTTTATTCCTTTAGTAACTCTTGAAATGGAAAACAGTGGAGTTCCCCATAATTCTATGACCACAGAGTCATTACAATCACCTCTTCTGCAAACAACATCATTTTGGAGGAGAAAACAAACCCCAGTCAAGATAGTTTAGAACCAAGATAGGAGTGCCGGGGCCAGCCGGCAGCAAACCAGGGTTCGCAGATTGGGATTCCTGAAATAGGGGCAAGGACTAGGAAAAATTAAAAGAGAGACAAACAGATGGAGTTCGGGAGGACTACAGCCCAAGTCAGCAGTCCAAGAAGGCTGTGAGCTCCAGACTGCCGCCTAAGACTGTCCTGTTTAAGTTCCCACCTTAAATACTCTTCTTAAAACTAGGGAACTGCCAGAGGCTACATTCATACAAAATAGTAAACAAGTCACATATAGGATAAATGAGAAAGGATTAACATTGCTTAAAGTCATCCTGATAAGAACTGATTGACATTGCTTAAAGTTATCCTGATAAGAACTGATTGACATTGCTTAAAGTTATCCTGGTAAGAGTTACTTCCTTGTGTATACAGTTGTGTAGGTCCAATGTCAGGTCCAAGGTCAGGTCCAAGGTCATTGACCTCACAGTTGGTCCCCAACAGAGGAGGTCTCAGCAGAAGGCACCACTTCAATCTTTTCATTTTTGTGAATTGACTGGTTTATGTGTATCTGTTGACTCAATAAATCAGAAAAGGGATGATCCCATTCAAATACTAGCTCCAAGACTGACATCACTATACCAAAAGACAACAGCACAACAAATCACTCGTGGGGAAAAATACATTTATTGATCATAGTTTTCATTTTACATGATATAGGAGCCTTCAGGTAGATGACTCAGGGCCTGGGATAGACAAGTCATTTTTACATTAAATAGAGAAATACAGAAAACAAGAAATCACTAGAAAACAGGAAGTGGTTCTGCGGCTCAATGGTTAGGGTGGTAGCCTTGAGCTAAAGAGCTCAGGGATAGCGTCCAGGCCCAGAGTTCAAGCCCCATGACCGACAAACAATCAAACAACAACAAAAAAAAAACCCAGCATCGCTTCCATGGGAGACTCACTTCCTCAAGAGAGTCTCAATATCTACATGATAGGTTAGAAAAGTTCTCTCTGGTTAGCTCCAAAGGGGAAACTCTGGGACAAATAGAGTATATTTTTAAGCTTAATGGCTTGCTTTGATGAGAAGAGGGCTCAGTCTTTATAACCCCTTTTATGAAACCAGAATACTAGTTTTCATGACTATTATTTGGGAGGAGATGGGGAATAGGAGGTGGTACTTAGGAAAAGTTAAGAGAGGATCATTTTTTCCAAGCTATTAGGTTTGGAGTATGATTTATCTTAACTCCAACAGTAAGAAAACACCATGATGTGTTTGGAAAGACACAACTTGTAAGTTATTGCCATTTTCCAACAAATCAAGCAAGCACAGTACTGTTTAATTATAATAAGACGAAGAAATAGACTATGATGACTGGTGTACAGAAAGAATAAGAATAAAAATTAGATGGAAGAGGTATAGCAACCAGGATTCATTGTACTTATAAACTGCATTATGGAATGGCAACCCCTTTGTGCAACTCCTTAAAATAATAAAAACATAATTTTAAAAGAATTTTTTCAGTCATGGGACTTGAACTCTGGGCCTGAGTGTTGTCCCTGAGCTCTTCAGCTCAAAGCTACCACCCTACCCCTAGAGCCACAGAGCCACTTCCACTTTTCTGTTGATTAATTGGAGATAAGAGTCTCACAGACTTTAGTGCCTAAGCTGGGTTTAAACCATGATCCTTAGACCTCAGCCTCCTGAGTAGCTAGAATTTTTTAAATAAAAAGTTTGTAAACAAGGGCCAGGAGTTTGGCCTAATGGTAGAGTGCTTGCCTAGCATGCACAAAGACCAGGGCTCGATTCCTCAGTAACACATACATAGAAAAAAGCTGGAAGTGCTACTGTGGCTCAAGTGATAGAGTTCCAGCCTTGAGAAAGCCCAAGGACAGTGCTCAGGCCCTGAGCTCAAGGGCCAGAACTGGCAAAAAAAAACAAAAACAAAAAAAGTTTGTAAACAAGAAGTGCCCCTCATAAATTCCTGAATCAGGAATAACCAGTAAAAATTGTTCCCTCTCACTCTAGCAGATACTTTCATAGGTAGAAAACTTGAAGCAGAAATAGTTAACTAGCTTCTTTTAGGCCAAGTAACAAACAATAATGCATTTACGATAAGCAATCAAATATTCTGCCTTTCTTTCCTACTTCTATCCGACTGGAATTATGGATCAATTAGGGCCTCTCATTACATCACTGATTTTACATGCTTGGGCATGCTATGTTGCTATGTGAATTGTGAAATGATTATTTTTAATAAGATTTTATTGACAAACTATATAATAAATCATATTTACTACTTTAGTAACTTTGAAGTGTGTAGTCCAGAGGTTCTAACTTCATTCACATGGCTAATGTCATAATTTCTTTTTTTTCTTCCACCCTTAACTGAAACTGTGTACTCACTAAACAATAATTCTTCTCATTTCCTTCTCCTTCTAGCCTCTGGAAATCACTTCTGAATATTATGACAGAGAAGTTAGGAGATCAGTTTACTACCAAGAAAAATAATAATTGTATTCAGGAAGGAAGGAATGAGCACAAGGGGGATAAGTTGGAACTGGCTGTACAATACTTAAAAATCTCTGTGACTGTTTTGTGTGTGTGTGTGTGTGTGTGTGTGTGTGTGTGTGTGTGTATGTATGTGTCTGTATGTGTCTGTGTGACTTTAAATGATTCTCCACCCCCCACCCTGCCTCCTGAAAATTTGCCTCTGGGTATCCTCCTCCTCCTTTTTATTTTCTTTCTTCACACTCAAAGAAGACTGCATGCCAAATTTCCTCCCCAGTTTGAGAAGCAGATTAGTTGCCGTGGGATCTACATTCTGGTTGGAGTTGAGGAGTATAAAGGTGATTTAAAGACCTGATTAAAAGATAGGCTGTTGATCTTCTGGAAAAGCCTGATGGGTAGGATTCCTTTAAGGGCTCAGCCCCAAAGTGTTCAATCCCATCCCCTCAGCTACTTAACAAACTACAGCTCTACTGGGCTCCCAGAGACTCTAAAGGAAAACTTACCTCAAAACCTCAACAACTCACCATCCTTTCCACTTCCCACAGATGGCTAATCCTGGAGGGGGTGCTGTTTGCAATGGAAAGGTTCTCAACCACAAGAAGCAGAGCAATGGCTCTCAAAGGGGAAAGAGCAAGAAGAATGGCATAGTAAAAGAAGCCCAGGTAAGAAGCAATCTGTTTCATCCTTCTTTTGCATGCCTTCAATGTCTCAGTTTTCCCCTGTAAAGGAAAATCTTTGAGGCAGTCCTACCTCAAAGTTCCCCTCACAGTGTGTTTTTTATGTGTGAAGACTCCTACCTTCCACTGGTATTTTAATATAACTGGCTACTGAAAGGTTTGACTATGAACTAAAGGGAAAACATATGTTCTCTGTGCAAAGGAGGACACACAGAGACTCACACAGCCCTTCTTTCTATAAAACCCAGACTTACCCATTAGATCTGGATTTTCTTCCAAGCATCTGGGAGCTCAGTCCCGGACTTGCTTTATTTGCAGCATGTCAGACAAAAAAACTACAGTGAAATTTGCTGAGATGATGTGGTGTGTATGACAGTTTCTCTGGCATACACAAGGTCTCCGGTTAAAGGCGAGTTCTCTTTCATCTTCAGTAAATCATCATCATCAGTGGCAACCTTACTCAAAAACAGCAACTTGACATTACAGCCATTCCTTTCAAAAGATGCTTCAGAAAGTAAAGTTGGCTCTGACATGGTTCCGGTGGAAACCTAAATGACTGCTGAGTTCTTCCTATATTTCTCCTGATTTTAGTCTTGTCATAGCAGAATGGGGCTCAGAAGAGAAGGAACTCCAGAAATTATTCAAGAAAGCAGCCCAAGTTGGGAAAAAATTCTTGCATAAAGGCAGTTTATCTACATGCCACACAATGGCTGAGGACAGAGCTCTGAGCTGCAGGGACAAGGGAACTTTGCTTCCCCTGATCAGCCAGAGAGGTAACCTTGCTGTTGGGAAATGAGAAGCCACGCCATGCAAGGGAGTTCCGTGCAATCTTCTTTCATCCAGTCATTCTAGGGATTCAGAATCCACCCAGAGAAAAGACTGTATTGTTCTAAGATCACAGGAGGTGGGGCTGTCTGGGATTAGTCTTCCACTCAGTGCACTAAATTCATGAGTCCAATTGGGAGAGGCAAAGTTATTATAAACGATGCATTATATGTTTTTAAAAAAAAGATGTGGTTCCCAAAATATATCCCTCTCTTACCAAGAGTCATTAGAAAGTATCTCTTTGGGCTCCTCCTCTCTCATCTGAGTATCTGAAACCTGCAACAGTTGAAGAAAAATGTCAACTCCTTCTGTTTGGCCAGTCATCTTTCATTCAAGAATTCACTCAAACTATTTCCTAAGATGCTTCTTATTCCTGTAAGACCAGTACATCACTAGCCATTCACCTATGTACCTTCTGGATCAGTCTAACTTTTCTAGATCCTCACATATGCATTCAAAAGTTTCCTCTTTCTGTATAAGTAGAGAACTTGCAACTGCTAGTCAGCTACCCATTTGACTTGAGCTACATCTCTAGCCTTGATTATTTTTGAGGCAGGGTTTTTCTCTCTTCTCTGAATGGACTAGGCCTTTATCATCTCTTTACACCATGCTCTGCTTGTTCTTTCGAGATGAGGTCTCTAAATCTTTTTAGCTTATACTATCCTAGAAACCTTCTCTTCCCAAACTCAGGCAACTAACTAGTTAGCATGAGAAGCATGAATCACCACAAAGACCTCCTGAGTGAGGTGGGATCTTATGAATGTTGTTTGTTCCTTAAACTGGCCTTGACCTACTATATGGATCACAGGCATAAGCTATCAACATTTGGCTCCAATGTTTCCCTTCCATATTTTACCTTATTTTTACAAAACTACATTTAATGTTTGAGACAGTAAACTTAGATAGATAGCTACAGCAATTCCTAGGTAAGAACAGAACCCAGCATTTTAAAAGACCATAAGATCTTTGAATACTGGGGTTTTCCTAAGAGCAGCTAAGTATGTCATCGTGGCTATATTTTCTGACTATTTTATTTTTAAAGAGCCATACAAACCTATTAACTAAGACAATTTTTAATGTGACTAAGTTGAAACTGGCTCCCACTGAGAACCTCAATTGTGGCTTAAAGTATTTTCCAGAAAGAATAAACCTGCTAAAATCTCAGTAGAATATTGCAAGCAAGGTCTTCTCTCCTCAAACCATGATTTGAGGGACGTTATCATCACTATTACAACCTCAGGCTCAACTTTTATCCTATATAATCCTCACCACATTAGGTCTTGACCTTAACTCTTTTCTATTCATAAAAGGAAACCATGAAAGCTTACTATTACTTCAGACCAAGTATGTGTTCAAATATTTCTAGCAGCCCTAAAGCCCACTAAAAAAAAGCATCTAAACTTTTACCAGCTGCTCTGAGGGCATTTTCACTCCTCATTTGAGTCAATTGTAGCCACTCAGAAGTATAATCATTCATTTATTAATTTGGGGACCCTTTCAGTTCTGTGAATAATGTGTTACTGTTAACTGTTACCTAGTTTTGGTGGGAACCTTATTTCCCTTTGTTTCTGATGTAGCTTTTTTTCAACATTTTGGCATGTGTTCTAGCACCCTCAAATTCAAGGTGGGCTGAATGCCACATCTTTCTACTCTCTTTCTACTCTTTACTCTAGAGTGTTTGGGGGAACTTGATCAAATTTCCTATAAATCTCATAGGCCCTAGGTATGCTCTGAAATGAGTTTTGTCAATGATTAAATTTATTGTTGCAGTTCTAATTTGACACCTTTTCTTTGGTAGAGCACTATTGTGTGAGAGGATTCATTGTTTCCTGTTCTGAGCATGTCTCTAGAGAAGACAGCAGGGCTTTTAATATCCTCAATCCACAAAGAAGACATTGCTTACAATTTCTTGTTACCTTGGGTAGTTCATATTATTAATTTGTAATTGTTAACAAAGTAACTGAGTCATAGTGATTACATAATTCTGACCTGGTAATAAGCTTTTTCCCAAACTTGGGGAGTAGATATTATGTCTTCATCGCTCTAGATACCACATGCCTCTAGAGGAAGATTTTTAAACCAGGATAGAGGTCTACATTTTTGATCATTAAGTTTATCCTACAGAATGAAGAATGTATCAAGTATTTCCTAATAATTTTAATGAATATTTCTGAGCATAAAATGATCCTGAGGCTAAGGGAATTCTAATTAAGTATTTTTGGAGATTTTTTTTATTTGAATGTTATACTATTCCTAGCCATACAATAGTAGGTCCTATGAGCACGTTACTTTACCTTTCATTCACTCATTCACAAATACTTGTTAATATTATGTGTTACTATTGGGATTTATAAATGCAAAGTTAAAATTTTAGCTGATAGTAACTGGGTGCTAATAGTTCATGCCTGTAGTCCTAGCTACTCAGATAATAAACAAAGAGGATCAAGTCTGAAGTCAGTCCATGAAAAATAGTTGAAAAGACTCTTTTATCTGATTAACGAGCAAAATGCTGGAAGTGAGGTGTGGTTCAAGTGGTATAGTGCAAACCTTGAGCTAAAAAGCCAAAGGAGAAAGAGAGGCTTTAAGTTCAAGCCCAAGTATTGGCACAATATAATTAGCTGTTAGTAGAACATGTATTTTAAAAACATTGATATATTGGTTGGAAATTTAGCCTAGTGGTAGAGTGCTTGTCTAACATGCATGGAGACCGGGATTTGATTCCTTGGTACCACATACATGAAAAAGCCAGAAGTGGTGCTGTGGCCCAAGTGGCAGATCTCTGCCTTGAGAAAGCCCAAGGACAGTGCCCAGGCCCCGAGTTCAAGCCCCAGGACTAGTAATAAAAAGCACTGATATAATATGATAATGTAAGAACAGTCATAAAGCAGATGTGATTTGAAGACAAGCAAGTTGCAGATAGAGTTCAGGAAGCTATGAAAACCTAGCATACCATGTTAGTCCTATAGTGTACCAGGCCCAGACTAAGTATGTTCTGTTTGAAAATCTTCTGCATAACCACTCCATGAAGTATCCATCATGGAAATGACCAAGTCATAAAGGAACCTGTACAGAATCAAAAGTAGTATAGCCAGGATTTGAACCCTGATCTATTGTCCTTCCAAACCCCAAACCCTTCCCATCACCTTCTAGGGACCTAGAGAGCCATAGATTGGGATGTTCAGGGAGCATTTTAAAACATTGTTAATGACCGAGAAAATGGGGAATTTATTTGGGGGCCAAGTGAATAAAAAGAAGGAAAAGAAACTCCAGGTATGAATGCAGAATCACTAGGTAACAGGAATGGCATATTCATGACACATCCTAGAAAGAAGAGGAAGATACATACAGCAAATAGAATACTTGAGAGGCTTTTATAACAGTGCAAGACAGAGAAACAGAGGGGGGGAGAGAACACTGGGGATGAAGGGAAAGAACTCAATTCAGATTTTTATAGAAATCCTTTCTTCTTCTAGAACATTAAGCCTCTTGTTCACTCATTTTACCATGTCCTCTGGAAGCCTGTCATCTGTCATATCCTAGTAGATCTAGTCTCTTCTTATGGTATAAATTTCCTCTGGAGTAAGAACTCTGACTCATAGTTTTCTTGCCCACAATGTCAGCTGCCAGATAAGCCTTATAAGTCCTTGCACCTGTGAGATCCCTAAGCTGCACCCTGGCTGAAATAGTCTCAACAATTGCTAGGAGAATTCAGAAACTAAAGTTTTGGACTTGACAAGTATTTTCCTAATACTGTTCTCCTAATACCTGTGGTATTATTCTAATACCCTTTGGAGTCCTTAAAGTAATTCTCAATATTACAAAGTTTCTCTGGTTTCTCCCTGAGGAACCATTATTTTTCATGAATGCATATATACGTCCTATCTGTGTTCCAGATCTGTAGTCATTGAAATGGATATTCTCTTTCCATGTAAAAGGATGTAACAGTCTAAATGAGAAAAACAAATAAGTAAATTATTGTCATACTTAACAGTAATTTAATAGTTGTTAGATCATCATTCCAAAATTCAGTGTTTCAAAATGATTCTATTGTTCATGATTTCTAATCAGTCAAGATTTCAGGCCCAGCTAGGTATTAGTGATTCCTCTCTACCTTACCTGCTATGTGTGGTAATCATTTGTTTGAGTGCTTTTGGCAGTTTGCCTCTATGATAAAACAAAGGAAACACTTGAAACTGGGTAATTTCATAAAGAAAAGGGCTTTACTTAACTTGCAGCCCTTGAGGTTACCAGCATCAATCAGTGCAGCTCTGATGAGTTACCTGATGGCAGATATCAGATAGCAGAACAAGGATGAGAAAACACATGGAGGAGAGAGAGCCAGAGTGCTGCTGAAGTTCCACAAAACTCTCAAAACCAAAACCCAGGATGGAGGACATTAAATTCTAACCTCCAACTCTCATCTTGTATACGCTAAGTGGAGGGTGGTTCCCCAGGCTTTATTCTTTCTCCTGTAGTATTATATATCCTAGACTATGTGGTTAATCTCTTAGCTGCTGCCAGTTTCCACCCAATGGATAGTGGCTCTGTCCATCACTGGTGGCTGTAACTTTCTAGAGTCCTGGCTGTGACTTCCTTAGGTATCACTTGCTTCCTAAAGGAGCTCTGAACCTGTGGGGAATTTCTTCCTCAGCTCTGGGGCTTGGTTTTCCCCATGTCATAAATTTTGGATTCTGTGTACCTGCAAAATCAGCACCACTTCACACCAAGGTCACCTTCAGTGTGAATTAATCCTAATCTTGTATCTCTCATGGCCACAGAGCAAATCCAGAATCCTCAAGTGGTCAGGGCTGTGGAGACTACCCAAGTCTCAGCCCTTGGAAAGTTATGTCGCCTCTTAACATCTGTGATGGGAAGAGTGGCATGGTTGATTTCTGAGATGCCCTCCAGGCATAGTCTCATGATCGTGACAATAAGCAAAACAATCTTTTTATCCATGTTAATCTCTTTAGCAAGCAAATGCTCCACTAAACTCTTACAAGCTTCATCTTTACTTCTTCCTTTGCTTTCTGTTATTCAAAGTAGTCCTCTCTACATGATTATATTCCCAAGTCTCAGTATCATCCTGATTTAAAGTGGCCAATAAAATGCATTGTTGGCTCATATTTATTATCCTAGCTACTCAGGATCTAGAGATCTGAAGATTGTGATTGGAAGCCAGCCCCTACAGAGAATTCTTCAAAATTCCATCTCCAATTAATCAGCAAGGGCTAATATAAATGTATAACTCAAATGGTAGAATTCCAGCCATGTGAGAGTCCAAGGCCTTGCAGTCAAAAATTGACTAGAGAAAAAAAATTCAACAGTTCTTTTTGCATGGAAAAAACAAGACAAAAATAGTCAAAGGCAAATCAGGATGACATTACAATTCATATCATAAAACTGCAAATTTCCTAATATATAAGGAAAAATAAATTTATGAACAATTTTCTGTATTAAAAATATGAAAATTCAAGTGGTAGAATATTAGCCTGGAACAGAAAGCTCAGAAACTCTGCCAAGGTCATGACTTTAAGACCCAGGACTGGCACAAAACAAATAGAAATACAAAGTCTAAAGACTAAAAAAGACACAGAACACAAATTAATTTGCATAGGAAACTAAAGCAGAAACATAAGTAACCTTTCCAGGGTCATATAGTTAGAAAACAACTGGAACATAAACTTGACATTATCTACTATAGCCCAAATTCTTTTACTTTCAACTTCTAGACTACAGAATATTATGTTTTTCTTTAAAAGCAAGCCCAGAGATATTTATTTTAAGAACTAACTAGGGGTTTTTTTGTTTGTTTTTGCCACTCCTGGGCTTTTGCTCAGGGCCTGAGCACTGTCCTTGGGCTTTCTCAAGGCTAGAGCTCTACCACTTGAGCCACAGCACCAATTTCAGCTTTTTTCTATGTATGTGGTACCAAGGAATCAAACCTAGGTCTTTGTGTGTGCTAGGCAAGCACTCTGTAGGCCAAACTCCTGGCCAAGAACTGAACTAGTTCTTAACTGTGTCAGTTGTCTAAAGTATCAATGACCTTCGAAGAAATAAGTGAGTATTCTTTAATATAATTCATCCAAGAATGTTCTGTACTCCATCCTAATGCTCATGGCTCTTTAGTTTAAAATATGGGTTGAGCTCCTTCAAAGTGTTAATCATTCCTAGGAGATAATATTATTTGACCTGCTTTATCAGTGAAGGAATAGCTTCAGTAACTTAACCAAGCCACTAAATTAGAAGTACCAAAATGAGATAATGAAAATTACATTTTCCACATCTAAGAATTGAAGCTCTTGGGTCATAATTCACACTGCCTCTCAGATACACAGCACCGTTAGTAATGAGACTTCTGTGACTTCCTCATCAAGAAATGGCAGGCAGCATAAGTTAAAAGTATTATGGATTGTTTTATTTGCTTGCTTTTATTGAAAACAAAGTTTATCCCCACAAAGGTGCCAGACAGCAAGCATCAGAGCTTTCAATATATAACTGTCTGCTCATGGACACAGCGTGTCAACGTCCTAGTGTTTGTCATACTTCCCTTTAAACAAGCTGGAATTGAAACAAATAGACTTCCCTGGGACCCTGAGTTCATGTGAACTTAACTGACGCTTTGTCCATATAGAGAACTACTGTCTGGCTCTCTGGCACTTTCCAAAGCTTTCTGCCAAGCCTCTGGCCTCTATGTGTACATCATTCATTACCATAGGATTTCTAGAAAGTACTGGCACCTTACACATGTGATATGAGAAATAAATCAATTCTGTAGCAGGACATTTTCCACTGACAAGTAGAATGTAATTCCATGCCCTTTGAATCTAGATTCACCTTAAATAATGGCTTGATTGGCCAATAGAATGGGACCAAGAAACTTGTGAGGCTCAGTTTTAAGAAGTGTGCAGCTGTTTTAAAAAATACCTCTTAAGTAGATGTATAAAGGGTTTCAATTCAACTTTTCAGTGTGTGCAACGTATCTTGACCCATGCCCCTCTCTTCAATCAGTTGCTCCTTGCGTTTATTCCAACCCCATTCATCCTCTCAAGTTCCCTATTTCCACTGTCTTGCAGCTTGATTCCACTGCTGTTATCAGATTTTATTTTACTCAGTATAATAAATAGATAATAACATATTAAAATATATAATAATGATTTTTATGAAATTTCCAATTAAGTGGAGAAAAAACATCTCAAGTCAGGAATATTTTTAACTAGAAATTGTCTTTGGCTAATTTAAAGCCATTTTAATAGCATTTATTAATTATGCAAAAGGCTTGAGTGATATTTATGCTATTGTATGCAATATGATCGATCAATTTCACATTTCTTAACTCTTTTCTTCCTCCCACTTTTTTTTCCTTTTTCAGGCAGTCTTCAGTAGACTTCACTATATCCTTCATCTATTAGTATAAGACAAAGATTACAGATATTCAGATATATAATGTACTTTTATCATGTTTAACCCAAGTATCCTCCCTTTTTCCCCTTCTCTTTTATTACCCAAATCCAGTCCCTCTAAATCAGTGACTCTTAATAAAATTTATTTTTTTTGTTTGTTTGTTGTTGTTTTTTTGCCAGTCCTGGGCTTGAGCTCAGGGCCTGAGCACTGTCCCTGGACTTTCTCAAGGCTAGAGCTCTACCACTTGAGCCTCAGCACCACTTCCGGCTTTTTTGTGTGTATGTGGTGCCGAGGAATCGAACCCGGGTCTTCATGCATGCTAGGCAAGCACTTTAACCACTAGGCCAAACTCCCGGCCCATTAATAAAATTTATTTTTATTATTACACATTAATGGTTCACAGAAGTTCCATTGTAATAACATTGTAAACATATGTACAGAGTTCATTGAACAGTTTCATCCCCTCCATTCTATTTTCTCATTTGCCCTTTTCAAACAATATTTGGTAGGTTTCTTTTTACATACAGAGAGAGGAGCAGAGAGAAAGGGAGGGAGAATGAGAGAGAGTAGATAAAATGTATTATCATTCTATCAATTTATTATTATCACTAAATTATTACCACTATTTTCATCATCACATTCTCCATTCCCTATATAACTGAAAACATATTCTATTGGGCTTTTTGAATTTGGCTTTTTTCAATATGATGATCCAATTCCATTTAATTCTCCTGGAAATGATACAATTTTATTTTTCACTGTGTTGAATATACACTTCATTGAACATATGATATATAAATACATATAATATATTATATGTTAATATACCATATATATGATATATTTATAATATATATTCTTTACTATTTATCTGTTCTTGGGCAATACAACTTAGCTGTTGTGAACAGTTCTGTGATAAACATGGATATGAAGGAAAATTGATTTACACACCTTCAGATATATGCCAAGAGTGGTATAATAGATCCTAAGTTAGGTTGATATTAGTTATTATTTTTTTATTGTTGGGGTAATGTATAGAGGGGTTATGGTTACATTCGCCAAATAGTAGGTGCATTACTTCTCATGTTTTTTGTCCCCTTTTTCCTCCCCCACCCCAAGTCTGTGAGATTCTTAATTCCAATTAATTGCCAGGAAACAGGAAGTGGTGCTGTAGCCCAAATGGTAGAGTTCTAACCTTGAGCAAAAGAAACTCAGAAACATTGCCCAGACCTTGAGTTCAAGCCCTATGACTGATAAAATAAAAGACAAAGAGCCCTCCATACCAATTTCTATTGTGGTTGCATTATCTCTATTCTTACCAAAGATCAGAATTCACCTCCCACTCTCCTCCTCCAGCATTTGTTGTTTGGTTTCCTGATGACTATTATCCTGACTGGAATAAGATAGAACCTTAGTGCCATTTTGATTTGCATTCTCTTTATGGCTAAGGATACTGAAAATTCCTTTATGCATTTATTATGCATTTGTACTTCCATGAACTCTATTCTCACTTCATTTACATGTTCACTAACTGAATTATTTGCTCTCTTGGCATTTAATTTTTGAGCTCTATATGTGTTCTGGATTTTAATCCATTCAGTAGCTAGAAAAGTTTTTTCTCCTATTCAGTGAAACGTTTGTTAATTATACTGATTGTTTGCTTTGATGTGCAAATGGACATATCTGTATGGACTTATATCTGGGTCTTCCATTCTATACCATTGATCTTTGTGTCTCCATTTGTGCTGTGCCAATGCCATGCTATTATTGTGCTTATGTTCCTATAACACTGTAGTATAATTTGAGATCAATTTATCATTACTTCTATTTTTACTTTGTAGAATACCATGAGGAGGAGTGGTGTGGGGAGGGGGATCTTCGTATTTGAAGACTGTTAATGCTTTAATTTCACTGCTTATTATAGATGTACTTGAGTATATTTATATCCTCTTGATTTAGTTTAGGCAGGTCAAATGCATCTAGAAAATTTTTCATTCCCTAGTCTAGATTTTCAAGTGTTGTAGAACATAACTATGCAAAGAATCTCTAATGATTTTCTGGATTTTATTGGAATTTGTTTTGATACTACTTTTTTCATCTCTAGTTCTATCAATTTCAGTCAAAGAAAAATCACTCTTGGATTGTCTGAGGATAATTCAGTCACTCTTGAATTGCCTTTTCTGATGATAGTCTGCTTGGAGGGAGCCCAAGGAGTTGAACAAGTAAAAAGAAAACAGGCATCTTTGCTATGTTCCTAGACAAGTGGCAGTATCCACTGTGTGTGTGTGTGTGTGTGTGTGTGTGTGTGTGTGTGTGTGTGCGTGCAAGTAAACTATCTTCTAAATGAATCCTCCTATCTGCTCTTATTAATACTGCACTGAACAAAGGTGAAATGTCACAACTCTATCAAAACTGTGGATTTCATTTGTGTTCTTGAGCAAGCACATAGTTCTTAAGTTTAGTGGTTATGAAACAGCAATAGAAACTGGACACTAGTTTAAAATTCCAAGGAAAGCCAGGCACCCTGGTCTTATGCCTACAATCCTAACTACTAGGATACCAAGATCTGAGGATCAAGGTTCAAAGCCAGCAGCAGCAAGAAAGCCTGCTAGTATCACCAAGTAACTACCCCTAAAAGGGCAGCAGTAGAGTTGTGGCTCAAAGGGTAGAGCACAAGCCTTCAGCAAAAAAAGCACTTAGGGCCTGAGTTCGAGCCCACAAAAACAACAAAATCCATTTTGCAGTATTTTTTCATACCCATTTTTAGAACTTACGTTTTCCACTTTCAGGATAGCATTTATTCTGGCCATCCATTGCTACCAATTTTTAACAAACTTGCCTTTTCTTATGCTATAAACTTTCCTTATACTATAAACTCATTTGTTCACCATATGGACTATATGCTTGTCTCTCTACCTGTGGACAAGAGTCTGACTATAAAAGTCAAAGGCATGAATGTAATGAGTGATTATTGTCCTTAATGTACTACGTTATCTCTCATCTCTTTTGTTGTCCCTTGGTTATCTCATATTGTTATGGCATTTTACCTTGTTATCTGATATATTGTATATATGTTTATCTGGTTATTTGAAATAGGATAGGGAAGGGGGAAAAATATGGGGGAGGGGGTGGTGGGAGGGGAATGGGGACAAAAACATGAGAAAGGGTATCAATGTTTGTGAAGTAATGCACCATCTATCTGGTGAATATAATGTAACCCTTCTATTAATTACAATAAAAATTATTTGAAAAAGAAAAAAAAAGTCAAAGACATGAATACAAACATCACCAATGTAAAAGCACAATCATTTGTATGTTGCCAAACCTTAAGAGTCACTATTCAAGAGAGAATTCTATGATTATTCATTGCCAGCTAAGAGTTTCCCAATCTGTGCTTGAAAGGGCTACATATAACCCAAGTGATTCAAGAAATAACTCCATATATGCTGGAATTTATTTAAAATTATATTAGAATCTTATATTTAACTCCAAAGTTAATTTCATATGCCCTTTACTATAAAACTATGTATTTTTTTCTTAAAACTTTGAGTAAACTTCTCAGTAAAAATTTGTGTCTTGTATTTTTTATTTTTTGCCAGTCGTCGGGCTTGAGCTCAGGGCCAGAGCACTGTCCTTGGACTTTTCTCAAGGCTAGTGCTCTTCCATTTGAACCACAGCACCACTTCCAGCTGTATGTGGTACCTGGGAATTGAACCTGAGCCTTTGTGTATACTAGGCAAGCACTCTACCACCAGGCCAAACTCCCGGCCCCTGTCTTGCCTGGTTTTTTTTTGTTTTTTTTTGACACCAAAGTGTCTCTGCAAATTTTCCCTAAGAAATGTGAATCACTTAAGGGAGAATGACAGTTGAAAACTCACTAGCTTTGGGCATCATTTAGTATTAAATTTGAGTAAATTCATTTACTACTTTTGCCACATGGGGCAGGTAACGTTGTGTCCCTGAGTCATTACTTTTAAGACTATGATGAAGACTCAATAAAACAGACCATTTAAGACTCCCAATACGCATTGCACATGATGTATGTTACTCTATAAACAATAACTATTATCTATTATAGCTAGCCTACAACTATTTCTTTTACTTCTACTGCTTTTATAAGAGTGCTTAGTATCATATGTTGTTTGCAGTAGCCTTAAAATAGGTATAAGCTTGTGGTTTGATCCATCCAGTAATAACTTTTCCAAGTTTCATTTTACTTGGCTTGAGAACACCATTTGACACACATATTCATGTCTTTTTTGTAATGGTTTGGACACAATTAGAATGTGTCCACGAAGGTCTGACATTCATTCATGTGGTGCCTTTGAGGTACCTTTAATAGATGAGGCCTAATGGAAAGTCATTAGGTCCTTTGGAGGAATGTCTTTAGAAATGATTATGGTAGTTTGGGTAGGGCCCTGAAGTAGATCTCATCAGAGTGTTGTTAAAAGACCAGCCCAAACCCTGAACTTCTCTGTGGCTTCCTGCCTGGATGTGATCTCTTTCTCCTATATACACTTCCACTGCTGTGGTGCCATTTACCATGAGCAGACATGACTCAAGGGGCTTTCTCCAAGATCAGGACCATGCTGTTGGGACTTTTGCCTCCAAAACTGGAAGCTGAATAAAATTAATTTCTTTGTAAGTACCTGGCTTCCAGATTCTCACTAGAGTAATGAAAAAGGGACTCAGACATGCTTAAAGCAACTTCTCTTGGGTTCTAAACTGTGATGCTCTAGATTTTTCTCCTTTGTCAATGTCTATTTCTTTAGTTTCTATCCTGTTTCTTACTTGACTATTTGATCTACAGGCAATGGAATGCTCTGAGATTCCTCCATTGTACCTCTTTCCCCTTCTAACTGTATAGTTCTCGTGGAAATTTAATGTATATGTAGTACGTATTTCAACTCACAAATGGAAACCCACCTATTTGGTTATACAAAATATTTCTGCCTATTCATTCTCTCCATTTGGATTATCAAAAGGCATTTTGACACGTATAAAACTAAGTTCTTCATACTTGTCCCACCATCCCTCAAATTTACACCCCTTAAGTCTTTCCCATCTCATCTCAGTAAATGACAATGCTATCCTTTTGTGATTCAAATAAAAAACACTGGCATCATCTGTGACTTCTTACTTTCATTCTACGTATTCTTCATTCAATTTGTCAGCTAAAATTGACTACCTCCACAGCATAAACAAAATCTGAAATCTCCTTTTCTTTCTCTGAGCAACTTCTCTGATAGCAACCACTATTGTCTCACACCTGGATTGTTGCAGGATCCCAAACTCTTATTATTGTGTTCAGCTACCTATTGCTACATAATGAACTATCTGCAAATGATAACCACTGTATTATGCTCAAGGATTCTTCTGCTCAGGAAATCATAAAGAGCACAGTGGAACTGGCTTTACTTTGTTCTGTGGTATCTATTATGTCAGCTGAGATGACTCAGTGTGGGGAGTGCTTAAAGAGCTGTGGGAAGACCCAGCACTGAGTTGGCTTTGTCAGTCTCATGTCTGGGACCTGGGATGTGATGGCCAAAGGACAAGGCATACCAGGACTGGAGACAGAATGGAAACATACATAACCAAGTCAACTGAGTCAGAGAGAATAGACCATCCTGCCTCTTAATTGAAAGACTATCAAAGAATTCAAGATCCTGTCCATATGCTGCCTCTACTCTACTCTTGCTCTCTGTCAAGTATGGCACAGCAGCCAGTGATCCCACTGGAAGGAAATCCAAACAAGTACTTCAAGTACCCACTTCCTTCACACAACCCTCATTTCACTCAGAATAGAAGGCCAAATCTTTACATCACCATTAAATCCTCATCCCTCTATTGCCTCTGACTCATCTGCTATTATCCCCTAGGCTCATTCTGCTTGTTGTTCCTTGCTTATTGTTCCTTGACCTGGTTTCTCTTCACATTGTCCCACCTGCAATATTTGCATTTTCTCTTCCTTGGACTGGGAACATTTTTGCCCTGGACATGCATGAGGTTCATTCTTCCTTTCCTTGAAATGTTGACACAAACACCACCTCCTCTATGGGTCTTAGGCTTGCAGTCCCTCCTAAGATGATAAGATGTAAAATAAAATCAATTAGAAAATGTCCTCCCTACCTGACTCCTTCCTTGTTCAATCATTTCTTTACCTTTCAACACCATCTGCATACACATACAAATACCCACACACAGAGGCACACACACACAAAATTATTGCTTACTTGTTGTTTACCTCTGTCTCAGGTTTGTAAGTGCTACATAGCAAAGATTTTTCTGTTTTCTGATAAATCCTCAGCACCTAGACCACAACCTCTATATATGATACCGTGATGTAATTAAAAAATACCCATTGTTGTTAATATGATCTTTAAATTTTTATTTTATTTGATGTTGTTATTAAAATTCTCATCTACTTGTTTAAATTCTTAAGTTCACTACCTTTCTGTAAAAATCAAAGACACTCAATTATTGTGTGTGACCAAATAGCTATATGCTTTTATATGAATTCCCAGATTTATTTAATATATTCTAAGCCTGGATACATAAAGCATGTTATAAGCCAATGGAGCTCATGTAGAATAAAATGAAAATAGAAACAGAATAGTATTATTCATTTATGCCAATGTTTCCTTTATCAGGAGGTAAAATATGTATGGATGACAGGGAAAATGGCACATCCCTCAGAATATACAGGCTTGTCATTAAATACTGATAAAGCTCTATACCCTCAGAGTTCAATAGCCAATACATTTCCAGGAACCTCCATGTTATCACCAATGTCTCCCATATGAGATAGCTTACTGGAATTTTTTTTTTTTTGCCAGTCTTGGGCTTGAGCTCAGGGCCTGAGCACTGTCCTTGGACTTTCTCAAGGAGGCTAGAGCTCTACCACTTGAGCCTCAGCACCACTTCCGGCTTCTTTTTCTATGTATGTGGTACCATGGAATCGAACCCGGGTCTTCGTACATGCTAGGCAAGCACTTTAACCACTAGGCCAAACTCCCGGCCCCTGGAATTTTATTTAAGAAAGTTTAACATCATACTATATTCTAGGGACCTAGCAGATATTAATTCATTTGGTTTTCAAATAACTATATGAGGTAAACATGTTTCTAGGTTTATTTCTAGATGAACAAACTAAGTCAAAGAGCTAGTTCGAAATGTAGTCTGGTCTCATGGTCTGTACTTTTTTTTATCACCAGAAAAAACTCTGCAGAGGCTCTAAAACTGCTTATATATCATTGAAGTGTTTAGTCTCTAACAAAAGAACTAGTACACTAACTAGTACCTCATCAAGTAAAAGACATTGTCACCCAAAGGCCACCAACCAAAGAAGCTTTCTTGTCATATACACATAATTCCAAAGGGGTCAAGAGCTTTTTTCCTATTTACCATGGGTATAAATCCACTGTTAATAAGGGATCTTAGCTTAGAAATCCTAACAGCTCTACTCCATCCCATTTCTTCCTGCCTGTGGAAGGATTTGGCTCATCTACACTGTGTGAAAATGAAATGACTCCTCTCTTCATATCCCAGTTAAAAGTCCTTTCTAGAAAGTCACTATACTTTTTAATCTTCAACAGGCTAAAGGAATGAACCGACAACAACCATGTGATGATTCTTAAAACAGCATTTGCAATAATAATTTTTCTAGTCTCAGTTCCAACTTTTAACTACAAAGTGCATCAGTCAGATGCACTTTTAAAATAAAAGCTACGTGTAGCAAAACTTTTCCTCTGTAAGCCTGAGGACTGACACCATGTCAGTGGAATTAGTAATAATTAGGCATAAGGATTGCTCCACACATGAAGACATAATATGTTCCTGCCCTCATAGAAACTATGGTTAATCTTCACACAAGGCTGTCACAACACACACATAAAGAACCAAGGTTTGAAAAGTAGTGTTTGCACACCACCCACACAGATGGTTAATCCAATTAGGATCTTTAGGCGTATAACTTAACTGGTTACCACACCCCCACAGTCTTGCTGCCCTAGCAACTCAGATCATCATGTAATCGGGTAGAGGTTTGGAGTAGGATTTTCCATTCATATTTTCTAGAATTGAATCCAGTTACACATTGGCAGAGCCAATAGACTACTTTAACCTTTCTGTCTTCAGTGTCAAATCTGGACAATCCAGCAGCACCTACTCACCTGTGATGACTACCTTACCCATGCTGTTGTAAGATGTAAATAAGATTGGGTACAAAGCTTTAACAGTGCCTAACACTGGAGAAAGTTCATCATAAAAGTGCCTCATTATCACCATTGGCCTTTACAGAAATCTATCCTATTGCTAGCTCCATCTCTGCTTTGGTAACATATAAAAGATCTGCTTGTGGTTCAGCACGGTCAAACCAGAACTTTAGGACTTCAAAAAATTCTAATAGTAAATAATAGTAATAGTATGAATAATAGTGTATCAATTTTTATCTCACCACAATTCAAAAAATTATACCAATTTATTATCTACTATCTCATTAACAAATCCAGAAACAGAAATGAAATATTAACATCAAAAGGTAGGAGTGACATAAGGCCAACTTAAGAGATTGTCTCTAAGATATATATATATATATATATACAGTTAAGTGTATATATGTATATACAATGTGTATATATGTATATAAATACATCACTTTCTAATTTTAGCATATATCAGGGACAATTACTAGAAAATTTTTTTCATAGAGTTGTAGACTGTCATTTGAGATTTGTTGCATTAAGCAACAAAATGATACAAAATTAAGACTGGACTAGTTTTCTCTACTGGTTTTACAGTGTGCTTAGAAAAATTCTAGGAGCAAATGATATCAGGTCTGTGAGTGTTTTGAGAGTTCTTAGCAAGACAACTGAATCAGGTGTCTACAGCGTCAGGTTAGCATACAGAAAAATAATTAATACACATGATAAAAGATTAAATCAATCCATTATCTATTATCACCTCATTTCTACTTTGACAAACAGAAATGATACATCTGTGTAGGAATGACATAATGTCACTGAGGCAATGCTTTTATGGAGAAAATAAACAAGTCACTAACATCAGTTTTCTTTTGCTCAGTGCAATCTTTATACCATAGTCAGAGGACTTGAACTTGACATTCACTCATTATATCCAGAACAAAAATTTTGATGTCTAAAAGATATTTTCCTCTATTAAGCTGATTGTATGAGGAAAAACTAACCAACAGTAACCTGCTCTGGGAAAGATTATTTTTTTCTATATTATATACCCTACAAGAAAAATTAATCAGATAATTATAGATATGACCATATATATTATTTGAAAACAAATAAATGAATTATTATTTTAGTATCTTAATCAGTTGGTTATTTGGAGGCATTATACAGAGTTTTATAGAAAATAAAAAATTAAATAAGTGTTTGTGTGCTTCCTTCAATGAGTGAAAAACTGATTTTTTCCGATAGCTTTGCATACACGTAACTTTGCATTCTCTTTGCTCTTTCTCTTTTTCTTCTCTCCTCTTTTTCTCTCCTGTCTCCTCTCTCTTTTGGTGCTGGTAGTAGAGCTTAAACTCAGGACTTTGCACTCTTATGTGGCTTTTTACCTCGACTGGCCCTATACCATATCACTTCATATATACCTCTACTTCATATATTATCTCTTTAAGGAAATGTACCATCTTTAAAAAAAAAAGGATCTAGGTTATATGAGGTGACCAGCAGTGAAAAGGAACAAGAAACCAAAGAAACAGGTGAGAGTAATCAGAGGCTGGTCCCTGGCAAGTTTCTTCTTTTCTGAGTCAGAAGGATTTCTGCTTCTGCAGACACTCAAATAGTCAACCCCTGTTTGGTCTAGCTACAGGAGACAGGAATTTGGGGGTAGTGACCAAAGCCTAGTAGCTTAGCAATAAAAAGCTGTAAGAAGAAAATGATTCATTCATATCCAAAGAGTAACAATGATTGTAAATAATCCAGATTCAGCCTCCTGACTTCAACCAAATATTACCCCTGGAGCCCTCCAGGAACTCCACCCTCCTTATAATTCATATGAGTCACTGGTTGCCAGTCACAGTGAAGAAAGATCTCAGTGCACACCACACAGTGAGGTTCAATCATGGCTCTGCAGTTGCTTCATTCCTGGGCAATTTAGGAGTTTCTGCCCTTTTGATTTTGATCTGAGTCAAAATACCAGAAGCAATTGAGAAAGCAGGCTTTCTTGAGTTTTCTTCCTTGATGGATATAGAAATAATTATTAAAATTATCATTCACAAATTGCTGTAAATCATAGCATAAGTAGTCTCAATGGTTAAACTTTCTCCATACCACCTTCCAAGAGCACTTTTGAAAGTATATATCATCTGTTTAAACTCATCAGTGATTTCCCTGATTAGAGTCCAGACTGCAGTTCTTAACATGATTGCCCACCCTGCAGAACATTCATTGAATATTCACGCATC
The DNA here is from genome assembly GCF_031878675.1 of Megascapheus bottae. Taxonomy (NCBI): domain Eukaryota; kingdom Metazoa; phylum Chordata; class Mammalia; order Rodentia; family Geomyidae; genus Megascapheus; species Megascapheus bottae. The sequence goes on along the minus strand of NC_143526.1, from coordinate 19,799,665 downwards.
TATTTATTGGGCACCTGTTACATATCAGTCACTACCTTAAGCATTGAGACAATGGGAATTGACAGCATGGAGAGAACGTGCACTCAGCCACACCTATCCCTCACTGTCTTTGCCAGCTGAGTCCCAACTCCACTTTCTCATAGTTTCCAAGCACTTTCTTCTCCTGGTAATGCCTTTTTCCTGTGAAATACCTGCTGATTCTTCAAAGTCTCTTTTTAAATTCCATTGTCTTGGGGTAAGGTTCATTTATTCAGAATTAGATCCTATTTATTCTGTGGCACTTATCATTTCTCTTCTTATAAGTGTTGTTCTGTATCTGAGGAGGATTAGAGAGTAAATATGTTCAATTATTCTACTTCCGACAATTCAGCTTTTGCACTGAAGCATAAAAATTGGCCTTAGACAATGCAGACAAGTGGATATACTTGTGTCTCAATAAAACATTATTATAAAATCAGGCCATAGGCCAGAGCTGACCTGTGGACCACAATTCACAAACATCTAAGTGATTAATCTTTCCTATCATGATGAAAATACCCTACATATGTCCTATCCAGAAAAGTGACCACAAGTACACTCCGTGCAATTACTGAGCAAATTACCATGAGGTTAGTGCAATTGAGAACCTGACCCTCAACATGCACTAAATTTTAGTTCTTTAAAAAGTCTATATGTAATTGGGTACATGTGGTTAATGATGACCGCATTGAATAGCACAGGTCAAGATGATGCAGACAGACACTGTGTCCATCTTGCGCAGTTCCGTGTCACATAGACTCCCAAACTACATACTTGTTCATTAGATGAATGAATGAATGCCATGTACAAATATGGAGCTAATTATCGAGCATCTTATTCCCTGTTTGGTGGTGCTTCTAAAAATACAATCTATTATATGTTATTACTGAATACTTCTCTCTGGTCTTAAAATGTGTTGCTTGTATGTGTGCACTTTATCTTCCCACTAAATAGGAGTTTCACAGAGATGCAAGTTCCAATAAAAACCACCTGAGTGACCTTGCCCATGCCCAAAACTGTCCCCTCCCCAAAGAAGATTAGCAGCTACCAGTAGGCATTTGGAGAGGAGAAAGAGTCCGTCCTATTTCTGAAAATAAGTTTCCATCTCAAACATCTCAAAGGTCTAACTTCATGTCAATTCTCTAGTGTTGTGGAGTTGACTCAACATTGTGTGCTTTTCTTGCTTTACCGTCTTTTCCACATAGCTTGGTGACTTGGACCACTCTGGTCAAGTGAAGAATATTCTAACTGCATTAGAATTATCCACCTCTATTTCTTAGGAGTACTACTTAAGTAAATAAAATCAAATCCATAAAAAGTTTCTAGGTATTTTTACAAATACCATTGTTCTCATCTACCACATTAAAACTGGTCTATAAGCATTATCATATGACATATAATTATTGATAAAGAAGGTGGCAGGTGTTTTCACGTGTTCTCATTGTCAAGGACATTGGTTTTTTTCTGGCTAACTAGGATGACAATAGAAGCGCTGTGTATTTCAAGCATGTTTCATCTGAGGAGAATATTGCAATTATTTCAGGGTGGGGAAGGATAGTGACATAATTCCAAGGCTGAATCATGTGAAGCAGGCCTGACAGACTCCACCATAGTTTCCATCTTCAGTGGGTTCCACTTTACAAGTCTTTCTGCTTCACATTCTTCCTGAAAGGGAATAACCTAATGAATGCACTATTTTCTTTCATTAATACTTGAAGGAAAATATTTTTAATATGTGTCTTCATTTTTGTTAATCTCAACATATCATCTGGTTATTTTTTTCCTTCACCTATTCTTATTTAGGAGTATATTATATAATTGCTACACATTTGCAGATTTTCTCTCTTTCATTATCGATTTCTGACTTCCTTGCAGTGGGAGAGAATATTTGCTGCATTATTAGAGGCCATCTACCCTTATTGAAGCTTGAGTAAAGGTTGACTATCATGTTCTATATGTGGTTAAGAAAAAGTAGATCAAGTCTTCTCTTTCCTGGTTGTTGCATGCCTTGTTAATCTATTTCTGAAAGCAGGAAACTTGAAGCTCCTGTTATTATTGTGAGATGTTATTTTTATGTCTTTCATCACTTCTGCCTGTTTTTTTCATCATGCATTTTGTGATTTTGTTCATTGGTGCATACATGTTGATCAATGACCTACCTTGTTAATGAATTAATCAGTTTATCAGTCATAAGTTGCTCCTCCTTACTTATAATTACAGTCTGGTTTTACAGTCTGTTAGTATAGTTATCCAAGCTTTCTCTGGTTGCTGTTTTTATGATAGCTTGCTAAAATTATTGTACTTTTAATCTCTTCTCATTCATGAATGTGAAGTCTAATTCCTGTAAGAAAGCTTATAGTTGGATTTCCTTTTGCTTTTATTTGGCCTGACAGTCTGTACTACCAGACTTGACTGATTCATTCAAATTTATATTATGATTAAGACAGTTGGACCGGGCATGGTGACTCATGCCTATGATCCTCGCTACTCAGTAGGCTGAGATCTGAGGATTACAGTTCAAAGCCATCCTGGGCAAAGAATGTGAGACTCATCTCCAATTAACTACTAGAAAACCAGAAGTGGGGCTGTGGCTCAGGGGTAGGGTGGTAGCCTTGAACTGAAGAGCACAGGGACAACGCCCAGGCCCAGGGGTAGGGAGGTTGCCTTGAGCTGAAGAACACTAGAGTACAAGTCCCTCAACCGACCCCCCCCAAAAGATATTTGGACATATGTCTAACATTTTATTTTTTATCTTATGAATGCTTCATGTCCTTTTTGTTACTGTAGTTTCACTTTTGAGCTTTATTCTGTACTATGAATATATGAATATAATATTTCAATTATGATAATTTTTACCTTTTTAGTTCTTATAGCAGTTATTCTAAGACTAACCATGAAAATATATAGTAATATGTTTGTGTGAACATATATACATATATATATACTGTACAGTTTAACTTCTCAGAATTGGCTTCAAATTTCTACAAACTCAAATCCAGTGAGATTTAGAACAGTTGTTTTATATAATAAACCCTTTTCCAATGCTAGCATTATATTATGTATGTGTATTTTACAAAGGCAAAATTATTACATTATATATTTTTATATCTTTGAAGAAGGGGCTGGAAGAAAATTAAATACATGGTATGCATGTTTGAATTTATGTATGTGTGTGCATGTGTATAGATATTTGCAACACATACATATGGAGAGAAAAAAAGGTAAGAAGAAAGAAAGAAAGAAAAAAGAAAGAAAGAAAGTGCATGACTGAGCTATTTTCATAGCATCTACTCACCTCACATGTGAAACCTGTAATGTTGTTCCTTAGAGAATGGTATGTGCACTGGAATGACTGCTTCAGTGCAGCTCTGTCTGCTCTGTCTGTCATTTCCTGTAGGTGCTACTCTGTTAAACCTAGTATCTTTAGGTTAGTCTACTACTTATCCCTCTATTAGTTTTGCCAATGCAATGGCAAAACCAGTGGCTCATAAATTGCCCCACAATTACCAGAGCCAGTCAAATTCATGATTATTGGCATGGATCATTTTATCAAATCAATCTTTGAGGTTTGTTCTAATCCCAAGAGAGCTCTTCTATTCTACTTATTTGCTTGTGTAACTCTGATAAACTGAATACTACCAACAGTTTGAGTCATTGATTTTATGGAACCTGTTCCTCTCACTCATATACAACCAAAAATATCCATTGTTTTCTAGAACAGTCTTCAGCCTTGAATGAAGGTTCCTGCTCTCTACTCCAAATAAAATCAAGGATCTTGAGAATGTTTTGGAATGCTGCTTTTGTGAGCAATGCCAATTGGTTACTGCTTCAGAGATGGGTGCAGCATAGAAACCCTCTTTATAGTTGGATACACAAAAATTGTATGGGCAATATGAGTGGCCACTTTAAAAGGACACTAGTATCTCACCATTTGATTATTTTCTTCGATCATGAAAAAAGTGGTATCCTGATAGTGACTTGGGGTAAGGTCTATTTGGGACCCAGTATTCCTATCATAGCACGCTTATAGTGAGTCTTCGTCATAAGAGTAGGTGATCAATGCAGGAAAGGAATTTCCAAAGTCTCAACCATTTTTGTATGGAATTGAACCTCTGTCAAAAAGAAAAAAAAGCTGAAGATAATAAAGACTGGCAGCTTCCCTTGTAGGGAAATTCCATAACTGAACTGGAGCCAGGGAGGCAAAATCTCTATCTAAGCCCCACTGGCTCAGAGTAGAAGTTTTCTGGTTTTTTTTTTTTTGTTGTTGGGGTTTTTTTTTGTTTTTTTTTTCAGGCAGGATTTGAAAGAGAAGTGAAGGGGAGCAGGTCATGCTTTGTTGCCACGGACTAGTTGTTCTTTTAAGACCTTTATCTTGGATAAATGTTTCATTTGCTATTTGCCCTTAAGACAATTTCCTGCTATGTTTAAAAGTTGCGTTTTGATAATTATTGTCAGTTCTGCTGATTTTAATTCTGAACAAGGTCCGTGGAGCTCTTCGTGGTCCTCATTAGGGAAATAGTCTTTTCTTCCACTGATATTTAATTACCTATCAGTGGATGCAGTATAATACTTAAAGTAAGTCTCCTCCCCCACACCACTCACAGTGATTTTAGTTTACTTGCTTGAAACATGACTGCTACAATGTACCAGGGTATTACTTCCTCAAATGCAGAGTGTACTTAGAAGTCTGTGTTCTCTCTGAGAGAAAGTTGTTCTCTGAGGAGATAATTTTAAAGGGGTAAAATATCAGCCAAATATTCTGATAGTTGTACTAGACAGCCAGGATTTAGGAAGAGCGAGGTAAGGGATGGAGGCAGTTGGTCTAGGATTTGCTAGAGCTTGTGAGAAAAGACTGACGTGAAGAATGAGAAAGAGGAAAGGTGGAGGTGCTGGATGCTAATAACACTGAAGGAGGAATTCTTTTTTTTTTCAGTTTGTTTTTTTTTTATTGTAATTGGTAAAAGGGTTACATGATATTTGCCAGATAGAAGGTGCATTAATTCACATACATTGATACCCTTTCACATGTCTTGGTACCCATTTCCCTCCCCCCCCACACCCCCCACCTGTCTTGGTTTTCCCCCCCTCCCTATCAAATTTCAAATATCCAAATACAAATAAATTCAATATATCAGATAACAAAGTGAGATACTATACCAATATGAGATAACCAAGGGACAGCAAAGGAGATGAGAGACAACATAGTACATTAAGGACAACAATCATTCATTATATGGCTTTTGTTTCAATATCCTGGAGGTCCTTTCAATTAGCTTCACATTATATGGGCTTATGTATCAAGATTTTGCTTGCCGGGAGTTTGGCCTAGTGGTTAAAGTGCTTGCCTAGCATGCACGAAGACCCGTGTTCGATTCCTCAGTACCACATACATAGAAAAAAAAAAAGCCGGAGTGGTGCTGAGCCTCAAATGGTAGAGCTCTAGCCTTGAGAAAGTCCAAGGACAATGCTCAGGCCCTGAGCTCAAGCCCAGGACTGGCAAAAAAAAATAGGCTGGGAGTTTGGCCTAGTGGTTAAAGTGCTTGCCTAGCATACATGAAGACCCGGGTTCGATTCCTTGGTACCACATATATAGAAAAAGCCAGAAGTGGTGCTGGGGCTCAAGTGGTAGAGCTCTAGCCTTGAGATAGTCCAAGAACAGTGCTCAGGCCCTGAGCTCAAGACCAGGACTGGCAAAAAAAAAAAAAAGAAAAAAAGAAAAGATTTTGCTCTATTGCAGATCTCTGCTAGTAGAGCCCAAGGTTTCTACTGATTATGACGAATGAGGGAAACCATTGAGCCTAAGTTCCTTTGAGTCTGGCTTACTTCACTTAATATGATTTTTTCTAAGTCTTTCCATTTCCTAACAAATGGGGCGATGTCATTCGTTCTGACAGCAGCATAGAATTCCATTGTGTACAAATACCACAACTTGTTGATACACTCATCAACTGAGGGACATCTAGGTTGGTTCCATATCTTTGCTATGGTGAACAGTGCTGCAATGAACATTGTTGTGCTAGTGGATTTAGTATGTCCTTGTTTCTGGATGGTTGGGTAAATGCCAAGTAGTGGAATTGCTGGGTCATAGGGGAGTTCTATGTTTAGCCTTTTGAGGCACTGCCACACTGCTTTCCATAGTGGTTGAACAAGTTTGCATTCCCGCCAACAGTGTAGTAGTGATCCCTCCTGGCCACATCCCCTCCAGCATCTGTTGTTATTCGTTTTCCTGATCTTGGCCATTCTAACTGGAGTGAGGTGGAATCTTAGAGTTGTTTGGATTTGCATTTCTTTCATGATCAGAGATGTTGAGCATTTCTTCATGTGTCTATAGGCCATTTTTGTTTCTTCTTCAGAGAAGACTCTCTTTAAGTCTTTGGCCCATTTTTTAATGGGATGGCTGTTACTTTGGAGGTTAGTTTTGGAGTGATTCAATTTTTTGAGTTGTTGATATATTTTAGATATGAGGCCTTTGTCCGTTGTTTGGTTGGTGAAGATCTTCTCCCACTCTGTAGGCTTCCTGATTAGTTTACTAGCTATGTCCTTTGCCATACAAAAGCTCTGTAGTTTAATGCAGTCCCGCTTATCCAGCCTTTCTCTGATTTGTTGTGATTCTTGGTCCTTATTAAGAAAGTTTCGACCTGTGCCAAGGAGGCCTAGTGTATCTCCTATTCCTTCCTGTAAATTTTTCAGTGTGTCAACTTTTACCTCTAGGTCTTTGATCCATTTGGAGTTAATTCTAGTGCAAGGTGACAAAGAAGGATCCAGCTTTAGTTTTCTGCAGGTGCTTAACCAGTTCTGCCAGCACAACTTGTTGAAGAGGCTGTCTTTCTTCCATTCTATTTTTTTGGCTCCCTTGTCAAAGATTAGGTGGCCATAGGTCTGTGGTTTAATATCTGGGTCCTCAGTTCTATTCCATTGGTCTTCAGGCCTGTTCCTGTGCCAGTACCAAGCTGTTTTGATAATTATAGCTCTGTAATAGAGTCTAAAGTTTGGAATTGAAATTCCTCCAGCACTGTTCTTTCTGCTAAGAAGTGTTTTTGCTATACGGGGTCTTTTATTGTTCCATATGAAATTTTGGATTGCCTCTTCTATTTCTTTAAAGAATGACATTGGGATGTTGATGGGTATTGCATTGAATTTGTAGATGGCTCTTGGCAAGATTGTCATTTTCACAATGTTGATTCTTCCAATCCAGGTGCATAGGAGGTTTTTCCATTTCCTTAGTTCTGCTTTAATTTCTCGGGCGGGGTATTGGGGTCTGAGTTAAGTTCTATTGCTTGGCACCCGCTCCGCTTTCCCGATGTGTTTGGGGATGCGCTGTATTACTCACGCCTCTGCGTCCATCTGCGGGAGCTCCTCGGTGGTGGGGAGCCTTTCACTCCCCTCGGGTCTCCGCTGCCGCCTGTGTTCTGCGTCTGGGTTCCGCTGCTTGCTGTATGGTTCCGCGTCTGGGTTCCGCTGCTTCCGCCGTTCGCTGGCCCGGTTCTGTGCTGGTTTCTGCAGCCGTTGGGCTCCCAGCCTGGTGCCCTCCACTGCCGCCGCTTTTCGCAGCTTGATCCTTCGCCAGCTGCTGCTTTTCGCGGCTTTCCATGGCTTTCGCGGCTTGGATCCGGCGGCGAGAGGTGGGGGAGGGGTCCTCGCGTTCCGAATTCTTTGAGAAAGTTGGATGTGAGCTTTATCTGGATTTCTTTTCCGGGTTGAGTCCATCTCCGTTGCTTTTTGAGTTTGTTGTTGTGGATTTCTTTAGGTAGTTGGCTCGTGGGACTCCCTGGTTCTCTCTTTTTGTCAGAGAGAGCTAGGCAGCGTCCCTATTGTCTGGGCGCCATCTTCCTTCTCCCTGAAGGAGGAATTCTCAGTGGAAGAAAAAACATCTAATTAAGGCTAACCAGAGACAAAGTTAAAAGATAGAATAATTCCTAGAACCAGAATCCTTTAGAAGATGAGATGAGGAGGACATGTAACCCTCTATGCATAATGATAGCCTCTCTCAGCATTTAAAGGACTTTTGTTGGAGACGCTGTTTCATTCCATGTCCTGAGGATATTACTTAACACACACACACACACACACACACACACACACACACACACACACACAGAATGAGAAGGGTAAGAAGATTATAGCTTGGTGATAGAATGTGTATTTAAATTGTGTAATACCCAGCACCAACTAAACAATAGCAACAACAACAAAACCAGTTAAAATTAAATGAACTCTGCAGATCCTGTTCCCATTCATAAGCAAACATGTCTTGAGAGAAGTCTGCTTACTTATGTGTCATGAGATATTCTATTATGTTGCTTGTCAGTCTTTGGAAAGTTGTATGTCTTATGTGTGTATATATATGTACATATATATATGTACATATGTATATGTGTATGTGTGTGTAAATATCTGCTTCTAACCTGTCTTCATCAGTCCCATCAAGCACTTGAGGTGTTTGAGGACCAGAGAAACTCATGGGTATGCACAAGATCACACAGTCATTAATTAACCCAGACATCCTGGTTTACATGAAGATCTCCAGCATGAAGCTTTAACTCCCAGCAATTACAGTCGGACCTGTAATTCAACATACTTTAGAAAGCCACTCCTGATCATTTCCTGTGTACCATCCTTTGGAGATTTACATATTGCTCTATATTATTGTCATTTGTCTAAGCATCCCCACCCAATAGTACACACAAACAATGAAGCTTTCAGGGAATGAGACTGTATTGACTGATTTTATGTACTTTCCACGTTCACCTAGAACTGTGCAACATAGACAGTCAGTAACAGATCCTGCCATATTGAATGAATAAAAGGGCAGTGTCTAAAATAAGTCCTCCTTGCATGTCCCAACATCTGTTTGCTTCGACATGAAGTAGTTTTACAGAAAGTAAACAAACTCCAGGGTGTCACCATGACCCAAACGGCTAGGCACAATGGACAAAGTGGCTCACAATCTGTTTACTTAGAAGAAAGTAAAAGGTAGAGCAAGTCAAAGCATAATACAGGTAATAATGCTGAGCCCACGGTAATAGTACATGCTTCAATAGCTCGTACTTATTAAGCAAGATGTTCTGTTTCATCATCTTTTAATGAGACTGAACCTCAAATTTCAAAATAAGTGTCAAAGTACATGTTGAGAAATACTGCCCAAAATGTATGACTAATTAATTTTAAATAGAGGAACATTGTAAATCTGTCACTTTCCATCGTTTCATGAAAGACCTGGGCATAGCATGTTTTCCATAAAGATCTCCCAATTTCTCTCTGTGAATTCAAATGTAAGTTAAATATTACATGAAAAATAAAATTATGCATGAGAGATGAAAGAAGGCTTTTGGTGGGGACTAATAGACATTGCTAAAAGTGTCTGCTTTGTCATAACTTTCTTACAAAACAATAGTTATACACACCCAGCCTGTTACCAGCTGAGGGAGTTATGTACATGTAGGTGGATCATCTGTTATGTGCAAAGCAGGCTTGCTTCAAAGCTAATGTAAGAAGAAACTGCTCATGAATATCAAGAAAGATTCTCTACTTGATTCAGCCACGTGAGGAGTTTATAAAGGTGGAAATGCAGGCCGGGAGTCTGTGGCTCACACCTTTAAACCTAGCTACTCAGGAGGCAAGCTCTGATTAACAAGGTTCAAAGCCAGCCTGGACATGAAAGTCTGTGAACCTCTTCTCTCCAATTAACCACCAGAAAACTGGAAGTGGCACTATGGTGTAAATGGTAGAGCACCAGCCTGGAGCTGAAGAGCTTAGAGACAGTTGCGCAGGCCCAGAGTTCAAGCCCTAAAACTGGCAAAAAAAAATGCAAGAGAATGGGAAACTGATCATCCTCTTAGCCTAGCCTTGAGTGTCAGTGAGTTTTATTTCTTTATATCTGTCTGTACATTCTAGCCTCCCTATTGCACCAAATCATTTCTTTGTAAACAGTTTAATCAAGGTTCTGATTGAAGCCAAGCCTCCTTTATTTACTCTTCTTCTCCATGGTATCCGTAAAAGCACTTTGTCCCACAATTCTTTTCCCTTTTTCATCACTGATTTTTCAACTAATGTCTTTAGTATCTTTTAAGAATTATTTTTTCTGAAATCAACCTTATTTCACCCTCTAATATAAGAGGTTTATGTCAACAACACTCATTTCATTAGAGGCTGCAAAATAATTGTTTGCATTGATTAATTTCTAGTTTTTTATTCTCCCAAGCAGCTTTACAATATTTATTTATGTATGTATGTATGTATTTATTTATTTTTACCAGTCCTGGCTTGAACTCAGGGCTTGAGCACTATCTTTGGGCTTGCTCAAGGCTAGTGTTTCACCATTTGAGCAATAGCACCATTTCTGGCTTTTTCTGTGAATGTGGTACTGAGGAATAACCCATGGTTTCATGCATTCTAGACAAGCACTCTACACCTAGACCATGCTCCCTGCCGCAGCTATATAATCTTAAATGCATTCTTTCAAATTTTAAGGACTGAAAGTTCAAACTTTCAAGCCACACTGAACAATTGTAAATGGAAATTGCTAATCTTGAGTTTTCTTTTATCTTTTCAGCAAAATGAGAAGCCCTATTTTCGTGAAAAGTCCGCTACTGACTGCCTAGAAGAAGCACCTCTTTTGCCTTTGGTTTTAACTTACATGGGCTATGGAATCGGAACGCTGTTTGGTTATCTGAGAGATTTTATGAGAAAGTGGGGACTGGAGAAGCGCAATGGAGCTACAGAGAGAGAGGAACAAAAAGTAAGTATGTACACCGCCACTGTCTATACTTCTCTCCTATCTTCTCTGGAAGGGTGACACAGTACCAAACCTAGAAAGAATAACACACTCAGGGTCTATTCTGAATAAATTCTACTCCTCTCCACTTGCTGAACACCGTCCTCTAAATGCTTGTGGAATTATTTTTGGTGGCTTTTTTTGGTTTGTCTTTTAATGAACATTTATTAAGCAACTACTAATTATTAGACATGGGACTTCACATCTTCTGTATATAACAATGTTTCATTTATATAATGAGTTCATGACATAGGCATACAAATGTCATTTTAAATAAAAAATTCAAAATAGTATTTCTGGACTCTACCACGAGATGACCTGTTAGCATTCATTCCCATACACTATGACCATCAAGTATTTTTTCAGTAACAGCCAAATGTCTCATGGGGCACATAAGCTCCTACAGTTTAGACCACTTATTAGTTATATCCAGAGTTAACCTACTTAAAAATTAAAAAAAAAACTGTATCATCCTGTTTTGTTACCAAAAAACAGACAAATTAGAAAATAACCAGAGACCTTAAAAGATCCTGCATTGTGTTAATATGGTTTCCAATTGATTTTGAAAGGACTTTATGATGGTGTAAATTTATCTTTTACTTCTAAAGACTGCTTTGGGGTATAAGCATAGGTCATTCCCCTGTGATGGAGCCTTCTACTTTTCAGCAAAAAACACGGGTAATATATGAACTTCAGTATAACAAGAGAATCTCAGAGAAAGTCACTTAAGTATTACGACAATTTCTACTAATGATCACATAAACAACTATTATTGCAAGACACATTCCCAAACAAATCGGATGTGATACTTCTTTTGAATTTTCCTAAACCCAGTGCATTTTTACTTTCAGAAAAAAAATCATATCCAGCCTCAGTTTCTATATTCTTTTCATTTTTCCTTCTTAAAAAACAGTTTGTTTGCTTGTTTATGTTTGGCAGTATCAGATTAGGAACATAAAATTTGGTGCTTGACAGATTATGTATGGATCTCTACAAGTCCCTATCTGTGTTTTCATTCATTCATTCATTTAATAAATCTTGACTAATCCATTTAGCTTTAGGTATTTTCCAGACACAGTTTTGTGCTTTCCTTCAGGCTGGCCTCAGATTATAGTCTTCTTACTTTTGTCTCCCAAGCATCTGAGATTACAGTATGTACCATCATGCAGCCCTAACTTCATTATGCTTGGCCTTCTTACCCTTAGCAAGTTTTGAGCGTACGTTTGCTGCTGAGTAATAGAGGCTAATAGTCATAGAAGAAAAGCCAGCTCTTGCCACCAGAAAATTTGAAGTCTGGTGTGTAAATCACTGCTTTGTCAAAAGGCAATTCTGGGAAAGAGGGATAAACATGACAGAAATCTGTGCTCTGTGACTCCTTTAGAAGATAAGTTTACCAAATCAGCAAACATATGAAAGAAGACAGTTCTGGAAAGAGGGTGTGACCTGTCTTGAAGTAAATGTCAATTCACTAATCAAGGGAGATTCTCTCAGGAGAATCGAGCAGATATTTTGTTCCAGGCATTTTGGTACCAAAAGAACCCCGGCATACATTTCTCATAGCTCTCCATTGCTAACTATAAACAATAATGACAACAAAAAAAAATCAAGAGAATTTGAGAAGCTTCAGTCCAGTAGAAAGGATCAGAGGAGCCATGGGAAAAATCCAAACTGACCTTGGTGTTCAGTGAAATATCTGAGAGAAAATAGAAAGTCAAGCTGAAATTTGAGAACTGAAAAAGCAAACAGTAAAGCGGAGGTTGAATGGAGATTGTGGGGGGAAGGGGCATAGGAAGAGGAAACGTAGGCCATGGGGGTCAAGGGAAAGAGAGCACTGTATACTCAAGGAATTCTGATGACCAGAGGGCTGAGTGGGAGAGGATTATGTGAAGAAAAGACTGCATGAGAGGCAAGCTGGAGCCAGACTGTCATGAGTTTTTATAAGCTATGGATGGTTACTACAGAAACAGTGAGAACACATTGAAGGTTTTCAAGTAAAAGTGCATATTTGAAGATTTAGAAGATTTGTTCTCTCTAAAACATTGAGACATGCATTTCAGGAAAACAAGCTAGAGCAAAAAAAAAAAAATAAAAGCCATTCTAGGCAAGATAGTTGAGCTGGAACCAGAGCAATAGCAATAGGGCAGGAGTTAGAGATAAAGCCAAGAGATGCCTAAGAAGTAGAGCTAATGATGGCTGATGTGACCTGGGGAGTTTGGGAGTTGTACAAATCAACACATGCAGGATTGCAATTATGTTAAGATGGGAAAAATAGAGCAGAATGATGCCACTGAAAGCAGAGAAGGGGGGAAGGGAGTAGTCAATGTTTTCTTTGCCCAGTTGAGTTAAAGAATTGACATTTAAAGAGAGATGGAGACATCTAAAGAAAAGTCTGAGATAGATCCCCTCACATCTTTAGTATTATCTTCAGCATATCAATATGAACCTATGTCATAAAAGTAAACAAAAGCTCTCATGACAGGCCCAGAGAGGGAAACAAAAAAAGAAAAGGTAAGAAAACAAACTTCAGAGAATTGAGAAACCAGAGATGGAATTCTAGCTAGAGACTAGAAGCAAAGTGGCAATAAAGTTTACAATGGCTTAATAAAACTACTCTGTGTATGAAGTAGAGAAGAAATAGAACAAAAGAGGAACTAATTGCAGAGACATTTAGCAAGTAGTAAACACATTTTTTATGGAAGGCAAAAGAGGAACACAAGGTAATCCTAAATTTCTTGCTGATCAAGCATACAGAGGGCAGTGTCATGCCATCACAGTCGAGTGTTCTTACATCAACAAATTATCATGATGGATTACACAGGGAAGCCCTTGCTTCTTTCATTTTTTTTAAGAAATGAGCATTACAATATTCTAAATGCAGGTCACTGGGATTGCAGAATATATTGCCCCACAAGACAAACCAGCCATGGACAACAGGAAACCAGAAAAGAAAACTTATTTATCAAGTCCGTTGAAGAACAATTATTATCTCTCCAAAGTCACAGACAGATACTTTCATTTCTAGTTTTACTTTTTCCCCTCTTAATCAAATATAAGGACTCATTAATCCATTTTTCTACTTAGAAAAACTCAGAGATTCAATAAAAACATAATCAATGAATGTCAATTTCATAAGAGAGTTTAAAAACTTCAAGCACAACCTGTTCAATAGCACCACATTTCTGAAGCCACAGTGATCTCCATATTTAACAGCTTCTGCATGACCTATTATAGGAAATAAGTATAAGGCATTGTGTAAGTATAAGTATCAGGCATTGCAGCTACTAATCTGTTTTCATATTAGATGTAGAGAGTCCCAGGGATTTGTACAAGTAAATTCTAGACACTTCCAGCTCACTCTTAAGAGATGTTTTCCAGCAACTAGTAACTATAAAAAAGATTTCAAGACTAACATCCAAACACGTGCATTCATTAAACCTTGTCCTCTATGATAGTAGAAAAGGTCAGTTGAAGGACAGGAGCATGGCCTAGTGGTAGAGTGCTTGCCTAACACGCATGAAGCCCTGGGTTCAATTCCTCGGTACCACATAAACAGAAAAAGCTGGAAGTGGTGCTGTGGCTCAAGTGGTAGAGCACTAGCCTTGAGAAAGCCCAAGGACAGTGTGCAGGGCCTGAGTGTGCAGGGCCTGAGTTCAAGCCCCAGGACTGGCAAAAAGAAAGGAAGGAAGGAAGGAAGGAAGGAAGAGAGAGAGAGAGAGAGAGAGAGAGAGAGAGAGAGAGAGAGAGAGAGAGAGAGAGAGAGAGAGAGAGAGAGAGAGAGAGAGAGAGATCATTTGATTTTTAAGAGGTGGAACTGTGTTAATCAACTAGTATATCAACTTGTACATATTCAGTTTGTGGGATGAGTGGGTTATAATAAATCCTAAAGACAAGCACTTGCAACACTTTTACCTTTTCCTCTTTCCATTCTGTTCTGGAAATAATGCATAAAAATAGTACATATGTGCCTTGAACAGCCTCACTGAACTTTTTGTGCACAAGCTACACTTATGTTCAAATTCACATTTGTATCCTATTCTTAACATAAACAAGATTATATCATGCATACTGTGTAACTTTTTTTTATCTAATCTAACTACCTGGAGTATCTACCTGGAGATGTCTACATGTATTTACAGGATTTCTTCATTCCTTTTAGTAGTATATGATGGTATTCTATAATGTATTTTTTACATTTCCTTGTAGTCTTTGCAAATAGTTTATCAGTGGGTAGCATTTGTATTTGTGTTAGGATAATTCCTAAAAGTGGCTGCCTGGATCTAATCAATGCATATTTAATTTCTGAGAGATGTTGCTTAATTGCCTTTCAAAATATCTTGCATAGCTAGACTCAGGTGAGCAACATCTGAGAGTGCTTCCCTGCCAACATTTGGTAACACTGATATTATCAACAAATCTGATGAGCCAATATTTTCATTCATGACTTAATTTGCATTCTCTTAATGGTGAAACTGTGTGCTTTTTCTGTGTATGTGGTTTGTTGAACCCAGGGCTTTGTGCATGCTAGGCAAGCACTCTATCACTAGGACATGCACCTGGCCCAAGCTCTATCTATATTTAGCTACCTGTAAAATTTTAACTTGAATTTTACTTTAATACTTTCTTTATTGCTA
This sequence comes from Megascapheus bottae, assembly GCF_031878675.1. NCBI lineage: Eukaryota > Metazoa > Chordata > Mammalia > Rodentia > Geomyidae > Megascapheus > Megascapheus bottae. The sequence continues at coordinate 19,784,242 of NC_143526.1, read as the reverse complement.
CTACTTTTCCAGGAATGGAGATTAGTGATGTGTAGGAGGGCAGTTTTTCATCTTAAACATTCAACAATTTTTTCCATAGATTTACTCCATAACTTCGTGCTTTGAGGAATTCATTTCCTACACTTTCATTATTCAGAAAATCCAATTTGCATTTATTTCTCTGTGCTCTGTAAGGTAGAAAGACAATTTTTGAAAATATAATCAAGATTGTCCCAGTATCCTTAAATATTTTGGAATTTACTGTTTTGAAATATCAATCTCATTGTTTATATTTTAGATAACTCCACAAGTTTAAGGTATAGCTTAACTTTTTTCATGGTGAATAACTGAGAATTAAGTTGAATTTTGAAAACAGAACTTGTCCCTTTAACTGGCTAGATAAACCAATAAGTTAACTTTGGAAATGTTTATGTTTTCATAATATTTAGTCTTTCCAGTCAGAAATACACATGCCTCTCCATCTCTGCCTACTTCTTATATTTTTAATAAAGTTTAATGCTTTATAGAAATTTTATTATTTCCTTTTATGTGGACAGGATTCTTATTATAGAGATATTTTATTGCTAACTTTTTGCACCATAACATCTTTTACTTAGATACTAATAGTAAATAATAGGAAGCCAACTGATAGTTTCATATCTTGATCTCAGTGAACTACCTTAATGAACTGTATCCTTCATAATTCCTCTTATAGTTCTATTAGAATTTCTAGGAAAATTTCACATTCATACACACACACACACACACACACACACAACTAAACATTTTCCTGCATTCAGTTGTACACACAGTGTTGCTTATTCCTTTAGACTTACTTGATTTTTGCCTACTCATATAGGATTTCAACCCTGTTTAATGCTAACAATATTTTGATATATAAATATCTACACTTCATGATAGTACTTTGCTTTCTAATCTATTTCAAACATAAAAAAGTTTTAAATAAAGCCTGGGACTAGTGACTCACACCTGTAATTCTGCATTCTTTTGTTAACATAGCTGAATGTGTGATTTTAAGTTATAATCACTCCTATCAGCACCAGAAATGTTTGAAAGCACTCTGACTCATCTTCCCTTATAAACTATCTTTACTCTTCTTTAAACAGATTTGGGATTATTATTCTTTCTTATCCTTAGAGATCTGAAATGGAAGTAGTTTGTGCTACGGTGTGAAATTTTACTCATTTGTTCTAGCCAGTATTTGATAGATTCTGCATCATCAGATTCAAACTTTTTTTCATGTCTAGAAATGTCCTCTTTCTCTTCTTTCTATTTCACTCTCTTTTCCTCCTCATTTTCCCTTCTTGACTTCTTTCCAGTTTTTCATGCCTATCAGGAATATACTGGCTTTTTTGTAATCTATCCTATTATTCCTTTCGATCATCTTCCTCCAAATATTTTCTTGGTTAGTTTTCACTATGTTCTAGAAACAGTACAGAAACTAATATTTTGCTTTTGAGTCATGGCCCTTGTACTCTTGAAATGTTAAAGGATGTATTGTTCTGCAATATTCCTCAGTACATGCCAATATTCCATATATGGATTTATTTACACACATATTCAAGATAATCTATGTTGAATGATTACACAAGTGAAACAGAATGAATTGCCAAGACTAAATGCTAGTCATATTGCTGTCTAAACTCTGTACACTAAGTCATCATTATACCTTTCACTTCCTGCTGCTCACCACAAATCTTTGCCTTGTTATTGTTTGTTTGCTTATTTGTTTGTTTGTTTGTACTTAGTAGTCCAATAGGAGAAGGATAAAGGGATCTTGCTTTCCAAAGTAGTCATTGTGAGTATGAATTTATTACATATAGCAATTCACTCCCATCTTAAAGCTGTCCTACAGTTCAGTTAGCTAATGTCCACATCAAACTTGCATGCACATATTTTGAGTTCTAGCAGGCTGTCTTTTTACTTATCCATTGATTAGACCTTGTTTGTGGCCTGGGTTTGTTTTTGTTTTGTTTTATTTTGCAGCATTTCTGATGCATTGATGACACTATTGATTATCTTACGAGGCATTTATAACTTCATTATGATCTTTATTTTGATGCATTTTATGAGACTGCAGAAATTCATACAAGTACTCAGTCTGGGATCTTTAGTCAGGTTTACATTTCTATGACAAAAATCAACTTAAAAAGAGGGGACATTTCAGACTGATAGCTTCAGACTTGAGGTTTCTGAAGTTTATGTTCGCTGGGCTCCATCATTTGTGGCCTGTCGCAAATCACATCATTCTACCTTGAAAAGCTCAAGGTAGAATAAAGCTGCTTATCTTATGGCATCTGGATAGCAGGGTAGAAAGAGGGGAGTACGGCTGAGGTCTCAAAGGTTTCGTGTCCTTGAGGTCTTGAAGGGTATGACCAATTTCCTTCACCCGCCTTCAAGATTTCCTGATTTTCCAACAGTGTCACAAGCTGTCAACCGTATCATCCTTTGAAGAGCACTTAACATCCCAAATCATAATAACATTTAATTCTTCTAAAATGAAAGTCAAACACGCCACATTTCCTTTCATTGTCTCATGATTTGGAGAACTGTTTTAGAAATCGTTTCTGCCCAAGAAAAGAAAACAAAACCTACTTTATTGTTATTCTGAGCTTTACTGTAAGAGAAACAGATTTTTCCAGAGAGGAAATAACAACATAAAAGGAAATATTGAGTGCCAGTACTAGAGACACTAATGAATAAGTGTTTGATAATAACTCCCCACATCCCACCTCTGCTCTCCATTTGAAGCAAGAGTTGTATGTGCCACTGAAAGAAAGTGCAGTTAAATGAATAGAATCTAGTGGATTATATTATAGAGGATAATAGGTATATATTTCACTGTCATATAAACTCCATACACTGCATCATGATGTATTGAAAAGAGCATCATTTTGAGGGATTCTTCATAATTTCCAAAGGGTGCAGTCAAGTTTTCTAATTCCTACCAACTTCCCCACAAAAGCTGCATGAAAATATCCAGGACATCTAGAAATTAGAAATTATTATAGGAGTTGAAAGGTAAGAAAGAAAAGATTGTTTTTGGCAAAAGAACAAAGGCATGCCATAACTACTTTTTTTATTAGGCTGATGTTGCTCTTTCCTACCCCCTTCCACCTAAAATCACTATGTCTTGAACACCTGGAATACTCTATCACATCCATGTCAAAACAAACAAACAGACAAAGAATAGTGATTCAGCCAGGTGATAAATTAAATTGACAAGTAAATGTATGTCCTAATGTGGTGCTTCTGTTTTTAAAATATCAAGTCCAGCTTCATTTTCTGGCATAGTTAATTGCTGTGGGAAGCTTTAACAGAAACTAGAGGACAATGGCCTTGGAAGGTGGTGGCTGCTCTGGAAGAATGCTCACTGATGCTCAAAGAATGAGGTGGAGTAAAAGTACACCCCCACACAGGCAGGAAACCACACCTACAGAGAGAAGGAGGACCATGCTCAAAAGCAATTCGGGTCATTCTCAAATCAGATCTTCAACTACTTGGAAGTAGGTTGCCAAATTTGTGAGTCAGATGTGGCATCATACTGATGTCATCTACAAAGGCGTAACTCTGCCTAAAGTCTAGTCCTTTTATTTTTCTCTGGCAAGGGAGTTACAAGTACTTTGTTTCTAATATTGCTGCTGAAACTGAAGAGTATTCCCAGCAGGAAATCGATCCCAGTCTCTCAGAATACATTTGAATTCTAGTCATTTGCCCTCACAATCTGTATCTCAATAAAGAGGTTTCTGTTCATTCTGCATGGGTATAAATGCTAGATCTCTGAATTAGGAGGCAAAAAGATAAAGCAGAATGATTTCATTCTTCTGCTTTCTCTTGTGTGAGCATAACAATGTAGCCCTGTGAAGCAGGAGATGGAAAGCTGGAGATTCCTTTCTCTAGTAGCTATATGTCCTAGAGTCCAGCAATCTGCACAGCAGAGGTTCCTGTATCATTCACTTTTCATCATCACTGACATCTAGGATAGACACTAGATAACCCTAAGGAAAACCCAAAGTCATCATTTCAGACACTTGGTGAAACAAGAGGATGACTAGAGTCTGTCACCTTGATGTGACATTCCTCCAGGGTCAAATGGATTTTAGAGCTGCATGATATGTGTCTGTTCTCTACTCCAGTGACATTGGGCATGTGATTACAATTCTGAAATTAATTTTATTTTAATTTTGTAGAGTGAGCACTTTGGTTATTTTTCTCCTTTACTCCAAAGCCTACTGATATTTTCATTTAAGAAAGACTCTTCATAAAGCCTAAAGCTTTAAGTTCAATAAGATTTGAAAAATATTACTTACAGACTTAGTACTCTCTTTTCTCTCTTGATAAGTTCATAGGGCCTCATCCCAGCCAAGGACTTAGACAAATAGAATGTCATACAGAACATATGAATCAGCAAGTAGTCTAGAAAAATATTGGAAAAAAAAGTTTGAAATGAGTTTTTTTTTCAAAATGGTTGATCCGGGGGCTGGGAGTTTGGTTAAAGTACTTGCCTAGCATGCACGAAGACCCGGGTTCAATTCCTTGGTACCACATACATAGAAAAAAGCCAGAAGTGGTGCTGAGGCTCAAGTGGTAGAGCTCTAGCCTTGAGAAAGTCCAAGGACAGTGCTCAGGCCCTGAGCTCAAGCCCAGGACTGGCAAAAAAAAAATGAATGGTTGATCCGGTCTCAACAGTGGTCTTTTTTCCTGTAAGAACATAAATGGATCATATAATTGTTGTAAGCTTGTAGCTTTAAATAACAATAAAATGAAACACAGCTATTTAAGTAAGATGCATTTTACAACACACTTTCAAACATGATTAGCAGAGTTTCAAATTCACATGATCTTTGTATGTGAGGATGAATGTTCATTTTGACAGAAGATCATAATTTCCTTTATTAGAGTGCCAAAGGATGAAATGACAAAAGATTGGATGAATCCACTTGCCCCTCTCTGTAGGTTTTTCCTCTGGGATTGACAGGGACAAACGAGTAGGAAAATCAGTAGTATAAGACCATCTATAACATGAGTGGGTGGGGTGGGAGGCGGGAAAGTGGGAGAAAAACATGGGAAAGGGTAACAGTGTTTAAGATGTATATCACCCCAACAATAAAATTAAAAAAGAATGTTAGAAAAGACCATCTATAGAAAGCTTTCCTATGCTCCTCATTCTTGGGGAAATCAGTTCCAAAATTTATAAGGAAAACAAGAGAGATCAGAGAGGATGGGAGGGAAAGATGTGAAAACTCATGCCCAATTATTTAGTGCCTCCAGACGACCTACAAAATAATATCTGAGCTCTCCTAAACTGCTTAAATCTCCTGCCCTCTTCAACAAGGTGATAGTACAATCTCATCTATACCACAAGGAGGAGTTAGGAATAGCATAAGAGCAGTAATCAAAAGCCAGATCAACAGAGACCTTGACTTTTACTTGAAGGTGACTTAAAGATTTTTTTTGTTCTTACTCATGTTTCTAAGCAAAGCTCATACATGCTAAGTACTCTTCTCGAGCTTCCCTGCTTATAGTAACCTCATTCTGCTTTGTGTTACCTCTGTAATCATCCATCAGAAGGCCTTCCATATTCCTCAACAAAATCAGACACTCTCCCCTTCTGATGCCATGAGTGCCTGGAGCATTTGACTTATGACCTGTGTTAGAGCTTTTACATTTGCTGCTTAGAATTCTCTTTCACCAAGTGATACAAGATGTGCCTGTGTATGCCTCAGCTGGATCACACAGTCCCGTTACCTCCCATGCCAGAAAAGCTTTGTGCTTGCCAAGTTTGCCAGCTCAGTTCTAGACTTTCAGCCATATGAGAAAAGTTTTGCAAATGAGACCATTTTTTGCTTCCTCAAATCAATGCCAACTTTCTCATGTCTAATAGGAGCTTCCTGTATAGCTCCAGGTCGGCCACACTGCTGAATATATATGATGGATGGCGATGTTTCTGCTAAAAAAAATAAAAGTGAAGAGCAAATTATCATCTCCATTATTTTTTTCCAACTCAACTACTTGGGGATAAAAACGTGTCATTCACCTTCTTCTGGAATTTCCCTTTCTTATGAACATTAGAATCTTCATCACTTGTTTTGCTACACCCAGATAATGTGTTGTCACCTTTGTTACCTATGTTTATCACCTTTATACACACACACACACACACACACACACACACACTCAAAGAAGAGTAAGGTAATTAGGGATGGAAGCCTCACAGTATTATTTATGAACCCCATCCATTCCTTCACCTTTTTTGCAGCATTCTTGAAGTCTTCTCTTGGCATTCAAGGGTAAATAAATAAATGAGCAACCAAGACCAAAGCTAACTTTCCACCTCTGCTTCAACAGGATTTTGTGCCACTGTATCAAGAATTTGAGAGTTTTTTTAAGCGAAACCTGTACATGCGAATCAGAGATAACTGGAACCGGCCCATTTGCAGTGAACCAGGGACTTATTTTGACCTGCTGGAGAGAGTGTCCGATGACTATAACTGGACATTCAGGTGAGGCATCTACCTGGAGAGGAGTGGAGGGGCGGGGATTAGTCGCTTCAGGGAAATTCTTGCATAGCCATTAAGGTACAGATATGATGGAACTCTGGCATGGAAGATGCGGATTTCCCATCACGCATCTCTTTGAGAAACTCATGATGCCTGTGTGAAAGTCACATTAATTAAGTTGCTAAAATGGCTCATTTATATGGTACAGTGAGATGTGTGTGTGTGTGTGTGTGTGTGTGTGTGTGTGTGTGTGTGTGTGTGTGTCCGAAGATTCAGCACACACCATTGAGGAGCCTTCCTGAACTCTCTGGAAAAATCCTACCTTTCTCTTCCTTGATGAAGATAATAATGAAAACAGCGTTCCTTTAGAAGGCTGGTGTGGGGCTTTAAGCTAGAGTGCGCGCCATGAAAGCAATTGCTTCAGGAACCTCGGTGCCAACAGGGCATGATCCAGGCTACCTTTCTTCCTGTGCCCTGATCCAATACAGTATGGGTTACCCTCTTCTAACAGCAAGCAGGCCATTTTATGCTGGAAACACTATAAGTTAGAAAAAGGGAAAGGAGATTATATGACTGGGGCCACACCTGGGGCCTCTGGAAGCCTAGGAAGAATGTTAAATGAGAGAGATCGTGTCATTCACTTCCATGTTTCCATGCAGGTTCACTGGAAGAATCCTCAAAAATGTCATCAACATGGGCTCCTACAACTTCCTTGGCCTCACAAGCAGTTACATTGAGCAAGTAAAGGATGTGTTAGATAAGTACGGTGCCGGAGTGGCCAGCACCAGAAATGAAATGGGTAGGTCTGTTCAGTAATCTGGTATTTTTCTCTAGGTAGTGCTCAGAGTCCTGGTAATGACTGTCAGAAACTTGGAAAAGAAAAGGGGATAGGAAAGTCTTTTGAAAATGTCCAAACTCTGTGCTGTTGCCAGGCAGTTTATTAATTCACTCCTTAAGTCTCTATTGCATAACACTGCATCTCTGCGGACCATACTTCTAAGCCAACCAGCTGCTATGCCTTTTAAAGCAGGACATTTTAATGCGTTTTTACCCAATTTTCCGAGTCACCTTTATTACTGGTGAACATGATCTTATTTTGTATGGCTACGTGGCCTGCCTCTGCTTTTCAAACGTCAGCTTCATAAGTAGGATTGGCCTTGTGGAATATTGGGTTGAATGAATAAATAAATGAATAGGAAGATAGAGCAGTGTGACTATTTCCCTTTAGAAACAAAAATCATTTTTAATACAAAGGAATAAAATTTGTAAGAAGGAAGCTTCCATTCTTCTCCACTTGAGGGAGGGAAAAAAAAATAGGCTAAGGATATGGCTCAAGTGACAGAGAGCCTGGTTAGCAAGCATGAAGTTCCTGAATTCAAACCACGATACCTCCCCCTAAAAATAATGATTTGTAACATAAGTAATCATCTTGACAGGACATGCAAGAATCAGGAATGACATATTTCTAAAAGGCATTAATTGGGAGGAATTTAAATAACTCTTATAAAGCTTGTGCTTTCTGGTCTTAAGAAACCGTGTAGTGATTCCAAAGGATTCAAAATGTACTTTCCTACTAACTGGTGGAGTACACTTGGATTTAAGCACCTAAATTCATAATGCATTGGAATTTAAAAATATACTACTACTAAATTCAAATTACTCCAGTGGAGAAGTCCTAAACGGGCATCTATCTCCTTTCGGCAGCCACTAGAGTTCAGTCAAGTGAGCAAAAGAAAGTCAAGCCAGTGGAATGAAAGGAATGTAACCTGATAAACCTTGCCCGTAGAAACAAGGTCAAAACGGAGCTGAGAATTTAGCAAAGCGAAAACATAAATAACCGGAAACAATGTTCTGTTCTCTATCTTAGCAGGCAACTAGAAGATGAGGACAAATAATTAAGGAAGGTTTTGATTGTATTGCACAGGCTCATAGCCTTGCAGAATAAAGTTTTTATATTCTGAACAGGAAAAAGTGATATGACCATTTCGCATCACGGACTTTAAAAATACCTTAGATGCTTTTTAAAAAAAAAATTTATCTCATGCTGATGTTTTAATTACAATTTTCCCAGATTTTACCTGTCTCTTTCAAACTTTATGATGTTTATGCGAAGTTAGCGGCAGCAGTCAACCATTTTTTTCCCATTACTTTGTCCCAGGGCTGTGTGGATGGTTTTACTATTAGCAGATTCTAGTTCTAACAGCTTATCAAAGACCTTTAACTTTGTGTAATGCAAATATCCTATGTGACAGGGATATGGATTTGTAAATGAAAAATGGTAAATAAGTAATAGAAAATCCATGAAGCAAGTTTGCTTTGATCATTGAATGCGTAGGGCTTGTCCAGATTTCCGAATCTAAAAAAGGCTTAAATTCAAGCCAGCCATAAAGAAAGGTTTTCTTTCATTCCTCTTCTTTTTTCAAGTGTTACTCCATAAGGGTTAGAGTTTCTTGTTCTTCCTTTCCCTGAACACCCAAGGATGAAAATGGATATGTAATAATGGCATATTATTTGCCGACAAATTTGCCATGTTGTGTATGGCAGTCATTTCTGCTGCCATAATTCTTCCGGAACTCTTAATCATACATTCTTATCTAACAAAACAAACTCAAGGGATGCTACTAAGTCTTGTGACAATAAAAGCTCATCTGACCTTGAAAAGGAAAGCTCTGTACTTGATTCTCACTAGGGATGCTCATACATCTGCCTAGCACACATATCTAAATAGCTATTTGAGAGCATTCCTCTCAACCATAATTGCAATTTTAAAAGAGGTAGCCTCCAACATTCTCATTTCTCAAATCATCAGAATGGCATATTGTCTTGTAAGTGAATCTATACAAGTGGATGTGCTAGGAAATACCTTTCTATTCTAAAGGTTTCCAGTGTGATTGTTTTTCATGTTAGCAGTGATATGAGACATGTATTCTGCTTTCAGTTTGAGAGCACGTACCCTAGTCCAGCCCCACAACGTGCCTTCCTGTCATATTCTCTGTTATTGCTTCATTCACATTAGCAAAGATCCTCCTGTATTCTTCCCTCAAAGATGTACTTATCTATATCTAGAGAATTTAGATCATGTTCCCTTAAGCTTTTGAAGAAAAGACCATGCTGAATTTTATACATGTCTAAATTAAGCATATTTTAAATAAATAACACCAATATGTCCTTCAGTTTCTTTTGGAATTGAATAGTTTTAAGAAATTTCCACCAAGCAGAAATATTACATTTTTTAAATAAAGGGATTTTAATGAACACGTTTTCATGTAAACCTGTAAACCAATACTCAGTATAAAGCAGTATATTAGGTTAAATAAGCTATAAGTATTCCTACTCAATTTAATTTGCAAAGCAAAACTCTCTTCATAGTGTTATATTCTCTCTCATCAAACTATTTCACATTTGGATTAAAGAAATTCCATTAATTTATATCAAATCTCTTCATTTGGCCTACAGTGTTTGTAAAGAGAAGGGGACTTTCAGAGGAATTATCTGCATATGACATAAATATAATAATAGCAGGGTGATGTGTTGAAAGGTGAAACAAGTTGAGTCACAGACATTTGGAATTTGTAGATTATCTCTCTCCTCCCCTACCCCAAAGAGGATTCAGATGAAATACATAAAATCCAGGCACTTTTAATGAGTTGGCAATTAGGGTTTCTACAGTGAGGACATATAAGAAATCAAAACTAGACACTAAGGAGTCCTCATACAGCTGATAGCTGTATATCTAGCAATAACTTAAATGAATGGTTGCTAAGTGAATCCAGGTGTTCACTGGTCTTTGTAGTTCTTTCAGGTTAATAATCATTTTCATAGTTTCCCATGATTAGAAATAATAAAAATAAGAATAATAATTTGTGATCCATGAAAAACCTCCAAAATTAAAATTTCAGTATTCATAAATAGAGTGTAATTGGAACACAGACAGACTTGTGTTTTTGTGCATTTTCTACAACAGCAGAACCTTTACTGTGGCAGAGTTGAACAGTGAAGTGAAACAAAGAGGAAAGCATGGTGCCTAAAAGCCTTAGAGAAATGATCAATGGCTCATTTAGGCAAGAGGTATGAAGTTGGCATGAGTTCAAGGATACTCCAGTTCAATGAAAGTGGCATAGATGTGGTCTGATAGCCAGAGCACACTTCATAAAGAGATGAGATAGCTGGCAGATCCTTATGGTAAATGATGGGCTGTTCTTAGACTATCTACAAATAGTCCATAAACAAGACATTTTGGACCTCAAGAGACCACAGTCACAGCTTGGAAAGTAGTCATTACCCATGCCCTAGAGGAAGAATTGGCAATTGTGAAAAGGTCTCGATGTCAATATGTCAGCAATCTCTGCTTTCTAACCAACGAGCCAGTCAGACTCAATAATTCCAGCACATGTAGTCCATAAGCCGAATCTTGGTAATTTGTCATGAATTTAATTTTTATTGATTTGACTGATGGCAACAAACCAGGATTTGATACAAGTAAGCTGGCAAAAGAATTCCTCCAGTACATGTTTATTCTTCATTTCAGAAAGATTTTAGGTATCTTCATTGGATAAATAAACCACTAAAAGAAGAAGAATCAACACATGCATAAAAGCACTGTGTTAATCCACAGTCACTAAACAATTTGTGCTTGTTAGTGAATTCGGGAATTAAAATATCATCAAGAGGAATAGAAATAAAAATTACTTCTTTCTATGTATTTGTACCTTCAGCTAGTATTTTAACTATACTTCATTGGGATTTAAAATTTTCAATATTCCTATACCCAAGACAATGTTTTAAATGTAATATAATTTGTAAAATTATCAATAACCGCAACTTACCATACATAAGGGAGTTATACATAAGGGAGTTATAGCCTGAAGGTAAGAAGAAAAGTTATCTCTTTTGTTTTCCCAAGCTATTTCTCTATTTTTTGAATATTTTATATCCAATGACTTTTAACAGTTCTATGAGGGGATGAGATGTGATTCTTGGTGGTATGTCCACACATGTGAAAATGGTCTCACAGTCAATTTTACAGTTTTGTTTTTAATACAAAAGTAAGAAAAGAAATGTATCACTTAACTACAGAAGAACTATATTTAAGGAGTATTATTATTCCTTGAAGAATCTCACTTCATCCCAGACCAGCCAAGACTAACTCTCAAAGATAAGGTTTTCTAATGACAAATACGTCAAACCCTCCCACAAATCTCTCATTTGTTTCCTATGAATATAAGTGGAGGCATCTCATGACAGTGAGATCTTGGAAATATTGTATGCTAAATGATCATAAGGTCCTAGATGCAAGACCACATATAACTTAGCTATGAGATAGATGATCCTTCCCCCCCCACACACAAAATAGCCTATTTAAAAGTCACTTTTTTTATGCTACCTTGATCCAGAAAAGGGCTGGTGTCTGGAGAAATCAGATTGAAACCTGCATTTCCCTCTCTCTTCTTCTTAAATCAAATGGCAAGACCATTCAAAGGGTCTACTTCTTATGACTGCTTACCATTTTAATTGAAAATGCATCTCATCCCTGAGATATGGCAAATTACAAAGGTCTCTAGGCATTCACACAGTGAGACCAAAGGAGGATATTCTTGGGAAAGGTTGACAGAGGCACAGTAGCTATGAGCATCAGATCATATAAAATATTTATCAACAATAAAAATAATATTTATCAACATGAACTCCAGGAAGTAGAAACAAGAGGTTTTATCTTCTTCTCCATTGCTGTTTTTGCTTTCATTTCCTTTTGTCTTACATGTTCAACTATTGATCTTCACAAGGAAGGAGAGGGCACCATATCTAAAATACATCAATAGCTCAAAAAATTGAATCACTCCAAAATGAATCCCAAAGTAACAAGCATCCCATTAAAAGATGGGCCAAAGAATTAAAGAGTTTTCTCTGAAAAAAAAACAAAAATGTCCTATAGACACATGAAGAAATGCTCGACATCTCTGGTCATAAAAGAAATGCAAATCAAAACAACTCTAAGATTCCACCTCACTCTAGTTAGAATGGCCAGGATCAAGAAAACTAATAACAACAGATGCTGGAGGGAATGTGGCCAGGAGGGATCACTACTACACTGTTGGTGGGAGTGCAAACTCATTCATCCACTATGGAAAGCAGTATGGCAGTTCCTCAAAAGACTAAACATAGAGCTCCCTTATGACCCAGCAATTCCACTACTAGGCATTTACCCAATCATCCAAAAACAAAGATATACTAAATCCACTAGCACAACAATGTTCATTGCAGCACTATTTACCATAGCAAAGATATGGAACCAACCCAGATGTCCCTCAGTTGATGAGTGGATCAACAAGTTGTGGTATTTATACACAATGGAATTCTATGCTGCTGTCAGAAAGAACAACATCTCCCCATTTGTAAGGAAATGGAAAGACTTAGTATGGGAAATAACAAGAGGCTTCAAAAGGCCGTCAGTAACTTACAGCTGGAGGCTAGTGGGCTGTTGGTAATAGACTGGGGCCAGAATACCCAGTCTCTTCAGGCTGGTAAAGAGGTTGGTGGCCTCTTTACAACCTAATCTTAGGACTATTTCTTTGGGAGCACATTTTCTTCTAGGCACAAAATATTAACTTTAAATCCTCCCAACCACAATGTCTCACAGTAAGGCTAAACATGCCAGCAATATTTCAGTCACTTCAATCTCAGTATTAGCCTCAACATCTGTGGTTACTCCATCTCTTCATTTGTGTCTTCTTGTCCCTACAGCATCACATTCTAATTTCTACCTCCCATACTCACACACAAACCCTGCCACTCGGCCCTTCCCTAAAGAATCTTCCTCTTTCATTTGTGTCAAAGTGTTCAGGTTTTTTTTTTAATTCTGCATATGAAAGAAGACATTCAATGTTTGTCTTCCTGAGTCTGGATAATTTCACTTAACATCAGACCACCAGTCCCATCCATATAGCTGCAAATAACATAACTTCATTCTTCTTTATGGCTGAATGATATACATGTATGTGTATTTGCTCATTCATCTGTTGTTAGGCAGCCAGGCTGATTTACTTATGGTGTGCAGTTGTCTTCATAAACTTAGGTTCTTTCGTGTCTAGGCCAAAGCGTAGTATAATTGGCTTATATGGTGGTTCTATAATTAGTATTTGGAAGAAGCTCTGTATTGATTTCCCTAGTGGCACAACCAGCTTTATATTTTTACCAATACTGAGAATTCTCACCTACATCTTTGCCAGAATTTTTCTCCTTGATGGTTGCCATTCAGATTGGAGTGAGATGAAATTTCAATGTTGTTTTGATTTTCATTCCTTTATGTATATGGATATTAAACATTCATGTATTTGTGGTAGGCCATTGATACTTCCTCTGAGAACTATCTGTTGTTATCTACTAATTAATTAGATGATTTATTCTTTTTGTATGCAATTTTTGAGCACTTTTTACGTACTAGATTCTAATTCCTTGTTAGATAAATAACTGGAAAAGGTCTATTTGTTACATCTTGTCACTAAAAGGTCTTGGGGCCAGAACTTGAGGCCAGGGCATTGTCTCAGTTCTTTTGTTCAAGGCTAGTGTTCTACCACTTTGAGCTACAGCACCACTTCTGGTTTCAAGTAGTCTTATGGGGACTTTTCTGCCCTCTTTGAACTGCAATCCTTAAATCTCAGCCCCCTGAGTTAGCTAGGATTACAGGCATGAGCCACCAGCGAGTGCCCAGTTATTTGTGAAATCTTTAAGGTTTTTTTCCCCAGCAAGAAATATAGCCTGCATTATTATGGGCCTAAGATTGAATGAGATATTCTAAATATCATGTTTGGCACAATATCTAGTACATCTCAGAGTTAAATTTTACTAGTAGCTGTAGAAGTCATCAAATTAATTTACTTGTGTTTAAGTTGGGAAACCTTTGAGAGCCTTGTAATTTATTTAATCACATATTATTTTGTGCAGGTACCATGGAAAAGCACAAGGAGTTGGAAGCACTTCTGGCTAAGTTTCTTGATGTAGAAGACGCAATGATCTTTGGGATGGGATTTGCAACTAATGCAGCAACTATCCCTGCACTAGTTGAAAAGGTGAGCATTTTTCACATCAATGCCTTTTATTGTGTTATTCATAGGAATTGCAAGTTTGAGTACATCTTCTCAGATTAAGCAAAAATTTTAAAAACCTGTGTGAGCTTGAGCCTGTGAATTTTGGTTCTGATGAGATCAAATCAATCAATCCAATCAATAAAAGTGATCAGTCAGTTAGACCCTTGCCAGTGCTTACCCAAAACTTTTGATAAACTTCTCTGCTGAAAACAACCTGCAAATATTCTAATGAAGATAGAATCAGTTTCCATCCCCAGAAGCTAACTACTGTCTATGATTGTATCCATATTCTCACCAGCTCAAACTCGGGGCCTTTTAAAATTTAAGGAAGTTTTACAAAACCTCAGTCAAAGTTTTCAAGTTTGTTCTCCTTCCCATTTCTTTCATGTCATTCATTGGCCTGTGTCCTGTGAATTTGTTTTCTTCACAGGGATGTCTCATTTTAAGTGATGAATTAAACCATGCTTCTATGATCTTGGGGTCCCGGCTCTCAGGAGCAACCATAAGATGCTTCAAACACAACAGTAAGTATCATTGTGTTTTTCCAACATGGATTGCCTTGCTACTAGAAGAAAAGAAAGATCATGGAGGTGTACATTCTTGCTCTTCCAACTGGCAGCTTATCCTAAAGAAACAGTTACATTTATGATCCCTGCTGGCATATTAACCTATAGTGACCATGGAACTAGTGGTTGAGGTGTACTAAACCTCCAGATTACCAACTGTCACCCAGACACATTAAGCCCACAATGAGTGTTCTTATGAGGAGGCTTCAGGAGGCAGGAGTGATTCACTCTGAGCTGTCATTTAATTATCAGATGTGCTAGCACTCTCCCCTTCCTTATAACTCTACCTTGGGAAAGTTGGAAAAGTTGTTTAAGCTGTGTGTTCTGGGAAGGTGAAGAATTAGCCTGTATAACACCTCCTTTCACCAACCTCATCAAAAGAACACTTCTCCAAATGATCTAGTTCAACTACATTAAGGTAGACTACAGGTTGCACAGAAAGTGTGAGGAGGATAAAAGGTGGCCTTTCTTCTCTGAGAAAGCACTTTAAAAGAAATAGGTATGATGAGCACCTGAACTCAGCTCTGCCCTAAATATTGTATTTGGTCTAAATTCTTTAGTCCGAGTAATTCAATCATGGATTAAAGTGTAGCAGGTCATGATGACATCAGAGAGTGGTGAAAAGCAAAAGGGTCTGGCTACAGTACCTTTGCATACACACAAGAAGAGCTACAAGAAATATAGCAATGGCAAATGTTAACAAGGATATGAAGCAACTAGAATGCCCATCCATTGCTGGAGCTATGGAAAAAGATGCAGTGTTTTCAGAATGTTCTTTGGCAGCCTTACAAAGTTAAACATGTGCCAATGCTTATGACCTACATATTCTACACCAAATATTGCCATAGGAAAAATGAGACTTATGTAGGAATATTGAGATTTATTTTATTAATAATACACAAACACTGGAAACAGTTTGAATGTCTAGAAAAACACATGGAATGCCAAGCACATTAGTAAAGAAACAAGCACTGCACAACGTGAATGTGTCTCCAGGAGAAAAATTTTGAAAGGAGTAAACTAGGCATGAAAGAGTATACAACTCTGAGTTCACTGCTAGTAAATAACATGTGAGTTCATTGCTAGCAATCAGACAAAAACAGTTTATGTTTTCTGGTTGTTGGGGAGACAGTTGGTGGGAGGATGCATAAAAGAAGTTTGGGGTGATGGAAAGATGTGGCATTTAAGTTGAAGTGGTGTTTGAATTATCTTTTTTTAACTTTAAGTTAAAATTTTAAATTTAAACAGCTGTACAAACAAGTTACCATTCAACAAATTCATTTATGAGTATAATGCAGCTTAACCAATGTCTCTCCTGTCATCACTCTTCCCCATCTCTTCCAACCCAACCACTCACCTCAATTTTCTTAATCGCCAAGGCTACATATGAAATATATGACTGCTTCCTTACCTCTTCCTCTCATACACCTTGACCACTCCTTTTAGGTGCCGGTGTCCTGATATTCATTTTGTTGGACTGTGAATTTGTGTTTGTAAGGAATTAGAGCATTTGAAGTCTCCCCTGCAAATACCATACTTCAGTTAATACACTTGTGTACACTTGCATACAACCCTGTGTTTACTTGTAATTTATAAATTAGTTCACACTGCCAAAGATGGAAGAAAACATGCATCCTTTGTCTCTCTCGACTTCACTTTATCTAGCATAATATTTTCATGGTCTATCCATTTCTTTACAAACGATGAAGAACTACTCTGGGCACAAGGATCATCCCGCGAGAACATCCAGACCTCTGGGAAAGTCCACCAAAAGGTCTTCTCAAAGAAGCTCACCATTTGGGTCAGGAGAAACATGAGTTAAAGGGCATCCTGAGCTACATAGTAAAATCCTGTATCAAAAAGAAAAAAAAAATCCTACAATAACCCTATCGTGTAAACGCATGAATTTGTTGATTTACAAAACAATCCAATAGTCTCTGGGTCTTCAAAATCTTGGAATTCTTATCTTAAAAAGGACTGGAAATTTAGCTCACTTGGGCTAATTTCTATTAGGATGGCATTGAAGTCATCATCATGTGCCATTTGTGTTAATTTTTTTTTAATTCCGAGTCCTAGAAGCAAAAATGTTCTTTAAACCTCAATACTGTGTCCATTCAGTGACTAGCAGCCTGCACTGTACATTATAGAAAAGAGAAACTGCTTTCTCCTATCACTTGGGTTCAATTCAACACAACAAGTACAAACAAGGTTTCACTACAGGTTAAAAAAATTTAAGAGTCCTGAGAATTTTCAGTTGGGTTTTGTTAACCCTGCTGCCACCTAGTGGCTTTTTATATGTACAAGTATACATATAGCATTCCTAAAATATGCTCTTGTCAACATCTCTTTGAAAAAAAACAAACACAGTTAATTAGGGAAATAATTATTGCCACCAAGAAGGAATTATTTTTTCTAGCAATTATTATTTAGGTCTAAAAGTTACATTCCCTTTCCTGTCTCTTTCACTGTTTTATTTCTCCATGAAAAGAAATTGATTCTATCCACCCAATATTGTTGTAGCAGTAATACTGTGCATGTGGGCAAGAGCTGAAGCAAGAAAAGAAAGTTCTTGCCTTCTTGCTAGATGATGAGTACTTGCAAAAATGGATGAATTATAAGAGTATAATTAGAAAGAAAGCCCTTGTGGCACTGTATCATTAACCAGGAGAGTTTCAGTTAATGCCTGAGAGAACAATTTCAAGCTCTCTAAGGAAGATGAGAATCTGCCTGCTTGTACAAACCCTGTTATTCTCCAGAGCTAAATTTTATTAGAAAATTGGACTCTTTCTTGGGGTGTGTGCGCGCGCTCTCTCTCTCTCTCTCTCTCTCTCTCTCTCTCTCTCTCTCTCTCTCTCTCTCTCTCTCTCTCTCTCTCTCTCTCCCTCTCTCTCTCTCTCTCTCTCTCTCTCTCTCTCTCTCTCTCTCTCTCTCTCTCTCTCTCTTTCTCTCCCTCCTTCCCTCCCTCCCTCCACCCCCCTCTCTCTGTCTCCATCTCTCTGGGAGCTAATTCCAACTTGATTCTCCAACAATTCAAATCTAAGTGTTAACCTAAACAAGCTTCTGTCTCCTAGAAATATGAATGACTCGATTTTGTTTTTTAATATATTTTAAGATATGGAACATCTAGAGAAGCTTCTGAGAGAAGCTATCATCTATGGCCAACCACGAACTGGCAGAGCTTGGAAAAAGATTCTCATCCTGGTGGAAGGCATCTACAGGTACATGAAAAAATGAGAAAGTTTTATCTTCCAAGGTCTAGAATAAGCTGGCTAATGGGAAACAGTGAACTTGCCTAGAGAAATAATTAAATAAGCTTGATGCAGGTATGGCAGAGAAACCTAAGATGGAGCAACCACTGGGAGTTGACAGGTCTTGGTTCCACTTTCTTTTCGGTGAATTTGCATATGGCAGAGCATTTTGTAGGCTGGCATGACTGTGGAGCCTTTCTCCGAAACATCCTCATTGCTAACTTTAGTTGATTCTTTTCACTGGTCCACGTACATGGATATTCAACCCCAGAATGATTTTTGTGGGGTGCTAGTGGTTCACTCTTGCAATCCTAGCTACTCAGGAGGCTGAGATCCAAGGATCATAGTTGGAAGCCAGTCCAGGCAGGAAACTCTGAGATTTATTTTCAATAATCACACACACAAATAATTTAACACTAGAACTGTGGCCCACACAGTAGACTCCAGCATTGAGAGAAAATACTGAAGGACAACAGTTAGGCCCTTGAGTTAGAGATAGAATGGGGACTGGAAAGAGTAGGAGTGGAGGGAGAGAGAGTTTGAGGGAGGGAGGCAGGGAGGGAGGGAGGGAAGGAGGAAGGAAGGAAGGAAGGAAGGAAGGAAGGAAGGAAGGAAGGAAGGAAGGAAGGAAGGAAGGAAGCTAATTTATTTTTTTGCTTTCACCTTCTGATTACTCCAAATAATCACATATCAGATTTCCAGTTGACTTCTAAAGTTGGTCCAGAGCTTTAATAAGGGTGGGTAGATATCAGAAACTATGGTCAGGATGGACTTTTCCCTTGAAATAAACCAAATAAAACACTCGCTGAGCTATTCATAGCAGCACGTTTACACTACTAGTTGTGAATAAATTTGCTTCATTTTCTGTCAAAAATAGGAACTGTATCCAAACAATTGTTGTTGGTGGTGGTGGTTTTGCCAGTTCTGGGACTTGAACTTGAGGTCTTGGCACTGTTCTTAGACTTTCTCAAAGCTGGCACTGTACTCTTTGGGTAACAACACCACTTCTGGGTTTTTCTGTGAGTTGATGGAGACCTCCTCATATGTTTTGTTTTTTGCTTTCTTGTTTGTTTGGAACACGTGCATGTGCAACCAAGTGTGTGTGTGTGTGTGTGTGTGTGTGTGTGTGTGTGTGTCTGTGTCTGTGTTTGTGTGTGCATGTGTTGGTTCTGGGGCTTGTACTCAAGCACCTGTTCTCTATCCCATAGGTTTTTCCACTTAAGACTAGCACTCTACTACAGAGCTAGCTGTTCTGCCCTCTAGCTGTGACTAAAGCTATAGACCTTCTGGCTTTTTTGGTGGTTTATTGGAGATGAGTCTCACAAACTTTTCTGCACAGCTGGCTTTGAACCATGATTCTCATGATCCTCATCTCTGTTTCCTGAGTAGTCAGGATTAGAGACATGAGCTACCCAGCCTCACTGGGGTTTTATAAGCACAGCAGGGAGTTATGCTTGTAAAATACCCAACCCACAATAGGCACCTTGTTTTTCACAATGAAACCCAGGAGGGAATGGTGGCAATGAGAAATAAAAGCCCTTAATAATGTTCTTGTTTGAATATTCTAGAAATGAGGCATGTGGAATCCAACATAAAATATGACTTTAAAAGAGTCTCAAAATGCTAGAGTTTGTGTCTCATCATTGAGATGACACAAAGACCCTAAAAACTCAACATGTTAGAAATAGCCATCCTTTATTCTAGAACAGATTAGGCAGGAGGCAGCACTAATATTTCGAAGTATTTACAGTTAATTATTCATCCTTCCCCAGGACCAGCCTAGCTGATATGAGGAGCCTTCCACATCTGGTTTCTTTTTTTTCCCTCTAAGATTATTGACTCTGAAATACTGCTGAGTTCTAGAGTTAATGTAGAGCCCACATGGAATCTTAGGGAGAACTCAGATTTTATGGGGTTATATTTCCCCATACTAAGTTTTCCCTCTTTTCAGATTACCAAGTTTAAAGTTAACCATTTCTCATAGGGAGGTCTTAAGTATGTAGTGTGTGAATGCAAGGTCTATGTTATTCCTATTAATTTCTATCCAAAGAAGTCTGACTTCTGGTATATTATATATATATATATTATTTGTTTATTTGAAATAGGGAAGGGAAGGAGGGAAAACAAGATGATTGGGAGGGGGCAGGGGAGTGAAAAGGGGACAAAAACATGAAAAGGGGTATCAATGTGTGAAAAGTAATGCACCTACTACCTGATGAATGCAACTGTAACCTCTCTATACATTATCCCGATGATAAAATTTTTAAAAAAAGAAATATCAAAAGCAATAAGGGGGAAGAATAGTATTTGATTCTTTCCTCCCCAAATGAGAGATTGTGTAGAATTTTACTAGTAGAAAGAGAACTAAAATATAACTCTAGGTAAAGATAATTCTTTGAAGTAGAAAGTTGGAGCCATCAGATATCTTTTCTGTCACTTAATGCACATAATCAGGAAAGAGAGCTGGTTAGGTTTTTTTAACTAATTTGAAAGTATATGTGAATTGTTTAACAAGCTCTTTTATATAGTAAGCATGCAAGACTGTGAAATCAAGGAATGAATTCATTGTGCAGTAGAAGCTGTGAATGCAAACGATCCTTTACAAAGCATTCTGAGAACTGAATAGAGGTGAGCCATGCCTCCAGCCCTACGGTTTGCTGATTATTTTGGAGATAGAGTTTGGATATAGACAGTCTGTTCTACCCAGGCTAACTCTGAATCTTGATCTTGAATAGCTAGGATTACAGGCATGATCCAGGTTCAGCAAACAGTAGGGCTGGAGGCATGGCTCAGGTAATGGAACACCAGCCAAACAACTGAGTGAGTAAGTAAAGCCCTGAATTCAAATCCTAATGCTTTTCTCCACCCCACCACCCTAAAAGAGACTTCTAGTTTCAGTAAGCACTGAGGAAAGGACTTCAGGACTTTCTTACTATAATTTAAATGAATGCCGGGATATCTGAAGCTCACTTCTATGTGTTTTTAATCTCCTTTTTTATTCTTTAACAACTCAAACACAAAATGCAGGTCAGCCTATTTCTGATCAACAGATAATGACAGGTGGATTTTTAAAAAATGACATATCAAACTAGCAAAACATCCAAGATCTGAAATGGTTGGACTAGGTACCATAGTCAGAAGCATACATGGATTAGATCAATTTTGTGAATGTATTGCTGACTTGGGAATTGAGTGCAAGAACCCAAAGCATTCAATCCACCGAAAGGAAATGACTTTATTCAAGGAACAGAGCATATTGAGCAGCCTTCCAAGATGAATATGCCATCCTTTAAAAGAGAAAAGTGACAGACTTTGTCATCCCTGGCTGGTGTCAGGACAGTCTATTAGGGGTCCTGGAAGGGGAACAGTGATGATCTTTTTTTTTCTATCTTTTTCCCTAGCATGGAAGGTACCATGGTGAATCTCCCTGGAGTAGTGGCTCTGAAGAAGAAATACAAGGCTTACCTCTACATGGATGAGGCCCACAGTATTGGAACTGTGGGTCCCAGAGGTGGAGGTACCAGACAATACTACGGCCTGTCCTCTGATGATGTGGACGTATACATGGGCACATTCAGCAAGAGCTTTGGAGCCGCTGGAGGCTACATAGCTGGAAAAAAGGTAAGTAATAGGCCACTGGAAACCAATTAGAATCTGATCACCTTGGAGACACCACAGAAACCAGGGCCTCTTTGAATTTCATGAAAGCCTCAATTCAGTTCAGAATATGTCACCTAATGGCTGTACCCTTCCTTATAATAGGAATCCAGCCAGGTGAATCCAAGAGCACCTGGAGTGCCATCCAGTAATGAAAGAAAGAGCATGGCATGAGGAATGGAATAAGTAGTTATAATAAAAATGACACAGAAGAAAATTAACTGTATAGGGTAATGTCCAGAAAGTTGTGAAGAATGAATGCTATTCCTGTACACAGATGATAGGAAGTTTCATTTCGCTGTGAGGAAATAATGTATGCCATGCCACAGAGGTGATAAGGGCAGGAGAACCACATTCTGGTGGCTTTCTGTCTACTCAGGAAGCTGAGATTTAAGGATCAAGGCCCAAAGCCAGCCCAAGTAGAAAAGTCTGTGAGACGCATATGTAAAATTAATCACATAAAGCAGAAGGTGTGCTCCAATATTAGTGTGCCAGCCTTTAGAGGGGAAAAAAGAAAGCTAAGAGACAGGGCCAGAGCCCTGAGTTCAAGTTCAAGTACCTGAATTCTGGCAGTTCAGATAGTAAAAGAGGAGTCCTCTTGTCTCCTTAATTTTTCTACTCATTTTAGGTAGGTAATGACAAATTATAAAAATTATTGAAATTAACATTAATAGATATGAAGAAAGTGTATATAAAAAAGCCTATTTCAATCGGAGGTCTGTACCATTCATTCCTCCTACTCCACCTCTTTTTCTCCATCCCATTCATGTTACTCTGCAGTATTTAAACAGGCCACTAGATGGCATCAGAAATTGTGAGAGGTTGGCAGAGGCTCAGCCCATACTAGGAGGTGCTGCCTTACAAGAAACAGCAAGATGTAGGCAGTGTTCATGATGAAGAGGATGAACAGGAAGTGGCAAGGCTCTGAGGAAAATGCATGCCTGTGTCGTTGCTCGGTGATTTAAAACTCATGCAGACACACAGCTTAGACTGACAGAAAAATTGGTCTTCTTCCATGAGCCCATGGAGTAATATAATACATGCATCTTCTCTTCTGCATCTTTAAGTGTCAAAGTTAGGTTAACTCTAACTTATATGTAGTTTCAACTTAAGTCATATATTCCATCCTACTGAACTTTGGATAATTTTGTGAAGAATTTTCATTTTGAGTGTGTTTTAAACTATTCTTTTTAATTAAAAGGACTGAGATTAGGCTATCAGTGAAAGGGCCCCCCCCCCCAAGGCTGGTCCTGGGCCTTGAACTCTTGGCTTGGGCACTATCCCTAAGCCCCTTTTGCTCAAGGCTAGCATTTTGCTGTTTTGACTACAGCACCACTTCCAGCTTTTTCTGTGATTAATTAGAAAGTAAGAGTCTCACAGACTTTCCTGCCCAAGCTGACTACAAACCATGATCCTCAGATCTCATCCTCCTGAGTAGTTAGGATTACAGGTGTGAGCCATTGGCTTCCAGCTCTAAAAGTAAAGATTTTTTTCATATATTTTTATTGTAATTAATAGAAGGGTTACATTATATTCACCAGATAGAAGGTGTATTACTTCATATACATTGATACCCTTTCTCATGTCTTGGTCCCAATTTCCCTCCCCCCCACCCCTACCTCTCATCTTGTTTTCCCCCTTCCCTATCTGACTTCAAATAACCAAATACACATATATACAATATATCAGATAACCAGGTGAAATACTGTAACAATATGAGATAACCAAGGACAGCAAAAGCGATAATACATTAAGGACAACAATCACTCATTATATGGCTTTTGTTTCTATATCCTGGAGGTCCTTCCATTTAGCATCATACTATATGGCCTTATGTATCTAGGTTTTGTTCTATTACAAATCTCTGCTAGGAGACCCCAAGGTTTCTACTGATTATGACAAATGAGGGAAACCACTGAGCCTATGTTCCTTTGAGTCTGGCTTACTTCACTTAATATGATTTTTTCTAAGTCTTTCCATTTCCTTACAAATGGGGCGATGCCGTTCTTTCTGACAGCAGCATGGAATTTGGAAACATCTTCCCAGTTTTCTGTTTTAGTAATGAAAGTTGCAGAGTTCCAAAACATATACATGCATATATATTATATGGATAGGTGTCTATATAATCCTATGTACATGTATATATGTATATATCTTATGTACCTATGTATGCATTCATGTATATATATATTCACATATGTAAAACATGTGTTTTACATGTTTAGGTAGAAAACAATTTGGTTCGGTGCTAAGACCACCAAAAGTAGATATTTTGCTTTATCCTCAGGGTATCTCTCATAGTTTCCTCTCTGCCAATTAAGGCTCACTGCTTAGCTGCTACCACTGAGCCATACCTTTACTTCATTTTTTTTTTTTGGTCTGGTTAATTGGAGGTAAGACTCTCACAGAATTTCCTAACCAGGCTGACTTTGAAACATGATCCTCAGATTTCAGCCTTCTGAGTAGCTGGGATTATAATCATGATCCATCAGCACCCAGAGGTGGCTTCTTTTCTCTTAAGACTTAACAAGTTCCTCTTTTGCTGGCTAAGAGTTTGGAGCTGGTGTCAATATACTGTGAAGAGTCCACTTACGACACTCCAGCCTTTCTAGAATTTTCAGATAATTATGGCTCTCTGCCATAGCATTATGAATTCTTTTATTTTTATTGTCAATTTTTGTAATCCAATTTCTGAGATCATGTGGTCAACACTGGAGGCATTTAAGCATATATCCTGAGTCCTGTTGCCTGCCTGTTTTTCTACCCACTGATGTCTATAGCCCCTGTAGGCTGACAGAAAGACTTTCAAATAAATGAAGCAGAGGTTGCCTTCATGACTGATAGGTTGCAGGGCTGGAATTCTAGAGGAGGGAGGCCAACTTTGGGGATAATCATTAGCCTCCACAGTCTGTAAGCCAGGCATAGCAGGCCTCTTACAGAAGCCAGCTCTGCCCTGGTGTTCCCAGCCCTGGCTGTATTTAACAGCTCTTTGAAGTACATAGAGGTCATGCAACCAGGACCAAGATGTTTATTCGAACGCCTCCTGTTTGATTTCCTCCCAAAAATCCACCTTTGCCCTTGAACTCCAAGCCTATGGGCAAAAGAAAATAATCAGGGTTTTGAACTTACAAATGGACTTGGAAACCTCTAAACCACTCTGAACACAACCCAGGCTAGCCTCGCAAAAGACCAAAGGCAGCTCTTAGTTCATGGCTCATGGCACTCAATGGGGGATGAGGAAGGTAAGTCAGTAAGCCAGAACTGAGGCCTTCTGTAACATTTACCAGAACTTGCTTCCAGGGGCTGCATTTCTGAACCACACAAGTGAGTCAGCCTGCATCCACAAACTCAGATTCAGCACCAAGAAATAAATAATACTGTGGGGAATTGCCTTCATGTTAAAAGGAAGCTGTGCTATTCTGATGAGCTACTTCTTCAAACTAGGAATGTCTATGACTGAATTATGAAATTAGGAAAGGAAATGGGGAGAAGGGCCGTTGAGGATCAAAAGAGGCTTTGTATGTCTCATCAGTGATCCCCCCACACCCCCACAAACACGGGCTAAGGACATCATTAGACTTGTTTCTCAGATGTCATCCCTGTACTCACTTGTGCTTGCCAAAGACTCAGACTTCCTCCATCTCAGGCCCCCTAATAAGTCCTGACCCTGGGGCTTTTAAGAGAAGAATACATTCCATCTATGCTCTCAAAGAGCCCTACATCCCTCCAAAGAAATCAGAGTGATAGACATGATATATTTGAAGCTGTACTACTGATATTGACTTGAGTAGATCAAGAATTCTCCTCCACTTCTATTCAGAGAGTAAATGGAAGTGGAATGGATCTGTGCACTCCCAGAACCCCTCACCTTGCACCAAATAAAGTCTCTCTTGACTTGGTTTGGAGAGGTAATGAGTGCCATGCTAAAGGTAGTTGTTTGGGGGCCAGATTCTTTGTGTTTAAATTCTCATTACAAAACATTTTTTATGTCCTGGTGCCTCGTACCTATAATCCTAGCTACTCAGGAGGCTGAGATCTGAGGACCACAATTCAAAACTAGCCTAGGCAGAAAAGTCTGAGACTCATCTCCAATGAAACACTAGAAAACCAAAGTGGCACTGTGGCTTAAAGTGGTAGAGTACTAGCTTTGAGCAAGAAAGTTCAGGGACAGTGCCCTAGCCCTGAGCTTAAGCCCCCATGACTGACAAAATGTTAAACATAAAAATATTAGAATGGCTTTTGTAAAACCAAAGAGTTTTGCCAAAACTCTTTGTGATTCAGTTATTCCCATCTATAAAATAAGGATAAAAATAACACCTACCTCAGAATTATTATGGACCATAAGTTAACACATGAAATGGTCTTAAAATGAATCTTCAAGCCAAAGATAATTATCAGCTATAGTGTTAACTTCTAACTGAACTTTTCAGTCATTTAATCTATTATCAAATCTTGGCTATTCTTTTGTTTCAAATACCTCTTATTTTTTTACAAAAAAAAGGAAAATTCTTTTTATTTCTGTTACTCTACTAAGACTAGAAGAGAGCTGAGCTGAATGCCTTAGATTTGATGCCTGGGGCTGCCCAAGTTTAGAGTCACTGCCAAAGGAAAAGCTGGAGGAAAGACTCTAAAGAGTTTTGTATGCTGGCCCCATTTCTCACTTGTGTTCCCAGCTCTAAGTCTCTTGGAATTGGCAAACCATCAGCAATTGTCTCCAAATATGTTAAGGTGTTCTCAGGGTATCACTTTCCTAAGAAGCCTATAGGCTTTTACTACCTTCCATCCTTATAATGACTTTCACATACGTGTTACTGTTATATCTTATTTGGGGGGAAAGGAAAGCACAGGTATATTTAGAAACTTGCCCAGGGTTAAATCGAAAGCAGTAAGAAAAATAGTCCAGGATTTGAACCTAGTGATTGGTTTCCAGATCCTATGCTTCAAAAGATTCAGAGGGACCCTCCCTCCATCAAGGAGACAACTTCCCATTGGCTTGGTTCAGGGGTACTAGCTTCTACCCTCATTAATATCAATGGACTCCTCCATGCTTTGCCCACATCCCATCCTAATTATAGCACCTGTCAGTGCCTTTTACCTCCTCTGTCTCTCCAAATCATTCCCCTGGAACTACCCCTTCCATGAGAAAAGGTGCCTTGAAACTTGTGACCGTTCTATTGCCAGGATCTGGTGTGAAGTACTTGTTTTCAACATGAAAAAAAAGCCTGGATACTGCTAAAAGGCTGGCCATAAGGCTATGAAGGAAAATCTTCTCTGTGGTAATCTAGACTATCAACACATGCTCTTTGAAAGGCTCTGATTCCAGACTGAACTTGCTGAAGGTCATGTAGCTGATAACCTAAAGTTGGGCCATCATTACCATCATCTCTAGTACGGGGGGAAATTCCTTCAAGTATTTGATGTGCTTCATCAAAAACATGACATAAACAATTTTAATTAATGCATGGATAAGGGATTCCAGGAACTAGCCTGTGCCTCATTCTATCCTCTCTCCTCTCTCAAATTCATACACACACACACACACACACACACACACACACACACACAGAAGACATAATCCAGAACAAGTCTTTGATACATAGTTGGATGAAAGGGAAATAGGAAAAGAGGGAAAGGAAAGAAAGGAGGGAAAGTGTCTTGGAATGGGGCTCAGTGGTAGTGTTCTTGCCTAGCATGCACGAACCCCTGGGTTTGATTCTTCTATACTATATAAACAGAAAAAGCTGTAAGTGGTGCTGTGGCTCAAATGGTAGAGTGCTAACCTTGACCAAAAGAAACTCAGAGATGGTGCCAAGGCTTTGAGTTCAAGCCCAAGGCTGGCTTTAAAAAAAAAAAAAACAGGACAGGAGAAAACACTTAGAAAGAAAGAGAAGAAAGTGGAGGGAAAAAAATGAAAATAAACCAGGAGAAATCAGAGTAAAAATAAAGATAAAACAAAAGGAAAAATAAATAGAAAGGAAAAAATGATTAAATGAATAAATCATTTGACAGACAAAAGAAGAAGAAAGGGAGTCAACAAAGAAAAAGTGGAAGAGGAGATTTAGGAGGAAAGACACCCCTATGGGTCATATACAGTCAATACGTACAGTTGTCATCAGCTCATTAAATTTTCTAACCCTGAGCACCTCAGGCTTCAGGCTCTGATCCAGTACAGCCAATCCAAACATGCAGATACCATCTCTGACCAAGGCACAATCAGTTTATGTGATCTGGTTTAACTTTCCCCTAGTCAGGTTCAACATGTTTGAGTCTGTAGTCTCAAATGTCCCTTCCTATCCTCCAAATATGTGCCAGTTAGCTTTTGCTGTATAATAAGCTGGCTCAAAACATAGCAACCAAGCTGGCCACCAGTGGCTCAAGTCTGTAATTCTGGTTACTCAGGAGATCTGAGGATTACTGCTGAAAGCCAGCCCAGGCCGGATAGTCTGTGAAACTCTTACCTTCAATTAATAGTAGAAAAAGCTGTAAGTGGTATTGTAGTTCACGTGGTAGAGTGTTTGCCTTGAGCAAAAGGAGCCTTAAGACAATGCCCAGGCCCAGAATTCAAGCCTCAGCACAAAAAATAAACAACAACAAAATAGCAACCAAGCACTACCATTCAGTTAGCTCAATTTCTATACATAAATAATTTGGGCAGGACTCGGCTGAGCAGTTCTGGTTTCATCACAGCCTCAGCTGTGATGTCATTTCTCTACTCCATATGACTTTTGTCCTCCAGCAGGTTAGCTCAGGTTAGCTGAAGAGGGCCCTAAGAGAAAAGAAATACTCTAATTTGTAAGGCAGAGGCTCAAAAGTAGCATACCAAGCTGGGCACCAATGGCTCACACCTGTTGTTCTAGCAACTCAGAAGGCTGAGATGTGAGGATCAGAATTCTAAGCCAGCACAGGCAGGGAAAGCTGTGAGACTCCAATAAACTACTCAGGGCTGGGAGTTTTGCCTAGTGGTAGAGTGCTTGACTAGCATGCACAAAGGCCCGGGTTCGATTCCTCAGTACCACATACATAGAAAAAAAAAGCCAGAAGTAGTGCTGAGGCTCAAGTGGTAGAGCTCTAGCCTTGAGAAAATCTAAGGACAGTTCTCAGACTCTGAGCTCAAGCCCAGGATTGGCAAAAAAAAAAAAAAGCCAAAATTGGCACTGTGGCTCAAGTGGTAGAGCACCAACCTTGAGCAGAAGAGGCTAAGAAACAACACCCAGACTCTAAAGTCAGACCCCAGAAACAGAAAACAAAACAAAACACACACACACACACACACACACACACACACACACACACACACACACACACACACACACACAGAGACCATCATCATCTCTGCTGCTGCATTCTATTGCTCACAGGAAGGGATGTGGCCAGCCCATTCACCTACTTCTTGATGGGAAGAGGACCAAATTCAGATTGCAAAGATTCATGGATACATGGAATGGAAGAATTACAGCCTTTTTTTTTTGCAATCAAATATGCATGCTTTTCTTGCCTTCTTGTTTAAATTCATTTTGTTCTTCCAAGTTTTTCTTTTTAGTCTTTGATTTCTTTGAAATTTTATCATTTTCTCCTATCTCCTCCCTAGAACACTCCCTGTGGATTTCAACTAGCAGTAGCCTCTCTTCTTTGTCCATCTTACAACCCTGCTGCATGTGCTCATTCGCATGCATTTTGTTTTGCAGCATTAGATTTCTATGGGTATGATCACAAACAACATTCACATGGGTAGAAACAAAACCTGACATCCTTTTGGCAATTCTGTTTGCTAAGTCCTCCTGTGTGTGCACAATAGGTATTCAACAGATGTTTCAGAAATCATTTTTCCCTGATAAATATGGTTTTTGCTTTGAAGGCTTTAACTCCAAACTTGCAATGATCCACCCATGTATAGTTTGTAAGTTTTGAAGGAGAGTCTAAGCAAGAGGAAAGACAGAAAAAAAAAAACAAACCCTAAATAGGCCGGGAGTTTGGCCTAGTGGTAGAGTGCTTCCTAGACCAGGGTTCGATTCCTCGGTACCACATACATAGGAAAAAGCCGGAAATGGTGCTGAGGCTCAAGTGGTAGAGCCTTAGCCTTGAGAAAATCCAGGAACAGTGCTCAGGCCCTGAGCTCAAGCCCAGGACTGGCAAAAAAAAAAAAAAAACCCTAAATAAACATGTTAGTGATTCCCATGAAAGTCTGACTATTCATCATTTGAGCTGCTAGAAACAATTGTTTCTTTGTTTAGCATATGTGGAAATGGGGCTAGAGGTGACGATTTTCATGAATACCGAGATTTACTTCTTTCCTTTGGGATTACTCTTTAAGGCTCTTGTGGATCATGTACGGATACATTCCTACAGTACTACTTATGCTACCTCCATGAGCCCGCCAATAGCCGAACAGATCATCCAGTCCATGAAGTTTATCATGGGATATAATGGATCCACAGAAGGTAAGAGGTTCTAGGAAAAGCCTGCTTTCCTAGAACTTCCGTCAATGTCTTGCCTTCTCAAACACCCACCTTTACTTTTGAAAGCCAATTGGTAAATCACATTGAGAAATGTATAAGATAAACACGTAATAAGCAGGTGATAAATATGCTAGAGTAGGTGAGCAGAACATAACACAGAAGTCTTTTGTTAAAGCAAACTCTTCATAGGATGGGCATAATTGGATCATTCTGGGTGAACAATTATGTTAAAATGGAGTAAATTCCATGTTTACATGTCTGTGTGTGTGTGTATGTGTGTGTGCTGATATGCATGTATGGATGGGCATATGTGTGTTAGTGCATACATTGTGTGTGTGTGTGTGTGTATGTGTGTGTGTGTGTGTGTGTGTGTGTGTGTGTGTGTGTGTTTGCTCCAGTTTACTTGGGCTCTTTCCTGTGTTTTGTTAAGACCAAATTAGTTGATTTACTGTTCAATTTCTAAATGATCTTATGTCTAAGTACCCAGAAGTTAGATGGAGGAAATCTAATCCTGGCCACTTAATGTCACATGGAGACTTCTCATACAATAATTTCCCAACAACTTCCTTTCACTTAGCAATATTTTACTTACATGGAATGCTTTGCTTAGTATAAATGAACCAATTTTTTTTTTCCAAGGGGTCGTTGGGACTTTAATTCAGAGCCTCAGCACTGTCTTTAGCATTTTGCTCAAGGGTGGCCCTTACAATGTGAACCACACAGTTCTATTTCCATTTTAATTGGAGATACGGGCCTCATGGACTTTCCTGCCTAGGCTAGCTTCAAACTGTGATCATTAGATTTCAGCTTCCTGAGTAGGAAAGATTATGAGCTTGGTCCAGCAACAACATCCAGCCTAAATCATCTCTCTCCTCCTCCTCCTCCTCCTCCTCCTCCTCCTCCTCCTCCTCCTCCTCCTCCTCCTCCTCCTCCTGCTCCTCCTGCTTCTGCTTCTGCTTCTGCTTCTGCTTTTTTTGCTTCTGCTTCTGCTTCTTTTTCTTCTCTCCCAAGCCTCCTGGCATTCTCTTTCTATCTTTCCTCTCTGCTGGATGTCACAGAGTAAGAGCATAGCCATTGACTCCGCTGTTTGCTTCCAGGAAAGCTAGTGAGTATACTGAAAGTAACAAGTGATGATAACCCCAGAACTGCCCACTGGGCTACACAATCCTTGTGACACATCCCACCTCTCAGCTGGTTTGCTTGGCACATCCTTGTAAGCCAATTTTAGCAGGTCTGTAGGGAGAGCCTCCTTTCTCATTCAAAGCAGCAGAATATGTACTCACAAATGTGTTTTACCAGAAACCAGGTGAGGATCCTGAGTGTGAAAATCAATAATCTGAAATGCTCCAAAACACAAAATACGTTGCATGCTAATACTGTGCCATGAGTGGAAAATGCCTCAGTTGACTTCATGTGGTCAGACAGTCAACATGCGGCAGTATAAAAGTCTCCTGTGGCCTGTGCATATCCACTGTCCATGAAAAACAAATTTTGTGTTTAGGCTTGAGTCCGACTCAGTATCTCATTGTGTTTGTGTGTGTTAGCAAAATTCTGAATTTCAAGTGGTAAAGCACCACCTGTAAGCAAAAATGACAAGATAGCGTGCAATGTCCTGAGTTCAAGCCCCAATATAGATAAGTAAAAGAGAGAGGGAGGAAGGGAAGGAGGGAGGGAGGGAGGGAGGGAGGAAGAGAGGGAGGGAGGAAGGAAGGAAGGAAGGAAGGAAGGAAGGAAGGAAGGAGGGAGGGAGGGAGGGAGGGAAGGAGGGAAGGAGGGAGGGAGGAAGGGAGAGATGGAGGGACGGAGGGAGGGAGAGAGGGAGGAAGGAAGGAAGGTAGGAAGGAGGGAAGGAAGGAAGAGAGAGAGGGAAGGAGGAAGGGAGAGAGGGAGGGTGGGAGGGAGAGAGGGAGGAAGGAAGGAAGGAAGGAAGGAAGGAAGGAAGGAAGGAAGGAAGGAAGGAAGGGAGGGACGGAGGGAGGGAGAGAGGGAGGAAGGAAGGAAGGTAGGAAGGAGGGAAGGAAGGAAGAGAGGGAGGGAGGGAGGAAGGGAGAGAGGGAGGGTGGGAGGGAGAGGGAGGAAGGAAGGAAGGAAGGGAGGGAGGGAGGGAGGGAGGGAGGAAGGAAGGAAGGAAGGAAGGAAGGAAGGAAGGAAGGAAGGAAGGAAGGAAATAATTCAGATATGGGACTGCAGTGTGACTCTTGCAATGGTATAGCATTTGCCTATGAGGTTCAGAGTTCCACCTTCTAGCCCCATCACCACAAAAATCATAAACCAGTTGGATTTCCTAAAGTTATATTTTTTAGCCCTTCAATAACTTCTTCACATAAAATCAATTCATAGTTAAGCAAAAAAATCAAATAAATTGTTTCAGAATGCACCTTTTGGCCTTACTTTAATGATGAGCAACTAAGGAAAAAAGTAATTTGGGAAATTAGCTTAAACTTTACAAAATAGGTTTTTTAGAATTTATTAACATTGATTTTTACATCATTTCAAATGACATGTTAAACAAACAAGTATTCAAGATACAAAATAGTCCTTACTAAATCATTTTTTGTTTTTAACCAGTTCTGGGGTTCAAACTCAGGGCCTCATGGCTTGCTGAGCTGCCATTCTACCACTTGAAACATGCCCCTACTGCCCAGCATTTATTTCTGGCTATTTTGGAGATGGAGCCATGAATGTTTCCGCTTGAGCTGGTCTTAAACCTCAATACCCTGGATCTTAGCCTTCTGTACAGCTAAGATTATAGATGTGAGTTATCAATGCCTGGCTCACAACTGTTTCAAACTTTTTTAAAACAGTGGATTTCCATATTTGTGATTTTACAACCATTCTTTTCCCTCCTCTTGATTCGTTTCTGGATTTATCACTTGGACTCACTGTATTTATCTGACCACAACTGAAGATCAGCGGAGAGATTAATTCACTGTAAAGGCATAGTATGTGGTCCTTCTATCACCAATTTTTCTACCCCTGAGGTGGGAAATAGTCATCTTGGTTCTCTTTCTTAGCCTTATAATTAAAGAATTACTTGGTTATTGTTGTTAATCTCATAATTAAAGTCTCTCACTTTACTCCTCTTAAGAGGGAAACAAAAGGAAACTGAACGGTGAGTGCCTGATCTGTTTTCTTAGGGCCAAGACAGGCTAAATAGAAAGCCAGATAGGATAATTTCTTTTCAAGGAAATGAACAAAGGACACAGTAGAAAAGCAGATCCGCAGAACCATCCATCCAGTTTCAGGTGGTTCTGTCTGGCACCTCTTTTGAAGAAGTTAAAAGCACACAGTGAATGATCACATTGGCCTCCTTTGCAACAATGCCTGCTTAAATGAGCAGGTTGGAGGGTACTGCATTCATTTCTCTCTTTCTGCAGAGATAGGCAGACTCTCAGTGTAAACTTGCCCAGTGCTCAAAGGGATGCACTGTGTCTTGTTAGAACTGCCTAAAAGGATCTGAGAAAGAGGAGCCTGGCTCCAAGCCTTCACTCCAGCCCACTCCACTACAACTAGGATGGGAGCCTTTCAAGGCTTTGTTTCGGGTTTAGTTTGGGGAGCGATTGGCCAGATCTGTTCCTTGATGAATGTCTTCACTTTAATCTGCAATGCAAAGCCATATGCTTCAAAGAAAGGCAAGCTACAGGAATAAGGTCAGTGTTCCTTTGATGCCAAGGTTCAAAGATGAAATAGCAGTCCCAGCAAAATGACAATGTTTATGTACAAACAGCCACCTTTCCTTCACTGGTGAGGTTAATGTGCACAGGCTGAGAGTCTGCAGGCCGGGTGTGCATTCCATAGGCACCAAGCCCGTTTAATCTCCTGGCCTGTCATTCTGTAGAGGGCAAGGAGGCCCAAGTGGAGATTTGATTTCTTCAATCCTAACGAATATTGGGTGGTCCCTAACCACACCAATGCTGTAAGCTTTTTAAAAGAAAAAAAATGTGTCTTGAATTAATTTGCTGTTCTTCTGAGTGTCAAACTCATTGCTCAGCTTAATAAATATGTCACGACTCAACTTCCATCTTGCCAGCCACCCTGCTGGATTTCATGCCGCTATTTATACTAAATGCGATTATGGGATGTTTATCTCAAAGGATGGGGAGCTGGAAACCCCAGTGTGGTATCTGGAGAGATTGCTCAATAAATGAGATGACATTGAGAAAAATCCAGAAAGGTTGTGATACAGTTGTGTTCTTCATGTAAACATGGCAAAAGCCAGCCCAAGGGCTACGCTACAATATGGACTGTAGTCTATACCAAGAACACCCTTAAAGAAGGCATTGTCAACTGTTCTCTTGTTTTGTTAAATCCTTGAGGTGTATTTTCAATTCATCAGTTAGCATTGTTTTTCAGCTTCCAATCTTGACCCTGTCTTCCCACAACTCCTTTCCACAACTCTCAATAACCTTCCACTTCTTAGAAAAGGTAGGCGTTGCATTGCACAGATGATTACAGGGTGTGCTCTGTAGCTAGCCACGTGGGGGCCCACAGTGCCTGACCCACCATTTGCTCCAGGATTGGTAAACTGTGTGCCATCTCTCAACCTCAATTCCTTCACTGAAAATTGAGGTTATCTATGTCTCATACCTGTAAATACTTTGAATGCAGAAATGAAGGATAAAAGTTCAATGCCAAACTCAGAATAAAAAAAAAAGTTAGCAAGGCATTATCTTACAGAATAATTCTAATACAATGGCATATGCCTGTAATTTCAGTTACATGTGAGAAAGAGGTAGGATGATTCGAAAAAAGTTCAAGACTTAAAAATAAACAACAAAAATAAATAAATAAACAACAACAAAGATGGGAATGTGGCTCAAGTGCTAGAGCACTCAGTAAGAACAAGGATCTGAGTTCAAACCTAATATCAAAGAGGAAGAGAAGGAAGGAAAGAAGAAAGAAAGGGAGGGAGGGAAGGAAGGAGGGAGGGAAGGAAGGAGAAAGACAGAAAGATTGGGAGAGGGGAGGGAGAGAGAAAAAATGAAAGGATTCAATGGTGTGATATAGATAGGGAAGATTCCATAATGCTTGATACACAGTAAACACATTGGAAAGGCGCCATTATTTTCTACTTTCTTCCTTTCCTTCTCCAGATTTTCCAATAGCTTTTGCCCATCTTAGATTTTTTTTGCTATTAGTTCTTATGCCTACTCTACCAGCCAATCCTGCACAGAACTTCCTTTAACATATTTCCAGAATTTTATCACTTCCCATACCTCTATCACTACCCACATTACCTCTCACCTGACTACCTTTCTAAACATCCTCCTCATATCTGTGTTCACCCTTTTAAGATTTGTTCTCCACCCTTTATTATTTCTTTTTTATTTAATCATACAAATTGATGGAGTACAGTACATTAATTTGATACATATATCAGTGTGTCATAATCAAATTAAGGTAGTTAATATCTCCATCTTCTTAAACTTCATTCACATTTTGGTTAACATGTAATAATTGAACAAATTTATGAGATGGAGACACATATCTAAAGTATATTATGATCCATTCAGAGCACTTTCACATCCAGCTGTTTACCAAGACTTTGAGTTTAAAGCCTCAGAGCTCTCCTCTTCCAGTTACTCATAAAATATATAATAGAAGCCAGACACTAGTAGTTTGTACCTGTAATCCTGGTTACCTGGGAGGTCAAGATTTGAAGATGATAGTTCAAAGCCACCTAGCCAAGGAAGCCTATGAAACCCTGCATTTCTAATTAACTACCAAAATAACCAGAAGTGGAGCTATGATTTAAGTAGTAAAGGATAACTTTGAGTAGAGAAGTTCACAGGGTCCAAGCTCTAAATTCAAGCCCTAGGATTGGGTATTTCAGACTCTAGTCCCCACCTATTTTATTCCATAGAGAACACTTTTATCTAACTTCTCCTCTTCCTTTCCTCCTGTTCTTTTTAGCCTCACGTAATCACTGATGAACTGTTTTTGTAATATCCAAATGAGAGAAAACATGAAGTTTTTAAAAATCAAATTTAACTACTTGGATCTTCCTCTCAGTTCCCCATCTGACTGAGTATAAGACCCACACTATGGTCTTTGAGAATTTCAGGATTTTCCCTTCGATACTTCGCTATATTCATTCTCTGACTCAGGCTGCTGATAGCCACAGCACTCCTGAAGCAAGAAAACAGAAGCACCTCCAGCAGAAAGACCTCCAGCTAGTCTGCTAGCTAGAGTCCTAGAACTGCTCTTCTGACCAGGACCTTACAGGGTCTCATCTCTGCTCAGAATCAGCCTTCTGAAGAGCTCCCCTGCATAAACACCCACCTCCTCCTCATTTTCATTTTCCTCACTTTGCTTTCATTTTTATAAAATTATGAGCACTTGAAGATTCGTATATTCATTCCCTTCCCCTGTTCTCTTTCAGTAGTATGCAAACTCCAAGAGAAAAAGCTTTTTGTCTCTCTGTGGTATACCCAATCCTGGGCCAGACTGCAAGCATTGTTCTTAATAAATATTTATTTTAAGAGAGAATTCTTTCTTCCCCTCTTATCTCAGCAAATAAACAACTCTGGCTCTCTTTTTACATCTCTGTGCCTAATTCCTTCTTTCTAAAGATATCAGCCTTCTCCTCAGTCACAACCTTCTTTGTTTGCCTCTTCCTGAAAGTCTCCTTTCCCCTTCTTCCCCTTCTAACAGCCTCTGCCTTATCCCATCCAGCACAGTAAATCTCAGATCAGACTACCCTCCCTGTATGTCCTCTGTCCCTTTGCTCTGAGGACTCCTTTCTATGTTTGTTCCTCTTTCCCACTCTCCAGTTTCCTCTCTTGCCAAATTGCATCACCTACCTGCCACATTCTCTCTTTTATTTATTTATTTAGTGTATTTTTAAGTAGTTGTAAAAAAAAAAGAGTTGCCAGTCAACAAAGTAGTATATGAATGCAATGAATCTTGATCAATGTTACCCCTTCCATCTCTCCCAACCCCAACCCTTCTTTCAAAGCAGTCTTCTGGGCCAGGAGTTTGGCCTAGTGGTAGAGGGCTTACCTAGCATGCACAAAGAAGACCTGGTTTCGATTCCTCAGTACCACATACGTAGAAAAAAGCTGGAAGTGGTGCTGAGGCTCAAGAGGTAGAACTCTAGCCTTGAGAAAGTCCAAGGACAGTGCTCAGACCCTGAGCTCAAGCCCAGGACTGGCAAAAAAAAAAAAAGGCAGTCTTCCCTTAGCTAGGGACTTCTAGTGGGACTTTGTCTGATCTTTCTCTGAGTTCTTTCTATCCTCCTTCCCTCCTTTTCTGCCTCCCTCTGTCTCCCTTTGTCTCTCATCCCTTCTGCAGGACCTTTTTGTCTGCATTTGCCACAATCCCAGCCTCTGCTCTCTTTCTATATCCTTTACAGATGTCCTCCCCTGTTTCCTTTTTCTTTATATACAAATATAGTTTTGCATCAGAATCACTTAAGGGTTGGGTAAATAGCTTCAACCTCCATCTAAGATTTCTGGGTCAAATCCTTCCCATTGGGCACTAAAGGGATTAGGGATTTCTTATATCTACAAAGCATCCTATACCTACAATTGGCCCTTATCATTATGCCTGACTTGTAATGGACCATCAGTGTATATGTTCTAGTCAAATCAACATGAAATGTGTTAAGTCTTTGTTAGGTTCTGTGGCAGGTGCTGATAAAATATCTATTTGGGGCCTATTCTTATCATCACAAGACTTGAGCACAATTCCTGACTTCACACTTAGGCTCCCCTAGGTCATCCATGTCCTTGTAATTCTTGCCCCTGTCCATGTCTAGTTTTGCCTGTTGTACTGATAGGCTGATCTAATACTTTCATAGAAGGAATGCATTTCCCATGTCTCCACTCACCACCTCTTACTTCATAAAGATGGGAGAGCATGATGGAACAGAGAACAAGGCCGTGTCATTGTGCTGCTGTGCTTTTGAAAGGGTGGTTCCTGGACCAAGGGCCTCAACTTCCCCAGCATTCCCTGAGGCTAGGAGAACTGTGATGGGAAGCTCTAGGATTCAGGTGGGCAAGCTGTGTAAGCATTCTTCCAGGAGACTGTAACTTGGAAAAATGTTCTTCTATATAAAACTATGCTTTTATCTGTGGAGAGCGAAAGAAAAGTGATGATAGATTTTTGGCAAATACAGACAGAAGTCTAGGACTTCAAAATGAGGCAGAAGGAAAACTAGAAAAAAGCAAACAAAAATTGTTCTGATGTACTTCCATACACCCCTATTTACCACCTATAATCCTAGCTACTCAGGATGCTGAGATCTGAGGATATTGGTTCAGAGCCAGCAGGGGAACAACAGTCTGTGAGACTCTTATCTCCAACTAACCACCAGAAAATCAGAAGTGGTGATGTAGCTCAAAAGTGGGAGAGCGCTAGCCTTGATCTGAAGAGCTCAGCGATAATTCCTAGACCCAGAGTTCAAGCCCCACAAACTGAAAAAAAAAACAACAACAACTATGAAATGATAGTGTGGTATCATAGTGAATATGTGTCATCTCAGCTGTGTGGAAGGCAGAGAGTGGCAAAAGTATGGTTCTAGGCCAACTCTGCCCCCCATAAAGTCCACAAGATCCCCATTTCAATATAAAATGTTGGGTGAAGTGGTACACAACCATCGTTCTAGCTACAACAAAACATCAAACTAGATGACCTCAATCCAGACTTTCCTAAGCCAGATCCTATCTCAAAAAATAACTCAAGCTGGGTATGGTGGCTCACACCTGTAATCCTAGCTACTCAAGAGGCTGAGATCTGAGGATCAAGGTTCAAAGTCAGCCTGGGCACAAAAAGACCTAAGATTCTTATCTCCAGTTAACCCCTAGAAAACAGGGAAGTGGGGCTTGGCTCAAGGGTAGGGTGGTAGCCTTTAGCCAAAGAGCTCAGGAACAAGTGCCCAGGCTGAGTTCAAGCCCCATGACCCACAAAATAAATACAAAAATAACCCAAACACGAAGACTTAGAGGTATGACTCGAGTGGTAGCATACCTACCAAAGGAGCTCAGCACCCTGAGTTCAAACCCCAGCACTATCAAAATAGAGGAATAAAGAAAAGAAAAGGAGCTTCCTGATAGGCTAAGTGATGACATATTATGGGAATGACTTGTGGGCAACCATTTCATATTCATGACTTGAATAGCATGGCTTTTCCTATAATTATGTGGGATCTGTTCGGCTTTGCACTATAGTTGTCACCCTGCTTTCAGCTACACATCTTCCAGAGCTGGCTATTATAATTTTGATGTCATGGTATTGAAGTGATATGAACATTATTTCATCAGAAGATCATCTGCTCAACCAAATTGATCTGGCTATCTGACAAATTATGATACTTCTGCTTTTCTATTAGGATAAAATGGTAAGGACACATCTTTATCCAGTTCTTAGCTAGTTTCCTTGCTTCTAGATTTCAAATCTACAAATAGTTTACCTAAAGATCTAAACCTTTGGATCGTTTAATATTTTTGTGTAACATCAGTCTTACTGGCTATAGACAGGAATAATTGCCATGATTGATCTAAAATTAACTAGCCTGTGTTTAAATTTGGATTAGTCCATTGGCTTGCTCATTCCTTGCTTTCTTCATTCATTCATTCATAATTTCCCGAAAATGGCTGTAAGAAAACCTTACCTATGATTTAATAAGTATTCTTCCAGCTGTTTCAGCTAGTGGGATAATCACCAAATTTAAGAATCACAAAATTATGATTTGCCATCACATTTGATTTTTTTGGAAAAGTAATCCAGTGGCTAGGAATGATGATAGAAAGGAAAAGAGCAGTCCAAGTTTATTTTATTAGGAAAATAAATACAACATTCAAATTCCCAAGGTATAATATCTTATTTTGGTTGACTACACTTGCATGATTGCTATTTAAATTGAATGCATAAGTGACGAAGTTTGGAAAAATAGAATTTTCTTGCCTTTTCTCACAATCACATGGTGACCAAATGAATGACCCTATTTAGTGTAAATTTTAGCCACTTCTCTCTGGGCTTTTATACTTTCATAGGTGTGCTTGCAATCATCTTCCATCCAGAAGCCTCATATCCTTATTATCCCCCTTCTACCTGAACCTACAACAGCCATTTTTTAACCTCTTGAGCCTCTGTTTATTTCTAACACTATCTTGATGGCCAAGTCAGAAAATGACCCTTCTTTCCTCCAGTCTCCAACAGATTTTTTTTTTGCTCTTCCTATGTCAATCACACAGAAAGTAATGATTGCTTGTTTTTTTTAAATTTATTTTTAGTGTAAAGGTAATGTACAAAGGGGTTTTCATTACATAGGTCACTTAATGAACAAATTTCTTTCTTTTTGAAGTGTTTTCTCTCATTTTTTCCCTCCCGAGTCTCCTTCTTCCCCCAAGATTTTTGTTGTTGTTGGTTTCTGTTTTTCTTTTTTAGCCAGTCCTGGGCTTGGACTCAGGGCCTAAGCACTGTCCTTGGACTTTCTCAAGGCTAGAACTCTACCACTTGAGCCTCAGCACCACTTCCAGCTTTTTTCTATGTATGTGTTACCGAGGAATCGAACCCCTGTCTTTGTGCATGCTA
Organism: Megascapheus bottae; assembly: GCF_031878675.1. NCBI lineage: Eukaryota > Metazoa > Chordata > Mammalia > Rodentia > Geomyidae > Megascapheus > Megascapheus bottae. The sequence goes on along the minus strand of NC_143526.1, from coordinate 19,743,195 downwards.
GGCAAGCACTCTACCACTAGGCCAAACTCCTGGCCATCCCCCAAGTTTTTAACACAATGATAATGGGCCAAATATTTCAGCAGTGATACTCAGTAGATATTGTGTGATTACTTATTGATTTGTGCCTTAAGCATCAGATATGAGTGAATAATGAATGTTGGATTTAGAACTATGTAAATTTTCTGGACAGGCTTGTAATCGAAACACCATTTGAATGTATTTACAACAAGATTTCTTTCAAGGATGCCTGTAGGATTATTTTAGTTTACTTTATCGGTAGGTGCATGTGTGGGCCTAAATCTACATTCTTCTGATACACGAATGCATTTACATGATAATATTGAAGGATATGTCTAGACACTGTCAGATGTAGAACATGAATAATCAGGATAATTCAAGCCAATGTTACTCAAATGACAGAAACAAAACTGGACTTTTTCCTTTAATTTTCTGGGCAATTAGCTGAATCCTTCACTTAAGGCTTCCTGTGGAGATACCATTTAAAATGCAAAGTGCATTTGACATTTTTACACACAGTAATCAGCAAGGACTAAGCACCAGCTAAGTCTCTCTGTCCAAGCAACCACATTATTTCTAAAATAGAGGATGGTGGGTGGATCTTAACGCATCCAACGTGCCATTTCCTTCTCCCTCCTTCTTCTCCCCCAACTTAATGAATATTTGCACATAGGATAATTTTCAATCCAGAAACTCCATGTTTTCATGGCAATATTTGGTGACTCATAATGAGAGGCTTAGAAACTAAAGCTGGTATAGAAAAAAAAAACCTTTAGGAATTTGAAGTCCTGATAGCTTTTCATAATATCTTTTTGTAGTGAATTGGGATCAGTTAAAATATATTATTTGCTGAAACATGTAAGTCCTAACATATCAACTGGCTTAACATGGAAGAAAGTACTTTTTCCTCATATAGTCTCAAACAGGTGTTCTTGTTGGGCCAAGAACTGAGGTTGCTTGTGTTTGTGCTTCTTCTAGTTTCACATTCATCTTATAAAAATTGCTGCAAAAAATGGACACAGTGTTTTTATACGACATGAGGTGTGCATTGCATTTTCATCCAAATTCTATTGGTCATAATTCATATTGTCTTTGTCTAACCTCAAAAGAGCTTGAGTATTAAAGTTGACATAGGAGGAAATTAGTCTGATAAATAGGTAATTTGTCTTAGTCCAGGATCTATTTCTTTGCAATGGACATATAAGAAGATAAACATACATACATATACACACACAAACATGTTAGACTTATTTTTCCATCCTTTTCTACGTAGTAATAAACACTTGACTTGGAGTAGAATAAAAGAAGCTAAGAATTGTTTTAAAAAAAGAAGCTACAGGATTAAAGTTCAATCTCTTTATTTGAGACTCTCAAGGATGTTAGTCTGGCTTATACGACAATTGCTTCTGGTTTCTTTTTCACAGACTTCAGTCCCATCTCATGGAACCTTTTGGTATCAGTATCATTATGTTACTAAATTCCCCAATGTATACTTTCCGGAGGCATGAAATAAACCTGAAGATAAGATGCTTCCCCAGAGGAAATTTAAGTGATATAAAATTGGAAAAAGCTCTGGGATTCAAACCAGAAAAGAGGAGAATGTACATTTTGGAAATAATAACATACAAACATCAGGACTTTTTTGGAAAGGAGATAAAATGTAAATTGAAATTTTAAAAAATGAACAGTTAACTAAATTAGAGGGGTTTATTCTGAGTCAGCACTAACTCACTCCGTTCTCCTAAAACTATTCTGGGGGGTGCAGATGAAGAGGGAGATAATACCCTTGAAGAGGGATCAGCCTTCAATGTCCATACATTAACACCCCAGCCCCTGATTCACTGAGCTGAACAATCACAAGAAGAGTCAAAATTCTGAGCCCAGAGAAAGAAAGGAAACTGGAGACTCCATATCAAGATTTAGCCAATATGGATATGAGATCCTGACAGACAGCAAAGTAAGTTTTGTACCTTCTTTGAGAAGCACCCAAAGCTGTCTGCTACTACTGTGCTATTCACGTGAACAAGTTCACATCTGCTCATTCATCTGTACCATATCTAGCTTCTCCAAATCTTACATTTTGGGATTTTATTCAGTTATTAAGAGAAACAGCTGAACAGCAAGAGTAGTTTAAGAAACTTCATTTTTAACTCATTTTACTTGCTTTCTATTAAAAAAAGACAAAGGGTTGTAAAAAAGAAAAAAACACCATTCTGTTCTGAATATATTTCCTGTAAAAAGAAAACACAAAACACAATCACTCCTCATTCCGAAATCATTTTTGTATAGATTATTTTATGTATCCTGGTCCTTTTAGAAAATTTATCATGAAATTGTCAGATGAAGTACTGACCCTGTTGTTAACCCAAAGAGGACTTGGAGAAAGTGGCAACTAGATCCTTCCAGCTGTGACCTTTAACCTTTGATCTGTTCCTTGGAACAGGGCACACATATTTTTACACTTGAGTTTGATAGGTTCGAAAAACAGAAGTGTATAAGTGGGAAGATTTAGGGCTCTGAGCAGGAGAAAGAAAGGAGTGCATTGCTTGACAGCAAGTAGCCCTCAAGAGAGGATTTTTCTCACTTTCCTGTCTTTTGTTTTGTGTTTGACATGAGATACAGTCACAAACTTCTTTCATCCCAGAAGTTGCCGAGTGTGTGTCCACACGCGCGCACATGAGGGTGTGAAAGTTTCTTGGCAAAGGTTATAAGCTATGCTTATCGAATGGCATGGTCACATTTATCTTGTGTATTATTGGCATTATTACAAACAGTCACTCTTTCCTAGATGTTCTCTTCCTCCTAGGCAGAAGAAATGATGAAAGGTAAAAGGGGGCTTGTGACCAAAGACCTAAAACTGCAAGAATTCAACACACATTTTTCAAAGGTCCTGTCATGTTTCTCATTGTCCAAGAGGAGAGTTCAGCAAATACAAAACCTCCTTCTTACCATTTTTTTTTCTTCCTGACAAACTCAACAACAATATGTTTGTTTTGTCCTGTTGGAGGTCCTTTGATGAATACAAGAGGCATTGACAGAGAATCCCAACCCCCAAATTCACTGTGTGAGGGTGCTGGCACTCAGGGCCTTTGTTGAGGCAGGAACTAGCTGGTGCTTCCTAAATATACTTGCCACTTGGTTACCAGCTGGAGACTCCGAAAGAGACAGAGGGCATGGCGTGCTGCGTTTTCTAAATGGTTTCAGGCCACTGGCATTTCAGCAATAGCTAATACAAAACAGATGTCAGGTGCTACGCTCCACTGGCTTTCAACTGAGGGCCTGCCTTCGTCCATGATTAATCACCTGTGCTGGGGGGTAAAAAAGTTCTACCTGGTCTTTTTGTGTGTGCAGACCTAAGGTCAGGGTTAGCAATCAAGGTGGCAGATACTGTATTGCCGACCTATGGCTGCTTAGGTCAACATGGATTTGTCCAGTAAATGCAAAATTAGCCTGTAAACCAAAGTCTCTGGAGTAGGAGGGACCATTTGCTTAATTGTACAGAAATGGCCAGCTAAACTCTTTCAGAAATTTCTATCCCTTCCTTTACTTCCTCTTGAGTGAACCAGCAGTAGAATTTTAGAGCAGCCAAGTGAATTCTACACTCTCTTAAAAAGGAGTCCTTTAAAAAAAAAGTCCCTTTTAAGAGTATAAAGACAATGTTGTTTTCTTTTAAGATGGCATAGGGGCTACTTCCTTCCATCCATCCCACAAGCAAGATATCCGTTTACACCATAAGTTGTACTGGAAGGTTCCTTTTCACAATTTGTCTCAACTCTGAGCTGGGGGAGTGGTACTATGACACACATGGAATTCCACACTAGTTCAGTACATCTAAAGTAGGAGAGAGCATCATTTTCCACAGGGTAGAGAAGCTGGTGTTACATATTAGTCTTTGTGTTTATCCATCATGGACTCATTTCTAAATAAGCGGGGGGGGGGGGAGAAAAATCACTGAGTCCCAACTCTGGCTTGGAGATTTTTGTTGAGAAAACCAGTTCCCTCCTCAGCCAAACAGCTGGGGAGGATTAAGCAGGTGGATTTATGCCTGGAGAAGGCCAGTGAGTATGTTTATATTAGAGGGCATGTATTAGCTTTCTATTTCTGCATAACAAAGTACCACAAACCGAGGCTTAAAACAATAGTCGTGTATTATGGGGTTGCTTGTGTTAGGAGTCTGGGCTTGGTCTGTTCTTTGCTTGTGCTCTATAAGGCTAAAAATTCAGGTGCTCACAGAGGTCTTTTCCTGTGGGGGGGGGGGTCCCCAGGTTCACATGATTGCAACTGAATTCGATGCTGTAGTGTTGTAGGATGGAGGTACCCCTTTCTTTGCAGTCAGGCAAGGCTGTTCTCAGCTGCTAGTCACCTGCTTCCTACACATTTGACTTCTTAAAGCCAGGCATGGAGAATCTTCCTCACATCAAAAGCCCCCTGTCTCTCCTTGAATCTCTTTCTTGGAGCAGAGCCCAGTCCCCTCTAAGAGCTTACTGGATTAAGCCATAACAACTGATAAATGTCTCCAGAGTTTTTAGCATTTTGTAAAATAGAAGTCATTCACATGGTTAGAATGCCCTGTGATAATCTGCATCAGCTTGAGCATGGAAGATGAAAGGTGTTTGGATGAACACTCAATTCTGGGAAATGGAAATATATTTGGGCATGTCCCTGGCACTACCCAAGGGTAGCTGGATAGGCACAATGGCATGAACTCTGGGGCCAGCCTTAGATAGCAAATCCAAATCAAGTCATCAGGTTTGAGTCCACATGAATGATTTTAATATTTGGGAGCCATGTCATCTTTTCACTTGAAATGTGAATGGAAGTCCATTGCATAAAACACATTTTCTTAATGGAGTAGGTATATAATAGTATGAAATGGATATTATTATTATTGTCATTATTTCCTGCCAAGTTCCAGGAAGATTTATTAAGATATACTTGATTTTGAACCAATCTTTTAACCTCTGGCTGTGATACTGTTGTTGTAAGTGCCAAAGTGCGTAGATGGGGGTGTGGGCAGAGCATCTTCAGTATACCACTTCCTAGCGAACACTTTGGAATCCCAAGGTTTTATTTATGTAGATGGCCACCCCCAATAAAGCTTCCTGGTGAGCACCTCCAGTCTTCCAGCATCTTAGTAGCCTTCAAAGGAACTCCATTAACATGTTTCCTTAATCCCGGACCTGTCCTTTGCCTCAGACAATTATTGACATCTCCTTGGCCACTTAGAATATTGCCACCCCTCTGGCTGTCTAGCTTTTATTCCCATCTCCAGCTTTCTCTTATCTGAATCCACACATTATAGCTTATAAGCTTTTATCTTTCTACAACCCATCAGAATGTACTACTCTCTTTCTCCATTACTCACCCAAAAGTTTCACTCAGAGTGGCACTTATGGATCCCACTGGTCCAATTCTCTTCATCCTTTCCAAGGCTGTAGCTCCAACATGCTAGGCAAGTGATCATTCAACCACCTGGAACTTCCACTGAAAATACATGCAAAAGACATGAACTTCTGTCTCTGCTCCAATTTCCCAGAGCACTTATTTCATGAGGCATTTGACTTTCAACATTCTGTTATAATTACATAAGGTTTTCTAGTTTATCAGCCTCTTGAAAATAGTACTTTCTTTCTTTAGTTCTCCAGTAAATAGAGCAGTCACTTGCATGCATCAGGCCCTAAATAAACAGATGTTGAATTGATCATCCTTCCCCAAAGTCCTGAGAAATATGTGGAGCCATTATTGCTGTCACTTCTACTTATTAGATTAATAAAATGAAGTTTGAAGACAGTAAGTTGCTCATCTTCATAAGAAAATGGGGGGCCGGGAGTTTGGCCTAGTGGTAGAGTGCTTGTCTAGCATGCATGAAGACCCAGGTTCAATTTCTTTTTTTTTATTATATTTTGTATTGTAATTAATAAAAGGGTTACATGATATTTGCCAGATAGAAGGTGCATTAATTCACATACATTGATACCCTTTCACATGTCTTGGTACCCATTACCCTCCCTACCCCCCCACCCCCCGTCTTGGTCCTTAATGTACTATGTTATCTCTCATCTCCTTTGCTGTCCCTTGTTACAGAATCTCACTTTGTTATCTGATATATTGAATTTATTTGTATTTGATTATTTGAAATTTGATAGGGAAGGGGGGAAAACCCAGGTTCAATTTCTCAGTACCACATATACACAGAAAAAACCAGAAATCATGCTGTGGCTCAAGTGGTAGAGCTCTAGCCTTGAGAAAGCCCAAGGACAGTGCTCAGGCCCTGAGTTCAAGGCCCAGGACTGGCAAAAAAAAAAAAGAAGAAAAGAAAGAAAAAGGGTAAATGGACTTCTCTTATTAGGTCACAAAAAATTTTAATTGTTCTCTACTGCAACTGTTACAGTTAATTACATTTTAGTGAATTGATGAACTCAGTATACTTTGTGACTTTGAGCTCAGGAGGCAAGATCATGGTTCAAAGCCAGGTCAGGAAAGTCCATGAGACTCTTTTTTCCAATTTCCCACCAAAAGCGAGAAGTGGAACTGAAACTCAAGTGGTAGAAAAGTGACTTGAAGCAAAAAGGCTCAAGGACAATGCTCATACCCTGAGTTCAAGCCCCAAGACAAACACACACACACACACACACACACACACACACACACAGAGAGAGAGAGAGAGAGAGAGAGAGAGAGAGAGAGAGAGAGAGAGAGAGAGAGAGTCAATCTCAAACTCTCTAGAACAGACTCTCTGCAAAGTAAAAATTTTAAATTTCAATAGGCTTCACTGTGCCCATCTGCCTAAGTATCACTGATTTAAGTTCTGGCCTAATGGTTCATATTTATAATCCCAGCTACTGATGAAATAAAGACAATGGTATTGTAGTTCAAAGCCAACCTGAGAAACAAATTAAGGAAATCCCATTTCAACCAAGTACTTGAATGTAGTAGTATGAATCTGCTCTCTCAACTATAAGGGACATCTAAGTAAGAGGAACACAGTATGAGCCCCAGTCAAAATGCAAGTGATCCTGGCTGAAAAAAATAACCTAAAGCAAAATAGACTGGATGGCATGGTTCAAGTGGTAGAACACCTGGCAGGCCCTGAGTTTTTAAATCCCAGGACCAAAAGAAAAACCATTGACTTACAAGGATTCCCAGAGCCTCATTACTTCCTTTGTTTAAAATGTCATAGTGACTTGTCAACACTCATCCATTTAAAAACAATGAGCATTAAATTGTATCATTCATTCCATTGGTAGTTGTGAGACAGTACAATGGAAATGTCTGCACCTTTCTTAATGCACTTATTTCCCAATTTATATTACTCAAAATACACTTTTCTTCCACCATAAGTAACTGACCTAAGTAATTGACCATAATTGACCAGTCTTCCATATGCAATGTGAGAAGTTTTATGTGTGTAGTATGTATGTGGATATGGATATATATACATATTCGTATGCATATATATGTATATATATCCATGAATCATGGGATCCATGCACCTTAGTGAATGATACTCTTCATTTTTACGAAGAACAGACTTTGATTATCTAATAAGCCCAGCCAATGTCCAAATAATCTGGGTGATACCTTCCTGGTTTCCAAGCCTGTTAAGGGGTCCAGAACACCACAACAGCTAAAGACTAGAATGTCTTCAGAGTCCTCGAAATCAGGCCATGCAGGCAGCTGGTCAACCCTACATCCAAGCCTGCTTGCTCCTGGGTGCATTCCACAACAGCCCAGATAGCCCTTGGCACATGTGCATATGACTATAAAATCTGCTGTAACCTTGGAATCCCAACATCAAAAGGGACAGCCTCCGTGCCTGATAAAAATGTGTACAGCTCTCAGCAAACCACTCCAAACACTGTTGTCTCCACCCCACTGGGAAGCTCATCACTGCTAATGTGATTCTTATGGTTCTTGCCACTCTGCAGCCTCTTGATCTTCACTGAGATCTTTCTGCCCCTGAGTGTGTTGGAAACAAAATGTCTTGTCTGGTGTCCAGTGCTTAAAATAACAGACGCTGGGTTCCTGTTGCCACATCAAAACTTTACTGACAGGTTTTTCCCAATCATCTCCCATCCATGGCTGTGCCAGTGGGGAGCAGTCAGGGGAACAGGACAGGAAGAGAAGGGAGGAAGAGGCATTCTTATAGCCCTGTGGGCATTCTTGAATATCAGTTTCTTTTCCCTGGGTTAATATTTTTCAGAAAATGTTTCATGGGAAGATATTTTCCATCTTCAGTGACAAGGACCTCACTTTTTTTCAATGTAACACTGCCTAGGAATGTGTTTGAAATTGTGCAGCCTGTATTTTGACAGTGGCAGTATGGTAAATACTTTAAGAAAAGAATGAGCAATATGCGTTTTAGTATGTCTACATTTAAGCTTAGGAAATAATAAGTTACCCCTTGGCATCTGGGCAAATACATGCTTCTTCTGTTTGAAAGTGAGAGTGGCACTGTTTTGGTCCACAAACCTATCACATCTCTCTTTTCTTCCTCAATCTTACAGAGGGAAATGTGTTTCTTCCCCCCCCCCTCTCCTTTTTTCTTTTTTGCGTACCAATCCTTTCATGGGGAAGAAATTTTCTTTCTTTAAGGAGCATCATTCTGGTACTTTTCACTATTCATAATTTCTTCTGGCCCTCTGGGAGACTGAGTTGTCCCAAACATATTTTTGGAAACGCCAACAGACCATTGTTTTTATTAGGGGACTGCAATGCTTTGTAGTAAGATGCTTTGTGTTTTATTTGTTTTCCTTCCTCTGCCCCAGCTGTTTTTGTTTTAACAGCATTGGAGGGAAGGTTAAAGTATCCATGGCCTCTGTTAACCTAGCCCATCTCTCAAGCCTGGCAGGCTAGAAATCTGAACAGAGGGAACAGCAGGTGACAAGCAGGTCGTGTGCAGGCCCAGGCCTGGTGGGTTAATCTCCCTTTCTATCTACCCTCATGAAAGTCATGAGGGAGAGATCATGTTATTGATCTCCACTTGAACGAGCTCTTTGGAGCAGGTAGGTCTTAGAGAGAGGTAGGAGGACAGATCACCCCTATAAAATATACTCTCGGAGAGCCCAAACACTCAGGCGATCACACCAAATAAGAGTTCATAGTGGTCCAGTCTTTGTTTTCCATATCCAACCAAGGCATGCAGCTCAGACAGAATAGGATCAGGTACCGCCTAAGAGCATGCATAGCTCTTAGAGATGATGAAAATGATGGCAATTTCTGACATTCTCCACTCTGCTGGCTTATGTGTCATGAAAGCAGAAGTTCATGCCCAGTCACATTCCCAGAGATCCCCATTTCAATTGGTCTGGAAGGAAGCCTGCACATGGGATTCTGCCAGCTTCTGTAGTTGATTCAGAGACCATATTTGAAGGTCCTGAAAGCTATGACCCACTGAAAAGAAGATGGAAAGATTTCTTGAGTCTTTCTAAGATGCCAGCAACAAAGCTGAGCACCCTTCTCTACATTAATTTCTTTATTTCTCCTAATTGTCATATGAGAGATAACAATGGTAGCCCACTTAGCTCCAAATCTCTCTCTCTCTCCCTCTCTCTCTCTCTCTCTCTCTCTCTCTCCCTCTCTCTCTCTCTCTCTCCCTCCCTCCCTCCCTCCCTCCCTCCCTCCCTCTCTCTCTCTCTCTCTCTCTCTCTCTCTCTCTCTCTCTCTCTCTCTCTCTCTCTCTCTCTCTCTCTCTTTCTCTCTTTCTGTGTGTGTGTGTGTGCACACTGTGTTTTGAACTCAGAGCCTCACAGTAGGCAAAGACTATACCCTCTTACCCATCCCTCCATTCTTCAAGTCTACTCCTCAACTCAACACTCAATCCAGAATTTGGCAGAAGAAGCACTTTGCAAATCTCCAGAAGCTTACATAAGAAACCATGGCACTCACTTAATTCTGTTAGTAGAGAGCTTCCCTGTGGGAAGAAAAATCAGCTTGAATAGAGACATTTAGCATTTCATAAGGGATTTCTCTGTCATGCCCAGTATTCTTAGTCACCAGCTTCCAGACCCCCTGTGGACACACCTCTGCAAAAACATCACAACAAAAACACGAACATTTTTACTGCTTTTACAAAGCAGTCTTCCAGCAAGGATCTCAATGTACAATGTAATTAATAAAATCACCCACATCCTGTCTAGATGAGTAGTGTTTTATATGAACAAATTCCCCTCTGCCCCCAGGCCCTTTGTGAGAATACAAATGTTTCCAATTTTGAGGAGGGAGCAATAGAATAATTGAAAGGAACTGTATCTTGGCCAACATTTATAGAGACCTATATGAGAAGACATGGAGACCGCAAAGTGTATTATAATGGCTTGTTCACCGTGCTGTGCTAATAACTGTTTCAAAGATAGGAAAGACAAGGCAAGAATAAACCATTCAGTCCTTATAAGTCAGATAATCCTAGAACTGGTGTTACCATCTGTTTGGCCAAGTTACCAAAGGATCTAGAAGTGGGGAAGTGATGACAATTGCTGATGACCCGGTTACCTGGGTTGATCAAGGCAGAGGGGACAGACGGGGCCAATTAAGTAGCTGGGAAGTCCAATGATAGATGAGTCATTATGTTTGCAAGTGCAAAGATAATGCCACTGGGAAAAGCAATTTAAGTCAATTGTGCACTTCCAGGCCAGGAAATCCTTCTAGTCTTTAAGGGAGAACATTTAGAAATCAACAGGCCCAGTCTGATGAAGTCATCTGTTCATCGTACAGTTAATGATCAACATAAAGAGCCAAGCACATGGGGTACAAGCCATATGGAATACATTTTGGTGGCTAGGATATGTATCTCTGCCTCATTTTCAGTCACCTTCGTAACACATTTTTACCACAGTCTCTTCTCTTTCTTGTTCCCCTCCTTTTATATTCTTAGGTTAATGAGGACCAACTTTCACTGTATGAATAAATATTTTTAAATTTAAGCAACTACTTTTCTCCCCTAATTCCTAGTTTTGTACATCAGGTGGTCTGTTCTTGATACAGAGATATGTTTCCACAGGACATGCTGTCACAGAAGAGTTTATTTTGAAGAGTAAGGGGAGGCGTAGGTTGGAAGGATACATGAGAATGTTGAAAGGGGTGTCATGGATCAAGATGTAGTGTATTCAGAAACTTCTTCGTTAAATGGAAACTCCTTTGGAGCAACTCCTTTGATAATTTAATTTAGCAATTGAATGTTTCTTTCTCTTTGTTTCGCTTCCTCTCTCTCTCTCTCTCTCTCTCTTCTCTCTCTCTCTCTCTCTCTCTCTCTCTCTCTCTCTATCCCTCAGTATTCTAGTTTTGTTTTCCTTTTAGATTTGCCTTCTTTATCCTAGTTATTAGTGCTAAATTCTTCAGTCTCTATAGGCTCTTTAGTCTCACATCTCTTCTTTATCTGACCTCATTTTGTTTCATATTGAACCACAATTGCCTGGCTCTCAGTCATTTGTTTCTCCTCCCATCAAATAGCACTATCATGTTCTCTCCTCTATGTGGTATACTTCTCTCTGGCTCTTTTCTAATCAATAAACTAGTGTAAACTTCTATAACACCACATAGCATATCTTTACAGTGCTCATCAAAGTTCTCATTTTATATTATTAGGTCAATATAAATCAGCCCACTAGACTATAAGCCTTTTTTCGGTTTCTGTATTTTCTCTTCCTATTGTGACCATCTAGTTCATATACTACCAGCCTCTCTTCTTCATATGTTGCCACAGCTTCTACCAGCCCATGCCTCAGTCTGTCTTCCAATTTCTGCCATTACTACCAACTGTTAGTTTTCACATCCATACTCTGTTAGCAAGGGGATCTGATTGATTCAACTTACATTTATTTTGTCTTTGTTGAGGTTCCTGTTACAGACTACTTCATAGTTCCCTTGTAGAAATGGATATCTCTTATGTCAAGGACATCCTCCATCCATTGTCTGTGGCCAGGATGGTGGAATTGAGAGGTTACTTTTCCTGAGAAAGTACATAAACTAGATACAGTCTCGATCACAATCAAGCTGCTGGAATCTAGCAATGTTGGGGAAAGATCTTCCTTGAGAACTGGGGTTTGATGAAGAGTTATAACAGCAAACACGTATGTAAATTAGAGCACTCAGTATTGCACTCTTTGGTTGTTATTCTATTCAACTTTCTCTCCATTCCTCTATATTATTAACACAATTATGATATAGAAGTCTAATTCATTGGGACCTGATGATCAAAATAAAGCTTTGAAAGGAAAATATGAAGTATTTGTAGAATGACTGAGCCCATCACTCAATATAGTGGAGACTGGCTTTGTTTACTTGATCACCCTTACTCCTTGATTACAGATATCTAAAATGGAGGGGGCTTGCCAGGTTCTTTCTTTAGCAGGCCTTAGATTTTAATCATTGATATTTTAATCATTGACTCAACCTCATACAACATCAGACTACTAAAGACTTTCTCAGCCTTTAGCCTCTCAATTCTGTCTACTAGAAAAACAATGTCATAATTATGATATGAACAGCTGACAGAGATGAGAGTTTCATTAACTTTGAGATAAGATGGCCATATCTATTACCGGGATACAGCACTATGGTATACTATTGCTTGATTGAATTTCAACTTGGCTGCCTAGAAACTTCATGAACTTAAGGTATCTGGATTTCTCTCACTTGTAACATAAGATTATGGTATTTTCCCTATTAAAGTGGTTGTGATACTAAATGTCAAGTACTTATAACAGTGGTGAAATTATACATATATAGTATATATATATATATATATACATGGATTGTAATCATTTTTGTTATCACTGCTGTCCTTTAGGCCCCTGAACAAATTATTGTCCACTTTTATTACATATTGTCCACTGTTAGTACATTTGCTTGTAGGCAACAGAAGAGGAAGCTTGCTAATAGAGAAGTTCCAATGGCATTCTAATTTATGCCTGGCTAGACCCTGAATGGCTTGTGCCTAAGCTTTCATCTTAGCTGACATCATTCTCAAGCAGGCTCCTGTCACACGGTGACAAAAGATGTAGTTTGAGGATTTGCTTGTCTTACTTTTTCCATGGTTGGAACTGAAAGTCTGTCTCAGGTTACATTCCATCCTTGAACCAATAATCAGGAAGACAGAGTAAGAGTATTCTAATTAGCCAAACAGGAGCCTCATGCTACCTGTGCAGCCAAAAAAGAAGGTTGAGATGAACTTTACTGAAATGTCATGGTTTGATGGAGAAAAGTTCCTGAAAAGAGTTATAGTTCAACCTTTTGTGAAGGCACAGTCTGGGGCCAACTTTGGAGGACCAGAAAACACAATTAAGATATTCACAGAAAAGTTAGGCCTTTTTGTATTTTGAGAATTATGAACATCCCTGGTGATGATGTTCAAAACACTGGATAACTTCTACAACAGCTTCTCTGTCACTTTTGAATGAATGTCTAGCCAATCAGTATGGAGGTCAGCTTCAAGAAACTACATGACTGTAGCAATCAATAACAGTATATCAAATTCAAAAGGACAGACATGCTCGATTCTACTCATTCTCATTTGAGAATGGACTCATAACTCTTCCTACCCACTTACAGGCAGGCCTAGAGTGAGCAGTGTCCTCAGAGTTCTCGTTCTTTGTTCCTTTTATCATCTCATGTGTGACCCTGACACCAGGACACTCATTTGGGACAGAGGAGATGCTTTTGATCTTGAAGCACCAATAACCTTGAAATGAACATGCATGCATTGCTTTCTCTTTTATTTTGGGCCAATGCCTTTTTTTCCTTGCTAAATGCTTCACAAAACAACCCTGGTGTCAGCCAGACTCAGATGGGATAAATTGTCCTTTGATTGGAGACTTACATGAGGAGAAATTTAGTGTGTGTGTGTGTGTGTGTGTGTGTGTGTGTGTGTGTGTGATACTCTTTTCTCCTCCAGGTGTTTACAGTACCTACACAGTATCCAAACATAATAGATACCTCTTTGCCTCCCGCCGGCCTTGCAGCCAATCTCGGCTTTAGTTATCTACAATACCTAGCACATCATGTGTTTTAGGGACAATGCCCACACTGGTTCACTAGGGAGATTGTTTTTTCCTCGGACCACACTTTCCCAGCTACCATGCAAGCCTATTGAAAGATGAAGAAATATTTTGCCAAATTAACCTGAACTCTGTTGTTGTTATTGTTGTTGAATTTCCCGATGGGGAATCGACAGATTGCGTGTGGTCTCCTTTCAGGTCAGCGGAGACTACGGGAACTTCACAGCAATGCAAAATACTTTCGACAGAGACTGAAGGATATGGGATTCATTACCTATGGCAGTAACCAGTCCCCTGTTGTCCCAGTGCTCCTCTACATGCCTAGTAAAATATCGTAAGTGCGCGATGTCTCTTAGATTTATGCCTAAAACCCTGGGCAACCTGACTATGATTATGCTTTCGACACTATGAGACCTTGCTATACAGAAATTGCATTATACGCATGAAAGCAGAAACTCAAGTTTAGAGTTCATTTGTACAACTTCTCAGAACTCAGCTGCCAACCATCTATTAGGTTTCATATATATATATATACACATATAAATACATATAATATGTTTTATAGAAAACTTCTTTCCCTGGCACCATTCTCAAACTCTAGAAACTGAGAGAAAAAGAAATTACTCAGTGAAAGTAAAGATGACCCAAGTCTCCTTCTGAGTCCAGACCTTTCTTTCTCATAAAAAGTTCTGAACTCCATCTCTCCTAACATTATTGACAGAACAACCAGGTTCTGTCACTTCTCACACTGAACTGTCACGGCCATTCTCAGAAGAAAGTATTCTCATATTCAGTGCAAAGAAGTTGAAGCTAAGAGCAGTTTAAAATAATTTGCCAATAGTCATACAGAGTTCATTCTCTTAAAATGAAATTTTAATGCCTCTTCTATAAGCCTTTTGGGGTGTTTTCCACCGATGGAAACTGAAATTGATAGAAACAACTTTAGGAAGTGGAAAAATAACTTTTCTTGGTACAGAATATATAATTTCCAGTAAGAACCATTCTTGATCCTTTAAGAGACTAATTTCTTTTAAGAAGGAACTTAACTAAAATATTTCTAAACATAAAATGTGTACTGTTTGGCTGGGAACCAATGGCTTATACCTGTAATCCTAGCAACTCAGGAGGCTGAGATCTGAAGATCACAGTCCAAAGCCAGCCTGGGCAGGAAAGTCTGTGAGACTCTTATCTCTAATTAACCAACAGAAAACCAGAAGTAGCACTATGACTCAAAGTGGTAGAGCAATAGACTTGAGCTGAAGAGCTCAGTGACAGTGCCCAGGCCCAGAGTTCAACCAGCGCCCCCCCACCCCAACCCCTACTGACCAAAAAAAAAAAAAAAAAAGATGTGTACTGGCATCCTTGAGTAATCACATGGCAGGATCTAATAGTTACCCAACATTTCTTTGGTCCTAGCGATTGTAAACTTCCTTCAGCAGAATCCCATTGCTGGAACTTTCCGTTTGACCATCTGACCATCTGAGCAGGTTGACAGAATATTTGCTGAGCTGAAAAGCACTAGTGGAAAGTTGGGCCCCTAAACTTGAGAACTCAGCAAGAGTGGGACATTCCCAAAAGACTGGTTCTTCAAAGCATGCTTTTGTGTAATTGCAACACAGCAAAGTAACAAGCAATTAAAGGACACACATGAGCAGTTTCCCATGGTACATTATTACTACCCATTGGCCCTTTGTTCATGGATATGCTCTTGAAGACAAGTCGCTGAGCAACCAAGAAACAGCACACACTTAACTTTTCTATGGTAATGGAAGAAAGGAAGATGACAGTGCTGGTTCTAAGTAGCAGCTAATCTAAAACCCATTATCATCTGAATTTAGAAATCACCAAAACATAGGCACACATTTATTCAAAGAGGCTAGGCAAATACTATACTCTGGAAGGAATACTCTAAATTTAGCTCATGTCTACTTCATGCCTTATCATTTAGCCCAAAAGAAGATGCTAAAAATGAACTTGTACAGGAATGTAGTGCTTAATACTGTAAGGGTGGTAAGAAAGAACGGGCTATATTTTGATGATAGAAACTAGTATGGGGTGCAGAGGGACAGTACTTGAGTTTAACTCCATAGCTCTCACGTGTTAGGCCAGTGCTCTACCACTTAAACCATGCCTCCAGCCCCAGAATCAGAGGTTTATTTTACAGGTTGGAAAAATGAACTAACCCAACTGGGAGATTACATGAATAGTAAAACATGACGCTTGTTTTCAATCATTAAATTTATTTACATCAGTTAATATACACATTATATATACATATTATATAATATATACCTATTAAAATATATCAATACACTCAATATGTATATGCTGTTGAAATCAAGTTAAACATACTTGCCTTCTCAAGTATTTATTATTTCTTTGTGGTGAAAAGAATCCTTTCTTCTAGATTTCTTTTTATTCAGGTTTTGCTTTTATTTTTGTTTTTAGTTAGACTCTCATATATTAACCCAGACTGGACTCAAGCTCCAATCCTATCCAATCTTTACACTCCAACTAGCTACAATTATTGTCATTGGCCACCACACCGAGATCGTCTCTGTAACTTTTTTCTATACTCTCCCTACTGTACAGTTGTAGACCAGAATTTCAAATGCATTTCAATACAAGAATTCGCTAATACATTTTTCCTTTCACTTCTCAGTGAGAGGTGGAGTATCAAAAAAGAATTTTGATTTAGCCTGTCCCTATCTAGGAAAACTTAGACAAGTGGTTCAACCCTCCACAGTTCCCATTTTTCTCATGTATAACATGAAATATAATAATGCCAGCTTCCTAAAATTATTGGGAAGATCCAACAGAATAAAGTCCCTATAGCTTTTGGCACAGTGCCTTCTACAAAAACTACTTAGTATTCAAGGCCTTATTTTTAGTACTACCAGTATATATGAAGCACTTAGCTAGGTTCAGACCATTGTTAGTAGTACTACTAATTTTCTGCCAATGGTCACTGTTGCCAATGCAACTGAAAACAAGGTTGTACTCAGTAGTTGCTTGATTCTCCCAAATAATTATTACAATCTTGAGGACATTAATTTTTTTAAAAAACAACAACAGCAAAACAGAACTCCCAGAAAAGTATCAGGGAAACCCTGTCATCAACTGAGTGTACCAAGGGGCCTGCATTGGGCACTGATGAAGTGTATGAGACTGTTCCTTCCAACTTACCATTGTCAGGTGAAGCTAACATTGATTTACCCTGATTCTATGCTAAATAAAGCCATTTTCTCCCTAGTGATCACCCAGTGGAAGCTGGATATTCATCCCTAATTTATAAACAAAGTTGCTAAAACTTATAATGGTCAAAACTACTTTCAAAGGCTCACAAAAGTTGTAGGAGGCAGGGTGTTTGCCTCCTAAACTCAAGCTCTTTTCAGCTTTAAAACAGAGGAGAAACATCCACATCTAATTGAAGTAACACAGAGTATGCTTTTAACTTTCTGAATGTCATCTTTGGTGATTCAAAAGATACATTACTATGACAGAAAAAAAAGAAAAAAAATATCTGTTTGGGTTACCAGAGTAAACTAACAGCAGGTTACTTAGAAAGGGTAGCGCCATCTTTGGCTGGCAGGAGTTGCTGGCCAGAGTTTACTGTGGTGTTTTGTTTCTTTCGATCTCCCAGTATAGAAGCATGTTTTCCATTTATACACTTAAAAATTATGCTATTAAAAATTATGATTTCTTCTTGAGTTGCTGGTGGCTCACATTTGTAATCCTGGCTACAAAGCAACCTGGGATCTGAGGATTGTGTTTCAAAGCTAGCTCATGCATCATAGTCTGGGAGACTTGTACCAGCAATTAAACACCAAAAAGTTGTAAGTGAACCTGTGGCTCAAATGGCCTTGAATGAAAAAGCTTAAGAGGCCCTAAATTCAGGCCCTATACTCAAGCCCCAATACTGGCACACACTAAATAAATTTTGATGCAATTAAAAATTGTGATTTCATTCTATTTTCACATATATAAAATGCAAAGATAGTCTCCTGCCAATTATCCTTTTGGACAAAGTCGTTATAACTATCTGCCCTATAACTCTCTGTGGAGTTCAGTATAATCTGCTATCTACCATAACAGAAATATATTAAAGTTACAATGTGGTTCAGGGCTTCTATTTTCTTCCATGATCCTTGCCATGCGCTAAGAAGATTGTAGTACCCAAGATGTGACTTTGCATGAGGGATGATGCTGACACTTTTATTAATTTTATTTTACAGAGTTGAGTTTCATCTGGCCTCTGCCAGTTCTAATTTGCTTTTTTGGGGGGTGGGGGTGACACAAACACAGAGGCTGATTATGTGAAATGTTCAGTGCAATCATACGCATTAACTGAGAGATGCTAGCTGTTGTCGTGTAACTTAAACTCAGCCATGCTCCAGGGAGGCCCCAGATTCACTTAATGAATCAAGTCATGTATTTTGCTCTGCATTCTTTGGCAAAACTCGCTTCCTTTGGTACAAAGGGAAACCTTCAGACAGTGGAAATGGTGTTTGGGGAGCCCCTGAAAACTGGCCGGAGACCATGAGTCAGGTGGTTTGTACTCAAGCAATAAAAGCACTTGACTTGTCTCTCAGACAATTTGGAGCTCTCATCCTGTGCAGCTCTGTGGGCAACCTTCCATAGGGTGATCAAGAAAGACAAAAGAACAGAGCCTGTTTTCAAGCTTTCTCAGCTAGAAAGATTCATCGCCTTCTAACCTTCCTGGTGGAAATCAAAGTGAATCTTGCCTTTGCCTGAGCCAGGGACTGGGGAGCTGTGTGTTTCATAGATCTTCCAGTCTCCATGGCTTCATGTGATAACTTGTGTTCTGCATGAAGCAACCCAAAGGCAGACTGCTAAACAGTCAGACAAATAAATGAATGGCTGGTCCAAAATTCTTCCTGAGTTATATGTAGAGAAAGGTTCCTGTGGGTCTGTCAGCTCCCAGCCTAAAATAATACACCAGCAACCTCTTAATGCTAAGAACGGATTTGAGACATTTACTCCACTTACGGCTAGAGCCACTCAGTAATTAAGGTTTCCTGCAGTGACCAACAGAGCCCAAAGGGGGAAAAGACACACTTAGGAGTACATACTTTTTTTTTTTATCTGACCTCGGTTCTCAGCATAAGCAATTTAAAGACCTTGAGTTTAATAATCTGGAATCATTATTGGGCTAAGTCTTTGTAAAAAAAAAAAAAGCTAGAAGGATGAAAGAAAGGAATCATAACTTCTGAAGTTTTACTTCTTACTTTGCACCAAAGAGCCTTATAGTTATATGACTTCTGTCTGTGAGCTGCATCTGCCCTTGAGTTGCTCTTAAATACACATATTTCTTTTTCTGCCTCCACCAAGACCGGAATATTCCTAGTATAAAGTTTTACGCATGTAGATTTGTATTTAAGGTATGTTCTGTCTCATAATTAGACTCGGTTGGATTTTTAAATTTTTATTTCTAGGAAGACTACAAAAGAGAAAGTTTATGTCAATGCAGAACTCTTAAGCCTCACTTATCTATCAGCACTTCCTGCTCAACGTCAGTGACTCAGCACACATCTAATCAGTGTATCAAGGCCCATTAGGCCACACATTCAGTAATAGGGGACATTGAGTGACTACTCATTTCTTTGTCAACTGAATTTGATAGAGTTTAGTGACTTTAATGATCTATCGTAAAAAAAAAAAAAGTTGATTAGTCAAGCACTGGTGGCTCATGCCTGTTATCCTAGCTACTCAAGAGGCTGAGAGCTGAGAATTGCATTTAGAAAGCAGCTCAGGCAGGAAAGTCTGTAAGACTCTTATCTCCACTAAAACTACCAAAAAAGCCAGAAATGGAGTGGGGTTATATTGATCAAATAGTAGAACACTAGCCTTGAACAGTCACAGCCAGAACCCAGGCCCAGAGTTCTAGCTCCAGGTCCAGCAAAAGCAAAATAAAAGTAATAATAGCAAGGAAATAACAGCAATAATGAGTTGATTAGCTGTGATCCTATTTTTTTGGCAGGATATTTAAATCTGCTTTCTTTCAGTTAAACTCTTTTTCTTTTTTATGCTTTTCCCTAGAGCTTTTGCAAGGCTTCTGTTAGAGAAAAACATCGGTGTGGTTGTTGTTGGATTTCCAGCCACTCCACTCACACAAGCTCGGGCTCGGTTCTGCTTGTCATCTTTACATACCCGAGAGATATTAGACAAGGTGAGTGCCCCACAGCCCTAGGCAAGAGTTTTCTGTTTTGGTCATTTTGAGCAAACTTTGGGGATCTCTGTATTTCTTTTGTGTAGCTCAGGACGAATGAAACTCACTGCTGGAGAAACAAGAGTATCCAATCATGTGATGAGCTCAAAAAGAAACAAAAAAAAATGATTTTAGTGAAGAACTGAGTCGAGTCAGGACTGTGGTTTCATAATAAGATTAAATGGCTGGGGACAATGTCTCATGCCTGTAATCCCAGCTATTCTGGGAGATGTAGATTGGTGTGATAACAATTTCAAGGCAAGCTCCCAGGCAAACTGCTAGCAAGACTTCATCTCGACCAATAAAGGAGATGTGACAATGCATGACTCTAAACCCAGACATGCGGGAAATTAAGGAATTAAGTTCCAAGTTAGAGGCTGGCACGGGCCAAGAAAGTGTGATACACTCTCCGAAAAATATTCTAAAGGCAAAAAGATTTGGAAGCATGGCTCAAGTGAAAGAGTACATGTGTATCAAGTATGAGTTCCTGAATTCAAACTCCTATAACCACCAAAAAGAAAAAAAAAGGGTTAAGTTGTCAAATACTGTGCTAATTACTCATTCTGAATTGCAAAGATTAATCTTACATGCTATCTTAGTATCCTTAGTATTAACTGCCATGTATGCTTCATATCCATGAGAGTTTTCATAATAAAATACTTCTCAACTCAGGAATATGTTAGAAAGCCAACATGAACAGATCTATAGGATATCACCCAGACCCAAGGTAGATACCTTTTCAAAACAGCATTTGATTGTTCCTTGATTTTGAAATGTTATATAAATGAATCATATTGGACAATTAGGCCATCTCAAGCACCTGGGGTTAGTGAAACTATCTTATAATGTGGATGCAGTTTTATAAACACATGTCTAACATGTGCAAACACTACAGCAAAAACAAAAAACAACAACAACAAATTCCAGGAGGAAACTAAACATTGAAGGCTCACATCTATAATCCCACTCAGGAGGCTGATCTGAGGATCCCAGTTCAAAGCTAGCCAGGGCAGGAATGTTCATAAGACATTTACTTCCAATTAACTACCAGAAGTAGAGAAGTAGTTCAAAGCAATAGAGTGCTAACCTGAGCACAAAAGCTCAGGGACAGCACCAGCCCCATGACCAAATATTTTTTAAAAGTCCAAAGGTAATAGAGAATACCAGACAGAATAAATTAGTCATGAAAAGATAATACAGAACAATGTGGAAACTATCATGGGACCGAGTCAAAAGAAAATGATTATAGGGCATCATTCGAAGTTTATGATCAGTAGAGCAGAGCAATCATGTCACCATAAGATATAGATGAGAAGTAAGACCTAAAATAGAATTACTTGAATAAAAACAGAAATGACAAAGCTAATGGCATCAATAACAAAAGGAAATGAGTCTAGGACTCTATGGTCTTTATGAAGTTTACCATTAACTTGGAAGTTTAAAGACAACTGATAGAATGTCATTACAGGTGTTGGAAGCCGTTGATGAACTGGGTGATCTCCTGAATGTGAGATACTCCCGGCAAAAGAGCCCTGCACTCACGGATGGAACAAGCTTTGATGACGATGAGGAGAGCTCTGAGGAGATGAGTTTTGAACTTGAAGATTAAGGTTCCTGGTCCTCAAAATAAAAAATAAAGGCCTTGCCAGAAAGACCTTCCCCCATGCTCGCTCTATAAGGAATATAAACAGATTTCTCTTCTCTTCTAAGGACAATTTTGTTTTCCAGGCCAATCTAATTGAACTGAGGGAGTGATTGTTGTGTTTTTAATGTCTCTTGCAACTTTAGAAACAAAAAAATATATAGTTACATGTTTAAAATGCTCCTCTCTCAAATGCCTGCTGTAAATACACACACACACACAAATACACACACACTATTATTAAAATATTTTGAATGGCAATAAGCCTATATTTTCACTGCTTCTGTGCAGCATCCTTGGTCTGGACCCTTTTCAGGAGTTCCAACCAAATGAAAGGATTTTGATTTCCAGTTCAGCAACCTCTCAATGGGTTTACTGATTCCATTTGCATACGTGGATGAAGGTGGTAGAGAGACTCTGATTTCCTTGTTCTCTCAATAAAGTAGCAGCTACATTTCATCTGTATCATGAGAAGTTCCAGGAAGGAGGGGACAGAATAGTTACCTCTACCATTTGCCACATTTGGACTTTTTCCAAAGCCAAGTGTCAAAAGACACAGTTAGTGTTTGTAGGGGGTGACCAGACCTAGCCAGCAGCAGCTAGAGACATCTTTGAAGGAAATTTTCCTTTTCCTCATGCTGTTCTCCTGTGGTTTTACAACTGAACTGTTGAGGGTTGGAAAATTCAAGAATTTTATTCCATAAAGAAAGGGACTGAATGAAAGCACAAATCTGAAATGGTAAAATAAAAACAAGCTCAAAAGACGTTAATGTCATTCAGAGTGAAAATGTAGCATAGGAAGCCTTTATTATTTTAAGGAATAGGTTGTCATGTTCCTATTGAATTCTGAGTAAAAGGAAAGATTCAGTTTTCCTTTAGTACTGTCTCCCTAGTTTACACTTGAAGAAAGTATAGATTCAAGAGGACAAGCAGATTCTGTCACCTATAAGATTGTCATGCCATGTGAGTCAGCTACGTAATACTGTTACTTTGAATACTGTATTTTTAATTAATTTTATTTAAATTTTATTTAAATAATGTATTTTATTTAAATAATACAGTTATTTGGATTTGGCCAAAAGTGGTCTTGTACACTTTGAGAAAATTGCTTGTAATTCTCTCATCTCTCTCTGACTTCTTTATCTTTCACTTTCTCTCTCTCTGTCGCTTTATCTGTCTCTCTCTCTCTGACTCCATCTCTGTCTCTGTCTCTGTCTCTCTTTCTCTCACACACACACACATACATGCAAGCACACACACATATATGCCTGCACACACACATACACAGATGTGCACACACACACACAATATAAACACAAACTTCTCAGAAAAATTAGGACTTTGCTAATTGGTTCTAGTTGGTATGGAAAAAGCCAAGGAAAAAACCTTATCTTTAACAAGCTCCCAGATGGTGCCCAGACTTGGAAACTCTAAAGAGCAGTGGTGACCTTTTAGCCAAGCTTCTGTAACAGTTCGAATGAGTTACAGAACATTCCACTCCATCAAATGACACTATAAACAAATCACTTCAAGAGAGGTTTGGCTTTGTGTGACACAGATGGGCCGAAGCTTTCATGCTGGGCACTGAGACAGAAATTCAACCCACAGGGTGGGATGGAGCAATATACCCTGATGCTCAAAGGTTGTACAAGGAAAAGGTGATCGGCATGGAAATCTTTTTTTATAACTTATAATTCCCTCAGTAGGCACATCAAGAATCAAAGTGATGATGTTCCTTATGACTGGCTAAAACGAAAAGAATACTGTGAAGTTGGAGTAGGAAAAAGAATGAGTTCTGAATTTCACTGGCCCTAACAAATGACTGATATTTTTTGCCAGTCCTGGGCCATGAACTCAGGGCCTGGGCACTGTCCTTGGACTTTCTCAAGGCTAGAACTCTACCACTTGAGCCACAGCACCACTTCTCGCTTTTTCTAAGTATGTGGTACTGAGGAATCACACCCAGGTCTTCATGCATGCTAGGCAAGCACTCTACCACTGGGCCAAACTCCCAGCCCCAAATGACTGGATTTGATTGCATGATTCCAGCTCCTCTCAGTCAACTGATAGGACAGTATCTATTCAAAGAAATTGTAGTCCTGTGAAACAAGAGATACACATCTTTCCTCTTTACTACACGTACTTAACTGAAGTTGCTTTTGGTTAATTGCCTAAAATTCATAGATATCTGGAGTTCTATAATTGTAAACATGACATAAAGAAGGCGGATAGACATCTAAATCTTTCCCAAAGTAAAGCAAATAATAAACATCCCCCGTGTTTACTGAATTTGTCTATTATTTTTACATATTTTAACCCCTTATCTTTTAATTCCCTTGGTGGACAAGTTTCTTCTTCAGGAAGAGTGCTCATCCCTCCTACTTGCATTGAACTTGAGTCCAGTTTTTCATGAAGAATAAATCACTTACTTGTCTGACAGGTGTAACAGAGTGAGGGTTTATAATTTTATGTAAAGGTTTGTCAAGAATTCTGGGTGACTTCTTACATTCTTTTACACAAGAAAAAAAACACTTACTTTTTTCAAAATCAGTTCTGAATATACATGTAGAAGAACAACTATGATCCAATTCTTCTTAAGTACATTAGAAGAAATTAACTCCACAAAGCCAGTTATAATAGTAAACTTGATTCATGTAGAACCAAGTTAGCTAGGAGGATGAATTGTGAGAATATTTTTATAAGAAATAATTTTCTATTACTAGGCTGAGAAGACTTTGATTTCATTTTGATAGGGATTACTGAGTCTTGATAAAACTATATCCAAGCTCAGATCAGGTGAGATGGAGACTTTTCTAACAAAGCAACAATTATGCATCTCCCAACCCACTTGTTTGCATGCATGAACATGCACACGCACGTGTGCACACTCACACTCACATACATGTGTACACACACACACACACACACACACATTCACTTTTCCTTAACAAAGGAAGCAAGAGTTTAAAGCCATGGAGATGAAAATCTCATTGGATGATGGAGAGATGGAAGATAATTGTTCCAGAAAGCAACCTTCAAGGAAATAGAAGACAAAGGATGATTGTGGCGAAGATGTATTTTCATAGGAAGGAAATAGCATGGTCTCATTTGTAAACTTAACATGAAATAAAAATGTCATTGATGTTTGGCCATATTGCTTTTCAGGATGTCCTGATCAACAGACTACAGCTTTGAAGAGTTACTATGCCCCATGACATCAAATAGCTGTGGATTTCCTGGGTGCTTCTAAAATACAATAAATCTGAGAGACACTAATAGACCTCTTGGTAGATCAGTTGTCACTAAAACAATACAGCAGAAACTTTGTTCTGATTTTTGTGGAAATTTAGGAGTGATAAAGTGAAATATATTTGTGCTATGGCTACTCTTTCCTCTTCACTGGAATATTTCTTCCAATTTTCAAAGTAACTTCTTTTTCTACACAAAATAAAGGCAACAATGAAGAATAGCTTGCAATATAGTTGGATGAAATTCTTTCTCCACTTTTGTAATATTCCTTACAAGATGTCTCTTTACCAGATAGATAGATAGATAGATAGATAGATAGATAGATAGTTTCTTTAAATGTGATGTTTTGTCTCTTCCCCTACCTTTAACAAAATGTCAACCTCTTATTTCTTATTCATGATAGTTTTTTTTTTTTGCCAGTCCTGGGCTTGAGCTCAGGGCCTGAGCACTGTCCTTGGGCTTTCTCAAGGCTAGAGCTCTACCACTTGAGCCACAGCACCACTTGTGGCTTTTTTCTATGTATGTGGTACTGAGGAATTGAACCCGGTTCTTTGTGCATGCTAGGCAAGCACTCTACCACTAGGCCAAACTCCCAGCCCTCATGATAGTTCTTTAGTAGAGTAGAATTCTCAACATTTTTTCAAACATACAAGGTTCCTCTGTATTGCCAGAGATGTCAAACATATAAATGGCTTACTCTGATTTTAATCTCCTAAGTTCTGATGATGACACTTGAAACTCTTTTGAATGAAAGCTTCGATTTATAGCAATAATAACAATTGTAATAATAGCAATGTTAATATCATCTGGCAAATTCTTTGAACTTTTCCCTTAGCCTCTAAACATTGCAAACCATATATTTGAAGTCTATTCTCCGAGAACACCCTACCCAGTATGCAGTGTTTAGAAAGTTAAGTGCCATGGTCAATTATATTAAGACATTGCCTTATAATGCTGTAACATACTCTGTGTAGCATATACGTGTGTACACGTGTTTGTGATGTCTATGTTTTATTGAAATACTTGGGATGGCCAATTTAACCTTGCCTATAAATCTTAGTTTCTTAAACAAATTAATTAATCATCAAAATTGACGACGGGAAAAAATTCAATGATTTTGTATCAATTTTGTTTAGATTTTCTTGGGGTCAGGAATGGCACTATATTGGAGGAAGACTGAGGTAAACATTTGCATTCAGGAATTTTCCTGGGAATGATTGGTAAAAAAAGTCATTATTTTAAAGGTGATTTTCAGTGTTAGATAAGTCAGGTAATGAATACATTGCTTTTTGAATAGTTACCCTTTCCCTTGCTTCCTCCCAGCTTTTCCCTCCCATTCCCCGCCCCCCCAAAAATTTGTATAGTTCCAGATTTAAATTTTCATGAGACTCAATCATGCACATCTCTTTCCATGATTCATTCAGTGATATCACTTGAGTAACTTGGGTAGAAGTCTTGTCACCTGGACTATAGTGTTTGGAAACTGCCAAACATTTAAGGATCTAGGCAACTGGCTGTAAAACATTTATGGGTACATCACTGAGCTTACATAGACTAGTAGAATGACTAGGTTAAGGAATAGAGATTGAAGTATGGTATAATTCTAACAAACCCTTAGTCAATTCCATGGGGAACTGTGCAACTGGGTGAACATTTAGAATTAGACCAAAATGAGAAAGCAAATTAGACTTTATGTCCTCCGGCACTTATGAGTCTGAAATGTAAGGATGTGTTCGTTTGTTCTTTCTTCCAATTTCCTTTGTAAAAAAATGACATCAGGGGGCCAGGAATTTGGCCTAGTGGTAGAGTGCTTGCCTAGCATACACAAATGATTTGATTCCTCGCTACCACATACATAGAAAAAAGCCAGAAGTGGTGCTGAGACTCAAGTGGTAAAGCTCTATCCTTGAGAAAATCCAAGGACAGTGCTCAGGCCCTGAGCTCAAGCGCAGAACTGGTTAAAAAAAAAATGACATCAGAATAACAAAGGCATCAGGATGAATCCAAGGTTAACCTTTCCTTTTTCTATCTCATAGCCCATATGTGAAATCCCTTGGAAATCACTATAAATAGTCTCAAGTTTGTATATGGTATCTTTTAGACAATACTAATTGTTCATTGCTTAAAATGTGCCAGAAACTCTGCTGAGAACTGCAGAACACTGTCTTGTGGATACTCTTGTGGAGATTAATAGGGGCTTTTTGGGAGTTAACTATTCCTACCAGGATTAGCAGAGTAGGAAGAAGACTTCCAAGCCTCTAAGGTTGCACTGTTCTTTCTTGGTTTGCTTATTCTCTCCTTACCAAATAAACTTTCTTAAAATGTCACTTCAGCTAAAATTTGCATATGAGCAGAAGTCATCTATATAGATGATACATAGATCATATATATATATATGTATCATACATATATGAGAACAAGTCAAATCAGTATTCATTCTGAAAACATAGATGCTCATGCCAGTATGGACCTAAGAGAATTTGTTATTCCCATTCTTCTCGCATCCATTGGTCCCATTAAGAGGCTGAAAATCTGACATTTACAGGATCAACTGTTCTCTGAACTTAACACAGACAGATATCAATAAAATGCCCAACAACAAAAAGTCAGAATAGAAGGACAAAGAGGATTTTTTTTTGGGGGGGGGTCTTGCTGCATGAAATAGTGTTCCCTTTTATTCAGGCCAGATGCTAATTTTATATCAAAAATATTGATTGAAGGGACTAGTGATTTTGGCTCTCACCCAAGTTTATTCAGGATCTTTCTCAATTAGGTTTAGGTCGACTGCATTGCTGCTGGCCATAGCTAGGTCTGACTCCAATCACATCAGTGCTCTCTACTCCATCACAGGCCAAGGACTGATGCAAGGAAATTGCTGCTGCTTTGTTTCTCTAGGCTGTAAGTTTGTTTTTATCCAGATTTGAAGCGTGCCTGGAGCAAATGTGTAAGGAAGACCAAAGAAAGTATAATGGCTCCACTGCAATGAGCTCAATACCCACAACTTGACTGTGAGCTCCAGTATGAATGAAGTTCTGTGTGTGAAAAATAAATTGGTAGCAACGTGAGGTCCCCCCAAAAAAGATTTTGGCATCATTTAAATGAAAACTTTTCAACAGGCAGATGCAGTCGATTGGTCCATGAGTTCTTTAAAAGGGTAAAAGAGTATCTCTTTCAACAATACATGATTCCCCATAAATACATCTATTTTGTAAATAATTGTACTGGTATGAAACTATGCTAGAGTGCCCATACATAATAATTTATACTAGTCTCAAAATTTCAGACATGAAAGCATCACTAAATCATAGTCACAAAAGACACCTATAACAAAACAGTTTTACACTACATTGATAATGTTATTACAATATGTATAATTTTACCCACTAAAACATTTCCAAGAAAATAGCTATGAATCTTTTTAACTCTCAAAAAAATTCTTAAATGAAACTCCAGAACACGTATTTGTAAGAAATTTTCTTAACATAACAAACCTACTTAGTGTCAGTCAACTATGAAAGACTTTATACATAGGGATAAATCATAATTTGAATAATCATTGTTACCAGCATTTTATATAGGAACATTTAGATATTTTAGTAAAGTGGGGACCAGAGGCTCATGCCTGTAATCTTAGTTACTCAGCAAGCTAAGGTCCAGAGGATCTCACAGTTTAAAACCATCCCAGGAATAAAAATCCAATAGAATCCATCTTCAAAATAATCAACAGAAAACTGAGTGGAAGAATGGTTCAAGTGGTATAGCACCTGCCAAGCAAGCAGATCTAGCAGACATGAGGTTTTGTATTTGTATAACCTGGTACAGCGAAAAGGAAGTGTCCACATTTTATAAAAATAAAACTGTCTTGAAACATCCATTGTTTTGTTATTCTTTTATTATTTATAATAGCCGGCAGAAAGGAAATTTGACAGCTACTCACATAATCAGCACTGTGAATAAGAATGACCAGATACTTGAAAAAAGTCAAGTCAAGGGAAGGAAAATTTTTCAAATGTTCTCACTGTGAACCTTATAAGCCAATTTGTATTATATGAAGATATCACCTCTACAAAAAAAAAAACAGGTTAGTACAAAAAGGCACCCAAATTTCATGAAAATTAAAATTATTCAACTTTCAATACTTTGTGAAAAAAATCTATAAAAATCAAAGACTAAATGCCTTTAAATCTTTCAGAATATAATGCCAAAAACAAAAATATAAGTTTAAGGCATGAGAGAACATTTACAAAGATACAGAGTATCTCTACAGGAAGATCAATACCCATCTACTAAAAAGACAATAGAAAACAAATGGGAAACATTGAAGGCAGGAAAAAATGAAGGACACAAGAAGTATTTCTATGTAGCTAAACAAAAGATGAAATAGGCTAGTAAGTATTAAGATAGTGAATTTTTTTTTGCCAGTCCTGGGCTTGAGCTCAGAGCCTGAAGCACTGTCCTTGGATTTTCTCAAAGCCAGAGCTCTACCACTGGAGCCTCAGCACCACTTCTGACTTTTCTCTATATATGTGGCATCGAGGAATCGAACCCAGGTCTTGGTGCATGCTAGGCAAGCACTCTACCACTAGGCCAAACTCCCAGCCTCAAGATGGTGAATTTTTTGATACTTCTTTATGAAGTTTCACTTCATGAAGGACAGAAAGAAAAACTTGAATTATCAAGTAGAAACAAGTCTCATCTCAAAAGTAGAAGGAACTGATTTAAATAATAAACATCACCAAAAATACATTCTCAATGATCATATCAAATTTCTTTCCTCACTCACATTGTACATAATGCTTATTTCTTCAGTCCATACCAATGTTGAGAATCAACATTTTTGTAAGCTTGACCTATCTGGCAGAGAAAAAGCAGACTCTTTCCCATGTCTGCTGGACCTTTGTTAGTGACAACATTTTTGTTCCATATGTATACAGCTTCCTGTCTTTGTCATTTGCAAGCATAATGGAAATCTTCCAGAGTAATACTGGATGATAAAAAGACAATGCTGCAATGCTTTCAGAATTCAGAAAGAAAATAATGTTCAATCCTGAACTCTTATGTCTAGAAAAAAAATCTATTAAAGATTTTTGTACAGGAAAGATTCCAAAAATCAATAATTTTGTCTCCTTTATAGTATTACTTGACAGATACTTTAATGTATCACTTCTGAGAAAGATGAAGACAGACTCTCAAAACTCATCTAGTAATTCCACAGTGACAATTTATAAAGTAAACTCTCATAACAAAACGTAATAGGTTATTATTACATTTTGTTTCCAACAATAAATACCTCTGGTTAACAAGCATTTTCCTCCTGCATGGTATTTCAAGGACCTGGTCTATTTTCCAGGCTATGGATCACACCAACTTGGAATGTTTCTTTGCATAGAGGACTGAGGTTCCAGGTTTTAGCCTGTGAAAAGGAAAAACAAACATGAAAGAGTTTCCCTTAGCATTATCTGATAACTGGCTTGACCCTGATTCTTGGAAGTTATCTAAAGGAAGGTGGACAGCCATGGTTGCACCATTTAAAGGGTATATTTAAAGGGTTTAAAGTGGAAACGTTCAAGGTAACTCCCTAATATCTCAGTCCCTAAAGATCTCCCTCTCCTCCTCTAAGAGTGCCTCAGTATCATGTTCTTTTCTATGCAATCCTGTAAACTTCCCTTACTTCATACATCCTAGGACCCCGAGGCCACATCCAGCCATAACCGTGTGAGCAAGCTAGACAAATCTCTTCTCATTACAAATGGATACGTTTGCCTCATTACTCAGAACTGATGTGCTTAGCGCTGTCCACAGTAGTGCAGTGACTCTCCGTTGAGGTTCCTTAGAAAGATCTGGGCTGGGATGAAGGAGTGAGCAGGACATCAAGGGATATCCATCTGCTGACCCAGCCACAAGAACCATGGGCACACTAAGTCTGGCCCATATGCTCCTCACGATATGAAAAGAGAGGTGCTGGGCTTGTCACCTCTGTGATGTTCACTCTGCCTCTCAAATTGTCACACCTCACCACAGGACCAGCCTGGGTTTCCTTAGTGACAGGGAAAGCAAGCAAACTGGGGATCTGTGTAGGTTTGTTTGGCACTGGTTCTTTTAAAATTTCACTTTCACGGGGCAATAGCCTGGAGTCAGCTCTTCAGAGAAATGTTAGGAAAGAGAAAATATGGTCTGTTTTATGGCTTGTTTATCCATCTGCATTTTCCCCTGCTGCATGTTCCTGGAGTCTTTTCCTCTCCTGGGTTATGACCTTTCAGGGTTTCACAGCTTATTCAGTTATTCTTCAGTGACAGTTTAAGGACTAGGAGAGGTAGCCACTACAAAGAATAAGCCTGCACAGCAATCCACTCCCACCATCATTTCCATGTGGCTATCTTCCTCAGTTGTCATCACGCAGCCTTCATCATGAATATAGGTGGGTGAAGTGGAAAAATATAACTTATACCTGGTGGGTCCTCACCTTGAAGAAGGAAAAAAATTCTTGTTCTTCATAGCAATATCACGGTCATGTTCTTCTGGTCTTTTGGATTTATATTTACCAAGTTTATGATGAAACAGATGCTCTGCTTAAAAGGGAAATGAGAGAAAATTAAAGAGAGCTTGAATTAACAAGAGCACCAAGAAACTGTTTTAAAGGTTTCTTACCTTCATCATCATTCTCTGGAATTATGTTTATAAGATTCCAAAGAAAAAACAAGTTCCTTTTCCAAATTTCAACATATGAGAAAAAATACATTGTTTTGTAAACTTCCACCTCTGAACATTTGCTCTAAAGAAATACTGAGGGAAGGTAACAGACTGGATGGAGGAGAGTAAAGGGAGGGATGACTCTAATCAAGAGGCACTGTTAAGTCGTAACCCCCTTGTATGCACAGCCTTCTGAAGTTCAGAGAAAGAGATAATTCATACTTTAGAGTATGGTATATGTATGTATGGAAATGTCCTACCATGGGAGGTTTTTCCGTTTAATTTACTGTAACTTCTGTCTTGTATATAAACTTCTCTGATCCGTGGAAGGGAAAGGGAATCACAAAAAAGCAGCAAGACTAAGCATGAACTAAGGCAACAAATACTCACAAGACACTATGTTGGAAATGAACTTTACAGTCTGGGAGGAGGGCAGTGGGGAGAAAATGAGGGGCAGGTAACAATGTCTAAAAAATGTACTCATTACTTATGTAACTATAATCCCCCTGTTCATCACCTTTCAATATTTTCTAAATAAGATCTTACTTTCAGACTTTACTTTCCACACAAAGTGAAACATGGATCTCAGATATGGAATGCCCTGACAGCCAGGACCCACATCTGGATTTTACAAGGTTCTCTGGCCCAATTATCCCTTACGCTAACTGTTGTGCACACTGCAGTGCCTCCCACAAAATTTTAGGACACCCAGCTTTATATATATATATATATATATATATGTATATATACATACATATATATATAGATAGATATCACAGAGCTGGACCTCATCCTGCTTTGTAGGATAAGGTTTTTCCTTTCCCCCAACATCATCTACCAACTGCCCCTATACTAGCATCTAGGCAATTGGGCCCAGTTAACACCAGTGGTTATTCTCAGGTCTGATCCTCCTAGCGTTGTCATTCATCTAGGTGACCCCGACCAGAGGTTAGAGTCACTCATAGAGACCCAGAAATGAATCTGAGAAAAATGTTGTGGAAGAAAGTAAGCATTTCAAGGGTAAATTCTGCCATGGATTGTAAGTTTTCTATCTTAGGAGGTATGGTATTATATTGACATTCCAATTGTGTATGAACTCTATCAACATACTATCAGGACATTTCTGAGCCAGAGTAATGTCATGTATCTCAGCCTCGTAACAACCTTTGTATCTGATGAATGATTATAGCCTGCCAAGTCCTCTCGGAGGTATACAACAGAAACCACTATATCATTAAGGATGTTCTGAGGCTTCTTCACTTATTCCATGAGCTCTTTCCATCTGAATATTTTCCTAAGCCTCTGTTCAGTACAACCTAATTAGCCCCTGCTTTAACTTCCAGCTAGGTGGCCGTCTCCTCTAAATGCTTCCAATGTAGAAATTCTAAAGCTGCTACTTAACATTTGTGGGCTTGACACTTAAAATAATACCTGACTGTATTTAGATTACCTTTATTTTTCTTATTCCATCTATCTTTTATGCTCTATACCATCTGGCAAGCCAGCTTCTAGCTGCCATCAACTACAAAGCTGAAAATTTTTCTCCTGGACATGTAAAATTTTAGAAGAAATAAGAAGTTATTTAGCTTTTTTTTTTTTTTGCCAGTCCTGGGTTTGAGCTCAGGGACTGAGCACTGTCCTTAGACTTTCTCCAAGCTAGAACTCTGCCACTTAAGCCTCAGCATCACTTCCACCTTTTTTCTATGTATGTGGTGCCGAGGAATTGAACCCGGGTCTCCGTGCATGCTAGGCAAGCACTCTACCACTAGGCCAAATTCCCAGCCCTAGCTCTTATCTCAACTGTTCAGTAATTCACTCTACTGGGACCCAACTTGGTTGCATCTTTACCATGAAACCAATCACCACATCACTATAAACAATTATCTGAGTGATGACATGCAACAAGGCCCATCATTATAGTTACAAATAGGCTTCAACCCTCCCAGTGTGCAAAGGGCACAGCTCTATAGGGCTGGGATGCTGAAAAGACAGCCACAATTTCCCCTAGATCCAGATCTCTGCTTTTCTTCTTTACAGGAACTGAACACAGTTCAGCTCCCTCCCTGAAAGCACAGAAATATTAAATTCTACTCAATCTCTATCAGGGGCTTTGTAAGAATTAAACAATGGGACCAGGAGTTTGGCCTAGTGGTAGAGTGCTTGTCTAGCATGCACAAAGACTGGAGTTTGATTCCTCAGTACCACATACATAGAAAAAGCTGGAAGTGGTGTTGTGGCTCAAGTGGTAGAGCTCCAGCCTTGAGAAAGCCCAAGGACAGTGTTCAGGCCCTGAGTTTGAGCCCTGAGACTGGCAAAAAAAAAAAAGAATTAAACAATGGCATAAATGGCAAACCTAGGTAAACTGTAAAGCTCTCGGAGAGGAAGAAAGCTTCTGGATGAATTTCTACTGTGCTCCTTAGCAGCTGCTGGCAATGGCCTGGATCTTTTTTCCTTTCCTAAAAGCACCATCCAACTTTCAACTTCAGGATCCCAGAACCTTTTGCCTGAGGGTTTTCTCTGAGCACTGCCTCTCTCACTGCCAAGGTGAGAATCAAACCACTTTTTCTAGAATTAAGGTCCTTCTCTTTCACTCAGGAGCAGCCCAGCTTGTGGTTGACAGCTGACCAGTTTTTTTTTGTTGTTGTTGTTGTTGTTTTTATTGCTCTGAAACTGGGATACTTCTGAGAGACATTCTTCAGAGACCCTCAACTGGGCCCCATGATTAAGTTTCGGGTGCCCTCTGTGGCAAGTGGCTTGTTGACATACCTTTTGTGTATGTATGTCTTTTCTTCCTGGTTTTATTCTCATCCCCTGGCTCCTGGAATCATCTATTCCACATTCCTTTCCTGGTTTTCTAAAAATTTATCTGCTTAGAGATAAATCCAAATGAAGAAATACATCAAATTTGCGTTGTGTGAATAGAAGAATGCTTATTTGGCATGAAAATTATGTTCCAGACATTTGACATCCAATGAATCTCTTTAAGTTATTTCTGTGAGTTTTCATTGTCTATGTATGGTGAACCTTTGTTTCTAATTAGTTCATTATGTGGCTGAGCTAACTGAGGGGTCAACCATGGCTTGCCTCCAGAGAAAGATAAAACACAAGCGACGGCCCCCAGATGTATTTTACACAGAGTCCTGTCCTGAAGACAGATAATGCTATTAGAAAGTAGAACCCACAATTAGTATATTTATCAGTAAAATACACACTAGACTGTGATAAATTCTCATGTTAGAAGACAAAAGGAAAAAAAATCTGTTCAAGATGCATTTACTTAGGCATCATTAAAAAGTTCTCTTCTGCTGTGAGCTCATTTCTGGGGTAACAAGCCATTAAACTGTACTGAATTAGCCATTACATTGAGGCTCCTAATGATGGCCTGTTGTGTTATGCAGATATATTGAAAGGTTATTTTTAAAAATAATAATCGAGTTCTTAGCAGGGCTACAAATATTATAAAGTAAATGTCTAGCTGCATTTGTTCTCTTATTTTACCATCGAATTCAAATTCGGTTACAATCTTAAGTCTGCCCAGAGGCCTTTACCCTCACTCAACCATTTACTTGGAGCAAATACATTGTTCGTGGAATTTGCCACTCGGCACATATGGCTGTTAAACATTTCAGCTAGGCAGTACCTAGACTAGATTCTAAAGATGTTACTGGTTTTTTATTTTTTAAAAAAAGGATACAGAACTTTTTACTGAGTTTTATATTTTAATAGACTTTTATTTTTTGAGTACTTGTACAAAGGAATTGCCAAGCAATTTATAAACAATGAATCTTGATTAATTTCACCCCTTTCAACATTATCATTCATCCCTCCTCTACCCACCCCTTTCCTCAATTTTCTTAATTTTGTAGGACATACATTTGAAGTGGAAGGCTGTATTAGCCCCTTTTTTAGATGCATTGAGTTAAATATACATTAAAGTTTATTTACCTCTTCTTTTTGTAACTTTTCTTATTGTGACTCCCAGAACAACTTAAAATATATATATGATCTTGCTTGGTGGTCCATATCCTGTCGTTTGGTATAGAATTAAAAGTAATCCCCAATCCACCCTTCACAGAACTTTGTGACATCAACACCTTTTAATGTCTCTGGAATTCCACAAGTAAATTACCAGGTGTTTGCTTATGTACTGTAAGATCCAGGGATTGTGACAACCAAGTTTATTCTGCTGCATCTGGCCCATAGTAAAGTTGAAAACACTCCTCAGGACATAAATAGAAGAAAGAATAAAGGAATGAGGACCCCAAGCTGCTGACTCACTTCATTTGAGTGCTATCTGGGTTAATGAGCTAGCCCTGGAGGAACAAACGCACAAATGGAGCAGAACTTGTTCACTGACCACTCCTGGATTATATTTTGTGGTTTCCTTTATGATATCACAAGAGGACTATTTCATCTGGCAAAAATGACCAATGGGCACAACTCAAAGCCAACTCAACCAGAGGATCTGCCTCCTCAAGGGAAGCTAATAACTCAGAACTTGAAGTTATTGAATGGGATCAAAAAGGCTTTAACTGACCCTCTGCTTTGCCAACAATCATTACAACAATAAAGAAGTGAGACGTACTGCATTGGGCTACAAGTCACACTAATTACTGGCTTCTGGGTCCCTTAACTGCCATTAAACAGCTAGCAATTTTACAGAGATGATATAATTAAGCTTCAGAGTTGACATCTTTTCTATTAAGACACTTCACTAACTGTGATTATTTTTTAGATTTGCTTTTCTGCGGACACAAAGACTTTGTCCAGACCCAATCAAAACCTGCTTACACTTGGCGTTGATTTAACTGTCTTTCACTGGCAGCCAATAACCTGGAGTTGGCCACATGTAGTACTCTGTAAGCTATGTGTTAAATTGTGCTTTTCCCCTTAATATCCTAGAGCAGAGCTTTCTATGTGCAAGGAATAGAAAAGGTATGCGGTTTTGAACTAAAGTCCAAATTGCCTACGGTTCAAATTCTGTTCTACCCAATGACCTACAGAAAGGTTATAAATG
This sequence comes from Megascapheus bottae, assembly GCF_031878675.1. NCBI lineage: Eukaryota > Metazoa > Chordata > Mammalia > Rodentia > Geomyidae > Megascapheus > Megascapheus bottae. The sequence goes on along the minus strand of NC_143526.1, from coordinate 19,706,356 downwards.
ATCATTTTTTTAACCCCTCAGTGTTCTGATTCCTGATGTCTGCCATTCTCACTACAAAACACTTTGGTTACACTGCAGAAGAAAAAAGTTTGTTTTTCCTGTACTATTATAATTAAGCTTTTCGTAAGACAGAAATTATTTCATGGTAATACATTTAAAATTTGACATTAGCCTCATTAGCATTCTCCATCAGTCTTTGTCAAAAGCCCGTAAAAATTTTCAGGTACCAGCCTGTTTCAAACTCTCTCAATTTTTTGGCTTAAAGCTGATCTCTTATCCGGAATTTTCCTGGTTATTTAGGAAATGGAATCTCAAGGATTTTTCTGCCTATATTGGCTTGAAACCATGATCTGCAGATGTTAGCTCCTGAATGAGATGAAACTATGAAGACTGGATCAAGCTAATATTTTTATATCATTTCCCATATGTAATCTATCCAGTTATTTAGAAATGTCTAAGACTTTTTTTTTTTACCAATCCTGGGTTTGGCCTCAGGGACTGAGCACTGTCCTTGGGCTTCCTCAAGGCTAGAGTTCTACCACTTGAGCCACAGCACCATTCCTGGCTTTTTTTTATGCATGTGGTGCCAAGAAATCAAACCTGGGTCTTCATGCATGCTAGGCAAGCACACAACCACTAGGCCAAACTCCCAGCCCCTGTCTAAGACTTTTATTGTGATGAGAAATTCATCTTAGTCTGGGACATCCTAGCTAGTTACCATGGAAGGTTGCTGATAAACAACAAGTATTTATTTATTGCAGCTCTGGAAGTGAGAAGGCTGAGATCAAGAGTCTCCTCTTCACATTGCCAGCTTCCCATTGTATCCTGAAGCCAAGCAAGGAAATTCTGTGGGTGTTCCATTTATAAGGTACTAATCATTTTCTTAAAGACTCTTCTATCATCACCTAATCACCTCCAAAAGCCCATCACTCATATAACATTGAGTATGGTGGCTTATGCCTATTGTCCCAGTTCCTCAAGAGGATAAAATTGGAAGAATCACAACTGAAGGCAAGTCTAGGCAAAAAAAAAAAATTCACAATACTCCATTTTAATCAATGAAAAGCTGGGCATAGGGTTATGCTCCTGTCATCCTAGATATTTGCAAAACATAAATGAGAAGATTAGGGTCCAGGCAAGCCTAGACAAGAAGTGAGACCTTATAGGGAAAAATAAGAAAAGCAAAAAGGCCTGAACGCATGACTTAAGTAGTAGAGCACCTGCCTATTGAACATGAGGTCCTAAGTTCAAATCCAAAAATGGGGAAAAAGAATTTCACCTTGTAAATTTGAAGAGACCAGCAACAGTCACTTGATTGCAAACATTAATATAAGATCTACAGACTGGAAGACCCAGAAATAAATGCATATATTTATAGCCACCTGATATTTGACAAGGAAGCTCAATGTATATGTTGAAAGGCAAAAAAAGAAAAGCCTCTTCAACAAATGGTACTGAGAAAATTGACCATTCATATGTAGAAGGCTGAACTTGGACCCTTGTCTGTCACCTTGCACTAATATCAATTCAAAACAGATTAAAGACCTTAACATTAAATCTGAAAACTTGAAATTACTTCCAGAAGAGTAGGAGAAATATCAAACCCTAGTGACATGGGTAGGAACTTTCTGAGTAGAGTTCCAAGGTTCAGCAGATTGGAGAGAGAATAAATAAATGGTATTACATCAACTACAAGCTTCACTACAGATAACGACATGTTACTAAGCTAAAAAGGTGGCCTACAGAATGGGAGATCTGTGCCAGGAATACATGTGACAATGGCATAATATTCAGAATACAGAAGGAGCTCAAGAAACTAAATGCCCCCCCCCTCACCCCAAATCTTTAACTCAATTAGTAAATGGGCCAAGATGCTACGTAGAGACCTTTCAAAGACGAGATAAGAATGGTCAAAATACCCATCAGTTCCACTACTTGGCATTTACCCAACTGTCCAGAAACAAGGGCATACTAAATCCACTAGCACAACAATGTTCATTGCAGCATTATTTACCATAGCAAAGATATGGAACAAACCCAGAGGTCCCTCGGTTGATGAGTGGATCAACAAGATGTGGTATTTATACACAATGGAATTCTATGCTGCTGTCAGAAAGAACGACATCGCTCCATTTGTAAGGAAATGGAAAGACTTAGAAAAAATCATATTAAGTGAAGTAAGCCAGACTCAAAAAAACATAGGCCCAATAGCCTCCCTCATCTGTCATAATCAGTAGTAACCTTGGGCTCTACTAGCAGAGATTTACAATCTAGAACAAAATCTAGAGACATTAGGCCAAATAGTATGACACTAAATGTTAGGACCTCCAGGATAAGGACACAAAAGCCATATAATGAATGACTGTTGTTCTTAATGTACTATGTTATCTCTCATCTCTTTTGCCATCCCTTGGTTATCTCATATTGTTACAATATTTCACCTTCTCTGATATATTTTATATGTACTTAATTGGTTATTTGAAATTGGATAGAGAAGGGGGGAAATCAAGATAAGTGGGGGGGAGGGTGGGAGGGAAAAGGGGACCCTGTCATGAGAAAGGGTATCAATGTTTGTGAAGTATGCACCTTCTATCTGGTGAATATTATATAACCCTTCTATTAATCACAATAAAAAATTATTTAAGAAAAGAATGGTCAAAACGCATGAGGAAATGCTCAGCATCCCTGGCCAAAAAGGAAGCAAATCGAAACAATATGGAGATTCCATCTGACTCCAGTAAGATTAGCCAGCATCATGTAGTTGAACAACAAAGGCAGGGAGCCGGGTACTGAATGTGGGGGGCGGGGGGAGGAGATGCAACAGATAAAGAAATCCTGCTGCACTTACCCCTAAGAATGTAAACTAATGTAACCTCTCTGGAAGATAGTTTGGAGATTCAATTCTCTAAAAAACTAAGCATAGAACTAACTCTCTTGTGATCCAACAATACCACTCTTGGGTATCTATCCAGAATATTACAAGTCAGAGTGTAGTAAAGACACTTACACATCCATGTTCATTGCTGTACTACAATACAAATGCCATACAACAAATAAGGGGAATTGAAACTCTTTTTATGCAACTACTTCATAAAAACGAATTATTTTTGAAACACATAAGGTTTATCCTCTTAATAAATCTTTAGTGGTATCATACTTCCTACTTTTTCCTGTTAATTCTTACCATATCCCACATATTGTCAAGCTTATTCTTGCTATTTGTAACTGGTTTTTAATCTAGATAATATCATGCAAATTTGATTTCATTTCTTCCTTCCCTATATTCTTCCCTTTTGCCTTCCCTTCATTCATAAAACACTGAACTTCTGTTATTCTGTAAGAACTAATCGTGAGTAAAAGAAACTTGGTTCCTGCACACACATGCTGCTCAGTTAGAAGAGAGAGACACACGCCTCTCTAATTTGTCTCTATACTTGTAAGTCCCTGGCAGACAAAATTCACTTTCATCCTATAGAACAAAGGAGATTACCAGAAATGACTCTGAAAAGAACTAATTCCTAATACATGAGTTTTATATGTATATTCAAACTGATTTGATATACTTACCTCTAAGATTCTAATTGAGATGCTTATTAAGGATACTGATGTGATGAGTCACAGCTAGAATTTCAGGGTGACTCAGAGGCAGCTCTCAGGAGGATGCTGGTCTAGGTGGCATTTACTAGGACACTTGATCTGAGAAGTCAAAAGACTGGATAAGTGACTTAGGTGGTACAAATGTAAGGCAAGAATGGAAGTCTCAATTCATCCCTGTCACTGAGGGGGAGTCAGGGAGAAGAAAGAAAATGATGAACTTTTGAACACTCCCTTTGGGAGTGTGGGAGAGAAAAAGGAGGTGAAACAGGTAGAAACTACTCAAGCAGCTGCTAGTAAGGTACCCAAATCTAGGGATATCCAAACCATATTGTTGCTTGTACATTCATCTCTCTTTTAGGGTACCATAGATTATCTTCTTCACCTGACTTTCTTTTTTTTTTGCCAGTCCTGGGCTTGAGCTCAGGGCCTGAGCACTGTCCTTGGACTTTCTCAAGGCTAGAGCTCTACCACTTGAGCCTCAGCACCACTTCCAGCTTTTTGTTATGTATGTGATACCGAGGAATTGAACCTGGGTCTTCGAGCATGCTAGGAAAGCACCTTAACCACTAGGCCAAACTCCCAGGCACTTCACCTGACTTTCTTCACTATATAGTTTATATGCCATTCCTAAGGCCCAATCCATTTTAAATTCCATTTTTGAAAGGCACATTGGCTGCTTCATTGACTTTTTGTATGGTGATTCCTTTCACTGTGTGAGAAATCAGGTTTCTGGGGACAATGAGTAACATAGCCTATAAAAATAAATAAGGAGTGATTGTCGAAGACAAATGTCATTTGTTCCATGATCTCTGTTGTCATCATCATTTTTTGAATGTCTGCTACTTGGATAAACATCTGTCACTACGAATTACCAATGCCCTAGAGCAGAAAATCTAAATGGAATATCTTCTCTATTATAATTAGCTCTAAATACATTCCTGGAAGTTGAGTCAACCTCAAGACTAAATAATAAACCTCAACATCATAGAACTATCACAATAAACCTCTAGGCCTCCTTCTAGTAAAACCTACTCATGGATAATTGAGCTCCACTTCCCTAGCACCTCTTATCTGAGGTTGGAGAAAAAACACAATGATTATACTTGGTTTGGGTTATTTTTGTCATAAGTTCCTTCAATGGACCTAAATCCTACTTGTAGATTTCAAATACAGATTAAAAATCTAAAAAAAAAAGTATCAATAGAAAAACTGAGAAGAAAATAACATTTGAGGTAAATGTTCCCCTAATTTTGGATTATGTTATCCAGGGCAGCCCCTAAACCTCACCAAGAACTAGACTGGGGGGCAGGGGGTTGAGGAGGATAGGGGGAGTGTAGTTAGGAGAGAAGCTTCATTAGCCATAATGATAATTACAGCCATTTTCAAAGAGCCTTTTATCCCCAAGACTTGAATTGCCCTATAAACATTAATTAATTTAAGCTCTGGGTAACCCGGTGTCATTATGCTTTTTGTCAAGAGGAGTCAACAGAAGTGAGCGGAAGTTAAGTGGTTTCCCTAGGCCAGCCAGCATAACAGTGAGAATGACATCACCAGCGGTACTGGTAGGCAGAGGACAGAGAAGCAGAAGAGAAGAGATAATGCACAGTGGGGGCAGGAGGGTCATCATGTGAAGAAACTGACAACCTTAAATGAATGCTAGTGTAAAAGAAATAAATTGAACTTATCGAAGAACAGGCAAACAGTGCCACATCATCAGGTAAGATCCATCTCAACTTAGAGAGCCAAGAATTCTTTTTATTGTCCATTTCTTTGTAAGGCAGACTTCCATCCATCCTCACCACTGGGGGAATCTTATTCAACTGTGGGTCTTAAATCAACTGGGCAGTGGTGAAGCCAAAGTCTTCTCAGCTGAGCAAACAAGGGGTGCTGCTCAGAAACATGTCCTGTGATAAGCATTTCTGTTTTCCTTATTGTTATTTTTTCTTTATCCAAACCTGTTCTATTTGATTTTTTTCATACCTCGCATGTCATCTTTCCATTGGTCCCCTCCTCCTACTTTAAAATGGTTGCATCATATTTATACTGGTAAGCAGGCAGGCCTTGAGGGCTCAGCACAGTCGTATGAGTTTTGACCTTATTTGGAATTTGAAAGCAGAATTGTGAACATATTGTGCCTCAAATATCAGGCTGGAATCTGGCTCACCTGCCCTTTGATCCCAGCATGCAGACACTGCCAGTCCTTTGAGCAGTTTTGCCTTGGCTCTTCCTACAAAATGCACAAAGGGAATTTGACTTCATGATATTTATTATACAATGTAAGTATTTTTAGTTTTGCTTAGCCTTTCCTTAAAGAGAAAGCACAAAAAAAAATTAGAAGACACATTAGACAGGGAAATTTGTAGTTTACACAAAGGAAAGACTATGGTTAAGCCAGAGGATTATAATTGAATAAACCTACACCAGAGATGAGAAAGAATCAATCATCTATCATTTTCTATTTTTTATTTATTCCTTTGTGTGTGCGTGTATGTTTGTGTGTGCATGTGTGTGTGTGTGTGTGTGTGTGTGTGTGTGTGTGTGTGGAGGGGGGGGGAAGGCTTGAACTTGGGGCCTGAATACTATCTCTTAGCTCTTTTGCTTAAGGTGAGCACTCTACCACTTGAATCACAGTTTTATCTATGGCTCTTTGCTGATTAACTGAAGATAAGAGTCTCATTGACTTTCCTGCTCATGAGGACTTCAAACCACGATCCTTAAATTTCAACCTCTTAAGTGAATAGCCAAGCAGTCACTGGTGTCCATGTAGTTTCCTTTTTTTTTTCTGCATGAAGATTTTGGGCCATTTAGATAATAACTCATTTTTCCAGTTTCTCATTATAAACAAATGAATTTGTAACTTTTACTCTGAGGGCCAAGTTATTCATAAAATTATATAGAGAGCTTCTAGGTATCTCAGACATATAGTGCTCTGGAAAAGTTTATGATTGCATTTATTAAGGTAGTAGTTCTTAAGAAGGCCTAAGGGAAGAGTGGATAGGTTTCATGCAGGACCATCCATGAAGACCTGGGAAAGCTCAGAAAGCAGTCTTGTCTTTGAAACAGAAACTCACAGATGTGGTAGTGGCATGTAGGTAGTGCAGGCAAAAGGAAATACAGGAGGAAAAACAGGAAAGAAGGACCAAATACATAAAGGTACTGCAAACCTGTTGTTATGATTATGACAGTGAAAAATTAGAAAGATGAATATGAGCAGGTTAGGTATGGGGAAAAACTCCTAAAACCAACCCTTCTCTGAGGAACACCCTAGGAAACAGCCATGTGTCCTGTCTCCTCCCTAGTACCTACTATGGCTCTCTCTCCTGGCAGGTGATGAGTGGTCAGTTTGCAGAGTTAGGATTTCTCCCTAGGGGTACAAAATCGTCTGACTATTTCAAATCTGAGAGGCACCTTCCCAGTGGAACCCTGTGGGTCTTTTAGCCTGACTTTCGCAGAACCAACTCTTACTCAAGGCCTCACATGTTCAAGTTGCCTCTCTGTACATTTACTTGAAACTCTGGAATGGCAACATTGTACACAGGGAGATTCCTACCGAAAATCTGACACCGCATGCTATCTCATTTCCCTAAGAACAGCCTACTATCATTTCCTACAGATTTGTCTCCACAAACTGTCTCCTTGAAAGTCTACATCATCAAAGTGCTGATGTTAGTGGTGAGGCTTTTGGGACGTGGTTAGGTCATGAAGGTAAGACCCTCTTGAATGTGTTAGGATCCTTATAACAAAAGGCACCAAAGAAGTTGCATCCTCTGTCTTCTGTCTTCTCCATGAAGCAGAAGCAAGAAATCAGCTACCTGCAAACAGAGGTAGCCAGCTCTTGCCACAAATAATTTAGCCAGCACCTTGACCTTAGACTGCTCAGCTTTTAGAACTGCCTGTGAAAAATAAATATCAATAGTTTACGTCAACTAGTTGATAGCATTATTAAAGTTAGCTTTAAGCAGACTACAGTGAAGTATGATGGAAGGCATTTCTGAAGAGGTAGCATTTGTACAGGGAAATAAATTTGAAAAAATGGACCTACTAGAAGAGAGTTGCAGGACAAAGGTCTACCATGTAGACACTGTCTTGGAGATAAGCAGAGATGTGCTATGTCCAAGTTATTGCTGTGCTCTGACATAGATAATCAAAACCATAAAGTAATGAGAATATGCTAAGTGTTGAATAAGCACCTCTTCTTTGCATATAATTTATTTAATTATACATCTATGTGATTAGATTGTGATTAATAATAGCATTACAATTAGCATGTAAACACTGGAAATTTAAGATCCGCCTGTTAGACATTGATAAGCTCCTCATCCCCACCACTAAGCAGTTACTATTGTGGGTGCTTGATACCAACTAATTTGTGTTGACTAAACTTCATTTTCCTGAGGTAATTAATGAAAACATTTGTTTTTGTCTTTGAGATTCTAGAGAAGCTGTTTTACAGGAATATTTGTTAACCTATGTGCATATTAATAGGGTACTAAGGGGTGTGAAAACTGCATCCTGGGTGCCAGGCACTGTTGCACATAATTCATCAACTGAGATAGCAAGTGCAACAGCTCCCCAAGAAATTACTTTAATCACTCTCATCTTATGAAATTGTTAGGTAGTTAATGCCATACCTGCACCCTATCTCTAAAGTGAAGATATATATATATATATATCATATATAAACATAAAAGATACAAACACTATCTTGCTCTGGTGGATCACATTTTTACAATCTTCCTCAGATACTGGATGTCTTTTCATTTTCTACTGTGTCAAAATCAATTGAAATTATATACTATTTTAATCCAATGTGCCTTTATCGATAAGAGAAAAAGTTAAAGTACAGTGTGATAGGACAATAATTTGGTTCAGCCATTAGGGAAAACAGCTACATTTTTCATTAGTAGTGATTTGGCATACATTTGTGTAGCTATCACCTATTTCCCTCCATGCTACAACTTATAGAGAATTTTAAAAACCACACACATTGCTAAATGGAAAACAAGTCAGGTCATCTGTACTGTTGAACCATCTTTTTACATTTCAGAAAGCAACGAGTTAAGATTGAGCTTGCCTTTAAAAAATTTTTCTGATCCAACTTCTTAAAGCCATTTAGAAACACAGTGTGTGTGTCTCCGTTGGGAGGTGGGGGAGATGTTTGTGCAATCACTTGTCAAATTGCCTCACATTCAAAACAGCTTTGCAAAGTCCATTCCACAGAGAGGTTACTAAGACTTCTCAGAATCCTTATGAATATAATAACTCACACTATCACTCAGTCATTTATACGTTTTAAGTCAGGCTTAATCAGTCTTTCAATTACTGATTGGTTTTGGAATTTCATGGTTTTATGTTAATTTTGCAAATCCTTAATTCAAAATCTTAAAAAACAAAAACAATAGTTTTTGCAACAAGCTTATCTCACCTTTGAACGGATGTTGACAACAGATATTACTAAGACATCTCCTTTGCTTGCCTGTTACTTTTATCCCATTATTTTGCATCTGTAATTCACAATTTTCCTCTGCCATTTCTGGAATTCTTTGTTGGACTTGTCAAGGGTCCATGTATACATTTGGTAATAAAATTCTTCCCTCAAAAGAAACATTGCTGAGGGTTCCCTTAATAATTTTAGCAGGGTATTGTGCAAAGCAATGTTTATTTTGGTGTGGCTGAAGTAAAGGAAAAATATCTTCTTAATTGTAGGCTTATATTTTCTTCCCAGATGAATTTGGAATTGGAATAGGTAATAGTTAGATTAAGAGTTCGAAGACAGAATATGACCTAAGATGTCTGGTGGAAAGCAGTGAGGCCCTTCACTCACTCAAGACCACCTCCATCAGCCCTTTCTGCCTGGAAAGTGGAATGGAGCAGACAAGGTACAAACAGAAGACAGGAAAGAAGGCAGTGGCTCAGCCTCCTGCCTGGAGGGAGCTCACAAGTAGTCTTCATTGGATAGTTCTGCTGCCTCCTGCCATAAAGAGATGCCTTGGTTTCCACATTTTCTACAAATGACTGCTACTAACAGTGCAAATATAAATTATGTTTAACTCTGCTATTTACATTTTTTTCTGGTAAGTCTGAGCCTGTCCACCTCTCCAAGTGCCATTTCCTTCACTTTTATGCCTTAGCAGCCATATAAGCCTCAATGGCTATGCCTTGGACATACCATATCTCTGCCTACCTCCAGAGCTATGTTTACACAGTAGACCCTTGCCTGGAACCTTTGTCTAGTAGGCCCATTTTCAAATCTATTTCCCTGTGCAAATGCTACCTCTACAGAAACGCCTTTCTGCATGCTTTGTCTCCATCTGCTAAGGCTGCTTTAAAAATACTATCAACTAGGGGACTTAAACTATTGATATTCATTTCTCATGGGCCGTTCTGAAAGCTGAGGAGTCCAAAGTCATGGTGCTAATCAGATTCAAGAGGGCCTAATCGCTTCCCAAAGGCCCCACATCTAATATCATTCCATCAATTGGGAGATTGCTGGAAGAGTGTGATAACGTAAGCGTTTGTGGAGTCAGCCCATGATACATTCTTTGCTGTCTATGGCATCTCTCAGTATTGCCAAAGTGATCTGGGGACATCAGCAGGATCTCTTTATAAGCTACTTCTTAATGCTGAGGGAAGCTGGCCCTGGAATGGCTTTCTTGGAAATACAGTCAGCATGTGACTTGTGCATCTTGAATCTGAGCCCAACTCCTGCTCTAACTCACTATGCAGCCTTGAGTGACATCAGTTCTCTCTAAGGCTGTTTCCTTGTCTGCAAAGGGAAGATTCGTTTGCAAAGTGTGGCATGCAGTTCACAGGTGGTACAGAAGTTAAGGTTCAGTAATAAGTGGAAGAGTAAAGGCCCAATTTCTTGTTCATGTATGGTGCAGTGAAGTTTGAGAGGGACATTTTTTTGATACATTCATCAATTAAACGGCATCTATGCTGTTCTCGTAGCTTGGCTGTGAACAGAGCGACAACAAACGTGGATGTGTTAGTGCCTACCTATTGTATTTTAACTTACATTCTTTCAGACATATGCACAAGACTTGCTTCACTGCATAGTATGATAATTCTATTTTTAATTAGAACCTCCATACTGATTTCTATAGTAGTGAAAATTCTTTACATTCCCAACAATAGTGTCAGCATTTGTTGTTCTGGCTCTTGATGATAGACATACTTACTTTAGTGAAATGAAAACTATTACCTCTTGAAAATCCACCTGTAATCTTATCCTACAGAAGCTCAAAAATCTCAGCTAGGCCTACTTTATCACATTTTTTTTTGCCACAAATGGTCATCTGAAAGTCTCAACTAAAGTTAAAACCAGTTTAGGAAGACTGAGGAACAGAAAATTCCATAGCACCACACATTTCCTTGTAAACTTTATGTAGCTTAGGACTTGTGAAGTATGTATGGCCTATGGAATAAGACTTGCTCACTGTTTTGTATAAGGGACCGTGGTCATGATTTTCACACTTATTAATGGTTACTTTGGAAATGAATAGATGTATTGTGTGTGTTTGACTTTTTTTCTTGTCCCATAAGGTATGTATGATCAAATATCTTTTCAAAATTTGAAAATACATATGGTCTAGTGCTACATAGATGGCATCTGCTGACCCCTGTGCTGAGTCACTCATGATGTTATAAGCTGTGTTCACAAATTAGTGAAACAATGTTTGGAAGGAAATGATGGTGTGTGGAAAGAGCACTGTGTATTTGACATACCCATTTTCTTTTCCTCCTAAGCATGCAGAAATACTCCATTTCCCAGCTATGCTGGCAACTGAATGGAACTGGTTACTAAGTTCAAGGCATCTTCCTTTCCTTATCTACTGGATGAATGGTCTAGAAAATTTATAGCTCTCTGATAGAAAGGCACTGGGTCACCCATCAAGACAAAAGACTGTCCTCTGAATTCTGAATGTCAAAACAATGAAAGTATTGTTGCATAAGCAAGACATGAACTTTTTTGAGTATTTGGTGGGGGAGGGTCTGTTACAACTAATGCCATTTTCTCTGCCTAATACAAGTATCATTTTTCTGTACAAAATTGTCGTGCCTGATATGACCATTACATGTTGTGTGTACATGCACACACACACACACACACACACACACACACACACACACACACACACAGGATGAGAGTAGTTTATCCTTCAATTTTCGTAAATAACCAAAACATTCTTTTAAAGTGTGATTTGGCTTTCATGGCCACAGTAAAGAAAATTTATATTCCAAAGCCTTATTTTTCCTTTGTTCCTTATTAAGGATTTTTTTAAATGAATGATTACATTTATTGAAGTACAATGTCAGACCAAAGCTAGATACCAGGAAAATAAAGGGAAAATCCTGATTGTCATAAACTAACAACTACCCCAAACTTACGCTCCAAAAATTTATAAACAGCTTTTTCGTGCTTATTCCTCCAACAAAGCTATTTCACGTCTAACTTTCATCATCCCTCTCAGAGTTTACAAGAGGGAATCTTCAGACTTCAGTTCAGACACATCTGGCTCACAAATGAGGCACCACACCCTCTCCCATTGTGAAATTCTCAGCCACAGCATCAATGACGAGATCTTGTGTTTATTAGTAAAGATGTGAGAGCCAGTCAGTCACAAAGCTATTTTGAGTAGAGACATCTCAGAGGCAGCATCTTGAAGGTGTTAGCTTGATCCTCCTCTGTAGAAGAACCCCTGGATCAAATCTACTTCCAAATGCAAACTAACCACTTTTAGCAATGTTTCAGATAAAGCTTCACCTGGAATCATGGCATTAAAATGCTGTCATTTGCAGCCTATTGGGTTTACCTCCCCTTCATTTAGCTTTAAAAAAATTGTATGAAAAACTGACCAAGTTGTTTTGTGTCACTGAAGACTATTGTTTCACTAATGGCGAGGCTCATCAAGTGCTGCCCGAGAAAGAAATGCTACTAACAAGAAGAGGTTAAATAATGGCAAATGAATTGAAAATGACCTTTGATTACAGCAAACAAAATTTGTGATTCAGAGCTGAGCTGAGGGTAGCCACTCTCTCATAGGATTCCAGTGCCACTGCCTCAAGGGAGCCGGACAGTGTTGACAGACAACTTGGAAGAAAATAAAATGAAAATTAGATGAATTCATGTGTTCTCTCTTTCTACATAAAAAAATAGCCAACATACCAACCAATTCTTAATCAGAATTCTTTCCATTTAACCTCATCAACAAAAAAAAAGACTGGCTGTTTTCAGAAAGATTCCCCCAACAATTAAGCAAATCAACCTTATGAATCCCGTAGTGTGAAACACTGAGAAGAGGAGAAGCATCATCTAGGTAGTATTCCTGCCAAAGTGCACCATCTGAAGCTAGTTCTGATGAAACAATCACACAATAATAAATGGAAGCCAGGCAGCGGTGGCTCATGCCTGTAATCCTAGCTACTCAGGAGGCTGAGATCAGAGGATCATGGTTCAAAGTCAGCCACCGCATGAAAGTCTGTGAGACTCTTATCTCCAATTAACCACCAGACAACCGAAAGTGGCACTGTGGCTCAAAGTGGTAGAGTGGTAGCCTTGAGCTGAAGAGCTCAGGGTCAAGGCCCAGGCCCAGAGTTCAAGCCCCACATCCAATAAAAAAAAATTATAGATAGATAGGTAGATAGATAGATACATAGAATAAATGGAGAGCTGTTCTTCAAAATCAACCTGCCCCAATTTTAAAGAACTTAATGACACAAAAGCCTGAAAAGAAAAGGAAGAAGGGTTAGACGGGATGGTTCAAAACCAAAAGTGATAGATATAACAATGGTAATTTAATGTATTGAATTTACCTTAATTATAGACAGAAACAAAGAAATGTATGAAGAATACAGTATACACAACTGGCAATATTTGAATATGGAGTGTAAGTCAGAAAGTTTATTGTACTGATAGGAAATGCCCTAAGAATGACAATTACATTGTGATGATGTAGAATCTCTATACTCCTAGGAGATACATGGAAGAAAGAATTGAATGGCTCAACTTTCATTGTGTGATGAAATAGTCCTTATACAGCAGCTGTATGTTTCCATTTATTTAGCTTATTCCATTTAGACTAGGCTCACCTAGACAGTTCTCTGAACTGGCTGAGTTCTCTTGTATATCTGTGATCAGCTACAGTGACTGCATCTGCATCTCTAAAAATGACAGAATGTCATTGTTGGCTGGAACAACAGGGTTAAGTCCCCTCAAATAGGCTAATCATGTGGTATTCACATAGCAGTGGCAAAATTCTATTTCAAAAAGAGAGAGAGAGGTGGCAGACAGACAGAGACAAGGGGAAAGAGAGAGAAAAAGAGAGGGGGGAGAGGGAGAAAGGAGCTAATCCACAGAACTAATACCTTACTTATTTTATACTTCATTATTCACTAAATCTCAAGGTGAGAGTCAAATAGATGCTTCCACTTTGTGACAATAAAAATACGAAGTCACATCATAAAGGGTCTTAAAATTATTAACAGTCTGGGGCCGGGAGTTTGGCCTAGTGGTAGAGTACTTGACTAGCATGCACAAAGACCAGGGTTCAATTCTTCAGTACCACATACATTGAAAAAAGCCAGAAGTGGTGCTGAAGCTCAAGTGGTAGAGCTCTAGCCTTGAAAGACTCCAAGGACAGTGCTCAGGCCCTCAGCTCAAGCCCAGGACTGGCAAAAAAAAAAAAATTAACAGTCTACCATAAGAGTTTGTGGAGTTTATTCAATTATACTCACAATTTCTCTGTAGGTTCTGAAAATTTTCAAATCAAAAAGTTGAGGTAAACAAAGGCATTTCTATTGATCTGAGTAGTTGATTCCACTGAGGCACCAACATCAGGATATAAACTTTTTCTATATAAATGTTATGCTTTAATTTTGCATTGAAAACTAGAAAATACATTGGTCACAGGATTCTTGTTCTGATGCTACCATGTCCCTAGGAAATACTGAAAACATCATTTTCAATATCAAGTATCATTCTAATACTAAAAACATTATTTTCAGGGTCTCTTAATTTGTAGAACAATATCTAGACTCTTGGATTAAATTTCTGACCAAATGGTAGTGTATACTCTTCCTGCCTAGAAATTTCAAAAGCTTTTAAAAAATAACATACTTAATGTGCCATATAACCTTGTAAATGTGAAGTCCTTTCTCCAACTATAACATACTGCTAATATTTTATTTGGCTTTCCAGAATTTGCATAGAAATGATTATAACAATGCAACAGCAATAAAGAGCTCTCTTTGGCATATGGATGAGAGGTCCAAGGTCAGTGTCAGTGTCAGAAATCAGTGGATGAATAGGACATAATATTTTAATATTACTCCTGGAAATGCAAAGGAGTCTTCTGCATAGAGAATTATGATCACAGATCCTTCAGAAGTTAATCATTCATTGCGACCATTCCAACCTTGTTTTTTGTTTTTTGTTTTTGTGGGACGATATTGCTCCCTCTGAAATGTGGTTTCTAGACTTTCTCAGAAAGGGTTCAGTAGTCTCTTGGTGATAAAACAGAGAAAGTCACAGGTGACCTCTTAGCCTTCACGCATTTTGTATGTGATGATCCCTGAGGAAGGAGAATGTTGCTAGAAGTCCATGTGTCCAACAAACTTAGCAGCTGTCTGTGGGAGTAAAAACACTAGGAATGCCTCTGGAAGTGACCATTTTCACACTTCTAAGCATGATGATCCCTCTGTAGTTCAAAGGAGAGAGACTCGGGTAGAACAACACCACTTTGGGCTTTGTATTGATGTTTCCTTGAAAGCTTCATGTTTACCCCTAGGTTTGTTAAAGCTGAAATTTCATAGTTTTCTAAAGGTTACTTTCATTAAGTAGCTATGGATGGCGCATCTAGTAAGTGAATTTAGAAGTGAGGAAGATAGGTGAGACTACTTGAGAGAATATGTATGGGATCTTTTTGTCTCCTGGGCTAGACACAGAAGGACCTCCTTTAGCACACATGTGGGAGTGACAGTTGAACTTAACAATAGCCTTGGAGCAGGTATTATTTTGGTCTTAATTACTGATGAGGAAGCTGAGACTCAAGAGGTAAAATAACTTGTCCCAAAGGTTACACGATTAGTAAGTGGAATCCTCCTAAACTTTATTTTACTATATTTCCTTTGTACATAGCACCTAAGAAAAGGTAGAGAGATGCATATTGGAATGTGGAGGAGGGTTATCAGACTAATTGAAATGATTCAGATTTATGTGTACTTCCCACTTTTTCTGAGTAGCTTATTGGAGATAAGAGTCTCAGAGATTTTCTTCTGCCCAGACTAGCTTTGAGCCACAAATCTCAGAACACAACTGAGTAGTTGTGTTAGGATCCACAGGGGCCTGACTCCCCAGTTCCTTTGTTCAAGACTAGCACTCTACCATGTGAACCACAGCTCTACCTTCAGCTTTTTTTTTTCCTTTGCAATAACTGGTTTTATTTCACTTAATACAAAGATGTACACTTCTACCTATTTTGTAACACATGATATAATTTCATTCTTCTTCTTTTTTTTTTTTTTGCCAGTCATGGGCTTGAGCTCAGGGCCTGAGCACTGTCCTTGGACTTTCTCAAGGCTAGAGCTCTACCACTTGAGCCTCAGCACCATTTCTGGCTTTTTTCTATGTATGTGGTACCAAGGAATCGAACCCGGGTCTTCGTGCATGCTAGGCAAGCACTCTACCACTAGGCCAAACTCCCGCCCCCAATTTCATTCTTCTTAATGATAGAGTAACACTTTGTGATGTATATATACCACATGTTCTTTATCCCTTCATCTGTTATATCTGGTAGGGGGTCCTTATTTTGATTTTTGTGGCCAGTGCTGCTATAAGCAGGTTGCAGGTCCTCTTTTGTATGCTTATAGGCCTCAGTTATATGTCCAGGATATTGTACAGCAGAAGTAGAAGGTAGCTCTATTTAACTTTGTGAGCACCTCTATACTGATTTCCATAGTGGCTGCAGTAATTTACATTCTTAGCAACAGTATATAAGGGACCCGAATCCTTGTCAGCGTTCGTAGTTTGGCTACTTGATGATGACCATTTCTGTGAGTCCACCTCTAGCTGTTTTTGATACTTAGTTTGAAATAAGAGTCTTATGGACTTTCTTGCCTGGGCTGGCTTTGAACTGTGATTCTCCGACCTCAGGTCTTTTGAGTAATTAGGACTACAGGCATCAGCCACCAGTGTGTGGCTTACAACGACCAATTTACTAAAACAAAACAACAACAACAACAACAAAAAAAAAACAAAACAGAACAAAACCCCTGGTATCCAACCTTATAAACAGATAGTTTACCATGCTTCCCTTATAGAGCATTGCTTCTGAAATAAATCATAAAATGTTAGTAGTTTAACATTTTGTATATTTGTAAATCACATAACAGCTCACTCAGAGTATTCTTTTTTTTTTTTTTTTTTGCCAGTTCTGGGCTTGATCTCAGAGCCTGAGCACTGTCCTTGGGTTTTCTCAAGGCTAGAGCTCTACCACTTGAGTCACAGTACCATTTCTGGCTTTTTGAAAAAAAATATTTTTAATTTTATTTTATTGTAAGGGTGATATATAAAGAGATTACAGTTACATAAGTAATGTAATGGATAGATTTCTTGTCAAACATTGTTACTCCTTCCCTTGTTTTTTTGCCACTTTTCCTCCACCCCCAGAATAATAAAGTTCATTTCCAACATAGTGAGTATCACTGTTGCATTGGCCCTCTCACCATTCCATGATTCCCCTTTTCACAAATCAGATGAACATACATGCAAGATACAAGGTACCAAAATCAAAAACAGCAATGAGAGGGGATAAAACAAATGGGGAAACAAAAAAAAGGGGGTGGAAGGGGCTCAGAGCCTGGCCTAGCAGTAACGTACTGACTTCTGGCTTTTTACTACATATGTGGCGGCCAAGGAATTGAACCTAGGTCTTCATGCATACTAGGCAAGCACTCTACCACTAGACCACACTCCCAGCCCCTCACTCAGCGTATTCTTATGTGTTAGGTATGGATTTTTCTCCAAGAAATCAGGCCTCAAAGTCACTATGGGAGGAAATATCCAGCCAACAGACGAGGGGATAAAAGACAGAGAATCCTACTCTGGAACTTTTTATGAACTAGATTCCAGAAAGGATATACATTTCACTTCCAATTACATACTACAGAATGCAATCACAGAATGCAATCGGATGTCTGGGATATTAAAAAATGTATTTTCTGGGTGTGTCCAAGTAAAGAAAGAAAGCAAAAAGAGAAGAGGAGGAGGAGGAAGAGAGGAAGAAACAGAGGAAGAGCAGAAGGAGGAAGAGAGGTCATAGTGATTACATAACATCACCCATTGTAATGCCAGATTGCTAATTATTATTATCAGGAGAAATTTGTGAGGTGGACTTTTCAAGTCTATTTGAAAGCCCACTTTAAAAAAAAAAAACAGCTTAGTGGTAGAGTGCTTGCCTCACTTGCACGAAGCCCTGGGTTTGATTCCTTGGTACCACATTCACAGAAAAAGCCAGAAGAGGGGCTGTGGCTCAAGAGGCAGAGCACTAGCCTTGAACAAAAGTGCCCAAGGACAGTGACCAGGCCCTGAGTTCAAGCCCCAGAACTGGCATAAAAAAATGTTCTTCAGTGTGACAGCAATATTCACAAGACAATATGTTGAAAATGAACTTTACAATTTGGGAGGGGTGGGGAGAGTGAAAATGGGGATAAAACATGGGAAGGGGTAAGAATGTTCAAGAAGTAAAGTACTCACTACCTTACTACCTTACTATACATCACTCTGATAATAAAATAATTTAAAATTAAACAAAAATAAAAGTTCACACATGTACAAAAAGAAAGGAACAACTTTTATAATCAAACAATATTCAGATTCAGATTTCCATGCAATATATTTGTCCTTTTTATTTAAAATTTTTATTTATTACTTCAGATAGCAACAAATTCTGTGTTCTAACATACAGATATATATATAGATATATATATATATTCCCATGTCCTATTTTAATTTATAAATTGGGCCCTGAACAGCCTCTACTAATAAAACAGAACAGTAATAAGAATATACTGTCATATAAGTAATGATTATCTCCCCAAATTTCTTATGTTACTGCATTCACCCTTCTTTCATGATGATGTCATATGGTACAATGGCCACGTGTCTGACGGGGGAGGTGAGATTAAAAAAAAAAAAAACTTTTGTTGTCTACTGGTACAACTTTATAAATGTTCTTGAAACTTTTTCGTTTAAGCTCAGAAATTTGTCACTGTGCTTCCACAAAAAAAAAAATTATAAACCACTGTTCCCTAATCTGTCAAAAGCAGAGCGCTGCTTTGTTTGGCAGTTTCATGGACCTTAGTTACCAATCCTACTGGTGAGTGCTTTGGAGAACAGAAGCTCACCTGGGGTTTGGATGACCCAGCAGGAAGAGACTTTAATAGGACTAGTTCATACATTTGTTCAACAAAGACATGTGCCCCCAAAATTCAATTTACATTTTTACAATGCTTTACAAAGACTTTGATCTCCAAATCTCCACTTACTTACAATTTTACAAGAATATATATTCATGGCAAGGGTTTCTTTCCAGAGGGTTTTTTTAAAGTCATTTTTCCTTAGGACCCTCCCCCCCAAAAGTAATTTTCAGATGTAAATTCACATGTGGGGGATTGTCGGTGAAAAAAAATGGTAGTGGCCAGCAGCCTGTGGATCCTAATTTAGACCAGCCTGCCTCTCACAATAGGAAAGTCGGTTATGCCCGAATATCTGGGTCATAATCTGGCACAATTGGAGGAAAGGGGTTACAGCAGTACTTAAACTACCCTCAGCTCCAGAACTCTCATTTGTCATCTTCATATATCTGTATATATACATACAGTATATACATAATGTATATATCTATATATACAGGTAGATTAGATTAGTTAGATGATAAATAGATTAGTTAGAAAGATAAATAGATGTTACATCTCTGTGCTTCTAACCCTCCTTTAAGTGATTCTAATTAGAAAGCACACAGGAGGTCCTTGGAGGATTTGAAGCTGTTGGAATCACCTCTTTGATCTTCCATCTGAACCATGGACAGTTCATTGTTTCCATTCCTCTCCTCAAAGCTCCAGTTGACAATTATTGTCATTTTAGAGCTAAGTGATCTCAGTAAGATGCCTGATAGACCACAAAAAAAAAAAAAAAGCAAGCCAGTACTCCCTCCAAATAACCCCTCCCCACACACACACAACCACTAGTCAGGGAAAAACAGCACATTCTATAAATAGCTGCTGATTTATTAATAAAATGCCTGGCCTGGTTAGAATTTTAGGATGCTCCGGGAATCTTTAGAAAGACAGCTAGTCCCTTCCTTTTACGGGATACAGATGAACACCACCGGCATTCTGTCCCGTAACCACTGCTATTTCAATTCCGCAGGAACTTCCTCGATAGCTGAAGAATTCTGAATTTGGGTAGGCTTGGGCGGAGGTTCCTGCATAAAGAAGTGAGCTCGCGATGCTGCTGAATCTGGACTCTTACACCAGCTTGAAGACGCGGAGAAGGCCAGCAGAAAGGGAGCCACACGGGGGGTGGGTGGGGGAGCCGCTGAGAAAGTTGAGTTTATTTTGTGTACTATTCAGCACACTCCGGAGGAACACTCGTGTGGGTAGCACACGGAGGCTGGGGGGGGGGGTGATCCAGGGTGCGAAATGGGCTTGGAAACGTGTGGAACGGGTGTGTGTGTGTGTGTGTGTGTGTGTGTGTGTGTGTGTACTTGTGGGAAGGCTTCGCCAGAGACTGGTCTCCTCCAGAAGGAAGAGCCGGGCGGGCGGGGAGTAGGGAGGGAGGGAGGGAGGGAGGGAGGGGAGTGGGGTGGGAGGCGGAGGAAAGGCCATATAAAAAGGCTGTAGCTTCCCTGAGAGCCCGCCACTCCGAGCCACTACGGGGTGAAGGCGAGAGCCAGCAGAATCAATCCAACCAGGCAAGGAAGGAAACCGGCTCCCGTGGGTCGTCTCCTGGCCCTTCCCTCGCACTCCCCAGCTGGACTCACCCCGCGCCCCGAAGCCTCTGCAGCCAGGATCCTGCGCGCTCTCTGCGGCTCTCCACCCGGAGCTCTTCCCCAGCCCGCGGGTCCCCTGGCTAAGGCATGTGCCCCGCGCGGGAGCCCGAGGCTGCAGCGCGGTCATGAGGCGGTGGCCCAGGAGCAGTGGCGGTGTTAAGGCGGCCCCCAAATCTCCTCCGGGCGCCGCGCCTCCAGGATGAGCCCCCAAACTCAAGATTGCCAAAGCTGAGAGGGGCCACCCAGTGCCCTTTCCCTACGTCCTAAACACCACCGACGCCGCCGGCCGGGCACTGCGGCGCTGCACCTTCCCGAGCCCAGGACACCTGCGAGCCACCCGAGAAGACGCACGCGCGCCTCCCCGCCCGGCTGGACAGGGCGCCGCGCGGGGGGGGCCATCCACGGAAGCCTAGGATCCCGACTCCAAGTGTCCCGCAGCGAGTGTTGGAGAGCCTTTGGGAAGAGCGCTTTGTCACTCCCTCCCACGGTGGCAGACAGACAGACAGACAGACACCTGATTTTGTGCGATCCCTGTGCTTTTAAAAAAAAAAAAATCCATCATTCCAACTCCAGCATCATTTTCCCAATAAAGATTTCTAAACGTCTGGGCAACACCCCCACCTCCCCACTTTCAGCCCAGCTCACTCTCACCCCCGATCCTCCGCACCGAGGCTCTGCCCTTGCCTGTGCCACAGCTTCCCGGGCATCGCGCGTACTAGGCACCAACCGATCCGGCCGGCGGACGCAGGAGACGGCGTGGGGGGGGGGGCACCACCATCCAGACCGTGAGCATCTCCGCGCCCCGCGAGCCCTCGTCCGGAGTCAGCTGCACTCCGGGGAACTCTGCGTGTAGGGCGGCGTGGCCAGCGGCCCCGGGGAGCGGGGAAGAGCCGAGCGAAGTCGGTGGCTCCCAGGGTGAGTGGCTCTGAGAGGCCCCGAGGGCGGGGGAGCCAAGCGTGGAGGTAACTCCGGGTTGCCGCTGAAGCCCCCCCACCCCTCCTCCTCCTCCTCCTCCTCCTTCTCCTTCTCCTCCTCCTCCCCTTCCTCCTCCTCTTCCTCCCCGCGCTCCTCTGGCGGCCGCTCCCGCTCCAGCTGCGGCGCCGCGGTCACATCTGGGGCGCCCATGTGCGTTCGGGGGCTCGGCTGTGCCAGCCCCGTCGCCGCCGCCGCCGCCGCCGCCGCCCCCATCCCCGCAGCCCCCTGCTTGCAGGGTGGCCCCTGGGCCGGCTTGGGTCCCGGGCAATCCCGGGTCCCCATCTCTGCTGCCGCCACCGCCGGGCAGCGCCGGGGTTTGCTCCGCAGCCGGCTTGGACGTTCCCGGCCCCGCGGTGGCTCCACTGTGGTGCGGCGGCGGCGGCGGTGGCGGAGACGGCGGCGAGGGCGCCTGCGGCTCCTGCGGCTCCCGCGGCTCCTGCGGCTCCTGCGGCTCCAGCGGTTCCTGCTCCCCAGTCCCGGCGCTCTCCGACGCGCCCAGCGCCAACCTTGCGGACCCGGAGAGCGGGGATCCCAGAGGGGCCGAGGTGGGAGCTGCGCTGCCGGGTTCCAGGGCTCCCACTCCTCCTCCTCCGCCCGCGCCACCACCACCACCACCATCACCACCACCACCACCGCCACCACCGCCACCGCCGCCACCCGCCGTGCCGGGTCCTAAAGCCGTGCGTCTCAAGAGGATGGTGCGTCTGGCGGCCGAGCTGCTGCTGCTGCTGGGGCTGCTGCTGCTCACGCTACACATCACGGTCCTGCGCGGTTCCGGAGCTGCCCAGGGGTCCCACGCGGCCGCCGGCAACGCCAGCCGCTCCCCGCTGCAGGTGAGTGCGCCGCGCGGCGGGATGGGGCGTGCGCCGCCGCGGGACGCCGGGTGGCGGGGAGGGGGAATGCTGAGCCCGCGCCCTAGGGGTGCCAGGGGAGGAGGCGGGTCTTCTGCCACCCCCCACGATTTTGCCTAAGCAGTTTTGTTGGCTTTGGGGGTGCTGTCAGTCTTTGGTTGCTTCTAGAGGCCGAATGATGGGACTCAAGGCAAGGCTGGATGTAGGTGGGTGAGGGCATGTCAGGAGACATCCCCCCCCCCCATCAACTGTTTTCGACAGAAGGAACTTCCTGGGCCAGTTGCTCACCTGGCCTTCCATCCCCCCCCCCCCCCCCGCCTCATGCACAGCCCTAAATAGGACCCAGGCACCTGTCACCTGTCCTGCAGTGCTTTTAAAGTCGTAGGAGAGATTTCTTCCCAACGACCTGTTTGTTCCCTTAATTCTGAGAATTTCGGCCTTAAGGCAGAAGAAGAGTCACGATTTGGGGAGAAGGAAGGGGTCAGGTGTGAGGTTAGATGCCAGGCAAGGTGAGTCTGGGTGTCTGAAAGTGGCCCAAGGTAGGGGATTTCCTGTCACTTCCTTCAGAAAAGCATTTCTAGAGGGCGTGACTGCTGTCAACTTGGAAAGCCCTAATCTAAGGGAAGCATTTTCTCTTCCATCTCCTCAGACATGTGCATGTCACCAGCCTACTGCTGTAGGAATAAGTCTTAATATCAGCAAGATTTCTGGAAGTTGTATTTTTTCTTCTACCTTCCTTTCTTTCTCTTTCTTCCTTCCTTCCTTCCTTCCTTCCTTCCTTCCTTCCTTCCTTTTTACATATGATCTGTCTTTCCTCCTGGAGTCCTGAAAAAAACTATAAAAATGATGTTCTATGGAAAAATAAATTTGGCAGACTTCTTTATGAGGTGTTTGCTATCATTAGAATAACCTGAGGTTGGCCTTTTCTGCCCCAATAGTAAGTTAATGAGTGTAGCAGCTGGTGAAAGCAGATTGAACTCTCCAAAGGGGCTGTGGCTGAAGAGCTGCCCCTAAGAGGGAGGAAGAAATGGGGGATTTAGAAAGAGGAACACTTCGAGGAGTTATATTGGGTCCCAAGTAGCTGCTAATCCACCAGTTCAGTTCCTCTGCCCATTCGAAGCACTTCTTTATACAAGCAGAATGATGAGTTTAACAGGTTCGTTCAGCTTTACTCCTCCCCCCACTAATTTCTTATAAAAGTTTTATGTTCTTCCTGATCCAAGTTATTTCTTTGGCTCTCTGATTTTCTAAAGACATGGCAGTTCAAATGGGCAGAAGATGTTCTGCCAGGCAAGAGTTTTGCAAAAGACATTCGTCAGATTGCTGTTGGCAGGCACCAGAATGTGGATGCATTAGTAGCAGGTGGATTTGAAGACAAACCTGTGAACACTGTATTCTTTCTGTGTACCGGATGCTGCAAAGGCAACTCTTAAATCCCATTGACATGTGGTGGATCTGTGTTATCTGAGCTGTTAGAATCCTTGTTAGTGATTAGAAAGTTAATCCACAATCACATTCTAGTTTTGTTGTTATTTCTGCAGTTTAAAATCTAAAACATGACACTGCCTGAGTCAGAAATACACAGGGGAAAGTTGACTCAAATTTTATTATGCCCGTGTGGTTTAAAAAGTGACACACCCTAATTTCAGGTTTGGTGGTTTGGACCTATCAAAACACCCAATAAAGCGGAACTAAGAAAGACAATAATAATAGCTAGGGCTTATAAAGTACCTTTTATGTGCCAAACACCAGGGTTTTTTTTTTTAGCACTTTGCATATATTAACTTCTTAAAACTTCAGAAAATTCTCATGAAGTAAGTGCATTTCAAATAAAGAAACTAAGCTTCAGAACTAGAAGCTCCTTAATTTGCTTTTTGTTATTTTTGTTATGTGTTTGTTTGCTGTTGGTTATGGAGCTTCAACGCCCCATGAAGCCTGGGCCCTATCTCTGAACTTTTTCCTTCAAGACTAGTGCTCTATGACTTTGAGCCATAGCATCACCTCTGGTTTTCTGGTGGTCAGTTGGAGATAAGGGTCTCACAGACTTTCTTGCCTGGGCTGACTTCCTGCTGTGATCTCAAATCTCAGCTTCCAGAGTAGCTAGGATTACAGGTATAAGCCACCAGAGCCAGGCCTTCCTTTTGCTATTTGATAGTGTAAAAATAACAAGAGGGAAAAAAGCTTTTCAACAGGCTACATTTTCAAATATGAATTTGCAGTCTTCCTGTGTCTTTTAGGAATACATATATGTTGATGAAAATCATCTAACAAGGTTTTAAGGTAGTTTCAGCATTCTGGGGACACACTTTGACTCTATAAAAGACTGAACCTAGTACTGTAGGCGCTGTTCTGGGGTGGCTGTAAGCTTCTTTGAGCAGTTATCTCCACTAAGTAACAGGCAATACAAATAATGATGTTAATCTTTATAC
Organism: Megascapheus bottae; assembly: GCF_031878675.1. Classification (NCBI taxonomy): domain Eukaryota; kingdom Metazoa; phylum Chordata; class Mammalia; order Rodentia; family Geomyidae; genus Megascapheus; species Megascapheus bottae. Next base: position 19,681,453 of record NC_143526.1, on the reverse strand, counting down.
TATCTTCACTACCATGAAATATCTAATAAGAAACTGTACAATGGTCTACCATAGCTACATAAGAAATGTGTGAGAAGATGAATTTTTATTTTTAAGGGGAGTCTTATCTCCTCTTTGAAATAACTGGTTACCATAGTTCAAGTACTCTGGTTACTTTATGTCTTTAATTAAATAACACTAACAAAACAAAATTAATATAATAAAAGCAGTGTAGAAGACAGAACATCTGAAATTATAGATTCAGTATGCAATAACTATTGCAATCATAATGATGATATCTTTTATGTAAAATAGAAGTACCTTTTTATTTCCAAAACTATGGTTTGAACCCAGAGCCACCTAATGTATTTGTGTGGCTTTCTTGCTCACAGCTCATGCTCTACCACTTAAATGGTACTTCCATCCGAGCTTTTGGCAAATTAATTGTAGAATTTCAAAGACTTTTCTGTCATGGAAAAATTCAAATCATGATTCCCCAAGATCTCAGCCTCCTGAGTAGCTAGGATTGTAGCTGCTGTGAACTGGACATACAAGTGAGTGCCTTTCTAAAATCCTCAGTCAGGATTAGAATTGTGACTTTTAGTACTCAACCAGTCTTCAGTGAATCTGGAGACTGTGAGTTTTATAAAACACCAAATTGATGATTTCTACAAGAACACTAAAACAAACCAAACTCTGAAATATAATGAAGTTCCTTGATGAACACTCTCTTTTATCTGTCTGTCACCTTCTGTGAAACAGCTTAGCTTTTCTTATTCACTGTTCATCAACAGAAGCAAAGGCAACATTTATTTGTACAGATGAGGCTCTTTACTATGACCTTAAAAGAGGGATGTTATTTATGTATAATAGTCCCCCATTATCCTCATGTGATAAATGCTGGACCTCCAATAGATGCCCGAGACTGTGAATAGCACCACGCACTATATATGTTAGGCTTTTTGCCCTCCATGTTTATGATGAACTTTGATTTTATATTAGATACAGTAAAAGCTCAAAGTAATGACTTATAATAGACTAGAGGAATATAACCATGTGCTGTAATAAAATGTCAATGCTCAGAGCAGTATGAGATTTAAAACTTTGGATCTATTGATTTTTGGAAGTTTTGGATTTAATATTGTCAAGCCACAGTTAACCACAGATTGGGGAGGACTATTGAAGCCATTTTACAGAAAAAGAAATTTAATTGGGTGAGACTTAAGTAACTTGCTTTAGCCTGGCTATATAGCTGTGGTAAGGTGAGACTGAAAGACAGGGGCCCAAGCAGGCCGTCCTGAGAATTCAAATTCTTATTTCCATCTATCAATGAGATCTCTTCAGCTTTGATTTACATCAACACTCATTTATGTTTTTATTTAATGACTTGCCTACCGATTTTCCACTTAAGCAGTTTGCTCCTGTCACTAAAATTTCTTACAAATGATGGATAATTGATCTACTTAGCTACTGCATACCAAACGGTTCCATAATTTAACCACCATTTTATCTGCTGAAGAGTTTGCATGTCAGGAATAGCTTCAGGCTCTGCAGGGTGGTTGTTCTGTTCATCTGCCCCAAATTAATCATGCAGCTACAGATGGCTCTCTGTATGTTTGATGTGGGTGAGGTGTCCCATGATAACGTCACTCAAAACAGATAGCCTCTCCTTCTCAAAGAGAGCAGCCCGCACAGTTTTTCATCATGGCCTTAGTGGTAAGAGAATAAGAGCAGAAGTTGCCAGAGCTCTTCAACGCCCTTTGCATCATCATTTAAGTCGTGTTTTGTTTGTTTTTTATCCAAGTGGGCCATGGGGTCAACTCTGATCCTCTGGCACAGAAACTAGCTGCTGCCTCTTGATTGGAGGAACAGCATGGTCATTTGCAAAGGGTCATAGGAAGGAATTGTGAGCAACTCTGTGAAATTCCTACCATTTGTGTAAAAATCTCATACACCTTGCATTTTGTCCAATCTTGAACTTGTCTTCTAACCTTGTTTATGCTGCTTTAACCACACAGCACTTTCTGTCTTAAATCAAATCAAGTCAAACCCTTTCCTATATAACTCTGACTAAAGATTATAAAAAATATTTAAATATATCCCATTCTAGGTGGGAGAATGATGGAAGGAATGATACTGATCAAGATGCATTGTCATGTTGAATCAAAACCTCATTGTATAGTTCCTTGTAGATTATATAGATATATAATATATGTCCTATTCTACATATTCTATATAGAATATATATCCTATATTCTAATATATGTTATATACTATCTACTTATATATATCCTCTATATATTTCATCTTAGATAATCAATATATATAATATATATTGTATATCCAATTCTGACAGTTATATTTGCAGAATATTTTTATTTCATATTCTATATTGCATTTTATTTTTAATTATGTATCTTATGCTAAATATACATACATGTTATATAATATGTATTCTTTTCTGGTAGTTTTATACTTTCAGAACTACACTCTACATTCAAGTTATTTCAGAGTTTAATATAAAGTGAAACCTTGTTTTTGTCAAAGTAAATAGCCACATCACAGTTATGTTTGCCAATTACTCCTTTTAACTTTGATACATATGAAATCCCACTTGTATCATATGCTGATGTTTTCACGTATACATGAGTCTTCCTCAGCCTTCATGTATCTATTTATGTATGCATATCACCTTGTTTCAGGTCATGTAGTGTATTTTACTGGGGAAAATACCATTTCTAATGTTCTTAGAGATTCTGATACAATGTGCTCTTTTAAATGGAACTTTGGAATTGTTTTGCTTAAAATCATTAGGATGTTCAGGAGAGTTATTTTGGAAATTTTTGTCTAAGTTGGGGAAAACTGAGAATTTTAAAATTCTCCTAGTCAGGATATGATGTAAATATAGTTTTTCAGTGAAGGTTTTTAGTTCCACTTTTTCCATAGGTTACTTTCTAGATTTGATTGCTATTGTGAATAAAGTTTTAGCATCTCTTACAATCTCCAGTTTGCTAGTTCTGCAATCTACACTTATCAATATATGCATACAGATTAGGAACTGCGTTCACAAGAGAAGCATGGAAGTGTATTGTTCAAAGAAACAGTTCATCTTGCGTCTATATAAATCTTCATTGCTTTTAGTTGTAATTATATGTGTTATATATATATATATATATGGCTTAATTTACCATCTTGTGTGACATACCTGTCAGAAGGCAAGATTGCATGATGTGCTAAATCAATTTACAGTTGAATGGTGAGTGTTCCTCTTAGGAACAAGCACTGGTCACTGGCTTGATAATGTACCCTTATTTTCTTTCCATGTCTTGCCTTCTTTCTCCTTCCTCTCACATTCCAGGAATTCCTGGGGTCTTCCCTGGAACATGTCTCAGTTCTGTTCTTGGTGAACCCAAGTTAAATGTGAGTCGTGATCATGTAGGAAGACTGGGAATGTAACGCACAGAGCTTCTGGAAGACACCTGCCGCTCCCTGTGGCATTGACACCAACCAAGACTTATGGCTTCAGAAAGTGGTGCACTGTGGGCAGCAGCAGAATTTGTTACCCTGAAATTCCTATGGCTATTGGGAAGAAGGCTTTTCCAAAATTTCAGGGATGGGAAAGTTTAAATTTAGAGATAATCTGTCATTTCTCTCCTCCTCAAAAACTGATCTTGTGATCAGCTACTATCTTAAATGGGTTGATGAGGAAAGAAAGAAAGAAAGAAAGAAAGAAAGAAAGAAAGAAAGAAAGAAAGAAAGAGGAACTTTCAGAGTGTGTGTGAGGTTGTTATCTAATGCCTAAGAAAGGCAGAGGCCAACGTGCTTTGATAAATAGCTTAGCATCACCTCCCCAGGCACAGCCCAGCATGTGTCCATGAAAAGTTATTTCTGTAAACTGAGTAGATGTAAAAACAGTAGGTTAACTACCCCTTCTTCCTGTTGACCTTGACCCGTGCCCATTTTAATGCAGGAAGTCACCAGGCAGGGAGAGCTCAGTGTGACTGCTGTACATCCAAAGATCAGCACTCCTGTTTTGTCATAGAAGAGATAGTGATGCCGGGCCTTTGGAATGAAAAGAGTTCTATCTTCATATTTGGGTTTCTGAACTGTCAGACCTGCAATTTGGAGCATCCCAGCCTCCCAGTTATTCAATAACAGTGACCTGGAAAGACAAGGTGGATTTGGAATGCAATAGGCCTAGAGCATTTCCTGGCCTAAGTTTCCACATATCTATTTTCAGAAATAACAAATGATGGCTAGAATCTAGATGAAGGATACAGGGAAGGTGGAAATGATGTCATATCCCCCTCCCAGGTGTTAATTTACTCCCATATTATCCAGATAGAATATCTATGCCAACAACAACCACATGCACACGCACGCACACGCACACACACACACACACACACACACACACACACACATACACACACCATACTTTGCCTCACAGGCACCTCACAGAGATAGAGATGAGGAGAGGAAGAGGAAAATAGCAATCACTGGCAACTATTTTTACATATTTAAATTAAGCTATATGAATTAGAGACACTTGTGAAACTGACACGGTAACGAATCTACCATACCTGAAAGTTTTCTTATACCTTTTTGTAATCTCCAGGGAACTACTGATGTCATGTCACTATTAGTTTTTCATTTTCTAGACTTTTATATAAGTGGAAGGCAGGGTGTAGCATGATAAGGCCGCCTTGCTCCACACAAACATTCTGAGATTATACTTTTTTGTGTGTGCCAGGACCAGAGCTTGAACTCAAGTCTGGGCTCTGTTCCTTAGCTTTTTTGTTCAAAAGTAGCACTTTTCCACCTGAGCCACAGCTCCATTTCTGATAGTTACTTGAAGATAACAGTCTCATGAACTTTCCTGCTTAGCTAACTTCAACCCTCAGAGCTCAACCTCTTGGAAGTTTAGATTTACAGGTGTGAGCCAATAGAAACTGGCTTCCTTATACTTTTTTGTCTGTTTGGTGGAAATGAGAATTGAACCCAGATCCTGAAGCATGCTTGACAGGAATTCTATCACTTGAACCACACATCCTCAGCCCTTTATCATTATCATCATCATCATCATCATCATCATCATCATCATCACTATCACCATCATTATTATCTTTAAGAAGTTGTTTAGAGAGCTTTCATTCCAACATGTCAGTTTATTAATGAAATACATTTGGATCGATGTCACTCCTTTTATTATTTTGTAGTTAAAATGTGATCTTAAAACTTTGCCTAGATTAGCCTCAAACTCAAGAAGCTCCAGCCCCAGTTTCCTAAGTAGCTGGGATTACAGATTTGTACCACCAAAACTAGTTTATTATTATTATTATTATTATTATTATTATTATTATTATTATTATATGTGGGCCATGGGGCTTGAACTCTGGACTTGGGCACTGTCCTTGAGCTCTTAAGCTCAAGACTACTACCCTACTCCTGGGCCTGGGCATTGTCCCTGAGGTCTTCAGCTCAAGGCTACTTCCCTACTCACCCCCCAGCTACAGCCCCATTTCCCATTTTCTAGTGATTAATTGGAGATAAGAGTCTCACATTCTTTAGTGCCCAGGCTGGCTTTGAACCTTGATCCTCAGATCTTAGCCTCCTGAGTAGCTAGGATTACAGGTGTGAGCCGCCGTGCACCAACTGAGACCTGGCTTATTTTCCTGTGAAGAGAAAATCTGTTGTTTAAACTAACATAAAAAATTGCTAATTAGGACTGGGAGCATGACCTAGGGGCAGAGTGCTTGCCTAGCATGCATCAATCCCTGGGTTCAATTCCTTGGTACCACATACACAGAAAAAGCCAGAAGTGGTGCTATGGCTCAAGTGGTAGAGCGCCAACCAGCCTCGAGAAAAAAGCCCAAGGACAGTGCTTGCAAAAAAAAAAATCTGCCAATTAGAATTCCGTAATATTGCTCAGTCTTCGGTATGTCAATCCATTGCATTGGTGCACTGAAAAACTTTGTTGTTTCCCATTTGGGAACTACTAAAATGAAGATGCTATGAACATTTTGGCTTAAGTCTTTGTGTGAACATATGTTTTCATTTCCTTGGGATGAATGTTTAGGAGCAGAATGATCATATGGCAGTTGCATGTTCCATTTATTAAGAAAATGTGGTGACATTTTTAATTCACTTACATAAAATAGTTATGATCTACAACAACTAAGGGTACCCTTGGAAAAAGTATTGAATTTGTAGGTTAAATTTTCAGGATGGTATTTTCCTATAAATAGAGTATTCATATGTAGTCTACAGTATATTATGAAAAACACTGAAGGGAGGAGAGTGAGACTAACTTCTTGGAAGGAATTCTTTCTTTTTGGAAAGGCCTAATAACCAAAAAAAAAATCCCCTAGGGATGATAATGACAGTGATGGTGGTAGTTATGGTAGAGGGGAGATGAATAGGGAATGAAAATTGGGTGTTGAATAAGCAAATGGGTTAGAAAAAAATGTCAATTGCTTCCTCTGTGCTGCTGCCACTGCCTAATGTCCTTTCACAACCATGTCCCTCCTTCCCTGCCAGCAAAACAGGAAAACCAGAGGTAGATTTTTCCACCTCCCACCAGGGGACCTCAATTACATTGTGACTTAGAAGTCTGGTTTAAGCCTCAGATGAATTAAAAGTCAGGTTTACTGCTAAGAACCTTGGAATTCCTGGGCATAGAAAGAGCAAGCAATTAAAGAGTGGTAATCACATAAGGTGTTCCTAATTCTCAGTCCAGGAAAAAGGACTGAGAACACTATAGCACAAGCCGACCTTCTAGCCAGCCTGGACATTGGAAGAATATCCATCCTTAGTGAAACAGAGGATTGTCGTGATGTGGGCAAGCATTGTGCCTCCCTCATGGCCTGTCTGCTGCTGCCCAAATGTTCACCAGGTACAGTTGGACACCAGATGAGAAGCCTGGCATGACTTTTCAGCTTTGTACCCAGAATGCAACTGCGATGGGTAGCATTAACCTCTCTTGGGAACTTGTTAGAAAATCAATCTTCACCCTCAACCCTGGTATACCCAAAGCTACCAAACCAGAATCTTCATTTTATCAGAGTTCCAGGGTCACTCACACTTTGACAAGAACTAATCTAGATGTGTGCTTTTCTTGTCTCAGAAAATGCTTAATATGTGTCCTGTGTTATTCAACTACTGCTGAATGAAGTCAGGGACCTGTACTAGTCATCATGTTCTCACACCTCTTGGGTCATTGGATCACCTGGAGTTTAGTAGATCTGGGTGAAATATAGTTCCAGAGCAAAGAATAAGACTGGACTTGATCTACATAGTTTCCATTCTCATGATAAGTTTTTAAAAATGTATGCAAAGGCACATGTTGGCCCAGATCATAGCACGCTTTTAACCCTTTGGCTTAGATCTCACTCGGATTTTATCCTTAACATTTTACCATCCAAAACAAGTCATGAAATCCAACAGACCAAAGAGTGGCCATGGGCTTGGAAATGATTCTGATTCCTATTTGGCTTTTTACTTACCTATGTTCCCCAGGCAAATGTTTGTGTCTCTGGACCCCACTCAGCGAAATGGATGATATTTTGCTATACCACTGAGAAATAATCAGACTTTCTGTGGCACACAATAATCTTGTAACTTACAGATATTTTTTTTTGTAGAATTGTGTGACCTTGGGTAGATCCTTTCGACACTCTATATTTTACTTGCCTCATCTAGGAGAGATTTCTATTACTTTTTGAACTCTGGATTGAAGTTCACAGTGGTGGAAGTGATGAGGGTGATGGTGATGGTAGTGGTGATGGTGGTAGTGAGGATAGAAAAGCTAACACAACACTCATACTGTGATAGGCACTGATGTCTGGACTTACATTTCTTCTCATTTTTTTCCCAGTGAGGACTGTTTATATTTTTCAAGTAAAGAAACTGAGGCAGAAGAATGTCAGGAAATCAAGATTTAGCCTTCCATTCTTCTGAGCCTTCCATGTGGAGGGAAAGATGACAGAACTAATGGAATTCAGTTCCATGTCTACTGAGAAGGCACGCATTTTTGCCTAATGTCAGTCAGGTGTCTCCACAAAGGCAATTCTTGGCTTCCTTTCTCCTGTAGGAGAAAGAAAAAGAGAAACAAGGGAGGAGATATGGATAGCAGCTGGATTCCTGGTTAGGTAGGATCTCATTTCTCTCCCTATCCACCATGCCTAATAAAGCAAAATCCCTAGCAGCACCACTTCTAATGAACCCAATTCCCTATGAGACCTAGGCCATGAAATTTTAACCTGGTTCTGGGCCTGGAGTTAGAACAAGAGAAAGGGTGAGGCCCAAAGAAGCCCGTTGGTAAGAAATTAGAGCCTGAATAGGTTTCTGTATGACATTGCGAGCATTAGATTTGACCTCATTGAATGTTGTAAGTCTAGACATATACATCCACCTTTCTATTATCTATCTGAATAGTTGCTCTGCCATAGTTTAAAAATTGTGTGCTACTTGGTGGAAGTGAAACTGTGCCCACAAAGATGTTTTTCATCACCGATGGGTTTGAACAGTTGAAGCCTGCAAGCACTTTCCGTTGGTGAAAGAGCATCTTTCCCTACCTTCCTAGAGACTGAAGTACCACAAGGTCTTTAAGTTAAATATTTTCCTTTTCAATTATTGTTGATGGCCAGAAGGATTTCTTCCTTGTGACTCATTAGCTTTTCTTTTTCCTCATTGTGTCACAAAGTTCATCTTCTCATAATCTTTGTAGAGATTAGTCACCAGGATTTTAAAATGTCCCTGTTGGAGAGGAATTCCATGTTTGTGATTGTAGTTATGGCGTTGCCTTGCTAATACACAATCGGCTTGGGGCCCATCCTGATTTCCAATCCTTTTCTCTTACACATTCCATGTCCTGATTTCCTTGTATCTCTGAAGAAGTTTATCCTTTGCTTTGCTTTATTCTAACTAGACAACAGAACCTTTTGGATGCCAGGATACTTTAGGTGTGAAAAAACTCTGGGGATTTTAAATGTGTGTTAATAAGAATCTTGATCAATCTAATGGATTGACATAAACACTTTGGGAAACTGCTTTTCCATAGTAACTATTCAAGTGGAATCATTATGTACACACTACTTGCTCAGCAATTTCATCCTGTTTATGTAACTCAATAGAAATGTGTTCATTTATGCACTCAAGGACTTGGATAGAGACTGGTTATAGAAGCATTATGGAAAATATCCTAACCAAAAACAATCTCAGTACAGTACTCCCAATAAGAGTAGAATGGCTAAAATGACAAAAAGAACACATGATAGAAATAAAAAATAATGGCTATGCATAAGAGGTACAGTTTCATAAATGTAATGTGAAAGAATGATATATAATATGAATGTAAAGCACAATGTGAAACATGAGTGAAAGGGCCAGTCTCAAAATGAGGTCAGACAAATTTATGTTATTGAAAGAAAGGATATTTGTTAGCTTTGTCAAGTGAATGACTAAAATGGGACAAAGAAAGGTGTCTAGTGGTGTTGTTTGTGTTGTGTCTCTTGATCTGGGAATTGGTTGTGCCAGTATCTTCAATGTGGGAAATCTCATTGAGATGTATGTTCACATTTACGTATAAATCTCACACTGGATTAAAAATGCAGTAAAGAACACAAGGAAAGTAATGCAGAGGAGATCACTGGGCTAGAGAAAAGGTGACCCACAGCTAGTAGTCCACTCTGTAAAATGGTCTCCAAATTTTAATGAGTATAGACTAGACTTGGTGTTATGGTGGTGCGCCAGTGCCATTGTTAGGACATCAAAGACCAACTGCTGGCGGCGATACAGCCCATATGAAAAGAGTGACCAGCAAATTTACTGCTTGACTTCATTCCCTTTAAATGGAACTGGCCCCACGATCCTTTTTCAAAGCTCAATTGTAGACATATATCTTCTTTACAGGACATCACATACAATAAAGAGAAGCAATAGTTTAAGATTACAAAAAAAGGATACCTTTGAGGGCACTGTGAGAAGAATATTCCAGTTAATAAATATCACTGACATTATATCTGCCCAAGCCCTCTGATGCCAAGCCATTGACTTGGGAGACTTCTTCAAGATATGATAGCTGTTGGGGACGAACTGAGTTATTTATTTATGCCCCAATCCTTTTCTTAGACTCTGGGTCCTGGAAGAGCCATCTGCCTCATACTAAAAGCCACCTTATTGAAATCTGACAAAATGGCCAAATTTATATCTCATACCCTCCTCCCATTAACCAATTTGAAACTGCCCTACAGTAGAGTAAACATTTGTTAAGATTTGAGACCAGTCTAAATTCCTTTGTCAGCTATCTGCTTATACCAATTGCACTCCATATAATCCTATGGTAGAAATTTCATAGAGTTATCATTTCCAGACCATAGAACAGGGTAGGCTTTATGCCTACCAGAAAAGGAAGAGTGTTATTAATTTTCCATGGGGGAGAGAAGTAAAATTACTTATAACATAAAGGATGTACTTGGCTTAACATGACATATGAACCAGATGGTAGAGAAAGAATCAAAATTATTACATTCAAAACTACCAGTCGGCTCAAAACCAAAAAATCCAGAATGTTCTTTTGGATCCATAATCACTTATTACAACATTTAATAAGCTCATAGGGATCAAAACGTTTTAGAGAATGATCCAGTCATCTACTTCTGTTTAATCCATTACTCCTGTGAAAGTCCAGCTCTCCACATTTTATTGGAGAAAAGGCTGACTACTGAAGAGATTTTTGCCTTTCTGCTTCCCTCCCTGGTCCCTGCAGAAAGATACACAAGCTGTGTGGAAAGAATGAACATCTCCCTACTGAGATTTTGAGGGAGGCAGTACACCTATGAAATAAATTTGGACAGTAAGTGTCAACTGGAAAAATCTTCAAGTGTTTGGAGGGCTGTAGGATCGCCTGGAGAAAGACAACAAATTGAGCAGCAGGTGGAAATAATGAGCCAGGCTCTGGGTAAAGTACCTGCAGGAGACAGCTTTTCTGTTCCAAATTCTTCCCTCGGCCTAACTGCCCGGAAGCTCGCTGGCCTGTGGTTCCAAAGCTCCACAGTGTTTTGGGTTTTGTTATTTTTCACTGCTTATTCTCCAATGCCAGAGCCTCTGCTAATGTCTAGGATGACCCCGAAATGAACATCAATTTCCTTGCCTTAAATTTGCTCATAAATGGAGAGATGGGAAGAAAACAAGGGAAGTGGGTTGGACCAGACCCTGCTAACTCAATAATAAAGTGAGATGGCCCTAAATAATGAAAGGATTGAGGGCAGTGGAGCCAAGAACAGCAGAACCCCCACCTCCCAAATGTGAACCAAGAGGAAAAGAAAGAGATGGGGGGGGTCACAACTTTGAAGGGTAACCCTCTAATTATAAGGCTGCATTTTTCTCTGTGTCTGTAAGTGGTTGCTTCAAGATTGCTCAAACCATTAACTGCGTTTACTTTACTTTGCGAGCTCCTGTATGTGTCTGTTGTTCCTTTGGGTTGGTGTTTTTTGTGCTACTTAAGATGTGGTGTAAAGAGAAATACAGTGGAAACCTGCCAGGAAGATGGAGCCTGCTGGGATGGGAAGGAAGGAGCTGTAGGCTACACAGACTTTCTTTAAAAGGAAAATTCAGTACCCACAAAACCCCAAACATTCAGCCTGGAGTGACATCAAGAGGCCTTCTACAGGCTCCATGTTAAGAGCTGCGGAAATAATTGACGTTGTTATTTCACCTTAAAGTGAAGCTCCTAAGAGGCCTGTGATGGACGTGGCCCTGAATGCTCTAAGTCTTGGTCCTAACAACCCAAGTGGCATGCCTTTTATATCATCATTTATGGGCACACTACAGGTGAGCCTCTGCATATGGTGGCAGGTTTTGTCACGTTTTTGTCTCACTGGATTGAGCCAGAACTTCAAAGTTCTAGCCACCAGCACAATCGTGAGGTACTGTTTTCTTTGTAATATATTTTTTATTGTAATTAATAGAAGTGTTACACTATATTCGCCAGATAGAAGGTGCATGATTTCACAAACATTGATACCCTTTCTCATGTTTTGGTCCCCATTTCCCTCCCCCATCATCTCCCCTCATCTTGTTTTCCCCCCTTCCCTATCCTATTTCAAATAAACAAATACACATATATACAATATATCAGATAACAAGGTAAGATACTGTAACAATATGAGATAACCAAGGGACATCAAAAAAGATGAGACATAAGCTAGTACATTAAGAACAGCACTCATTATATGGCTTTTGTTTCTATATCCTAGAGGTCCTTTCATTTAGGTGAGGCACTGTTTTCTGAAGGCAGGTTGCAGACACAGATTCTTGAATTTTGTTGTTGATAAAACATCTGCAAGTTGGCTAGATGCTATTGGCTCACATTTGTTATCCTAGCTACTCCAAAGGCTAAGATCCAGATCATAGTTCGAGTCCAGCCAAGGCAAAAAGAAAAGCAGAATGAACAGCAGAAATAGCCTGGAGGCATGCCTCAAAGGGTAGAGCACCAGCCTAGCAGGCAAGCCAAATAAGCACAGGCCCTAAGCTCAAACACAGGTACTTCCAGAAAAGAAAAAAAAGAAAAGAAAGTTCCATGTTGGCATTTCATTGATGAAATATCAAAACCCTGGACCAGGAGTTTGGTAATGGTAGAGTGCTTGCCTAGCATGCACAAAGACTCGTGTTCGATTCCTCATTACCACATACATAGAAAAAAAAGCTGGAAGTAGTGCTGAGGCCCAAGTGGCAGAGCTCTAGCCTTGAGAAAAGTCCAAGGACAGTGCTCAAGCCCTGAGTTCAAGCCCCACAACTGGCAAAAATAATCAAAACCTGGAGAAATGAAAGGATTTGCCAAAGACCATGGCACTCATTGAGCCTATAGAGCCAGAACCATGATCCAGCTTGACAGACTCTTAGTCAAGTTGTCTTACACAAAGCCACATTTCTGAAAATCTTAAAGTATTCATGGTTTTGCTTAACTGAAGAGAATGGAAGAAAGCATCTCTCTAAAATTCTCAGATTGTATAACATGACAGTTATACAATGTTATAGGAACTGAAAAGTAACTAAATACACATGGACTGTGTCTCTTCTTTGTCAGACAACCAGCTAGGTAAATGATAAATTGTTCACCTAAGTATAGATCATAGCCTTAGCATTTCAAAATTTTACTCACTTGACCAAAACTTAGCGCCTAAAAGTCATTATGATCAGGCATTGTTCTAGATACCAGAAATTTTTTCCTATACAATTTATTATTTCTTATTTCTTTAGGATAATGTATTGAGGGGTTACAGTTACATTCATCAGGTAGTAGGTGTATTACTTTTCACATATTGATATCCTTTCTCATGTTTTTGTCCCCATTTCCCTCCCCCCACCTCTCCCAATCATCTTGTTTCCCCCTTTCCCTTTCCTGTTTCAAATAAGCAAAAAACATATATACAACATACGAGGTAACAAAATCAGATACAGTAACAATATGAGATTAACCAAAGGGCAATAAAAGAGAAGAGAAATAACATAGTACATTAAGAACAACAATCACACAAGATAAAGCTCTTGTTTCCATATCCTAGAGACCCTTTCATTTAGCCTCATCCTATATGACCTATATGTATATAGATTTTAAGCTATTGTAATAGACATCAGAGATTTAAGGGAGAACAAGCTCCTATTTTAGAAGAGATTGGAAATACTAAAAATTCATCTTGATAGTCATTGTTATTATGATGGGTGCTTACTGGGACATGCAAAGGGCACAAAGAAAGGAATAACTCAATGAAGTGCTTACTGGAAAAGTACTGTTAGAGACCTGAGCTTAGGAAGAAGAGCCAGCTCAGCAAACAACCAGAAGGGCATGTGAGGAGCATGAATTCATGAGCACTAAAGCCTTAAGGGCAAAGGGTTTGGCACTTTCCTAAGAGACAAAAAAAAAAGACACAGGAGAGTGTGCTGATGACTGAATTTCAGAAATAAGAAGAAATGAGGCATCACAAATGATTTTCAGTTTTAGCAGAGGGAGTACCTGTCATTAGACTTGCATTGAACTTTAGAATAAACATGATTTATGGAACATCCTAATGAAGATAAAGACAGGGAGCTATGACTCATGGACCATGTACCAAGCTGGACAAGCAAGAGTTGTGGTATCACAGGATGTATTGGAGGAAAATGCCTTAAGAGGGGACCTCTGCTGAATGCTGCTATGGGACCAGGATGAGAACAGAAAGGGGCACTTTCAACTTAGCAATATATTGTCATTAGCCTTGATGAGAAGAGCATCAGAAATATTAACGTAACAGGAGCCAATGTGGGTAAATTAATATAAAGTGAGAAAGTGGAACTTGAATATATAAGTAAACCTTGTGGAACTCCTACTATGATAGGGAGACATGTGAATGAATATACGGTCCTGGGAGAATTTATTTTTTGGTCGTCAAAGAGATATTGTCAACACACACTTGTAATCACAGCCCTTGGGAAACTGGGCAAGAGAATTCTGAATTTGAGTACAGTTTGGACTATCAAAAACAAAGAAAATCATCAGCAATACCGGGATGTCTTGGCTACAGAGGAGAAAACGCCTATAGGAAGAGAAAAACTACTGGCACAACACTGACAGAGGATGGCTGAGGTGGGAATTCATGTGGGGCAAAACCCCACAACAATCCAATTGTAAAAACTGGCCTTTGATAGAAGGAAGAGAGCTAGTTCCATTTGACAATTGGTCAGAGGATAAAGATGAGCTATGCAGACTGGAGCTATAGGTATGTGGTGGAGAAAGGAAAGCTGCCATCCAATGGCCCCTGCCACATCAAGAAGTAAGAAGTGAGCTCAAGGGACAGGAGCAGGAGCTATGAAGAGAGAGGATATGGAATACCCATCATCATCCCCAAATGACAGGAAGTAAGGCAGTAAGAAAAGAATAGCTATTTTGGAGTAGTGTCAAGATCTCACTCATTAAAGGTTTAAGAATATGAACCAAAAAGGAAGCAAACTTGTCAAGTTAGGTCATTTTTGTCTATCACTCATCATCTTGGCTAGTTACTAACAATTCCAAATTACTGAACTCACTCAAATGGAGGAGGGATCAGAGGTGGTGGGAAGTACCATGGAATAGATGTTAGAAAGGACATATGCAGAAGCACTGATAGGCGGTAAGTAGTAGGCAGAGTTTCTCTGATCTATGAAGTATGTGAAGGAAATAGGAATTTTCGCTTCTGGTCATTGGAAGGACTTTCATCTGCCACTGCAGCTGCAACATGCGAGCTATTGATTCACCAGCAGGTCAAAGAGATAAGCCCATTAAAAGGAAACACAGACAGATGGCCTTACACTGTACTTTGCTATTCTCATTCACACAAGACAGACCACGCAGAGAGAAAAATGGGTCTTGATCTTGGAGCAAGTGCAGAGATGGAATTAAAAGTCTACAAAAATAGAAGACGTGATTCAGAATAGCTCCACTCTGACTCATTTGCTTGTGGGTAGGTGGGGAAACTCGTTCAGTGAGCCCAGTTCTTAAGAGAGGAACACCTATGGCTCGTGCCTGTGCTACTATTTATCCAGGAGGCTGGGATTTGGAGGAACACTCTTCAAGAACAGCTTGACAGAAAAGTCACCAGCAAAAAGTACAACTGGAGAATGTAGAACTCCATCTTAATAAGCTTGAGGCCTGAACTCAAACCCCAGTAGCATATATGTGCGCACATGTGTGTACACACACACACACATGCACACTGAAGATAAAAGTACTGTGGTTACTTGTTTTTATACCACATGTCCTAAACCTATGAGTTATGTGGTAACTATTTATTTCTTTATTTATTTTTGCTCAGCAAGAAGACCAGTGAGAAGAATTTAATTGTAAGGAGCCACATAAAATATAAAAGCATAGTAGAGACATTTAGCATGGAGTCTTATTTCCCCATTTCATAAGCAGGCTATTAGCTTGAACTTCATAACACACCCATAAATGAAAACCTGTTACGATGACTGAAAAATTCCTTGGCCAAATTTCCTGCTGACAATTATTTTATGTCAAAACATTTTATGGGATGACCTCTTCTCTATTTAGAGGAGATTCCTCATTTCCCATTCCTCTAGAAATAGATTACCAATACAAAATCACACATGAGAAATGTGAATGAAAACGAATGTGTGTTTCTTAAGCATCAGGTTCAAAAGCTGCTACTTTGAAAACAAAAAAGCTGCTTCTTTGGCACTTGACTGTGCATTCATTTCCTGTCAGCCTTCTGCTAGAATGTTCCCCTGAGTTCCTTGATATGGAAAGTAAAATCATATTTCTTTAATCAAAACTGGGAGACAGTGAAAGGGATGGAGAGATTTCTTTATAGAAAAGTTCCTATAAATCAACAGGACTCTGATGGCCCATACCTGTCATTCTAGCTACTTATGAGCTCAGATCTTAAGACTGTGGTTTAAAACCAGCCCAGGCAGATAAATCTGGGAGAATTATCTCCAATTAACGAACCCAAAGTCAGAAATAGGGATGTGGCTCAAGTAGTAGAATGTTAGCCTTGAGTCAAAAAGCTAAGGGAGAGCACAAGGCCCCAAGTTCTAGTCTCAGTACACACACACACACACACACACACACACACACACACACACACACACACACCTTTCCTAAAATCAATAAAGCCTAGAAGAAATAGCAGACACAATATTAGGCCCATGATTCTGGGATTTGAATTTCAAAGAGCATTTGTTTCCTGCTATCCCTCTGTCAGCTAAATATATTCTTCCCTGTACTAGCTATCTACTGCTGTATAACAAATTTCCCCTTAATTACAAAGCTTCAAATAAACCCACGCTTATTATCTTGGAATTTCCATTGATCAGGAAGTCAGACAAAGCCTAGCTGGGTGCTTGTCTCACAGGTTACAACGAAGCTATCCAGCATGGCCTAATTGCACTTATTTTGCACTATAAGACTCGGTTTCTCAGAGGCTGTAGCAGCTTATAAGATTGCAGTTTTGCTGTTTTTGTTTTGGGGTTTTTTTTGGCTTTGTTTGAGTAAACAAATAATGCGTAAAGATAAAAAAGAGAATGTGAGTAGAACAAAATTCACAGATTCTGTAACCAAGTCTCAGAGACACTTTCTCACTTTCATCATATTCTATTAGCTAAAAGGGAGTCTCTTGTTTGGCCGCACAGTCAATGGAAAGTCTCTGCATGCTAGTGGACAGAATCACTGAAGACCACTTTAAAAGCTTCCCACCAAATTCCAATGCACAGCTGCAAATATGTGCCCTTTCCCCATTGCCTAAATAAAGACAATTGCCTTGCTCTCTCTGATGTGATTATCTCCTCGGTTCTTGCTTTTTCCAGATTCCCTCACTTCTAGCTTCTCTGTTCCCATCACCATTCTAAATGTGATATCACTATGCTTCCAAAAGGAAAGGAAGAGTGGATATCACCATATTCATTTCATATATAAGAAAAACTAACATCCAGAAAGTATGCCTACTTTCCTTACATTTGTACATGATCAGACTCCGATTACATTTCTAAGCTCCAATATCTTATCCAATCCCTGGCCCCCCAGCACCCAGCCTATTAAAAAAGTAACTAACCTTGGGTTTTTCCATTCATAACTATTTTTCTTATTTCTATTAAACTTGATTCCTGAGATATCAATTCAGTCACTCAACAGCCCTTCTGTTGACATCAAAATCCTTTTAATTTCATTTCTTCCCATCACTTCAAGGAAAATAAAGAAGTTAGAACAAAGATTTATTTTAAAGCAAAAGGAGCTTTAGAGTCAAGATGAGGCTCTGGATCTGCAATTTCATGTTCCTCCATGAATTAAGCCTTCTAAATTTCCCAGAAGTGCAACACCAGGGAAACACTGTGTTTTTCAATGTCAGTACTCTTCTTTCTGTCTCCCCCCAACCCCACTAATCCATGACCTGTGCTGATTCTGTCATGTAATTCATAGCCTCTATCAGGTCAAAGGAGCTCTAGTGACTCAGAATGCCTCATCTGGATGCTGTCACCAGAACCACAGGCATATTTCTGTCAGTGAAGTGAGGATGTGTCTGTCCGTCCATCTGTCTGTCTGTACATCTGTCTCTAGCCACCTGTGTCTCTGTGTATTTAAGATTTACATCGAAGGATAATTATTCCCCAAAACCTATTGTCTAGACCTCTGGAGGTAATATTTTGAGTTGAAATGACTTTCAGCTCAGTTGTGTTTGCACCTGGGATCTGTAAGAAGTATTGGAAACTTCATAAAGGAGATGAAACTTGACCAAAGATAGGAAATGACTTACAGCCCCACAGGTTCAGATGTATTGACACAAGGTAGTGATGTAGGAAATTATGGTTTTTTCAAAGAGAAGTCAGACTTTGGTTTCTCTTTTATCTCAGTATGATGTGTGTGTGTGTGTGTGTGTGTGTGTGTGTGTGTGTGTGTGTGTGTGTCCTTGAATGAAATCCTCTAACCACAGCAAAATGTGACATTCATGCAACGGGAACGCCTGGAATCCTTTCTTTTGTGCTTCTGACACACTGGAAAGTCAGATTTCCTATCTGATTTGCTCATGCATCAGTATTGTGGTTTCAATCTGCTTTGTTAATCTGATTTTCCAAGTTCCAGGTGGGCAACATGAGCAATGGCAGTAGGCAAAGAATGCGAAATAAATTTACAAAAGCCTGAATATGACTTTAGAGACTGAGACCATGGCTGCCCTTTGTCTTATCAGTATATTTATTGATGTACAAATTACAGAATTCCTTTATTCTTTATCATTTCTTCACTTGGTTCTCCTCAAAGGGCATTTTCCATTGTTCATTTGAACTAGGATCTGATGTCCAGCTGTAGGTGATTACCCAAAAAAGAGCTATATATGAACTGTATAGCTATTGACAGTTCATCAACTATCTCAGAGTACCTGTGACCAACTGGAAAGTTGGATATAACTTTGTGAAGTTGATACATTAGCCACTTTAGTCATAAGATATCTATGCTTCATAGAAAGATTTTTTAACTTTATTTTTTGGAATGGTATTCTTTATATTATCTTTAAGTAGTGGTACAAAGGGTTTGAATTCAACATATATTTTGATCAGTATTACCCCTTTGATTGTTTTCTCCCATCTTATCCTAACCTCCCCCCAATCCCCTCAGTGTATCTCATTTTCACATGTATACATTGAATATTATACCTACCTTTAGGAAGGGTTTGTTTGTTTTATTTTTTAAATAGCATTTTACTTGATATACTACGTCAAGGTCAGTCTCAGGACTACCTGACTGACTGGTCCTTGGGTTAAAAGAAAGCAGGCCTCATTTCCCAGCAGGTGACTTTCTCATAAACAAGACCACTGGACTTTATCTCTTGAGCCAGATGCCATAACACTAATTTCTACCAATATTCTCCTGCATGCTGGTTGGACTACATTAATTGTGTTTCCCACTTTGTCACCCCCAATACCAATGTTAAAATGGCAACTTAAAATATTCCAAAGAGATTCAAGGTGAATTCTGATGCCATTCTCCAGATCACCAGGTGTTTCTTTGTTCTGTATAGCCTTACCCTATGGAGTGTGAAATTCCAGTGGGGAGATTTTATATATATCTATATATCTATAGATATATATAGAGAGGGGGGGGGAGGGAGGAAGAGAGGGAGAGAGTCTGGCTTCAAAAGTACAAATGGGAGACAAAGGTAAACATATACAATATGAGAGAGTTGATAAACAAGAAGAAAATTGTGGAAAGGGCTGTTATTTCTTAAGCAGCTTGCATAGAGGGGGAAAAGTTTGTTTATCTTTGGGTGAGACTGCCTAAATATCTCGGCTACATTCTAGCCTGAAGTACACACATGGTCAGCTCAGGAGCCCTGGAAAGAATCTGGCTTTGTTTTTACCCACATATTAGTCATTGCTGAATGGATGTTTTTTAAGGATGATTTTTGACAAGATAAACAAGTAAGGACACAGAGGCCTGGAAGAAAAGCCAAAGTTTGCAGGGACCATAGTTCTCCCCAGCACTGAGAGATAACCAAACAGGTGCCAAGAAGGGTGGGTGATTGCCCATTGCACAGATGGGTCAGGAGCTGAGAACTGGTGAGGCCAATATAGTTCCAGAGCCACCTGACTCTGTATCCTTGGATGGCCCAAGATATCGATGCTACCAGCCATGACCCAAGTCCAGGCCAACTGGACTCTTACATGCGCCAGATAGATGGACTCAGCAGGACCACACGGAGGCCAGTCTCCAGCAAAATAGTGATGTGTTCCAGGCATAAACCCAATTTGGGATGTTTTGGCCCAAAGGAAACATTTACAACCAAATTATACACCTCGGAAAATAAATGAGCTTTCATTTTAGAAGGACACCCTGCCAGGCTCTTTATTATTTGCACCACAATCATAAAGTTGGTTTTAATCTCTCCAGTGGAATGCCATTAGATTGGCCAACTGGCAGGCCCTGGTGCTTTGAGTGGGGACCACTTCACCCTGTAGAGCACACAGTGGGAAGCAGTAGGAAGTACTTCTGAAACGTTCTTTCTCGGAACCCATTGGGTTGTTTCGTTTTGTTTTGTTTTGTCTTTTTCTGGCATGTTCATTGCAACTTCAAAGCACACTCCTTTCTTCTTTTTCTTTTTCCTTCATTCTCATTTTTTTTTAATTCCTGAAGCCTTTCAGAAAAAAGTCTTAATACGTCCTTTATAGATGGATGAAAATCTAGGAGTAAACCCAAGAAGGTCTATAATAGATTTCAGTGATCAGTTGAAGAAGAATTGGATGTTCAAGCACAAAGAAAACAAAGGGAACGGCTATCAAGTGTGTTCTCCTTTCTTGCTTTAACAAAGAAATTTGGAGATTGAATTCTATTGGACATCCATTCCCAGAATTCTGGGCATGAATTGACATAGAGATCAAATTCAGGTCTTGAAATGACCTTGACATAGGGTAGGCAAGGAGCTTTTTAAGATTTCTGGGATATCCTGGGTTTTAAATATTTCAGATCATTATTAAATGAAGTATTGGGTATTTTGTTCTGATTTGAAGTTTAGAATTAAAAGGTCCTGCTACCAGCTTTCGAGCGTGTGACTTTAGCTTACAGTAGATCAAGCCTGTAGACAATTTTATACTTGTCCTGATGGTGTTAGCATACAGTCCTTGCAGGCAAATGAAATTTCAGAAGGCAGAATAGGAAAGGACTCGCTCAGTGGAGTTGTGGGCAAGGATTTGGTTCTTATGTGTGGGACAAATTTGTGGCAATACTTCTAAGAGCCTTAAGTTGTTTCCAGACTTTGTTGTGTACTGAAATCATCTATGGAGCTTTTAAAAGTACTGGTACCCACTTCCTACCCCACATAACTTGATTTAAATGATTTGAGGTATAACTAGAATATTGGATATACAGCAAAATTTGGGTATTCCTGCTGTGGCCTATACGTTTCCTGACTGTAAGGACCTGGCTTATCTTTCTCCCCATTGAATTCTCATTCCTCCCTTGCAACCGGGTAATTGGCTCTCAGTAATTGCGTTAAATAAATAATTGAATAACAGTTCTGTGGTTCATCTGCCCACACACCATCAAAATGAATCCTAGCTAATTAGGTGATTTCAGCTCTTAAATATTTTGGAAAGTTTAAGGTGGAGTGTGACTTAAGTTTTAGGTCTTCCATTCCCTCCTGTTTCCCTCTACTTAACACATTCTGAGAATTATTCTATAGCCTCTTCCTAGATCGTTTTTTAATATCTGTGACCTAGAGATTTCATAACTCATGACTTTGCTTCATATTTCCCCTAAGACAGAAATTTATATTTGAGACCCTTTAATCTGATAAGAATAGGGGTATTCTTTTATTTTTTTTATGGATCATGGGCATGGGTTCTGTCCCTAAGCTCTTCATTTAAAGGCTACTGCTCTACCCCTTGGCCTGGGCATTGTCCCTGAGCCCTTCAGCTCAAGGCTACCATACCATTTGAGCCACAGCACCATTTCTCCTTTTCTAATGATAAATTGGAGATAAGAATCTCACAATATTTAGTGCCTAGACTGGTTTTAAGATCCTCAGATCTCAGCCTCCTGAGTAACTAGGATTATAGGCTTGAGCCACCACATTGGAAATAATAGGGGTATTCTTTATTCAAAGGTAGATTGACCCAGTAATTCTTTGCCAATGAAGTCCCAGAGTGTCTTGGCATAGCAGTTAGATGGACAAAACTTCTTCCCTTTTTCTAACATTGATGGTTTTCATTTCCCACTGCCGGCCTTCACCCCACCCCACCCCCTCCACAGACACTGAATTCTGGCAGTGGATAAGTCAGCTTTCATTGTAAAAATGTTTATGGAGACTGTCAGTTCTTAACCTTAAAATTGAACCGTGCTGTTTGTATTTTTTTTCTAAGTGAGGGAGAGTGTGAAGGACTAATGAAAATGGAGCGCGAAGAGATCAAACACGCATTGTGGAATTTTTGTTCAAGACCTGCCTGGAACAGAGAAACCCCACTTTGGGGGGGGTGGGCAAGGATAGAGATCCCTCTATTAGTTGAGCTCCAAATCTGAGATTATGACCTGGCATGAGTGAAAGTGAATCAGAGGGAGTGAGAGAAACTGCATGGGATGTGAGAGGCAGTGAGCGTCATAAAACGTTCTTTCTCTTTTGAAAAGCTAGAAATATATTTCTTTTGGTCAGAGAGCAAGTACATTCATGTATAGCCAGTTGTATCTTCTGAACTGCTCAAGTCTGCCTTCAAAAGGCGGATTTTGAAAGAAGCCATTCATTAGTTGGGGTAGCATGCCATGTTGGGTAAGATTTTGCTCACCGTGTGACTTGTCTGTAGACACTTAGGAGGCCTAGCATTTGGAGTGGATAGTTGTCCTCTTAGTAACACAACACTTGGGACCTCGGGGTTATTTTTTTAATGGATTTGGCTCTGTCTAAAAAGCCAGTCTTTATATCAGTTGACTTGGGAGTGGAGTGGGGGGTGGGGGCCCTAGGGTGAAAGGCAGGGTTAGTAGGATAGTCTGAGATGAAGCCAAGCAAATAGGAATTGGGTATAACTTTGCTGTAGGCAAGTGAGACTCTGGTTGTTATGTTGATGCTCTAGCTGGGGCTTATGCCATCAGCAGTTTCTAGGGTTGGATTCGTCACACAGTTTGGCCCAGTCTCTGAAGTCTTCATATTTGTATGGGATGGAACCATCAGAAAAGACCTTTGCTCTCTGAAAGGTCTCCCTCCAAAAATAAGCAGCAATTATACATAGAACTTGGTGAATGGATACTTGAATTGTTGCTTTCATCTCCTAAAAGTCTATAAGCTAGATGTTGGGCAGACTCGAGCATCATCCTTGCTGATGGCTTTGTTGGAAATTGGGGAGTCCTCAGGTTTAAAGAGGAATGATCTTCAACCCATCATGATAGCCATTTGGAATACCCAAAAGTAACTTTCTCCGCATGTCTCTTCTGCCTCTCCTCCTACTTTTTGGCTGTATCTTGCATGTCTTCAAGGGATTATTTCCAATCATTCGGTAGACTGGAACCTTCAAGAGGAGCTTCTCAAGCTTCCAAATCAGAAATATTTGTCCTATCCCTTAGCCAAGGTGGAGCCCCCATACCTGTTCTTTCCTCATGGGAAACTCAGAACAGACACACAGTGAGGGAGAGATCCATCCGAGGCTCCTCGCTGTCCCATTGGGGCACTCACTAGCTTGGGGAGGGAGGCGAGAATTGACTGACATTAGGGACAGCAGGAAATTAGTCAACTCAACCTCCATTTTGAAAAGTTTCATCTTTTCCTCTTACGTTCAGCTGTACTATCACTAGACTGAGTGGGAAGCCTCCTGGCCTTGGAACCCAGCAGTCTCAGGAGCTCTACCCCTCCCTCAGGGTATCCTCATCATGCAAGGATTGCAGAGTGGGGGAGGGGACTCTCTAAGCCATTAAAGGTCTTGGCCTCAGTTGCTGTTTCTCTGATTACATTTTCCCATGATGAAGTACATGAACTGAGAGCCATTTCCTTTAAGGTATTTCCCATCTCTGAAGTGACCCTTCAGGAGAGAACTGTGCCCTAACTACTTTTGGCTCAGCTGTTCTTTGTCTTCTCCTGGAGTAAGCAGAGCTTCCCAGGTGAAAATGGAAGATTTTACTTCTTAGTCCGAAGTGGCATCACTAGAAAGACTTGTGGGAACGCTATCTGCCAGGCCTCCTCCCTGGAGACACAGGTTCCACAGGAGCACCTGAGAAGAGGTGTCACAGCCCATTTCCAGGAGATGGAGATGCTGCAGTCAGGAGAATTGGGTTGAGTGCCAACTCAGGATTATTATCCACTTTTCTGCTGGCTGGGAAAACAATGGACTTTTAAATACAACGAGAAAGCAAAGATGAAAGCTCATTCATATTTTAATGTAAAAATACATGGGTATAGTTTATGCATGTATATATATGAAAAATATATATTACATATATTTGTAAAGATGTACATATGTAATATACACAAAAATCTTTGAAAATATGTATATTTGTGTATATATTTGTGTATATGTAGCACTGAGGATTGATTCCAGGCTTTTATGCTTGCTAAACAATTACTCCACCACTGGAGCCACACCCTAGCCCTCTAATTCATTTGTTTGTTAGTTTGCAGAACTGGAGTATATTTTGTTATTGAGATGGAGGTTTCACAAACTTTTCTTGAGCTGGCCTCAAACTCAAAATTTTCTTGTCTCCACCTCCCACAAAGATTAAAGGTGTGTGTCACCATACCTGTCTTCACATACAGTTTTAAAGAGAAAGAATCCAATTCAGAAAATGATTCAAATCGAATTCAATTCAAGACAAGGAATCACCTGTACCAAATACCTCATCTCCTACTGAGTTTTCTTTCGTTATTTCCGAAGTCCTTACTGTCCCTTTTGCCGTACTACAACTGTTGCTCAATGCACTAACAAAATGTGGAATGTGCCTAACCACAAATGATGACAATAGCCACTGGTTCATCCAACACAGATTCTATATCCTCTCTCTAGGCAAAAGGGAACCAGCCAGGCACTGCTGACGCTGATGCTATTTCTTGAAGGAGACAACTATGCCATAATGTGCCAGCACCTGAAAGTCATCGTCCAAGTGGAGTCCAAGCTAGGAAGGATTTTTTTCTGTCTCTGCCACAGCCTCTCCTCATCCTCCCACACTCAACTGTGGATTCTAGCAACTGAATGTGATTGCAGAGATGTAGAGTGAGTCAACTGCATTCACATCTGCCTTGCTTTGAGATCCTGCTTATTAATTCATTCATCTAGATATTGGTCCATCCATTCACTCAGAATGCATCTGGTGAGGTCCTAATATGTGCCAAGGTTTAGACCAAATACTAAGGTGACATAATTAACAGTTCCCACTCCAAGGAGCTGGAGTCCAGGTGAGAACTACAAAAGAGAAGGCACACACAAAGCTCATGATTTGGGTTTACAACAGATATTATAAAGGAAATCAGTAGAGTAATCGAGGGAGTAGTTGACTAAAGGGATAATGGTTGCGGTGAATGGATAGAAAGATGGATGGATAAATACGTGGAAGGAAGTCTCTTTCCTCCTGTGGATTTTTGACTACTCATCCCTTCCTCTAAATCTGACTGTTCTCTGGACACTGGGATTATTGGAAGAATTACCGACTCTTCCTGCAGCATTCTCCAGCACAGGCTGCCTCCTGGCCCCACATTAATACCTAGGCTTCCGGGTACTGCCCAGACTCCCCACAGTGTAAGTACCTGCCACACTTTTTATAAGAATGGCAAAATGGTTTGATTTTACACTTCAGTTTTCTCATCTGCATGGTGTAAGTGATGATAATCACCATCTGATGGGGAGTGAGGAGATACTATCGGTTGGGGAAAATGAATGAAAAGTATTTACACAAGGCTAGTACAGAGAAGATATTCAGAAAAGTTGTAGTGTGGTTATCATGGGGGAAAATAGTAACTGGGTCTGAGGAGAAAACATTCAAGAGAAAATAGCATAAAAGTATGGGAGCTGGGCACTAGTAAGTAGCTTGCGCCAATAACCTGCTCAAGAGCCTGAGACATGAGAATCATATTGAGCAAAAAAGGTCTTGAATTCAAAGCCCAGGAAAATACACACACACACACACACACACACACACACACACACACACACACACACCACAAAGAATATTAGAAAATATTAATGAGAGTAAGAAGAGAATAACAGAGAATAAGAAAGAAGCACTTTCTGCCCCTAAGATCATGTCCATTTTATAGCTGAGCAACCAGAAAACACTATGTCTTACATAAGCTTCTTATTTATTTATCTATCTATCTATCAATCTATCTATCTATTTATTGTTTATTTAGTGATAGGGATCAAATTCAAAACCACATACATGATAAGTAAGAACTTCTACTACTGTTTTACAACCCCAGTTGAAGCCCCTCATTTTTTCATATATTTTTTATTGTAATTAATAGAAGGGTTACATTATATTCACCAACTAGAAGGTGCATTAATTCACATACATTGATACACTTTCTCATGTCTTGGTCCCTATTTCCCTCCCCCCGCCCCACCCCTCATCTTGTTTTCCCCCCTTCCCTATCCAATTTCAAATAACCAAATACAAATATATCCAATATATCAGATAACAAAGTGAGATACTGTAACGATATGAGATAACCAAGGAACAGCAAAAGAGATGAGAGATAACATAGTACATTAAGGACAACAATCACTCATTATGTGGCTTTTGTTTCTATATCCTAGAGGTTCTTTCATTTAGTGTCATACTGTATGGCCTTAGGTATCTAGGTTTTGCTCTATTGCAAATCTCTGCTAGGAGAGCCCAATGTTTCAACTGATTATCGCAAATGAGGGAAATCATGGACCCTATGTTCCTTCAGTCTGGCTTACTTCACTTAATATGATTTTTTCTAAGTCTTTCCATTGCCTAACAAATGGGACGATGTTGTTTTTTTCTGATGCCAGCATAGAATTCCATTGCATATAAACACCACATCTTGTTGATCCACTCATCAGCTGAGGGACATCTAGGTTGGTTCCATATCTTTGCTATGGTGAATAGTGCTGCAATGAACATTTTTGTGCTAGTGGATTTAGTATGTCCTTGTTTCTGGACAATTGGGTAAATGCCTAGTAGTGGAATTGCTGGGTCATAGGGGAGCCCTATGTTTAGTCTTTTGAGGAACTGCCATACTCCTTTCCATAGTGGTTGAATGAGTTTGCACTCCCACCAACAGTGTAGTAGTGATCCCTCCTGGCCACATCCCCTCCAGCATCTGTTGTTATTAGTTTTCTTGATCCTGGCCATTCCAACTGGAGTGAAGTGGAATCTTAGAGTTGTTTTGATTTGCATTTCTTTTACGACCAGAGATGTTGAGAATTTCTTCATGTGTCTATAGGCCATTTTTGTTTCTTCTTCAGAGAAGACATTCTTTAAGTCTTTGACCAATCTTTTAATGGGATGGTTGTTTCTTTGGAGACTAATTTTGGAGTGATTCAACTTTTTGAGCTGTTGATATATTTTAGATATGAGGGCTTTGTCCATTGTATGGTTAGTGAATATCTTCTCCCATTCTGTAGGCTTCCTAATTAATTTACTAGCTATGTCTTTTGCCATACAAAAGTTCTGCAGTTTAATGCAGTCCCACTTATCCAGCCTTTCTCTGATTTGTTGTTATTCTTGGTCCTTATTAAGAAAGTTTCGACCTGTGCCAAGGGGCCTAGTGTATCTCCTATTCCTTCTTGTAAAGTTTTCAGTGTGTCAGCTTTTACCTCAAGGTCTTTGATCCATTTAGAGTTAATTCTAACGCAGGGTGACAAAGAAGGATCCACCTTTAGTCTTCTGCAGCTACTTAACCAGTTCTGCCAGCACCACTTGTTGAAGAGGCTGTCTTTCTTCCATTCTATATTTTTGGCTCCCTTGTCAAAGCTTAGGTGGCCATAGGTCTGTGGTTTAATATCTGGGTCCTCAGTTCTATTCCATTGGTCTTCAGGCCTGTTCTTGTGCCACTACCACTCTGTTTTGATAATTATAGCTCTGCAATAGAGTCTAAAGTTTGGTATTGAAATTCCTCCAGCGCTGTTCTTTCTGCTAAGAAGTGTTTTTGCTATACTGGGTCTTTTATTATTCTATATGAAATTTTAGATTGCCTCTTCTATTTATTTAAAGAATGATATTGGGACATTGATGGGTATTGCATTGAATTTGTAGATAGCCCTTGGCAAGATTGTCATTTTCACCATGTTGATTCTTCCAATCCAGGGGCATGGGAGGTTTTTCCATTTCCTCAGTTCTGCTTTAATTTCTTTTTTCAGGGTTTTAAAGTTTTCATCAAAAAGGTCCTTTACATTCTTAGTTAAGATAATTCTAGGTACTTTATTTTCTTTGAGGCTATTGCAAAAGGAGTTGCTTTCCTGATTATTGCCTCATTCCTCTCACTGTTGGCATAGAGGAAGGCAGTTGATTTTTGAGGGTTAATTTTATACTCTGCTACCCTTCCAAAGTTTTGAACCAGCTCAAGGAGCTTGGGAGTAGAGTCTATAGGATTCTTTAAATATAGGACCATGTCATCTGCAAAGAGGGAAAGTTTTACTTCCTCTTTCCCTATTTGGATCCCCTTTATGCTTGCTTCTTGCCTTATTGCACTGGCTAGGAATTCTAATACTATGTTAAAGAGGAGTGGAGAGAGTGGGCATCCTTGTCTTGTTCCTGATTTTAGAGGGAATGGCTTTAGCTTTTCATCGTTAAGTATAATACTAGCTGTGGGGTTGTCATACACACCCTTTATTATACTGAGGAATGTTCCATAGATTCCTAGTTTCTCCAGAGCTTTCAACATAAAGCAGTGTTGGATCTTGTCAAATGCCTTTTCTGCATCTATTGAGACAATCATGTGATTTTTGTCCTTGCTCCTGTTGATGTGTTGAATTATATTAATTGATTTGTGTATGTTGAACCAAATTTGCCTACCTGTGATGAATCCTGTTTGATCATAGTGTATAATTATTTTGATGAGTTGTTGTAGACGTTTGACCAGTATTTTGTTGAGAAGTTTTGCATCGATGTTCATCAAAGATATAGGTCTATAGTTCTCTTTCTTTGATGAATCTCTCTCTGGTTTGGGGATGAGGGTTATACTGGCTTCATAGAATGAGTTTGGTAAAGAGCCTTCATTTTCAATTTTGTTGAAGAGCTTGAGGAGTATTGGTGTGAGCTCTGCTTTGAAGACCTTATAGAATTCAGCTGTGAATCCATCTGGCCCTGGGCTTTTCTTAGGTGGAAGGTCTCTTATTGCCATTTTTATTTCAGTGCTTGAAATAGGCCTGTTTAGTTGAGTTAGTTCTTCTTGGTTCAGTGTGGGTATATTAATATTGGCTAGGAATTCATCCATTTCTTGTAGATTCTCAAATTTGTTGGCGTAAAGGTTTGAGAAGTATTTCCTCCTGATACTCTGGATCTTGGTAATTTCTGTCGTGATATTACCATTTTCGTCTGTGATTTTGTTTATTTAGGTATACTCCTTCTTTTTTTGGTAAGATTTGCTAAGGGTCTGTCAATTTTGTTAATTTTTTTCAAAGAACCAACTCCTTGTTTTGTTGGTTCTTTCTATAGTTTTTTTAGACCCCAATTCATTTAATTCTGCTTTGATTTTAATAATTTGCTTCCTTCTACTGGGACTAGAGTTGGTTTGTTGCTCTTTTTCCAGAAGCTTAAGGTGACACATTAAATTGTTGGTTTGTGATTTTTCCAATTTGTTATTGTAGGCACTCAGAGCTATAAATTTTCCTCTGAGTACTGCCTTTGCCATGTCCCAAAGGAGCTGGTATTTTGTGTGCTCCTTTTTGTTAAATTTCATAAATTGTTGGATTTCTGTTCTGATCTCCTCGATGACCCATTGGTGATTTAATAATGTGTTGTTCAATCTCCATGAGTTAGAGGCTTTTCGTTGGTGGAGATGGGTGTTCAGTTCCAATATGATGCCCTTGTGGTCAGAGAGAGTGCAGGGAATAATTTCAGTGTTTCTGAATCTGCCCAGGTTTGTTTTATGCCCTAAAATGTGGTCTATTTTGGAAAATGTTCCATCTGCTGCTGAAAAAAAACATATATTGTGTTGTTGCTGGGTGGAATAATCTGCAGATGTCTGTTAGATCTAGTTGGTCTATACAGTTGTTCAAATCTAAGGTTTCTCTGTTGAGTTTTTGCCTGGTTGATCTGTCCATAGGTGAGAGTGGTGTGTTAAAGTCACCAACAATCACTGTGTTTTGATCTATGTATGGTTTCAATGAAAGTAAAGTTTGCTTGATGAAGTTCGGAGCTCCGGGATTGGGTGTGTAAATATTTAGGATGGTTATGTCCTCCTGGAGGAAAGATCCCTTTAGTAGTATGTAGTAACCTTCTTTGTCTTTTCTCACTAATTTTAGTTTCAAGTCTATTTTATCTGATATGAGGATGGCAACTCCAGACTCTTTATGGGGGCTATTAGCTTGGTAAACTTTCTTCCAACCTCTCACTTTCAAAAAATGTTTGTTTTTTGGGGTAAGATGTGTCTCTTGAAGACAGCAGAACGATGGATCTTGCTCCTTGATCCTACTAGATAGTCTGTGTCATTTAATTGGAGAGTTAAGTCCATTGATATTGAGAGTCAGGCTTCAGAAATATTTATTAGTTCCTGACATTTTTAAAAGCTTTCTTGACAGTTCTTGTGGTACTTAGATGGTATGAGTTTTAGGTGCCATTTCTTTCTCTGTATTACATTTGTGTTGGTTTTCTATGTGTAGAACATCTTTGAGAATTTTCTGTAATGTTGGTTTGGTTGCTACATAATTTTGCAGCTTTTCCATGGAATGGAATGCTTTTATTGTTCCTTCCATTATGAAGGAGAGCTTAGCAGGGTACAATATTCTTGGTTGGTAGTTATTTGACTTCAGGGCATGACATATATCCTTCTAATCTCTTCTTGCTTGCATGGTCTCTGCTAAGAAATCTGAGGTTATTCTGATTGGCTTGCCTTTGTGGGTGATTATCCTCTTCTCCCTGGCTGCTTTTAGGATCCTTTCTTTAGTCTCTATTGATCCAGTTCAGATTATAATCTGGCGGTGGGATGTCCTTTTCTGGTCAGGTCTGTTTGGGGTTCTAAAAGCTTCTTGTATCTGGATGGGCCTGCCCTTCTGGATATTTGGGAAGTTCTCTGAGATGATTCCCTGAAGTATATTTCCAATACCATTGACCTCTTTCTCCAGATCCTCCTCAATACCAATTAGCCTTAAATTAGGCTTCCTAATTGTATCTTGGACCTCCTGAAGCATTTTTTCATATTTCCTACGTTTGAATGGACTCATTTTCTGTTCTTTCTCTATAACAACTAAATTATCTTCAATCCCGGAAATTCTCTCTTCTGCGTTTTCTAACGTGTTATCAAAGCTTTCTACTTGATTCTTCAACCCCCTTGCTTCTAATTGCTCATTTTTGATGCCTTGCATCTCTTGTTTTCTATCGTGTATGGATTTCTTTAACTCCTTAATTTCCATTTGAGTGGTTAGCTCAGCAGCTTCATTCTCTTTGGACATTTGTTGGAGTTCGGTTACCTTTTTGTTTGTGGATTCTATGAATTCATCCATTTTTCTTTGTAAAACCTTTATTATGGCCTCCTTTATGGCTTCCTCTTTTTCACATATCACCTTGTTTATGGTTTCCTCTTGTTTAGTTATGGCTTCCTCCCTTATCTCTTTCTTTATGTTTTCACCCTTTTCATGAATGATGTTTATCAATTGCATTTGTATAGCACTTGGAAGACTCTCCTCTAGATTTGCCACTGACTACTCCATTTCCTGTTTATATTGGGTGGGAGATGCTATTCCTTGATTTGACATTTTTCTTGAGTTTCTTGTTCTGCCCATTTGAAAATGGGAGCAAGATTAATACTAAACAAGATTATAGTTTTTCAGGTATAACCAAACTACACCTTTTTAGTTGGCTGACAATAGATGTTCACACTTTCATATTGATAATATCACTCTCTCTTTCTTTTTGTGCACTTACATACAAATCTAATACAACCAGAAATTACCAATTTATGACCAAAACAATAAGCCTCTCAATCCAATCTCTATTGTATTTAAGTCCTTCTGGACCTAGAGTATAATTGAACACCTAGAAACACAGCATTGCTCAACAACCATCAAATGTAGGTCCATGTATTATAAGAGTTGAAGGATGAACAGAGGACCACAGATAGAAAAATAATATGAAAGACAACAAGGGAGATAGGAAAAGAAGTGTAAGATCATTATGGTAATGAAGAAAAGGTATAGTGTAAGGATAACTGACCTAAGGTGATAGACAGGTAAAATATTTGAGTAGAAAGTTTAGAAGAACTTAGATAAAAGTTATGAAAATAAGAAGAGTAATAAGAAAAATATATAGAGAAAAGAGGGAGGTAGATATAGGAGATTTCAATGATACAAATTTTAAAAAGAAAAAAGAAACAAAACAACAGCAAAATAAAACAACCCCCCCCCAAAAAAGTGGGGGGAGATTCCTCACTATTGTGCGTTCTTATCCAAGAGATACTAGGATTGAGAACCAGGAGATTAAAAAGCAGATGACTGTATCAATATAGATATCATTTTTATTCAGACTGTATCCAGAGCTGTCACTGTGTGTCTAAGAACTACCACAGTGACAGAAGGAATGCGGGAAAAGAGAGGAGAAAACAAAAGAGAAAAAAAAAAGAAAAAGAAAAAAAAAGGAATGAACCATAATATTAGAAAAAAAGGTGTAGGTAAAATGGCAAAGAGAAAATAAGAACACCTAAAAATGCATATGAAAAGGGATAGAAGAACAAAAAAAATTTTTAAAGGGGTATTCTTCAGTTTTTTGGGGGGTAGGGGCAGGGCAGGATAGGAAACTTGTGTCTCCACTAAATTTGGGATCTAAACACTTCACAAAGTCTTTTTCTCTTGTGATTTGGCTTTGCAGTTTTTCAGGTCAGATTGCTTGATTGGTAAAACAAAGCTGAAAGATCCGCAGGCGGCTTTGTTTACCAGGTCTGTGATCGGCATAGGGGATGGACTTCAGCAGCGCTGGGATCAGATTTCTGGCTAAGGGATCTCTGGGAAATCCTTTGCCATTTAGAAAGGTGGCGCTGTCAGCAACACCTCTCAGACTCCAATTGCTTTGGCCAGGTCTTTGCCAGCAGTCAAGATGGTGCTGCTCTCAGCTGGAGGGGGAGGGGCTCCCTCCCAATGCCGTTCTGAGAGCAGAAGCGGAAACTTCTCCTCGGAGGTACTCACACATTGCTGGATTCTCCACTTCCTGAAGCTGGCAGCTCCGTGCACAGCCAGGTGTTGGCCCTGGGCTCTGGGCTCCCGCAGGTTCTGTGTGGCTCTGTCTGCAGCTGGTGCATCTGCGCTGCCTTGAAGCACTGTCTGCTCTGTGGCTGGCGGGGCTCCACGCTGTCTTCTCGCGCCGGTATTCTGCCTTTTTCCTCTCTGACTGAGATATCTGTGGCGCTAAACTTACTTAGGATCAATTTTTGGTAAAGAACTGTCCCCTACGCTGCCAGAACTTGTATCTAGGCGGGAGCTCAGAATGACTCGCACTGAACCGAGGCCATCTTCTACCGATCATCCCCTCTTTTTTTAAAAAAAAAATCCTGTATTTTCCTGCACCATTGATTGTTTAGAAAATGATTCTGTAAAACATATCTAGGGCTTTGCCAATGGCCATTTCTCTCTGATTCCCCTTCTATTCTTTCTCATGTATTGTTAGTTATATAAGTAGCCTACATGCAGATGTTCAGCCCAGTGCATTTTCACAAAGTGAACACATTCAGGAATCCCTGAGGTCTCCCTTCCTGTTGCCAGTATTCCCAGCTCATCAATGCCCTGACGTCAGCCAGCATGGATTAGTTTTGCCTGCCTTTGAGTTTCAGTCTTATGTATTTCATTTCCTTTGTTTAAAAACTCAGCAGTGTCGTCAGATGATGTTATAGTTTGTTTATTGTCATTGCTCTATACTGTTGCATTCTATGCATATTTACTCTATGGATACATTTTACTTATACATTCTACCATTGGTGGTCATTTTGGCTCCTGTCACTTAAAATTCACTCCATGTGTTTGGCAGACTTGAGTTGGAATATGATGATTCCAAATGTTAATATCCAAAGCAAACTCATGTTTGGAGCTTAGCTCTTTGTGACCTCTTTTCTCTGTTCTCTGTGCTCTGACTCACTGAATAGGTTTCTTAATGTTTGCATGAAGCACCCATGCCACATTTCCTTTCTGCCTTCTTCCCTCATGGGTTAGTCCTCTGTTTTATTTCATCGTTATTACAAAGTGTGTTTTTGTTAACAAAACAATCTTTCTTATGAGTAATAAATTATGAGGTCACTATTAGGCATATGATTGATACGATCAGAGGTACATACTTATCTTGAAAATGTCTATCCTTTCAGAATTTCTCCTTTTTTACCTTGTATTTTTGGCATGTATAAGAATTTAACTTTCCTCTGAACTCCTTGAAGCAAAAAGATCTTTCCAGATGTATTTTTCATAATTTTCAAAACATGAGTCTCAAACTAATATCGCAAAAATACTAAATATATTTATTTAATTTATTAATGAGAAATCTAGGAAGATGCCAGATCAGAACATTGAAGGAGTGGGTAATTAGAAAGTTGGCTGAGACAATGAAGATAAAACAAATTTTTAGACACAAAAAAATGGTTAACTTTATACAGGGCTTTGAGTTGTTTCTAATAGACCCAAACATTTTCATTTCTACAGGATGAACAGTCCTCAAGTTAGTGTGTAATTTGTAATCTTGGTCCTAATTAATACTATTTGGTAAGTCAAATAAAGGAATTTTTTCTCTTAGAAAATTAAACACTCTTGGCCAAGCATGTGATGCAGTGCCCCACTGTGAACTGATAAATTTTCAGTCATCTTTATTCTTCTTTTCCAAGTTCAGGATAACTTTTCATAGCTAGCTATGTCTTATTAGGACTGTTTTACTTCAGCACCATACTCAGTACCTAATACATACCCAAGAACTGTTTATTGAGTGAATTCACAAGTAGATCAAATACCTAAGCCATTTATAAAAGTTGAGCGAGCTAAGTCAACAGCCCACACCATTACATCAGCTGCCAATTCTCTCCAGGCAGGAATCAAACCATTTCCCTGGAAGAAAATAGAATGGCAGTCCAAATCATAACAATGTGGATAGGCAGATGGGGAAGGGAACCATTCCTGATAGCTTACAGCCTTCTCTTCACCTCAGAACATATATGGTTTGCCATGGCTCTGTAATTGTTTTTATGGTGTCAGGAGGGGGTTCCCTAATAAATAAGCATTACTAGTTTCTGGCTGCCCACAGAGCTATACAGGTGTATCATGAAAGTGCAAGGAAGCATTGTTAAGTCCTGACTCTGAATCTTTGAAAGACTGGCAGCTTAACTGGTTGTTTTTTTTTTAAAAGGCAGCACATTTAAATGAAGGAATCAGCAGGGATGGAGATGGAATTTTCCAACAGATTTTACCCAGGTTTGACTTTGAGAAAGATAGGAGAAAGGAGAAATTGTTGCAGTCCTTTAAGAAGTATTTATATCTTATGTATTTTAACCATCATATTTGCACTTAATCACCCCAACCCCAATTTTATGTTTGCAATAAGGATATACATCAAGATATCTATACGGGTATCTATATATCTATCAGTGTCTAGATCTGTAACTATAACCTATAGTTACAGTTGTGAGATGATTCCTCCAGAATGAATGCCTCTTAAGGATTTCTTTCTAAGGATATCAGGATTGAAAGAATTTGAAAAGGTTCCTGCAAGTTCTATACAACCTCACCAATATTATTATGTTTACTTGTAGATTTATAGGCATATTGTAGTTACAACAAATGAGGATACCATGCAGCCTATGTTTCTTTGGGTCTGGCTTACTTCACTTAATATATTTTTCCAAGTTTTTCTATTTCCTTATGAATGGCACAATATCATTCTTTTTGATGGAAGCATAGAATTCCAATGTGTATATGTACCATATTTTCTTGATCCATTCATCTACTGAAGGGCATCTAGGTTGATTCCATGTCTTGGCTATGGTAAACAATGCTGCAATGAACATGGTTGTTCGGGTAGCTTTAGTGTGACCTGGTTTGTGGTCTGTGGGATAAATGCCCAGGAATGGGAGTGCTGGGTCACAGGGTGTAGTCTTTTATGTTTGGTCTTTTGAGGAACCTCCATGCTGCTTTCCAGAGTGGTTGAACAAGTTTGCACCCCTACCAACAAGCATCTGTTATTGTTAGTTTTCTTGATAATGGCTATTCTAACTGTGGTGAGGTGGAATCTCAATATAGTTTTGATTTGCATTTCTTTTATGGCAGGAAATGTTGAACATCTCTCTTCATGTGTCTACTTGCCATTCTTACTTATTCGGAGAAGCCATTCTTACTTATTCAGAAAAGTCTCTTTTTAAGTCTTTAGCCCATTATTAATAAAATTGTTGTATTTTTGAGGGTTTGTTTTGGGGGAGTTTAATTTTTTTTGCTCGTCCTGGAGCTTATACTGAGGGCCTGAGCACTGTCCTTGGGCTTTCTCAAGGCTAGAGTTCTACCACTTGAACCATAGCACCACTTCCAGCTTTTTCAATGCATGTGGTACCAAGGAATTGATGCATGCTAGGCAAGCACTCTACCACTAGGCCAAATGGAGTTTAATTTAAACTCTGAGGGTATTTTAGATATGAGACCATTGTCTGATATATAGCTAGTAAAAATCTTCTTCTACTCTGTGGGCTTTCTATTTATCTTGATAGTTCTGTCCTTGGCCATGTAGAAACTCTTCAGTTTGATGCAGTTCCAGGACTCTAGACATTCCAAAGACCAAAGGAGTCTATTCCTAGGAGAGGATCACAGTGGCTCAAAAACTATGTGCATATGATCATATAAAATGAACTCCAAAAAAATGGAAACAAGAGGTTTTTGTTATTTTGCCTTTTTTCTTCTTTATTGCTGTTTTAATTTATATATGTTAGTCTTGGGGGAGGACAAAGCAGAATACAAAAAATGGTGAGACAAAGGCGAGCAAATGCAGCAGTGATACTCACCAGATACTACATTGAACATTAAGTATACAACTTGATGGGGAGAGTATGTCAGGAGGGGAAAACTGGAAGAAAATGAGGAAGAGGTGACACTGTTCAAAAAGAAACATACTCCTTATCTGACTTATGTAACTATAACCCCTCTGTATGTCACTTCTACAATAGCAATAACAAAATAACTGAGATCTTGTATCAGCTAGGTTTTGCTTGTCTGAGTTGGCTAAGCGCCCAATCCACAAATTTTTTATCATCCAACAGGCTTCTTCCTAGACTTCGAAGAAAGCCTAAATTAGGCAATCCCAAAGAACAAGCATTTTTCAAGTTTGTGCTAATTATCCTTTTAGCTATAATAAGGTGATGGAAAAACTCAAAGTTCTGAGTGAGACAACTATGCAAGACATGGAGATAGTTAGAGAAACAAGTATCTATGGTCATGCTCTCACACCATTTTAGAACAGGTGAAAAGCTACAATAATTTACCCAAACTTGCCAAACCAGGTAGAGGCAATGCTTGGACCCAGACTCACACCTTATCATTTCCCTTCCCTAGTATCATGAATTGTATTCTAAATTTCCAAGCTTAGGGTTAAATTCCTTTTAAAGCCTTAAATTTTAGAGGTAGAGAAATTTCTAGAAAGGTTTCAGGGAGGAGATTTTTAACCTTAAGGAATCTGAGAAGAATCAATTTCTTTATCCTGAGTAATAATTTGGCAAGGTTCCCGAGGCTTACTCCACCCAACTGGTCATTCTCTTGGACTTGCCCTCTTGCTATCTCTCCAAGTTGACAAACACCATCCTCAAAATGAGCCATAAGTTCCACCCCACCACCCTACCCTCCAACCCCCTTCATTTCATATGAGAGAAACAGAATCACCGTCTGAGTGATGCTGTTGGATATCCTCTCCTTCTGGTACAGGGAGGACTTAGATACTTGGTCCAATTAAAAACATTGATGATTTGGGATCACTTCAAGCTGGATCCTGAAAAATGAGGCTTTAGTCATCCCCACTCTGTTTTTCTTGCCGGAATAGAAAAAGCACAACTCGAAGACTCACTGATCATCCATAATTACTAAACTATCTACTCAGAGTTTGGTTATCTGAGTTCTGCTGTGGCCAAAGAGCAAGCACTGAAGCCCTCTCCTGGCCACCCTTGCCTGTCCATTACAACCCTTGGCAAGCTAGCTCTGGCTTCTCATGTAAATATCCAGCCACAGCTCCATCTAATTTCTTTCTGGGAAGGCTGGCCTCACACTTGAAGAAATTTGTTGAAGTGTTCCTTTTAGACAAGTTCTCCCTTGGTCCCAGAAGGATTCTGGAAAATACAATTTTTCTATCTCCTTCTGTTTGTTAGGATGTTTTAAATGATAGGGGATGATGGGGGAAGGGCCAACTTGGTTATCTTGCAAAAATACTTTTTATATGTTATCTCAAACCGAAAGAATAATTTTTAGTTTGATATTACTTCACTTGTTAGCCTAACAGAGCATAAAGGAAACCTACTCCCCTTAGTTTTCTTTGCCAGTAACAGAGAAATGCGCAGCTTGAAGAATCACTAATGATCCACAGTTTGGAGATGAAAGCGCTTTATAAAAGTACTCAAAAAAGCTCAGCAAGTGTTGACTTCTACTTTGTCAGCTGGCTCCAAGAACCTTCATTAGGAAAGCTGTGCGGGGGTGGGTGACTTCTATCCACACAAAGCCAGCACCCTGCCCAAGTGTAATAAGCTGACCATCTTTCATCTCTTCTAAAGCATCGCCTGAGATCATAAGCAAGGTCACTCCCATGCCCTAAAATAAACATCCTCATGGTACACTCTGCCATCATTAGTGAGAGATTCCTCGGCTATTAGTCAGACTTTCAATCAGAGGTTCCAGTTGGTTCCCAACCAAGACTGAGACACTCCTGTATTTTT
This sequence comes from Megascapheus bottae, assembly GCF_031878675.1. Lineage (NCBI taxonomy): Eukaryota > Metazoa > Chordata > Mammalia > Rodentia > Geomyidae > Megascapheus > Megascapheus bottae. The sequence continues at coordinate 19,642,439 of NC_143526.1, read as the reverse complement.
GAAACTTAATGTGCCAATGCCACTAGCTCCCAGGGATGTCTTTGGGGTCCCTGAAAAATGATTGAAGCACATATCCATCCATTTCCTCCCTATCAGAAATAGTTCCTAAAAGGACACTTTATGTTTGTGCTGACTGCAAAACAGGCCCATTGATTGTTGTTGTGTTCTTACAGAAAGAAGGGATGTGATTCCTGCTACACATAAGCAAAGTGAGCACATGTGGCCAGCCTCACTGTCCAGTTCAGGCTTAGTCCTGAGCACTGAAAACAAATGTGTCCCCTGGAGAGAACTGATTTTTTTCTTAAATATCAAGAATTCATTTTATTCATTCTTCTGCTTTTCTCTTCCTAGGCATTCTTGCTCCTTGATCATGTGTAAAGACAATTAATGTGCCCTCTCTCCTTTTATCTCACCAAAGGGGGAACTTTTGCTCTTCCCTTTGCAGTCCACCAGTGGCATTCTTGAACTTATTTTTAGATGTGTGGAGGTTTTCCAGACAAAAATCGATGCCCAACACAGATAAAGCCTACACCCTTGCCCCCCTACCCAACACACACCAGAATGTTTCTCATGGTTAGAAGAAAACTGACTGTTTTAATATAGAAGAACAGCCACATGCCTGGATGCAGGATGGCTTCTTTTAATCTGGAGAAAGGAAACAAGCATTGTTGATAATAATGTGCAGATGTCCAGCTCCAAATGAGGACATATTGCTAATTAACTATATTGTTAATATGTTTCGAGGAGAGAGACTGCAATGATGTTAATTATAATCTCTGTTGTTTGTTGTTCAAAGACTATCAGGCTGAATGCATTGCTAATAATATCTTCTCTAATATCTTCAGTAGAAGATGTCTGATTTTTTTCATGAGATTCCCACATAAAAGCCACATTAGAGGTAATGAGGCCTAGAGCCTCAGCCTAATTAAAACAAAGTCTAACAAGGCTCATAGCCATCATTATCATCAACTAGTACTTATTGGGTTCTCTCTGAGCTCATGGAATTGGGGGGATGCAGTGTTCAGAGACTGCAGATACAGCCTTTTTTATGCCCTGCAGGAATTTGTCATCCAGTCTGCCTCCAAGAAGTCTGCCTTGTTGTATTAATCTAGGAAAAGTCATCACACCCTTAAAAAGAAAAAGGGCTGGTGCTGTCCTAACCAGGTATAATCTGTTACTGGCCTATGCCTCTTCTGAAATTTCTGGAAGGGTCAAACAAGCCCTGCTTCTACACCAGCCTTGGATATTTACAGAATAGGGCCAACAGGTATTTGCAGCTATTAGTTTCCCCAAATACTGATCTATCACTCATTTCTCTAGCTTGATTTTATCCCTTTATATGGTCCTTCTAATTTGTCTTGCCACCTAGATCTTCAACAAGCCTCTTTCTCCACTGTGTTCCTAACCCTATGCTAAGTACTAGCTGGGAACTCCAGCCATCCTTACCACTCTGACCCTCAATGTGGTTGTGGTAATCCACCTTGGTCACAAGGACAGCCAAAATGTACAGTTGAATAATCCCAGACCAGTGATGTACTCAGCCTAAAAGGGGCGTAAATGGCTGCATGCGGTGGCTCAAGTCTGTAATCCTAACTACTTGGAATGTGGAGACTGGGAGACTGCAGTTTGAGGCCACTCCACACATAAACATTCGTGAGATTGCATCTCACCCAATGGCTGGCTGCAGTGGCAAATATCTGTTATTCCTACTATCAGGAAAGCACAGTGACTGGGCACAGTGGCACATACTTGTCATCCTTAGTGACACAGAGAAGTGCAGGTAGGATGATCACAGCCCAAGCATAAAGCAAGATCCTATCTAGAAAATAACCAAAGCAAACAGTATCAGAAGGAGTGGCTCAAGTGGCATAGTGTCACTTGAGAAAAGGGCTTGTTGGCTATCCAAGCTGCAGGAGGACCACAAATTAGTGAGAGGGGAAATCAAGATATGGAAATAGGTGATAGATCCATATTTGGGGAAATTATGCTCAGTGTTGTCATACCAGCTTGCAAATAGCCACTTGTCCCTATTCCACAAACCATCAGGACTGGTTTGAATTCTCCTAGAGCTTTCAGAAGAGGCATAAGCTAGTCACACATTATACCTTGCTACAGAGTTGTACAGGGAAGTTGGAAAGTGTTTTCTAAGAAAAAAATGGAGAAAGGCCTTTCCCTGTGTTGTTAGTGGGTTCTATCTGTTGTCTCCCTTCCAACAATTACCAAAATAATGACTGAAGTTGTTATTGCTTTAATAAAATGAGGTTTTATTTTCATTTGTAGATAACCCATGATTTCCAGTTTCCTTGCAGGGGCCCAAGGTTTCCAGTTAACTATGTTGTAGAAGAAGTTCGAGAGTAAGCTAGCTATTTATAGATTTAGATTCATATTTCTTTATTACTCCCTGCCTTCTAAATAACTTCATAATTCAAGGCTGGTGTTGGGGGCCGGGTAGTTTGGGAAGAGATGGAGCAAGACCGCAATTGTGTGCATAACTCAAGCCAAAACATACCCAAGCCCCAATCCTCTGAGTATTCCCAGCAGAAGCACTTGTGTCCTGAACTGCCCAGTCAACACCCTAAGTCTGAACTCCTCTTTTATTGTACAGACACGATACAACCAACTCATCTTGACCATTCTGCTCAGATAGTATGGGGTACTGTCATTATCTTCTCTGCTTTTCATGGGAGTTCATGAAGCTCTAAAGAGGAAAACATTGAGTCTGATCAAGAAATCAGATTCAATTCCTTTTTATTCAGATAGCTAAACAAACTATTACATAGCAGCAAAAATTCATTTTCTACTTCTGATATATGTTTTAGTAATAGAATATTTCGTTTAGGAGAAAGGAACTCAACTAAGAGTGTATCTCATTTGCTACAATGATGTTCAGGCTTGAGTTGCAGGAATCCCTAAAGAATTTGGAAAACAAATACTAGGCACCTTCTTGGATTTGGATATATGAGTCCTGAGCAAGAAATTCTCCAGAAGAATCCTTTAGGACATAGCTGAAGATTGGATATCCAGGAATGAAAGCAAGAAAACAACTGCGTTCAGTTATCTTCCTTCTGGGGAATATAGATGATAGAGAGATCTCAGGCTGAAGAAAGACGCAGCATTCTCTTTCTATCTATTTATCTATCGACCTCTGCTGGACTCAAAGTATAGGAATGGTGTATTTGGCCTTGTTGTGTTGAGCAATGCCTCTGAATGCCAGGGCAACTCCCTCTTCAAGGATGTGCCAAAACACAAAACCATGGCAGAGAGGTGGCTGGAAAGGTGAACAAAGACACTGCCTCTGGCTACATCTCCTGAGCAAAATGGAAAGGCAAGCAAAAACATGAAGAGCGGCCAGCTTTCCCTTGTCGTTGCATGTTTTAAAGAGGAGGCAGACACGATCTCTGCCCAGTCTCCTTGGCCTCTTCAAAGCATTCACAAGGTGAGCTGTCTGTGTTTCACCCTTGAGCTGTTCTTGACCTTGGGCACCCAGAGCCATGAATGTTTTGATAGCAGATGTGACCATTTGGCTGGGTCGAAGGCACTGCGGTGGGGGCAGGGAGTACATGTGGACAGTGTGCTGGAATCTAACTCCCAGACCCCACAGTGTGCCCAAGAATAACAAGAGCATTAACCACTGACACAAATGCTGGTGAAATTCTATCTCCACATCCTCTTCTACTCATAAACATGAAAATGCCATCCCTGAAGAAATGGTAGATGGCTCCAGTGAGAGATCTAGGGAGAGCAGGAAAAGCAAGCAGAGGAAAAAGGCTACTTTGAGAAAGGAGTCCAACAACTTCTATCCTTCAGTCACTAGTAAAAATTTTCTCAATGGCAACAATATAAAGGTATTTTTCACTAGCTTAAAATTGGATTTTAACCCTTTAGAAAACCAAGGCAACACATTTTATAATACCTTTCTTTCATCCATTTTAAGGACAGACTTCCCCATTTCTTCATCATCATCTCACATGGTTCTTCTCTGTTTATAAGCCTAGTGGCTATTCTCTTCCTTCATATCTAAGGAATTCCTCCTGTACTAGCGCTTCTTACTGTTCATTACATTTGATAAAATATCCTTCCTGGATCACTACATTATGCCTTCTTCCCTCATTCAGATTTTGTTTTAGAAGTTACTATCTCAGGGAGATTTTTCTCTGTCTGCCTATCTAATGCTTCTTATGTCCTTTTGTCTTTCCTTTATTCTTAGCAGTCACAAGTCTCTAATCTGGTCTGATTTTATTTATGTGTCTACTCCTCAAAAGAGTAGGTCCTATCCTGCCTTATCCATTGATAGCTCTTCTGTGCCTAGCCTGTGGTTGGTGTTCATGGATTGGGAAGATGGACAGACTGATGGATTATAGTATAGAAGGGTAGGTAGACAGATGGATGAATGGATAGATGGATGGACAAATATGAATAGATACATGGATAGAGGAATTGATATGGGTAGGCAGAATGAAGGATGGATGGGTAGATGGACAGATAGATAAATGGATTGATGGGAGGAGAGGCAAATAAATATGTGAATACAATCAACAGTTTGCCTTAATTTCTTGTCTAATTTTTGTCCTATTTTTCTTCTCATGACCCACATTAAAAAAAAAGAAAAAGCAAATGAAAGCTAAGACTATAACAAAATCCAAGATGGCTAATTGGTTGAAGCTGTAAGGAGGAAACTATAATTTGGTTCCAGTTGTGCATGACCAACTATTCTCCTTCAAAACAGCTCCTTTGTTTTGATGTACTTTTTTTTTGCCAGTCCTGGGCTTGAGCTCAGGGCCTGAGCACTGTCCTTGGATTTTCTCAAGGTTAGAGCTCTACCACTTGAGCCTCAGCACCACTACCAGCTTTTTTCTATGTATGTGATACCAAGGAATTGAACCTGGGTCTTTGTGCATGCTAGGCAAACACTCTACCACTAGGCCAAACTCCCGGCCCCTGTTTTGATGTACTTTTATGCTTAGAAAATAGTACAAAACTCATTCACACTTACAAAATTCCTGCATAGAGAACTGGGAAAAGTATACTGAGGATTTGGCTTTTTAATGCTAGAGAAACTGAGCCATATGATAGCAAAGTGAGTTGGGGTTACTGGCTTACGCCAGCCACCGTAATTCCTCCTGCTGCTGACCTCAACACAGTGTTAAAAATGACCATTTAAATCAGGCGCCTCCTACTGAATGCTCATTCTCTTATTTGTTTTAGAATAACCTCAACCTGGAGAGTGACTCCACATCAGAAACCAGCTTTCCTCTTTCCAAAGAATCACCAGGAAGACACCTGGACCACCAGCCTGAACATCAACCATTCCCCAGACAGCGATTCTCCCAAGAGACTGGGCACCCTTCCTTGCAGAGAGATGGCCCCAGATCCTTCCTCCTTGACCTACCAAATTTTCCAGATCTTTCCAAAGCTGATATCAATGGGCAAAATCCAAATATTCAGGTATTTCTTGGCAATTGATTCTCGTTTCCTGATCTCATGGCAGTAGGAATCTTAGCTCAATTTTCTTCTTCATTCCTTAAATAATGATTGCTTCGGATCATATTATCTCTGTCAGCATAGGCATGACTCTTGATGTAACTCTCTTGAATTGTGAGATGCACTTATTCTATAAACCACCGAAAGCAAAGAAAACACTACTAGTGAAAGCACAACATAATCAAGATTATAAGAACTCTGACTTCAGAGTTGTTGGAAGGGACTAATAAAACAAAGTAGTGCATCCTAAACATGACAAAATGTGGTAGCTATAGGGAAAGGCCAGCCTGGGTTATGAATACACTAGGCAAAGCACTCAGCGAGGCATGTCTTCTGGTGCCCCTCTAGCTGGCCTCCAACAGCAGAAACTCATTAGGAGAAGATAGCCTTCAGTTACTCTTAAATGTAAAGAACTAACAAAAAAAATTACTGTGGTCAAAAGAAGCAATCTGAGAATGGAAAGTTCCTAGGAGAGCGATAAAAAAGTCTTATTATTATGGGATTGGGTGAAGCAAGAAGAAATGGTAAATGAGGGAAAAGGTGCCTGAAATTATCAAGAATAACAGTCATCCACACTGAAATAGTATACTTCATAAAGCAAAAAAATGACCTGATTTGACTCTCCAAACACTGTCACAAAGGAGACAAATCCAGTGTCACTTTTCTAATATCATAAATAATGCAGCAGGTACTCAGAAAGTTATTATTCGGTTTATCCAAGGTTATTGTCTAGTTAACAGTAGTGGTGGGCTCAAATTCAGGCTCTCCAGAGGCTGTGTTCTACCAACAGACTCCTAATTATTTATTTATTTTGCATTTGTCCTGGGTCTTGAACTCTGGATGCTACCCTTCAGCTTTTTTTATTTTTCTCTCAAGGATAGCACTCTACCACTTGAGCCACAGCTCTACTTCCAACTTTTTGTTAGTTGAATTGGAGATAAGTGTTTCACTGATTTTCCTGCCCTGGGCTGGCTTTGAACCATGACTTTCAGATCGCAGCCTCCTCATTAGCTAAGGTCCTAATGCCCGACCACACTCCTAATTTTAAATGTTGTTTGTACTAATTCTATTCTCCCCCATTACCTCCCCCCCAAAAAATGTCCCCCTGGTATCTGAGGGGGGCTCACTCCCTGGTGTTTTACGCTCTTGCTTCTAAAGTTTGCTTTGATTCTTTTCACATGTGTAGGAACAACTTTCCTTTGCTCTTCTGCTAGGCACCAAAAGCTTGTTCATTTTTGTGGCAGAAAGTTCCTCAGCATACTTGGAACAATTAATCTGTTTTCCTTGACCAGAGTTGTTTGGGTTGTTAATATCAGAGTAAGACTAACTGATAAATGTCTCTGAGAACACATCTTAATTAGAATACATCAAATACCTGCTGCTGTGTATAAATACACTGCATGAGATTAGGGACAATTAAGAAATACAAACTAGTTCTCTCCTGGAAAAAGCATAGGTACAGACATTCTACCCACCACAAACGACATTGCCAGAAGGATCGCGGTGACAGAGGAGGCAAAGCATTGAGTTCTGAAGTGAAAAGTAGATGGGAAGCAGGACAGGACTCTGGATACTCTAGAATTGGGAAATATTTTGGAGGTCATTCAGAGAAATCATTGCATGCCCCAGTTCATATTTCTGATGAGTTCTGTGTTGTTCTAATCAATTCATTGGGAAACAAAGCCTTTATCTCCAGGAACCCCCTCTCTGAGAACAGGTCACCAAGACCACCTGATAAAAACCAGTAGATTCAGTTCGGGGAGAGAGAGAGACAGAGAGAGAGACAGAGAGAGAGACAGAGAGACAGAGAGACAGAGAGAGAGAGAGGCGGGGGAGGGGGCGGGGGGGAGAGAAACCTCCAGAGAGACCACACTCCATTTATTCCCAGCATGGAGGTCCTCTATGGGAACTAATTTATCACTGTTTATAGGTTTCATGGCTCTAAGACCAGACAGTCCTCATCCTAAGGTAGTTAGGCTATACCCAAAACAAACTTAAACTCCCTAAGGCTAGCACTTTTTCCCAGAAGCAGGAAAGATCACTGGAAGACCCAATGATAACGACTGAACTATTAGAATAGTTGATTTAAGAAATGCAAATGTAAAGTTACAGGAAAACATCAAGACACAGGCAATGGAAAGCTATGGGCCCAAGTGTCAGTTACCAGGTATGATAGGGTTCCTCCTGTTACAAACTAGTTTTCAGGACAAAACTGCTCAGATAAATCTATTGGTCTAGATAGGCTCATTTTCTATCCATACCCCACTTGGGCCTTTTCAACGCATTATATAAATGTTTGGGAAGGGCTATTGGGATTCCCGGAGCTGAGAATCCCAGGTTACTTTTCCAAAGAAAAACGAAAGGAAAAGGTGAGCAGGAATGGTGAGTCCTCTACAGCCCACGTGATAGATGTGTGCATGATCTCAATGGAGTAGCCCAGATGAAAATTCATTTTTCATCCTAATAAGCTGTGATAGATAGTTAAAATGGGACATAAGGGATGCTTTGGAACAGTTCCATGTGGAGGAGGAAGGAGGGCTGTCTGAGTTTCCGAATGTGGAAAGAACTAGGGTGAGGTAAGGGAACAGAGAATAACTAAGTTATCCGAAGCCCCACCTCCACACCCTGCTGGATTCTTGCAACATGGCTTTTGCTCTGGCCAAAAACAAATTCATTGGACTATTTTAGAACATAGCTTCCTCTTAAAAGTATAATTACAAGTGGCAATCATCTGCCTTCACACCATTGGAGACCCTGAGCTACCTGTTTCTCTGGACTTTATAACAGGTGAATGTGACAATCCATACCTAGTTCCTGCTTTGTTCTCTCCTATCCCAAGACAGGCACAGGATCAAGAGGTTTATCTTGGTGGGCGAGGTAGCACACGCTTGTAATCCTAGCTACTCAGGAGGTTGAGATCTAAGGATCAAGGTTCAAAACCAGCCTGGGTCCAAAAGGACCTGAGATTCTTATCTCCAATTAACTTCTAGAAAACAGAAGTAAGGCTTCTTGGCTCAAGGGTAGGGTGGTAGCCTTAAGCTAAAGAGCTCAGGAACAATGCCCAGGCCCAGGGGTAGGGCAATAACCTTGAACTGAGGAGCTGAGGGATAGCACCCAGGCCAAGTTCAAGCCCCTTGACTCCCCCGCAAAAAAAGAAGTTTGTCTCTAAGTCTCTACTTCCAAGAGGTATTATTGGGTAGGAAAAGGGATGGCTGGCAATTACCTTTCAGATGATAAGGACCACCATAACTCTCAAGAGTAAAGGTTTTCTATAGCTCCAAATAGCAGAGTTATTGCTAAGAATGGACTTGAAACTAACAAAGCTCCAACATAGATCCTATTAAAGTTGAACACCCAAAGAGACTAGGCTGAAGCTGACCTCTTTGCCCAGTCATTTGTTCTATTTCTTCCATTGGCATTTTAGGTAGTAGGCCAACCAATGTTCAGTTGATTTAATGACATGTTGTCCCAAAAGTCAGTCCACATTACTAGCCCTCTGTTTTCAGAAGACCAAAAAGCTTGATCACTCAGAAAGATGTTCAAAGAACAAACCAGCCCCCTGAGTGCCTATGTCTGTGTATACTTATAAGCATACCTTCCCGCATGCACAGCCTCACCGGCTACAGCCCCATGCACCACTGCACTTAAGTAAACTAGTCCCTTGATGGTCCTTTAAGACACGAGATGCTTCCTAAAAAGGAGTGATAGTTTCCATGCTGGCAGCCATCACCACTGCCTTAAAGCTCTACTCTTGAAATTCACTGGTTTGACACAGGGCCAGTTCAACCAAGCAGACAGCCCCCACTGGTCACCACAGGCTCCCTCCAAGCATTTGGCTCCATGGGTAGTGGAGTGAAGACAGGTGAGAGGGTTTATCAGTATGTGTCAGTGGAGCTTCTACTGCCTTATTTACAGAAGACACCCCCTCTAGCCCCAGCAGTTTTCCGATAGTGCATCTCATCTAGTTATCCCTAATTGGAACATAGGAACTGAAGAATTTTATGTTCCTATCTCTGAACCCCACCCCATCTCCACCCCAAGCTCTGAAGGGTTTTCCATGCTCCAGGGCTGGATCTTTCTGTCTCTCTTGTTTTTAAAAAAAAAAAAATAGTCTGTACCTCTCCAAAGGGACATTGCTCTTCAGAGCATCATGTCTCTTAGGCCTCTTGACTATTAAGGAAGGAAAACTTTGGCAATGCCTATTATGTGCTTCTATCAAGCATTCTCAACCCCATGAGTCAGCCAGTCTCTATTTCAAGCAAATCAGACTCTCCATTTTAAAACTAGCTTCAGGCTGTGGAAGTGGCACAGGAGGAGCATATAAAAGAAAAAATATTGTCTCAAATGAATAAACTGAATCTCCATGTTAAATTGAAAACAATGTGAAAAGTCACAGTTTGCAAATCATTTGGGGGGGCGGGGGCAAATCATTTGGGGGGGCGGGGGCAAATCATTTGGGGGGGCGGGGGAGGAAGTAAGTCCCCCAGGACGAGTTAGACTTGAATTTTAGTGTCCTTGGCTGAGGTTTAGGGTCTTCAGCTGATGGTCAGATAGCCAAAGACAAACATCTCTAAAGTAAACTCATTATTAGGCTAACTGTATCAATTCATTACTACAGTAGCTATTCACAACTAAATATTTCTCTTTTCTGGATCAAACTAAGGTTAGTATTCATTTCAACCAATATGTTTATTTCTTTTCTCTCGTTGAGAAAGGGACTTAAAAACAAGCCTCTCTTCCCTGACACAAACCTATCTACATGCCTATGGGGTTCCACAAGATACAATTAGAGTACAGAAATGGTGAGACAAAGGATAAACTAATTCAGCAGTGCTACAGTGACTGGACACTGTGTTGAACTATACAACTTGTCTTGGAGGGGGCTGGAGGGGAAAAAAAGGGCAAAAACGAAGAGGTGATACTGTTCCAAAAGAAATATACTCAATATCTGATTTGTGTAACTGCAACCCTTCTGCATATTATCTTTACAATAAAAATTTTTAAAGATCCAATCAGAGATGTTCACTAGGGCTAGAAATAGCTTACATGCTTCTCCTTCATCTTCCTCCATCCCATCTTCCTTCATCTTGAAAATAGTTTGTTAAAGGCCAGTCTGACTAGATAAAACCCAAGACATTCTTGTGCTTAAAATCCAGACTCACACACCCACGGGGACAAGTCTGTACTTCCATGGGCACTACTGTTGATGACATGAACTATACAATGACAGTCATGTGTGTCCAAGATCTAACACCACAAGTCGGCCAACCGGGCTTAGGGGTCATTGGTCTCATGCAGGTTTTTTGAATTCTCTATGCCTCAGTTTCCTTGTTTATAAAGTTGGAAGCACAATAGCATATACCATTACTATGTCATAAATATCCATGTTTGCTTATCACTATTGATAAGAATTCAGTGAGACCATCATATTAAGCACTTAGCACAGGGCTATATATGTAGGGAATGTCTCAAATAGGAAATGATCAGATGAAGATGACAGCGAAACATATAAGAATTGGGAATTCTTTTTTTTTTTTGCCAGTCCTGGGCTTGAACTCAGGGCCTGAGCATTGTCCTTGGATTTTCTCAAGGCTAGAGCTCTACCATTTGAGACTCAGCACCACTTCCAGCTTTCTTTTTCTATGTATGTGGTACCGAGGAATTGAACCCAGGTCTTCATGCATGCTAGGCAAACACTCTACCACTAGGCCAAACTCCTGGCCCCAAGTAATTGGGAATTCTTTTATAACTAGAAGGCTGTAATTCTAACTACTTGGGAGACTGACATGGGGAAAATTGGAGTTTCGAGCTAGCCCAGGCAGAAAATTCCATGAGACTCTATCTTAACAGGAAGAAGCTGGATATGGTGGTGTGTCCCTATCATCCTAGCTATGACAGAAAGCCTAAAATAGATTGTGGTCCAGGGCATGTGTTTGGGCATGAAGAGAAAAAGAGCACACAAAAAGGCTGCAGAGTGACTTGGTGGCACAGTATCTCTTTAGCAAGGTTACAGTCCTATGTTTAGACCTCAGTATTACCCCTTGCCCCAACAAATATAGTATTGTATTTGTTTGTCTGTTTTGCTTTGCTCTGTGTCTGTACCAGGGCTTGGACCCAGAATTTCACACTCTTTCCTGGTTCTATTGCTCTCAGCAGAAACTCTACTGCTTGGGCCACCACCCCCTACCTAGCACTGCTTTTTGCTGATTAGTTGGAGATGGTATCTCATAGACTTTTCTGCCATGACTGGTTTTAACAACAATCCTCAGATCTCAGCTTCCTGAGTAGCTAGGTTATGGATATGAGATGCCAGTACCTGCTTAAAATTTAATTGTTTACATGCTCTCCGCTTTCTTTGCTGTTTAACTTGGGAACTTGAACTCTGCAGGCAAGTTTCTATGCCTAAAAAGTGGATCTAAATTGTAGAGAATAAGCACTAATGTTTGTGCAAGCTTCTCAGAGCATTAGCCACAATTATCTGGGACTGTCACAGCTGTTTTTAGAGCATCTTCTCAGAGACGAGGACATATTTTCCTGTTCCATTTTGTGTTCTTTCTATTGTCATTATTTTGGAAGGAGAGATAGCCAAAGTCTTTGCTGCAGACATGTCCCTAGGAAATCTTTCATTTTGAATTTTTTCATCTCTAAGAAATGCTGAATCCTCTTATCCAGTGTTCACAGTTCACAGGCTTAGAAAAACCAGGAAGAGAAGACTCTTCAAGGTTCTAAATGGCCCTCATCACTTCCGTATTTTCCATGGCATTGGTTCAGAACACTGAGAATTGTCTTAGTTTTGCTATGGAAAAATGTTTTACAGAGAAACAGTGAGAAGTTTATTTCAAATGTAAGTTTTTAAAATATTAAAAGAGAAGAAAGCTGACTAAGGTATCTAGGATGTTTTCCCCCTCACTTCTTAATGTTAGGCAGAATTCTCTAAATTGGCACAGATTTTGGATTCAATGTTTTAGGAGCTTGAGGAGATTCTGACAGAACTTGGACCTGGACCTTTTGCAAGAGTTCCTTTTCGTTTATTGAGTACACCAAGATAATTCAATTACATGTATTAAAGATGAGAAAGGATGGAGAGGTCTAGAGCTAGCTTGGAAATTTCCAATGCTCAGTCCACATATTCAGCTCTGACACATAGATTACTGTTCCAGACATCTTTAGGAAAAAGAAAAAAGGAAAGGGGGCAAAACCATGTAAATAGAATGAGAACAACAGGAAATATAAAACTAATCCTTAGCATTTGAGAAGTCATTTATCATGCTCATTAAGTCTTTTTAATTGAATGCCTACAAAATTTCAGTTTCGAGATTAGATTGCTTTTTCTGATAACATTATGAACTTTCTACATTTGTTAATTGTAGGGAAGGGTGGGTCCTAAGATTTGTTTATTTTTTTGTTTTGTTTTGTGATTCATTTGGAGCAGTGGCTAGAAATTAAAGGGGAAAAAGAAACCTTTCAGCAGTTGAGATTTAGTCATTGATATCGTTTTTTTGGAGTAAATTTGTATTTTGCTACTCATTGCCTGGCCAGCTAAGAAATCTGTTTTGTTTGGATCTGAGCAGCAATTTAGGGAGAAAAAAAATCATATTGACGGTAATAGCTTGAAACATGGAATTGTTTTTATTCCCAGCTTAGAGAAATTGCAGGGCACGTTTTTTGTTTAAGCAATCCCTTTGACTCCAGACTGAATACAAATGGAATACCAAAGCTGTTGGGCACATTCCTCCTTATCTCCTACTTGGAGACTGATTTCATTACCATAATTGCAGGCTTGCCTAGCTCTTGGCAAGCCTCTCCCCTCCAAGACCCTTAATAGCTTTGCAGAAGATTGCAGCAGCTCAGTGGCTCTCAGCAGACAGAAGGGGACAGAGCCACAGAGAAAGGTTGGGTCTCCAAAGGCTCAGTATTACCTCTCCTGGCACTGGCTGTTTCAATACTGCCATACTCTTATATGCTCTCTTCTTTCACTCTTCCATGGTTCCATGTGGGTCCCAGTCATAATTACTCTCCAATAATCATCTAATGCAGTAAACAGCAATATTACAAGATTTGTTATTTTGGAGAGTTGATTGAAAGCTTCAAAATTATTTACAACTACGCAAGTGATATCAACAAGAGTAGGGTAATGATGGTGATGTGGGGTAAAATGAATAATGCCTTTCTTGGAATCCCACAATAAAGAGAAAGTTGTATCTGGCCTGCCACAGTGTTAGAATACTCTAAGACTGACGTCCACTCTCTTGACCCTGGCTTGGAGCTCAAAAAAAAACACAATACAGGATTACCATTCACTGAGTCGCTTCCTTTAAGTGTCAAACTGAGCAAGGTTCAAACCTGTCTATTCCACAAAAGGAAGGTGTTTGTCTCCAAGATGGGCACTCTCCAGGGTAACTTGGCAGAGCATCCAGCATCGCTTCAGATGTCAGGTCAGGGCAAAACTGAGAATGCATCTGCCCAGTACATCTTGCCTTGATTACTTGGGGCGCATGTTTCTGATTCATTGGCACGTAATTCATCCAGGGGTGTTGCAAGAGCAATGTGATGGCCAAAGGAACCCAATGAGTCTTTTACTACATTTCTTAAACAAGTTTCTCTATGTTGATTATCTCTGAAAGCCAAGAGGCTGCATTCTTCAAGCCTTATGACAAACTTCAAAAGTAGGCTTTGTCACTCCAAGGAACAAGTTCTAACCTTTCCTCTGGGACATCTGCTTTGACCATGAGGCTGGTTCTGGACTAGTAGTAAAGGGAAAAATCACAGTGGAAAATGCCTTGTCTTGAGCGTTTCATATCTTTCTACAGCCTCCTTCAAGAGCCCAATCTATTCCCTCTCTGTGCCCTCAATCTCACGAAGGGACCATACCCGATCAACAATTTTTGTTTGCCAGTCCTGAGCTTGAGCTCAGGGCCTAAGCACTGTCCTTGGGATTTCTCAAGGCTAGAGCTCTACCACTTGAGCCTTAGCACCCCTTCTGGCTTTGTTTTTCTATGTATGTGGTACCAAGGGTCTTTGTGCATGCTAGGCAAGCGCTCTACCACTAGGCCAAATTCCTGGCCCCCCTGTCAGCAACTTTTTGAGAGATAGTATATCCAAGTTGGTAAGAGCATGGCCTCCGAGGCCAGACTCCTCACCTGTCACTTACTAGCTCTGTGACCTTAGATAAGTTGTTAATGTTGGTATATGTCCATATTATTTTAAAAAAAGGTATCCATTTCTATATAGCAATCACCCAAAACTGCATAGCCTGCATCAATGCTTATGATTATCAGATTATTCATGGTCTTGTGGGTCAGAAATTTGGGTTCCAGATGGTATCACTGCTGGTAATTTCACTGGTGGTGAAGGATCCAAGATGGCCTCAGTAGCATGACGGGCCTGACTGAGATGCCTCACTTCTCCTCCACTTAAGCTGTCTCTACAAATGTAGTAATCTAGACTGGGCTTTGTTACTTAACTGATGAGAAGGAAGCTTGTAGATCCTCTAGGGTCTATCTTCCCACCCTTTAAACTGGACCAAGTGAGTCACAAGGGCATCTCAGATGGAAAGTGAGGGGAAATGGACTCCAGCAGTTAATCAAAAATATGACACACATACAGGACTTGGGGAATTGCTGGGGTGATTAGATAAACTCATATGGGCAGAACATTTAAAACAGTAATGATGCATTGAGTGCTTAGTAAGAATTATGTTTTTATTATGATTATTCTCATATCACTTTAGGAACACATCCAATACACCTTTGAATGAAGAGCTTCTCAGCAGTTTAGCCATTGGCAATATAGTCAGGAATGCCTTGTTTTCTCCCAGCTCAAGATCATATTGTTCCATCTAGTCATAGAATTCACATAGGCTATGCTGGGATGTTTCCATTCTCTATCACCCTGCAATGCTAGCATTCCTTCATGAGGGATGCAACCATCCTTTCCTTCATTTAGTTCTCTCAGACTTACTTTTAAGGGTCACAGTTTGGAGGCTGTTGACTCCACATTGACCCTAGCCTGTTCTGAATTCTTCAGGTCACCATAGAGGTGGTCGACGGTCCAGACTCTGAAGTAGAAAAAGATCAACATCCGGAGAATAAGCCAAGATGGTCAGTCCCATCCCCTGACTGGAGGGCATGGTGGCAGAGGTCCTTGTCCCTGGCAAGGGCAAACAGTGGGGACCAGGACTACAAGTACGACAGTACCTCAGATGACAGCAACTTCCTCAACTCCCCCAGGGGGTGGGATCGTCCGGCCGCTGGCCACCGGACTTTTGAAACCAAAGACCAACCAGAATATGGTGAGTTTACCACCCAATATTATAAAATTGGTGGGAAGAGTAAATGAAGATGATGAGGCCTGACATGGAGCCAAATAAAACCTCGTTTACAATATGTGGCTTTTGGTCTTCTGTGTGGAATATCTCATAAAGGCTCTGGTCCACAGAAGCCCCAAGGAGACACCAGCAGCCACATTTTTTTCCTGGAAGACTGTAATTTTAAAATCATATCAATTATCAGAGGAGACATTACTTTTTAAGGGTCTTTTGGGTTCTTGCTGTCTCTTCTGCCCCAACTTTTTGTTGTATTTCTCAAAATGGAGGAATTATTACATTATCTCTCTTGTATACTGTCACAAATATACATATAGAAAATCAGTTTTATAAGAGATGGATGTATTATGTTTGATGTTGGCAGTGAAGTGGCTCGTGGGAATGACATGTATGTCACTGGTTGTCAAAGGTCCTTCCTAGGTAGAAGAATGGAGAGGGAGGATGAGTGAAAATTGTCATAATATTCAATGTACACACGTAAAACTGGGACTAGGAAGTTAGAGGTGATTGGCAGGGGGGATATATGGAAGGTAGAAGAGGATGATAGTAATCATAAGAGGGTGATAGTAATCATAAATGAGATGAGAGGGAAAAGGTTGGAGAAGGCAGTCACTCACAGATCCAGCCTCCTCCTTCCATCATGGAGCTCTACCAACTACTAGGTCCTGAGAGTTATTCCCCAGACGCTCTTCATCTAGCTGGTAACCAAGAATAAAAGGGGCCCAGAGAGGGCACACATACTCATAACACACTTGGCCCAATAATAACACCCATCACATTTATTCAAATTCTGTTCATAAGGCTGCACATAGATGCAGAGAGGCTGGGAAGTATCTTTTAAGTATCCAAGAGAAAGAGGAAGCAGGTTTAACAAGAATTTGGACAGCCACGATGGAAATTCAGAGTGTGTCTTAAGAATATCTATCTCTTAGAATTGCACTTATTACCCTGATGAACTTGTGGCTTTCTCATCAGCAGATCTAGGCATAAAAGGCACAGGATGAGGGAGAATTTGATCACTTACACACCCACTTTCACCATATTTACACACCAAAACAAAGGGTAATTATGTATTATGGAATCATTTCTATACATTTAATAGAAGATTCAAGGCAACTTCCAAAAGAGCAAACCATTGTATTTCCTCAAACACATCATCCAGTTGTTCAACCAACATTTATTAACATTATGCTAGCTGATAAGAATCCAAACATGAGAGAAATAATCCTTTTTTGAAGAGGATCTCTCCAACTCAAGAACCAAAAGAGAAAATTAAATGAGGGCACACACACACACACACACACACACACACACACACACACACACACCCCACGTATTTGTGGAGCCAAGAGAATTTTCTACTCCTTCTAGCCAAGTTTGTGAAAACTTCAGTTTTCTCAGGTGAATTACTTTTGAACTCAGGACCTGGGCACTGCCTTGGACACTTTGCTCAAGGCTAGCACCCTACCACTTGAGCCACAGTGCCACTTTTGGCTTTTTTCTGTGTATGTAGCAATGAGGAATCAACTCAGGGCTTTATGAACACTAAGCAAGCACTCTATCACTAGGCCACATTCCTGGCCCCTTTCTTTTCTTTTTTCTGTGAAGGGAGTTGACACTGGAGTTTGAATTCAGGACCTCACACTTGCTAGGCAGACATTGTATCACTTGAGCCATGCCTCCATCCCTGTTTTAGGTTTCTCTTTGTCAGTCATGGGACTGGGTGCTGTCTCTGATACTTTTTGTTCAATGCTAGGTTCTTCCACTTTGATCCACAGTGCCATTTCCAGTTTTATGGTGGTTAATTGGAGGTTAAGAGTCTCATGGATTTAACTGCCCAGGCTGTCTTCAAATCATGACCCTTAGATCCCAGCCTCCTGAGTAGCTAGGATTACAGACAAAAGCCCCAGGCTCCCAGCTTAGATAGTTTTGAAATATGGTTTTACTTTTTTCCCTAACACACATCTGGAACATGATCCTCATAGTCTTCCCACCATGACTGGGATGGTAGGTGTATGTCACTGCCCTGACCGTGTAAAATGATGGATTTACCTTTTCAAGTGGCATCATTGAAATCCAGCTCTCAGCCCAGTACACTGTGGACATTTTCTTCCCTTCTTGAACTCTTTGATGTCCCAAACATCACAGAAATGTTCCCAGGAACCGTTCTTTCTTGTCATTGTTATCTCTGCAATTATTGCCACTGACACTCATTTTGTGCTCTAAGCCATACTCCCTATCAGTGAGTGAATAAGAACAAGTGGGTTTTATTATAGCTGGACTCTTGCCCTTAAAATTCACATCCAGACCAAAAAAAATCCTCTTTCTGTCCTTTCATCCCACGAAATATATTTTTAAAAAATCCAATCTATCTAGACCAGTGAGTGAAGGAGGCTACAGGGTGGTGAGATGGCACATAGTTTTTCTTGAAAGGTTGATTGTTTCCTTTGCTACCATCAATTAACATGATTGACAAGGGCAGAAAAATTAAGGGATTCTTTCTGTGTGTGCTGGTACTAGGGCTTGAACTTAAGGCCTGGGCATTGTCCCTTAACTTATGTGTGGTCAAGACTCATGCTCTATTTCTTGATCCACGCTTTCCTTCTGGCTAATTTCTACCTTTGTTGGTTAATTGGAGTTGGCTCCACAGACTTTCCTACTCAAACTGGTTTCAAATGGCGATCCTTGGATACAGCTCAGCTTCGTGAGCACTCAGGATTACAGGCATGAGCCACTGGCACTCATGCCTAATTTTAAAGCAGTCCTTTACTTAAGAAAATAAATTAAAAGTAGAGCTATGACTCAAGTGGTAGACCAGTAGCCTTGAGCAAAAAAGTCGAGGGACAGTTCTCAGGCCCTGAGTTCAAGCCCCAGGACTGACACGTGCATGCAAAAAGGAATCTGTTAAGAGAACTAAAAAAAAAAAGTATAAAATATTAAGGAGTTTTGCTCAAAGGGTACAGTGCTTCCTGAGCAAGAAGCAGCCCTGAGTTTGGTGAATAGATGGGTTCTCCTGCATTTACCTGTGGCTAGTCTGGAGTGTTCGTCTGGGCTAAGCTGGCTTCACTGCGTCTGGATAGTCCCCAGCTAGAGAGCTAGGGATGCTAAGGTGGCTGGAGCTTCTCTTTCCCAGGTCCTTCTTCCTTTGAGGTGTTCTTCACCAGGTGGTGCAAAGGTTCCTTACAGCTGGAGGGGGTCAAGCTCTGAAGTATGAGCATTTTCCAAAGCTGTACATCTCTGCATTCCTATTGGCTGATGGATGTCATGTGGCCCAGGTCAATGAGAAAGGAGTAACCAAAGAAGTAAATATAAAGAAATTATGGGACATTGATTATGTGTGCGTGTGTGTGTGTGTGTGTGTGTGTGTGTGTCCATATGTAATCTGACACCCTATTAGCATTTAATCATTCAGATGCGCAAAATCAAAGCAAGAAGTAAACCCATGCATGGATATTCATGTGTCGTCTAATGAGTTTAATGGTGAAAGCTCAAAGCTTAGGGACGTTTCCCCAGATTAACTCTTTGTTACTATAATGTGAGGGAAATGCTGGAAGAGACTTCTGGATGTTTGAGGGAGGCCCCATTGCTTTGAGGAAATCAAGCAAGACACTATTTGGCATAATTTGGATTATATCTTGTGCCGGGTGATGTGAATTCTATTTCTATGAATTAGTAAGTTTTAAACATTGAAAAACTCACTCACTCTCCCCCCCCCCCCATTTTAGGAGCATAAAATCGCAGTCTCCATTCAGGGATATTGTTGCTTTAAATAAAACCCAGCCCCATTGATGGGTGCAGAATGTGATTGAAGGTGTGGACATGTGGTGTAATGCCCAGTACCTGGACGCTCTTACTATCAAGCTTACAGCTCCATGAGTGTTCCAAGCCTATCTATGGTAGCTTGGTGAGGGGCAGGAGGGGCAGATGATCGAGAGGTAATAGATGACAAAATTCTCAGAGGAATTAGTAGCTGATTCACCTCGACGGATTTTCCTTTTGGAAGCAATTTGTGTCTCCAGGCCTACAAGACAGAGGCCAGTAAGAAGAAGAGAAAGCCCAGTTCCCTTACATGAAGCAGTAGTTTTGAACAGCTGAAGTTAAAAAAAATTATTTTTAAACAAAAATTAGGGGCCCTAGGGGCAAGTGAGATGTGAGCAAATTCTCCACTGGACTTCACAAAGAAGGCACTAGCAGGAAGTACCTCCCACACTCAGATTCCGCATCATGATGGGCGAAAACTCAGCAGCCCATGGCTTGCCCACAGAGTATTCAGAGTGAATGCCATGTAAACAATAGCCTGAGAGGCTGGCATGGAGCCCGTGGTTCAGGTGGAAACGTGTGGATGGCATTCTTGCTGGGCCTTTGCAATAACAACCACCTCAACCTGTCATGGATAGAGCATACCCTTTTCCTAACAAGGCACATGCCTACGGACCTAATATTTGGCACCCACAGAAGCCCCATGGCTATTGGAAGATGGGCTAAGATCTGGAGAAATTACAACAGAGTAGAGGTGCTAAAGAAAGAGCCTCGCTTTAGAGATTTAGAGTGTGGTGCGAGAGCCCAAGCTTTCCTCTGTTAAACTAATGGCCTTGTACATGCTTCCCACCTCCTGCAAGGACTCCTTTCTTCTGATAAGGAGAAATCTGTCTCAATACTGTTCCAATCGCTCCCACTCATCTCCCACTGCCACCCTCCCGTCCTGGTCTACCATCTCATTCAGCAACATCTAACAAATTCTGTAAATTACTCATTCGTACATGCATTTTTTTTTACTTCACTGTCAGACTAGAATACTAATTCCACCAGGGTAGGTGTCATTGAGAATTTTTTTTAATGATATATCCTACATACTTAAATTTTTTGTTAAGAGAGAGAAGTGGGTAGATACATTCATAATACTCAGTGTATAGGTGTGAAAAATGAAACTAGGTGAATTGAGGAAATGGGTGGGGTTGGAACGTAGAGAAAGAAGGAGGGAAGGAATGACATTGACCGCATGCATTGCATTCCCAAACTGGCATGTTGAATTGCAACCCCTTTGTACAACTACTTAAAGATGATTTAAAAAGAAAAAAAAACAAATTTACAAGCTATGCTGTTTTTTTTAACGCACTCAACATATGAGAGTGAAATGAATATTCATTTTATGAATATTGAACAATAACCTCAAAAGATATTTCTAGTTTTACCATGAATGTATCAGTTATCTACTAATACAGAACAAACCATTGTGGACCATGTGTCTTAAACCAGCAGCTGTGTGTGTGATGCCAGTGACTCATGGCTATTTTCCTAGTTACTGAGGAAGGCTGAGATATGAGAATCAAAACGCAAAGCCAGCTCAGGCAAGAAGGTCCTTGAGACTCTTATCTTCAATTAAGAACCCAACACAAAAGCTGGAGCTGTGGCTCAAGTTATCACTAGCCTTGAGCAAAAAGCACTTAGGTCCTGAGTTCAAGCCCCAGAACTCATGCAAACACATGTGTTCATGCATGCGCGCACGCGCACACACAGACACACACTCACACACACACACACACACACACATACACTCACTCAGAGCAGTTTATTATTTTTCGAGATTCCCTGAGTTGAGGATCCAGATAGGGTTATTGGAAAATCTGTGTACTCGATTGCATCGCTATATTCAGCTTCCATTGGGAAAACTTACTCCTTCTTCCAATGTCTTTGTGGTTCTTCGTGGGGATTCTCATCTAGGACGTGTCAAAGGTTTCGCTTGAGCTTCTCTTACAGTGTTTGGGTTTCCCTGAGCAAAAAACTGTAGGCTATCAGCAAACATAGTGTGGTAGCCTTGAGCTGAAGAGCTCAGGGACAGCGCCCAGACCAAGTTTACGAGTTCAAGCCCCATGACCCCTTCCCCTAAAAAAATAAATAAATAAAAATTTAAAAAAAAAACTGGAAGCTATCAGGCCATAAGATCGAAAGCTACCTGCCCCTTCTCCTTCTCCATCCAAAGATGGTGGAGACCACCTACTACATTATTCCATGGCCTGACTCTGCAGCCTGTGTACACCCTCAATAAGAATTTCCTGAAGTCAAGTCCTAGCCAGGTACCAACCATCAGAGTGCCCTAAACTCCATCTTCACATCTTCACAGAGCAGAGTCCTGAAATTTGCCTAGGACCTGCAAGCCTTATAGCTCTAACTGTCTGTCCCCTTTTCCCCTCAGACACTGAGGACAATGGAGATGGACAAATGGAGGGCAATGACAGCAACTCTCAGGGTGGAGCTTTTCTCAGCTGGGACCCTTGAGACAGAACTCTTTGGGCAGGGATTTAGGAGTCAGAACTCTAGGGCTTTTGGTGACCTTCTGTCTGGCTCCCTTCCAGATTCCACGGATGGTGAAGGTGACTGGAGCCTGTGGTCTGTCTGCAGCGTCACCTGTGGGAATGGAAACCAGAAGCGCACCCGTTCCTGTGGCTATGCATGTACTGCAACAGAATCTAGGACCTGTGACCGTCCAAACTGCCCAGGTGAGTTTCCTTAGGACTGGAGCTCCATCGTTAAAGGAAAGCTTTGTTCTTCATATTTAAAAACTGAGGGACGTTTTTCTTTCTTCTTTTAAAACGTGTTTTTCATATTGTAAGTTGTCGGTAAGTGGTTGTACAAAGGAGTTTCTATTCCACATGTTCGTGGAGGAGTACAACGCATCTTGATGGGTACCCCTCCTTCCATCATTCTCTTTTCATCTGCCTCAAATTGTCTCTTTAAAACCATTTCCTGATGAGACCTCTGATGTGACTAAGACACCATAAGCTTCATACCTGAATGGATCAATGGCTATCTGCAAAAATACCCTACTTAATCCTGATAGCAGAGCTTCTGAAGGCTTGGCAGGGTAACACTGGAGAAACTTGGCATTCCGTTACGACTTCATGCTACATTGTCAGCACTTTCTACATTAAAATTATCGCCAGTCTCATAAGAGAGCATATCAAGAGAGAATTATTGTGACTTATTCTTAATGGTATGTCAAGCTATGGTGAGTGGGCCAAGTCTAACCTGTGACCTAGCTATATGTAGCTTATTCAGTTATAAAGAGAATAGGGAGAGAAGGAGGAAGAGGAGGCAGACAAGCAGACAGGCATCCAAGATCATTTGTAGCCCATAAAACCTAAACTATGTACCCTGGGACCTTTTACATAAAAGCTTATCAACTCCTGGCCTATAGTTTTACCAGATGCTCTCATTGCCAGGTAGAATCTAGAATCCAACCTACAATAACATCTTAGGCCCTTTTCAAAAAAAAAAACCCACACATTTCAAAGGGTTCATTTGATAGAAATTTCAGAGACAGAAAATCTAATCCCTACCTCCCAGACTTCCTTTTTCTACCCTTAGACATTCTATTCTCAAACCCAAGACATTTGGAACAAAACACAAGTTGAAACACAAAGAAGTTTCTGAGGAGAGAAGAGTTATTGGTCACAATGAGTGCATATGCCAGCTAACGTGCATGCATAGAAAATAGGGCTGAAATCGAAGAAGTAGCGGTTCCTGGCTTTGTGTCAACCATGAAGTTTTCTAAAGTGTGGAGCAACTACCAAGATGCTTTCTTAGACCTTTCCCATGCTCGTTGTGGTGAATTGAATTGGAAGTCTTGCCAGTGCATTTAGATAGCTAAGAACAAACTAACAAATTAATAATATGAGGAGGGAGAAGAAAGGATAGGAAGATATCAAGGAAGGAAATTATGAAGAAGTGAAGAAATGAAATGTATAGAATATGAAGAAATGAATAAAGAAAATGATGAAGATGATGAGATGAAGCAAATGAAAATTAACATTACCTGGGCAGATCTATGTATGGAATTCTGTGTAGCATATGTGAAACCCTGGGTTTGATTCAAAGGAAGGAAGGGAGGAAGGATAGGAGGGAGGGAAGGAAAGATTCAAAAAACGAAGATGAAGATGAAGGAGTGAAAAGAGAAACATGAAAAAAGTGGTAAAGAATAAAGATTTTAAGCACTTTAGTATGAAGCAACTTCTCATAACCTTTATGTGCATTATTTCATTAAATCCTCCCAATAACCTTATGAAGTAGGAATTTATTATGCCATTTGGCATCTACAAAAACTGAGACCAGAAGCAAATTTTAACTGTGGAATTTGAATCCAAGGTGATTTGGGGATTTTAGGCTTCCTAGAATCTACATTCTTAACCATTAAACTCTTCTGTCTCTACCAGATAACAAACATGTTGGCCTTAGGCACAAACAGATATGGACATGTATATAGAAATAAGGACTATCCCATCTGAAAGCCATATACATCCCTAAAAATCATTTGTCATGATAGGACAAACATTTATGTTTTTATTGGCTACCCTCTGCCCATCTGCCTGTATTGATAGTTTTGTACGGCCAGTGGTGGTGGTATAAATTTCCAAATGTCCCTTGGCAAAAAATAAAAGTTCCCTGCTACAGAGGGTGTGGGGGTTGTTTTGGTTCGGTTTTCTTCCAGAGCTAGTATCCAGACTCATGGCCTGGATTTAGATGATTTCTTGTCAGGAAAGGCTCTTAGTCACCACATTGAGTGGGGTTTGGGGGGCACGGGGGGAAGAGATACTGCTGAAATTAGCATGAACAAGAGCCCTGTCCTCGTGCGCTCTACTCATCTGTCTTGCTTTCCTTCTATCCTTTTGGCCTTTCCACTTCTATTCCTTCCACCTTTCCAGGTTTCCTTTGGGTCAGGGGATATTTCCTTCCTACAGGATCTCTGGTTTGATTTTCAGCTTTACCAAAAAGAATCAAAGAACAGAGAAGGTCACCCTGGCCTGGTAGGAATTGCACTGTAAAAGTATGTCCCCTCAATCATCCTTATGAATATGTTGTGAGGAGCCTCACCTAAAATCAGAGGAAGCTCTTGGAAATCAAGTCATGCCCACAAGGGAAACTAGAGCTCTCCAACCAAAGTTCCATGGTCCCCCACTCCTTCCTCTTTCTAGCTCACACAGGTAAAGGGAGCCACATGGTCAGTTTCAATGGGAAGCTTGGGGAAGCTGGGAAATTTGAAGCAAGCTAAGCGTAATTCCTTAGAACAAATGATGAACAACCCGCTTACTCTTCTGAAGCATCTCCTGCAATGTTCCAAGATCTAGGATGTGAGATGTTTGGTCTTTGGCTTTGGACCACTGCATTCTCAGACAGAGCTAGATAAATACTGAAGGGAGAAGTGAGAGCTGCTCTCAATGGTTACTTTACACAGAATTCATTTAACTCATTCATCTCTGCAGGAGAAGACGCATCACATAGTTCTTCTCATTTTACAGACATGAAAACCAAGGCATACAAAGATGAAATGGTTTGGCCAGCTTTACACAACTAGTAATGATGTAATTGTCAGCCAGTTACTGAAGACAAGACACATTAACTAGTTCTACTCCTTCTGGTTTAGTTTCTCCCTCTGATGTCAACAGTTAGCAACCCTGATACGCACCCCCCCCCCCACACACACACACACACATACTATCCAAGTCTCATGCCCAGGCTGAGTGAGCAAGATCCTGAGGAATTTGTTCAGGCACATTTGGATCTGATTTCATGCTGCCAGTGTTATCTGGAGTTTTAATATATTTTATGCACTACTACCTGATTTTTACTGTTTCCTCTACTGGCAGGTTTCTGCCTAGAGTAGGAATGAGTACAAAAGGAGCTTTGTTTAAAATGTATTTGTTTTTGATTTGAGGAGGGGTGGGTTTTTTTCCATATAACTAAGAGGGGGAAAAATGTGCTCTTGTCTGTGTTTAGGGATCGAAGACACGTTCAGGACAGCAGCCACTGAAGTGAGTCTGCTTGCAGGAAGCGAAGAGTTCAATGCCACCAAACTGTTTGAAGTTGGTAAGGAGATTTTTTTTTTGTTTTCTTTTTCATCCAAATATTGATTTAATGCTTTGGAGATTCCTTTTGCCTGTCTAATGCCATCCTTGGATCCGTGGCAATATTTTGTTTTCTTCTTTTGTTTTCTTGTGCATTGAGTATACTAAGAGCAAGAAAAAGCAGAGCCCTCCTTGGTTTCCTCCCACCTCCAACAATCTGAGCCATTCCCAGAGTGAGCACCTGCTCTACTCTCTCCCCTTCACGTAGGATCAGCCCATCCGAGGACCTCACACCCTGAGGAGCCCATTCTCCCTGAGCCTCCCTGAGCACCCCCAGTCAAAATCAGTTCTTCACTACAGGAAGGGAAAGGAAGAAGGGGAGATTGTTCTCAATAATATGTACATTCCTCCCCTGCAATAATTTTCCATAAACTTTTGGTATGTTCTGCTCTCGTCCTCACCTTCTAGAATGTACTAACCCAAAAACATTAGACAGGAAAAAAAGCAACTTCTAAAGCACAAGCCTGCTTCTTAAAAATATGTATCTATTATTTATTTTTATTTTGTTTTCTCTTTATCATCCTTAAGTAGCTGTACAAAGGATTCTGGTTCAACATATCAGGTTAGGAGTGCAATATATCTTGATCAGTGTCTCCCCATTTATCATTCTTCCTTATTTCTACAGCCCCACCCAGCCTCTCCATTTACCTATGTCCATTTTCACATATAATATTGTGTCTGTTCACCTACATTTTCTCTCTCCATTCACAAGCTACCTTTAAAAAAAAATACTGGCTGGGAGCCTGGCCTAGTGTAGAGTGCTTGCTAGCATGCACAAAGCCCTGGGTTCAAGTCCTTGGTACTACATACAGAGAAAAAGCCAGAAGTGGTGCTGAGGCTCAAATGATAGAGCACTAGCCTTGAGAAATCCCAAGGACAGTGCCCTGGCCCTGAGTTCAAGCCCCAGGACTGGCAAATAAATAAGTAAGTAAGTAAATAAACAAATAACTTCCTAGCCTTAAGTTACCTCCCGTGGCACTTCTTTCTGCCCCCTAAAATTCTTTCTTGACCCCTCCACTTTTGCCCTGCCTCTCCAGTCAAAAGTAAGCTAGCCTAAGTCCTTTTTTGTTTCATAGCCCAGCTACTTGTGATGTAACTAAGTAAGCATCCTTAAAGTACTAGTCGGATCTAGCAAGGATCGACACAGGACATTCTATTTTTAAAAAAAAGGAAAGTTCATAACAAAGAAGGCAAACTGATGCCAGCTGAAGAAACCAAACCCGGAAACAGAGACAACATCAGAATACAGTAGGGAGCAGTGAAGACTGTGACAAAATGGAATTCCCATGCTTCACTCAAAAGGGTCAGCCATGACTTGACCATCAGTACTGCCAGACCTTCTGGTTTTCTAAGAGAGAACAGAAGTCTGGGTTCTGCTAGTACAGCTCCATTTTTACAATCATTTGTTTTAGAAAACAAAGATAACCAAACACACAAACTGGAGGCAATTTGGAAACTGTCCATTATCAAGGGTTCTACCTCACTTCCCCTCTAATACATGCTACCACATTGCATGTAACAGGAGCCTTCTACAAAAATGATACCGCATTTACATAAAGCTTTAAGAGGCATAAATTTCATATGAAATAGAAGTACAGCGAAGGTGGTCAATGAGGTCTCCTCATCTCACATTCCAGAAGCAGGCAGCCTCTTGCCTTTTGAAGAGGACGAATCCACTTGCACAAGGCCACACCCTTGTGGTAGAGGGCAGCAGGGCTGAGCGCCCATGCTTCCATCAGGATCCAGGCAGAAAAGAATGTGACTCACTCAAATAGGGGATGGGGGAACATTTGGTAAAAAGACAGCTTGCAAGGTGGATGGAAACCAAGAAAGAGCCGTACAGAAGACCAAGACTAGCAAGGGGGGAGGGGTATTTGCCACTGCTGATCTGAGGAGGACTAAGGAAGGAGAAGGAACAGACCCAGGAGGGCCTCCAATCAGCAGTCCTGGCTCTCAGAAGGATGAAGCCAGTGTACTACATAGTTCAAAAGATCTGAGGACATAGGCCTCAACCCCTTCCTCTGGCCTGTTGCCAGATCCTCCCTCCCATCCTCCCATTCGCTCAATCCAGCTAGAAGTCTGGGGTCAGCATGATGTGCTCCACATAGATCTCCCATCCAGGGTGAACCACAAGTGTAAGATGGGGACATAGAAGAGCAGGTCACAGATGAGAAAAACTGGATTTGCACAAGGGCAAGATATTTGATGCAGAATGGCCTTATGTTATTTTGACTTACAACATGGCATAACACAGGAATCACCTCATAGATAGGCAGAACTCCAATGAGTTACTATTTGTAAAGCTTGAGAACATGCCCATGCACTGAAGAAGCTGCATAAATTTGCTACACTATATAGTCAAGTCAATGGCTGTCTTGTGGGTCCATGAACTATAGTGACTGCTCACCTCAGATGAGAAATGCAAAGTCACGGTCTGTGGCCTTGAGAATGGTGTCTCCAAAGACACTGCCCATTCAGAGAGATCCTGAAGGCTTCCTAGACACTGCCTTGCTTGGGATGTTCATTGTGTCAGGAAATTGCAGTTGTAACTCAGAACTGAAAGATTCCTCAGCCTATCACAGCTGTCCTCATTCTGTATACTGCACACTGTTCTTGCACTCCATATCACCTCCCATTTATTCTCCACCCGAACTTCTTAAGAGAACTACTATTTTATACCCCTTTAAAAAAAAGCTGAGTAATCCTATCTTACTTACCAGAGGCTGAGACCTGAGGATCATGATTTGAAGTAAGCCCAGGCAAGAAAGTCCGTGAAACTCTTATTTCCAATTAACCCACAAAAGCCAGAAGTGGAGCTGTGGAGAAAGTGGTAGAGCATTAGCCTTGAGTAAAAAAGCTAAGAGATGATGCCCAAGTCCTGAATTCAAGAAGACTCAGTGATCACACACACACACACACACACACACACACACACACACACACACACACACACACACACACTACTGTGTGGTCACCAGAAAGGCCTTTGGTGGAATGACTAGCTAGCACTCAAGCCACATCTCCACTTCCAGCAATTTCTATGGATAATTGGCTACAAGCATCCCACAGACTACTGCACAGGCTGACTCTGAACCACGGTCCTCCAACCTCAGTTTCCTGAGTAACTAGAATTACATACATGAACCACTGGTACCTGGCAACACTATTTTTAGACAGGGTCTCACTATATATTTCAGGCTAGCCTTAAACTCATGATCTTCCTGCCTAGCTTCTTCAGTGTTTGGTATATAGATGTATGCCACCACTGTAAATGCTATTGCACTTCTACAAGCACCAAGTTTTGGTATTAACCTCCTTTTCACACACCCACGTATACATTCTACATTGTTGGCTTCCTAGCATATGTCTCCTCTTTTCTGCTGTAATTCACTAGGGGAGACCCTACTGGAGTGTGAGCCATGTGGGCTTTAGAGTGGCTTCTCATGGCCTAGAGCATTTCCCAGTTCCTTATCAGTCTGCTTAGCTGCTTACAGTAACACTACCTCCTAAAAGTTATTAACTCTTCCAGCATCCCAAGCATTTAACACACGGACCTTTGGCAGATATTTATAATCCCAATCACAACAGTGGAGAAAGGGAAGAGTCGATCAGAGAATTTTTACCCAGAAACTACGAGTTCCAGAAGAGGACCCTTAAGGAAAAGTTAGGTTATGAGTGAGGCTCAAGGTATATTACAATCCAAGGGTTTGAAGAATGGAAAGAGAAGCTTGCTCAAAATTTGATTAAGTGGTGTTTTGTTCTGATTCATCAGTGGAAATATCATTCTGCTCATCATTTCTAAGCAAAGTAAAGTGAAAGAGCTTTACACCTGAGCTTATTACAGGTAAATGGAGATGAGATAGAGATACAACCACTGGTCTCACCAAAGTTCTCTGAAGAAAAGAGATCTTGTGTTTAACATTTTTCCATAACACAGATGGATGCAAAAGCTCTGTGTGTGTGTGTGTATGTGTGTGTGTGTGTGTGTGTGTGTGTGTGTGTGTGTGTTTTGGTATAGGAAGAAACATTCTTCACCATGACTATTTTCCAGGATGAAGTTCATTTAGTAACATTTGACGTTGTCATTGAAGGGAAAATTATTTTTTATTTTTTTATATTTTTTATTGTAGTTAATAGAAGGGTTACATTATATTCACCAGATAGAAGGTGCATTACTTCACATACATTGATACCCTTTCTCATGTCTTGGTCCCCATTCCCCTCCCTCCACCCTAGCCCCTCATCTTATTTTCTGAAGGGAAAATTATAAAGAGGGTTTTCTATAGTTTTCCTGGCCACAGTGAGATTTAGCACCTGCTTTCACACCAGTTTTCCTGGTACTGTATTGACTATATGTGGAATATCTCCCTCTCCTGTCTCATTTTTCCGTTCCATGTTGGTGATGCTTTTAACCATCTCCCAAAGAACCATTTTCACTGGAATCTGAATTACTCACTGATCCTTGAATTATTGTCGATTGTGTTATTAAAAAGGCTTTCATTTTCTAGGGAAAAAATGCTATTTTCTTTACTGTTGTTTGCTTTTATGCCACTTCTGGGATTTGAACTTAGGGTTTGGTCACTATCCCTGAGCTTTCTTTTTTCTTTTCTTTTTTCTCAATATTAATGCTCTACCACTTGAGCCATAGCTCCACTTCTGGCTATTTGGTGATCAGGTGGAGATTTTCTTGCCTGGACTAGCTTCAAACCATAATCTTCAATTCTCAGCTTCCTGAGTAGCTGGACTTACAAGAGTGAGTCCCCTCATTTTCCTTTTTGTTTGTTTATTTGTATAGTTGATTGGTTTGTGGGGATTTTGAATTATACATACAAATTGGGCAAATATAATGATAGTAAAATCCAGATGATAGAATCTGGGTAGTCATTAGATAAGTACATTGGGAAGATATATGTCAACAAAGACATTTCCAGATTGAAGGGAAATGAGGATACTCCATGTGGCTAAGTACTTTCAGGTACTTGTAGGGTTTGGGAAGTTGTTGACTCCAATGTCACACTGCCAGTTGGTTTTGCATATGATAAACTATTTTTTTTCCTTTTTTAGACACAGATAGCTGTGAACGATGGATGAGCTGCAAAAGTGAGTTCTTAAAGAAATATATGCACCAGGTGATCAATGACTTACCCAGTTGTCCCTGCTCCTATCCCACTGAGGTGGCCTACAGTACCGCAGACATCTTTGACCGGATCAAGCGCAAAGACTTCCGCTGGAAGGATGCCAGTGGCCCCAAGGAGAAGTTGGAGATCTACAAACCCACAGCTCGATATTGCATCCGCTCCATGCTTTCCCTAGAGAGTACCACCCTGGCAGCCCAGCACTGTTGCTATGGTGACAACATGCAACTCATCACCAGGGGCAAAGGGGCAGGAACGCCCAACCTCATCAGTACAGAGTTCTCAGCAGAGCTCCACTACAAAGTGGATGTCCTGCCTTGGATTATCTGCAAGGGTGACTGGAGCAGGTATAATGAGGCCCGGCCCCCCAACAATGGACAGAAGTGCGCAGAGAGCCCTTCAGACGAGGACTACATCAAACAGTTTCAAGAGGCCAGGGAATATTAAAAAGAAAGGGATGAGGTGAAGAGTCACCATCTCTGGTTTGGGAATACAAGCACCCTGCACTGATTTGCTGATTGTAGCCCAGTTCTTTTTATTTGCCTAAGTGTATATTTGTATAGATCATATTTGTATTTTTATAAATTACATAAGCGTGTGCAGCAGGCCTAGGAGACTGCCAGGTCCAGTGCCTACAGACCTCCAGAGAGGGCATTCTGGGGCTCTGGACAAATGGATGGGGACAACCAATAAGCCAGAAGAGGGTGCTGGTTGCCTTGGTGTGTGCGGCTCAGTTTACATCACCACCTAGTGTGTCCAAGAGAAGCAATGGAGGAAAGAGATGGAAATTATAAACATTATAAGCCATTTTTATCTATAACTTATTTAATATGAATGTGACTTAAAACTTAACCTTTTCTCTGGAGTTATCCTTGTGAGACTAATCACGTCTGAGAGTTCAGAAAGAAAGGGGAAGGGGAATGGAAGAGAAAAGGAAATTTGCAATGATTTCCTTAATAAAAGGAATTATACCATGGAGATGTATTCAAGTTGAGAAAATTCCCTCCTTAAATTTCATTGTGGGTAGCTTGCCTTCAGCCTTAAATTCCAAATTCTGTGACCTCAGACTAGGCAGAAGGTATGGTGGTAGATAGGCATTTAGGGAGTCAAACGCATCTGAGGCCCAAATAAAAGTAGACTTTATAATAAAAGCCCCAGTTTGGCACAATGCTACAAGTCTACTAAAAAATGCCTCCCAATGGTAGAATTTCTGCTTACATGTTAATAGGTCCATAAGAATTCAGAAGTTCAGACAGAAGAGCAAAAGGTAGCACTTTTCCAAAGAGAAAAAAATTTTGTCTGTAAAAAAAATTATTAATCAATTTTTCTATATATTCCCAGTAATTGAATATGAAAATGGAGAAAGGCTTGGAAATCTTCATTTTTTATGTCTAAGAAAGAAGAAAATTTGCATTATTTTTGTAAAGTATTTATTGAATCTTTGGGTCACTTCCATCAAGCAATGGTGAATGACCTGGTTCTGTGGGATAGGTCGTAAGGACAAATAAAGAGTTGGTTCTTATGCAATCTTTTACTTGCAAAACTCCAGGAAAAGAAAATATATAATAAACTCATACTAAAACATGTTACTTGCATCCTTGGTTTATGATAAAGATACTACAAGCAACTTTGTAAAAACTTAAAAATTAAAAAAAAAAAAGCAAGACTTTGAGGTAGGGGAAAGAGAAGTTCAACTCAGGTGGGAATGAAAGGCCCATTGATTGACATGATGGTGGCTGGTATAAATTATAACATCATTGGCACCAAAAGTGTCTGCCCAGCCCCCACGTAACTGAAATTTATTAACACACATGTGGCGTTTTGCCCACCCAGAGCTTAAGTCAGAGCAAAAATTTTAAGACAGCTCGGGTGAACAAGGCCACTTCCAGACTAAATTCTGAATAGCAAATGGAACATGTGAATTATTCCTTTTCCAGATGAGAAAACTGACTCAGGAAACATAGACCTTCTTGGAGCTCACCTTACATTTCCTAGCTTAGTAGTCTTTCCAATATAGCACAGTTTCCTGACATATTTTTGATATATTTAATCCCCTTGACTCTACACATATGTTCTGATAAAATCCTGCGCTTTGGGAAAGACTTTATCTGTCACACTTTAGAATAAATTGCTTACTGATGTTAGTGAATAATTGGGTATTAGGTGTGTATCTAATTGTGGGAAGAGAATCCTTATTCACACCTGAAAGAATGTGAAAAACTGAATAGAGAGAGAATAAATGATACCAGATATCAAGGTAGCATATTTGGTTTCTAATTAAAGAAAAAAAATTGCCAAGAGAATTGGCTAGCAATGGAATGTTCTACTTTTAAGGTGATGTATTCCTGGTCAGGACATATATTCAAACAGAAATTTAACGTGAAACACATAGAAAGCTTAACTGAGTAATACGGTGGCATAAAAATGTTCACCAATAACAACTTCTGATAAGTGCTTTGTTTAGACAAGTATGGGAAAATAGGGTTAAGACAGGGAAAGAGCTTCAGTTTCTAATAGAGCCACAGCATCTTTATAAATCAAGGGGAACAATTCACTAGGAGTAACAAAAAGAATATGTGCTGGTGACTCCTGCCTGGAATCCTAGCTATTCAGGAGGCTAACACCTGATGATCTCAATTCAAAGCAAACTCAGCCAGAAAAGACCATGAGACTCTTACTTCAAAATAATCACCAAAAAAAGCTAGAAGTGGCTCAAGTGGTAAAGCATTAGCCTTGAGCAGAAAAGCTAAGCTACAGTACAAGGCCCTGAATTTAAGCCAATACCAGAATAAAAGAGAAAAGCAACTAGCGAAGAGATTTGTGTCTTCTAAAAACTCTTAGGAGAACTGAGTAGTGAGACAAGAAGAGTAAAGACTGGAACCATATCTGAAGTGTTGTTATTAAGGATTTACTACTATGGGATTGAGAACAAATAACTATTATGCAAATGACTAATCAGAAAAAAAATGTTTTTCATGGGCTGTTTGCCTTCTAATTTGCAACCTTGCTGAGCTAAAGAACTGAACTGGGAGCAAGAGAGCATTGTTAGTCTCTTCCCTGAGAACATTGTGGTCTCCCATATATTATCAGGATGGTCTCTGGAATTCTGCTGAACTAGTTATTAAGCTACAGTCTGCCTATGTTAAGATGAGCTAATTTTCAGGCCCAGCAACACACAGAAGGGCTAACAAGAATCTTTCAGAAAGTCCAAGATTATAAGATCAAACTAAAAGACCTTCATCTCACCCAACACTGTATCCCAAGGGGGCCGCAGGGCAACCTCAGGTAATTGTCTCTGTGGGTCATGGTGGCTCATGAGCAATTCAGAAAGCAGTAGCCTGCAGATCTGTAAGAAGTCTGACCCCTAAGAAACTGCTCACTCCAAATATTTTGCTCCTTTGCCACTCTGAAAAAAACCCAGTTAGGAGTCATCTGCCAGGGCCTGCAGAGGACCCCCATCCAAACCTGGCCCTCTAGCGGCTACACATGGAAAGAGTGAGAGAAAGGACAGGAAAAGCATTGCTTTCTCGTCCACACCCTTTCTAGCATCCATTGTGACTATTCTCACCAGAGTGCTAAAACCAGGCATTAAAAACTACACACTACAAGGGCCACAATTCACTAATCACTTGTCCTTAAGCAAGCAGGTGTCATTACACCAGTTTCTCAGATGAAGAAATAAACCCAATGTGTTAATTAATTTCCCTGACATCATACCATTGGGAAACTGGCAAAGTGAATTCAAGCCAGTTCTGTCTGGTCACAAAGCACATGCCCTTAAATGTAGCTCCTGTTTTATCTTCCCCTTCTAACTTTCCCTAAGATCCATGAGATGGGATCTTTTATGTGGTTCTCTCTGCCTTGATTCAGGAGTTCAGAGCTGCTCTGGATCTCTCCATATATTCTGCTCTGTTTTCTTGTTGCACGTAAGAGGGTTTTCTCTTTGTGTCGTTGAACCTTTGGGTCAAATTGAGGAAGCACGAAGCTCAACATTTCTAGAAAAGAGCTACTCAGTGGACAAGAAGAGAGATTGTTCTGCTTTCCTCAATGTATTGCTCCTATGTTCCTTGTTAAGTCTCAGGATCAGGTGCGCTCTGTCTCTGGTCCTCTTGTCCCCAAGCTCCTGGTGGACTGATAGGATGACCATAAAATCATCATTGCAAATTTTAAAGAACCATCCTTTGAGTGACATTGATCAAATCAGTACAGCAAAAAAAAAAGAAAGAAAAAAGAAAAAACTTCCACAACCACTGAATCTATTTGAACCCACAGGTTATAGAAAACTACCCTCAGGAAGTAGGGTAGTGGGAGATCAGTGGGGATCTCTCTCTCTTTGTCATCCATGTGCAATTTCCAATGGAAAAATGTGTTGGTCATCACTATTATGCCTGCACCATTTCAGACAAATTAAAGGCTAGCCTCAGTAATTACAGGGTGGGTATGTGCACAAACACACAGCCATGAGGAGAGGACCTGCCTACTGTAGCATGAATTGAAGCAGAAGAGTTATAGTCAGTTATTTCACTAAGATTTAGAATCATTTTATTTTATAAGATTAGAAGAAGAGGAATATTTTCTGGAATTAGAGATTAAGATTTTCTGGAAAACATTTATGGGTCCATCAATTCCTTATTTTAAACTCTACCAGAACAAACCTTAGATATAGATACTGGCTTTTTTGTTTTGTTGTGTTTTAGATCTCCATGTAGAGAACTGGAAAGTCAATGCACCAACATCAAGGCTCTGACTGGTGATGGCAAAAAAAAAATACCATCCTTAACCATTTTAGTGGCCGCAGGATTGGCCAGGAACTGGGTTAAGACACAGCTGCAATAGCAAAGTTGGGTAAGAATTTTATGACTTTGCTAATTTTCTATCTGTTCTGGGAGTCATAAATGTACCCTTATAGATATTCGTGATTGCCCTCTGAAATGGGGGTGGGGAAACCTTTTAAATGGCACAGAAAAGCCTTTCATTCTTGAGGCATGTAATTCATGGATGATTTTCAAAATGTCATGTTTGAATTGGGAAAGTAACATTTCTTGAATTAATCAGCCCATTGCTTCAAGAATATGACTCAAAGGATATAAAAATTTCAAGCCTGACTCTTTAAAAAGAAAAAGGAATTTTTTTTCATATGAAGTTAAGTTTATTTTTCTCAAAGGTCATGGCTAAATCTTAGGTTTATTTGCCATGGAAGAGAACCATGCGCATGAAGTACGCCTTTCATTCCTTAGTGAAAAGGAATCTTAGCGGATCTTAACAAGCCCCACTGCAGACTTTAGTCTACTGGAGATGCATTTGTACTCTGTCTATTGCACCTTCCCATCTTCCTTTGTGCCCCACTACAATCAGCTTTCCTGGTACTTTTTGATACTGGGAATTTGGAATCCCCTCCCTACATACCATCTTTGGAGATCCAGCAAATGGAGAAGAAAGGAGGGGGGAAATAAGAAAGAAAAATAAAAGCCAAGTTTTTTGTTTGGGGGCCCCTAATATAACTCCCTCCACCTGTTGTGAACCCAAGCAAAGGGAGATCTCTAACAAGGGAAAGCATGAGAAAAATCCATACCAGTGGCATGTCTTTTTTCCCAAAGGGCCCTCACTCCCTTAACAAGGCTGGCCAGGTCCTTCCTGCAAAGAGTGAGAAGGGATTGCCAAAGTCCTGAGGCTTCAGAGCAACATGACTGGAGTTCCTGCAACCCAAAGAGAAGGAGATATTCTGTGCTAGTCATTCTTCTCTGGAGGATAGGACTGGAAAGAACATGTTGGGTACAAAATACATGGAGACCAGGTCACCACTCTGTGTCAGGAGAAAGCCCATATTTGAGCTCCCTTTTGAGTGCTCCCTCATGCCAGTTTATAGTATTTTATGAAAATATTTTTATGAAGAAGCAAAGTAAGGACCTAGGGAAATGAAGGTATCCACCAGAAGCAACATAGAAATCTAAACCTGACATAAAACTGACAGGGCCCAATTTCTGTTGCCCTCTCACACGTTCCCCAAGTTCTTCTCTCAACACCTCTTCTGTTACCAACTGGTTTTCTTGTAGCCATGTGACTATTAGCTGGGCTAATCTTTTTTAAAAACTATTCTTCAAATATTTTACTGAAGTTTGAAATATATTCTAAAAGTGCACCTCTATCAGCTCAATGACTTCTCAGAAAGTGAACGTGCCCACGTGTCATGATCTGCATGTGAAATAGTCTACACCGATTCATGTGCTCAATGCTTGGTCTCCAGCCATTGGCACTATTTTTAGATGGTGATGGAAACATTGGAGGCAGGGGCTAGCTGGAAGAAGTAAGGTACTAGGAGCAGGCCTTTGAGGATTCTATCTGGTCTCCTAGTTGCTTTTTCGTTCTTTATCACAAAATGATGAATTTCTACTGTCATACACTCTACCATCATGATGTTTTTAACCAAGAGCCTGGGGTCAAGCAAAACGAAAACCACACAAAGAAAACAGAACCCTCTGAAATTATAGGCCAAAATATCTTTTTCTTCCTTTAACAAATATCCATGATGAAGGTCAAGAGATAGAACCTACAGTTTGAAAGTGAACTCTTCTAGGTGACAGGAATACTTTATGCCTTGTAGGTTGGTTGTGCAGATTTTTTCACACTTGAAAAAGTAAATGTACTCATGTGCAAATTTTACCTTCGTGCAAAATAAATAAGACACGACCAATACTCTTCTTCCCCTTTTTTGTGTTTACCTTGTATCAATAATAATCAATATCAAGATTTCTATGCAAGGTTAGTTTTGCCCATTTTGAACTTCAGACAAATGGAATCATCTAGTGTACATTTCTTGAGGTCTGGCATCTTTCACTAAACACAGTAATAGAAGACTCTTTCATAGTTGGGATTTGGGTATGGATGCTTGACCCCAGGGTCTGGTGCATGCTAAGCATATGGGCTACCACTAAGCTACTCCCCATGCCTCACCTTCTACACTTTCACTGGCAGCTATTATTCGTTTGTTTTCATCACTACCAGTACTCTTGGTGAACAGTTTTTCCGTAGATGGACATTTGCTGAGTCAGTGTGATGTCTTCAGCTTTGCTCATATTTTGCTAATAATTGCCTTACCTACTTCTGTGATTGATTCCAGGGGAATTTTAGAATTGTGATTGTATGCCTTGCAAGATTGCAAGGCTTAAATGGTCTGAAGGTTGGTCTAGCATGTACAAGGACATAGGTTCAAGCCTCAATGCCCCTTCCTCTAAAAACTGTCCACACAAAAACCTTCACATAGATTATTTATAGCAGCCGCATTCATAATTGCCCAATCTTTGAGGCAACCAAGATGTCCTTAAGTAGGTGAACAGATAAATAAACTGTGATATATCTAGACAATGAAGTATTATTCAGCATTCCTGTGGTTTGAATGTGTTCCCAAATTCATGTATTGGAAACTTAGCACTCAAATTCCTGTGCTAGTGGTATTTTGAGGAAAGACATTTGAGAGATAATTTTCTTGTGGTGGAAGCTCTACGTTCTTGAGTGGACTAATCCTTTCATGGGTCAATGAGCTAAAAGGTTATCAATGGAGCCCAGCACCAACTACTCATGTCTATAATCCTAGCAACATAGGAGACTGAATGCTGAGGATTGTGGTTTGAAGCCAGCCTGAGCAGGAAAGTCCATGAGACTCTCAACTCTGATTAACCACCAAAATAAGCAACAAGTAGAACATCTGCCTTGAGGAAAAAAGCTAAGGGGCAGTGCCCAGACCTTGAATTTTAACTCCAGTCCTGGCATACACAAGAAAAGGCTTATCAATGGGAGTGGTTTTGTTATAAAATCAACCTCTGCCATGTTATGATGTGCAGGTGCTGGCATGCCATGTTTTTGGACTTCTCAGATTAAAGCAGTAAACTAAATAAATGATTCCTTATACATTGCCTAATTGATGCAAGGGGGAGAGATGGGAGATAATGATGAAAAGAGTAACATTACTCAAGATGCATTGTATCACAGCCTAATATGTTGAACTGAAATTCTTTCATGTAACTATTTACAGATAATTTAAAAGAAATTTACCTGATCTAAGGTATTTTGTAATAGAAATCAAATGTTCTGAGCTGGGAATACCTATAATCCTAGCACTTAGGAGGTAGAGTTTGGAATAACTTGAGGCGTAGATTAAATAGTTGTTTCAAGGCCTGTCTGATCAAAAAAAAAAAAGAGAGAGAGAAAGCAAGAAAGCTCTTGCAAGAGGGAAGGAAGAAAGAAAGGAAAAAATAAAGCAGACCTTAGACTTTGCTAAAGAGAAATGCCCTAATGAGTTAGGAAAATACATGGAGGAAAGGTCTGCATATAGTTCCAGTTAAAAGAATCTGAAGTTTGAATCCAAAATATCTACCATGCTGCTTGACCCCAATTACATGTCATTCTGGGAAAGACAAAATGACAGTGATAACAAAAAAAGATCCATGACATCCAGGAAGTACAGGGTAGAGAATGACCAATAGAGGACGCACAGAGAATTTTCTAGGGGGATGAGATTATTCCATGGGATGCCATCATGTTGGATACGCATCATTACACATTTATCCAAATTGGTGCCATAGACAGAGTCACTGCAAACCATAAACTACACTTGGGGTGAATGTATCCATGGGATAATATGTCCACGGGAACTCGGTGACTGTAACAAGTGCACAGCTCAAGGAAGCGATGCTACTTATGATGGATGCTGCATGCGTGTGTGGGGAATGCGGGAATGCAGGGAGTCCATACATTCTGCTCAGTTTTGAAATTACGTAAAAGTGCTCTCAAAAATAGGAAACAATAACCAAAGTACCCCTTGGATCCTGAGGCAAACTCACTGATGAAACCTTTTTAATTTAGCAAGTAAGTCATTCTGAACTCTAGCTTATTCCTCCACTCCCCCCATAGCTCATCAAATCTCCAGGGTGGAAGGTGTGTGAACCAAACATTCCCTCCAATTTGGATGGGATGTGGAGACAGGCCGGTTGCCCTGAGGTTATATTACATCCTCCTGACAGCCAAGGCTGAATAGAACTAACTCAGAAGCTCTAGGAACTAATCTGTCCTTTCTAGACATAGGCCTACCTGAATCTCCATCTTCTTGAAATCTTAAACTCTGTTTTCAAAGGGAATCCAGTATATACAATGCATACTGGGAATAGCTGACCAAAGATTAGTAAAAAAAAAAAATGTGCTCAACGTTTGTCAGAAATATTTCCTTGATACCAGAATTTATTTTTTTAAAGTAGTTCATTTGATTTCAAAAAAATGAATATAGTATAGGAAAAAAAACACAGCCTACTCATTTCAGAAAGCCAAGCAAGGTTAGAACAACTAGACTGTGAAAAACTATTAGCATCACTCAGTGACTACATGCACCCCAGATGTTTCTACTTTTCAGCAGAAACCCAGAGTTATAGAAGACAGAGCTCAGCACCCAGGGGGCCTCTGAACCTCCTTACACCTGGACTTCACAAAGGCCAAGGACTTAAGGATGGTCCTGGCTTAATCCTAACACAGCATAGTCACTAGAAGAGAGGAAAGAGCTTGAAAAGTTACAGATTAGAGAGAAAACAAAAAGAAGGGAAGGCTAAATGGTGACATGAAAAAAAACAAAACACTTATTCATGCCATCATAAATTTGTCATTTATTTGTGTCTTTTTAAGTTATGAAAACAAGCCAGGCACCTGTGCCTCACA
The DNA here is from genome assembly GCF_031878675.1 of Megascapheus bottae. Taxonomy (NCBI): domain Eukaryota; kingdom Metazoa; phylum Chordata; class Mammalia; order Rodentia; family Geomyidae; genus Megascapheus; species Megascapheus bottae. The sequence goes on along the minus strand of NC_143526.1, from coordinate 19,601,901 downwards.
TCTGTAATCTACCTATTCAGGAGGCTGAGGATCATAGCTCAATGCTGGCTTGAGCAGGAAAGTTTGTGATACTCTTTCTGTCCAACTAATGACCAAAAAGCCAGAAATGGGCGGAGCACTAGTCTTGAGCAAAAGAAATTCAGAAATGGAGCCAGGACCCTGAAATCAAGCCCCAGGACTAGTGTGTACACACACACACACACACACACACACACACACACACACACACACACACACGTATGAAAATAGAATCATGAAAAAGAAAATAAAACAATGGAACCTGTTTAAATTGTTTTGGGAAGGAAAATCCTGGCAGGAAAATAATAGGGTGAAACTGATTGGATAAAATACATTGTAAACATATGTGGAAAGGTAATAATCCTCTCTTTGTATAATTAACATAAAATAATTTTTCAATGTTATTTCTCACAATTATAAGCTTGCTGTGATACCTAAAGAAGTTAATGAGGTTAACTGTTGACTATAGGACTATAGGGAAATGTTCATTTCTATTCACCACACATATACTCATTACACACGCACTGGTAGGGGGCGCTGATCTGAGGAATGAAGCTCTCATTTTCTGTATGCAGAGACTGCACAGGGCTCTCTTGGTGACATTTCTCAGAATGGGAGGGGGGAAAAAAGGCATAATTTTGAAAAAGAAAAACAAAAAACCCACCTAGGTTGAATGGAAAGAGTTGGTTGAGGCTGCTCAAAGGAAGCAACTCCAGGTTCCAAAAATCAAACAAGTAACAGCAGATGTTATGGAGAAGGGATCCAGGTTCTCCTCCTGTGGGAAGTAACCCTTCTAGCCAGTGAAAGCCTTCCCTTCTCCTCTCCCTCCCACAAATGCAGGGCCCATGAGCTGAGGGTGCAGGAGGGCCTTTTCCTTGGAACTAGGACTTGATCCAGGTGCGAGTATGGGAGCTCCATAAAAATGCTTCCTACCTTTCCAAAAGTTCAGGTTTCCTAAACAGCACACTAGCATGTGATATACTAGCCTGGGGGTGGGGCTTCTATTGTTTTGTTTTGCTTTGTTTTGAGATAGATTTGAGCATCTGGTCTTGAGCATACAGTTACCTGCCTCAACGTCTCAAGTGATGAGCTTACAGGTGTGTAACACTGTACCTCTGTGCAGGCAAATGTCCACTGAGTTTTGTGTTTGAGGAGGGTTATGATAACATGGGGGAAAAAACCCCACTGGCCTCCTCCTGTGTTTGCAGATTCAAAGGCAGAACTTGCAGATGTCTGGGACGAGTAGCTCAAGGCTAATGATGTAACTCTGTGATGAATTCAAAGAGAAAGAAAGTGTATCAGATATGAAGTGGCTTTATCAACATACACATTAATAAAACCATATTAAATAGTTTGGAAGAAGAATGTTATATCTATGGAGATCAAGTTTGACTGCAGGAAGTAAGGGACACACAAGCTGTTCATGGCTTAAATAAGATAACAGTTTCTTGCTCCTTTATGAAATGTAGGCCTAGAGGTCCATAGTTCGAGATAGGAAAGGGATCCAGAGATCTTCAGCCTCTTTGACTAAAATTTCTTTTCAAGCAATAACTATTTCATGGTCTACAATGATTGTTCAAGTTCCTCACATCTAGATTAAAGTCAGCAAAAAGCCGGCCTCGTGCCTGTAATCTTAACTACTCAGAAAGCTGAGATCTGAGGATCACAGTTCAAAGCCACCCCAGGCAGGAAAGTCCACAAGACTCTTATCTCCAATAAGTTACTTAAAAACAACACCCCCCCAAAAAAAAAATTCTGCAAGTGGCACTGTGCCTCAACTGGTAGAGCACTAGCCTTGAGTGAAAAGAGGCTCAGGAACAGTATCCAGGTCTTGAGTTCAAGCCCCAGAAACAGAAAGGAAAAAAAAAGGCAGCTGAAATGAGGGAAAGGAATGGAAAAGAACATATCAGCAGCAACACAGTAATATGGCCAAAATTAGTTACAAGGGGAAAATTATGTTTGTCTTTAGTAGGCATGTGCCAAAGATGGTACAATGACGATGATGATGATGATGATGATGATGATGATGATGATGAAGACAATGACAACAACAATGATGATGAAAATAACAGTGATCATAGCTGGGTGCTAGTAGCTTAGGCCTGTAAACCTAGCCACTCAGGAGGCTGAGATGCTGAGGTTGGTTAAGGCTATCCAAGACACAAACATCTATGAGACTCCATCTCCAAATTTACCAACTAAAAGCCAGACTGGAGGTATGATTTAAGTAGTAAAGTACCCGCCAAATCCAGCCAGCCAAGCACATACAAGGTTCTGAGCCTTAGAACCCACGAAAGAAGGGGGATTCATTCTGTAATGAAGAAGATCCTCGAGCAGTTTGTTCCACCAGGACTTCAACTACATGAATCTCATAACTGCAGTCAAACACTGTAGTTCAAGACCAGTTGTCCACTGAAGCCCACTCACTGTCTGTGGCAGGGCTTGTCATTGCTGTGGGAAGAGGTGGTTGCTACTTGCATTCAAGGGAGAAACACTCAGGGACATTTCCAACTCCTAGCCCCAACCAGCATTGGAGCATGAACATGGTCCCTGGCTCTCAGCTCTGGCTCAGCCTGGGGACAAGGATATAATGTGTTTTCTCTTCCTCTGAGTCCCATAGCATCTCCCCTCAGGGCCTGGCAGCTCTCAAAGAGCTGTTTATGAAACTGAGAAACAAACCACTATATTCAACTTGCCTCCTTGCAAGAAGTACATGACTATTGCATGGGATAGGTAAATGTTTTTAACTATTTGAATTTACATATTTTCCATGTAGATTTTTCTCAAAGAAATTGTAAATACACATGGGAGGCATACAGGCAACAGCAGGGCCTGGGCACTATCCCTGAGCTCCTTTTATCCAAGCTTAGCATTCTACCACTTGAGCCACAGATTTTTTTGTTTATGTGGTACTGAGGAATTGAACCCAGGGGTTCATGCATACTAGGCAAGCATTTGATTCACAGCCCATAATACTAGGCTTTAACCTCAGGGACTCATGCTTTTAAGGCAGATGGCTCTGCCATTTTAGCCACATGCCCAACTCCTGGCTTTCAGATTTGGTCTCACTTTTCTCCAGGAGAAAATTTTAGACCCTAATCCTCCTGCCTATGCCTTGCAAGTAGTTGGGATTAGTTATATGCTACCACAACCAGCCACACAATGTTACATTTCTTATTTATTATTTATTTAGTGCCCAGACTTTCAGCATTTTGCTGGTTAATTGGAGATCAGCATCTCACAGGCTTTCTTTCCCCAGTCTGGCTTTGAACTCTGGTTCCTCAGTTCTCAGCCTCCTGAGTAGCCAGGATTACAAGCATGAACCCTCAGCACCTACCTAAAGTCATTTTTTTATGATTATGATGAGAAGTTCCTGCTGAAGAGAGCTGACAGCTGAAACCCTGCCTGCATGAGATTCAATTTGGCAACTGTTTGGATTAAAGCATTTCTTGAAATTACCCCAGTCTCAGGAGAGAGTCAGTTCATTGTCATGGAAGACAGCTTGTGGCACATCTCGTGGTGTCAAGTTCTTGCCTGAGAGATTAAAGTTACCCTAAAAGAAGAGCCATCCCCACTCTTTGCCTGGCTGATGGTCCTGGTACAGGCACGGACTGGCATTCTCTCTCCAAACACTCTTCCTGCCAACTGGCCTGTTCCAGCCCCACAGCCCTGACCATGTTGTGAACAGATCAAATCTCTTTGATGCCTAGTCCAGACCAGGTCTCTATGAGGCTCTCAAATCCAGCCTTTGCTTTGTTTCTAAACAACTTAAGATGGATTCAAAGGGAACGAAGTGCTTTTTTGGTTTTAATCTCAGGCTGTCTTTCCTGCTGAAGCAGAAAGAAAAACCCAGAACCCAGGAAGGGATTATGGGACAGAGAGACAGCCTTGGAGAAGGAGAAAGGAAGACAGGGAAGGGGACTGCTACAAAGCTTAGATTGCTTCTTAAAGCATGGCAGCCAGGGGATACATGATCTTTATCTAATCAGACAGTCTACACAGGAAGTCCCTGAGATCAAAGCAAGGGGCACCCCTCCCCCTCCTCCCCCTGCTGTGTCAACTTTAAAACAGCCCTGGCATAGCCACAGATCTGGACAAGCTCACACCTCTCCCTGCCCCCACCACCCTGACCTGTCTCTCAGCATCTGAACCCTCTTAACATTCCATTACTGTAGGAAGAGACAACCCTGGTCAGAGCCCAGCAGAGAGTGCTGCCGCCATCCTGTCCTCCTGGCTGGCGCTGGCTCTCAGCTTCCCAGAACAACTACATGGGGCTCTCAGGGTGGAAGCAGTGCCATTTGTGTGTAGATTCCCCACCACCTGCCATTCCCCTGAGAGTGAAACCAGGGGGACACTCATTTGTCACAGCGTTTTCCTCAATCTGCCAGGCAATGTGTCAGGACAGACTGGAAGAGAAACAGGCACTAAGGCACATCACTCCCCAGCTCTGTATGATACAGAATGGCAGAAATATCACACCTGCTATCTTCAGGTAACCCTCAGTCCAAAGGATGAGAAGAGAGGCAGGGTTGTATAAGATGGGATGCCTGAAAGTATAAAATGTACCAAAAAAGAAAAAGGAGATGACCTGGCATCTGTTTGACGAGGGAGAGGTTATCAGTGGTTCAAGAGGACTCATGCAGGCCAACACTGTAGGTCTTATGACACTTCAAAATTAACAGGCAGGAGTCAAAAGAACAGGAGCACAGGATTTGAATTTACATCCTGAATCTCAGGGAAAACTAAAAAGTCTTCATTGACATTGAGGGTGAGTCTTTTGGAAGTGATTAAGAATTCCAATTGGCTTGAATGACACCCTCATCATCATCCTCAAGTTCAAATCGGACAAAGGCAGCCTCACCCCGGCATGTGTAGAAAGGATGGCGACATGTTCAACTTCCCAGGCACAATCTCTTCTTGCAATGGTTTGGATCTGTATTGTCCTCCCAAGGTTTGTGTGCTAGAGGCTTTATGGCCATAGTGTTGAGGGGATGGACTCCTAAACAGTAAAGCCTAATGGGAGATGGGTGGGTTGTTAGGGACATAACCCTTTGAACAGATTGTGTTAGCTTATAGTGCTGTAACAAAATGCCTGACATGATCAGTTCAAAAAGAGGAAAGGTCTTATTTTTGATTCATAATTTTTAGAAGTTTCAGTGAATGACTAAAACTTTGCTTTGGGCCTGTGCTGGTACGGTATATCACGATAGATATACACTGTGAAGGAAACCCATTCATCTTATGAGTAAGAAGCAAAGAGAGCAAAAGGAAATGTCAGAGTCCCAGAATACTTCTCAAAAGCACATTCCTAAAGACCCAAGACCTTCCCCTAGGACCTGGACCTAGCAAGTAAAGATTCCACCAACTCTCAACGCCACGCTTTTAACATGTTTGAACCTTAAGAGAACACTGTAGAACTAAAGTGCAATGGTGATTATGGTAGATTTGGTGGGAAGTTTAGTTGGCAAAATAACAAGTTGAGAAAGCAAGCAAGCAGAGAAAGAGAGGGGGGAGGGAGAGAGGGAGAGAGAGAGAGGAGAAAGATAGGGAGGGGGGAAAGAAGGAGGGAAGGAAGGAGGAAAGGAAGGGATGGGGGAGGGAGGACTGTCTACTCCTTGTCTCTAGCTTTCCCACCTTGTCATATAATCTCTCAGAAACACTCCTGTCATGAAGCCATCTGCCATGTTGTGACACAGCTGAGGAGGCCCTAACCAGAGCTGAACAGATGCTTGTCCAAGTCTCTTGAACTTCCACAACTATAAACCAAGTACACCTCTGGGGTTTTTTTTCCCACACATTACCTGAGAGTCGGGCATTTCTGACCACCCAGAGTGGTTAGATCTTCAAAACTGTGAAGTGATGGTTGTATCCAGTCACTCAGAAAGTGAACTAACACCCTTCCCAAGATTGGTATTGTCAGGTGGCAAAAATAACATCTAACACCTCTGCAGAGAACATCTGCTATGCATACTTTAGATACTGGATAAGTTTAAAACTAGAAGAGAGCATAGGTATAGCATGGTTTAAGGTTCCTGTTTTCCAGATGAGAAAAATTACAGATGGGGAAGTAACAAGCTGGAGAAAAAAATCAATGATAAGCAAAAAGCCAAAAATAAAAAAGAAAGAAAAAAAAGTTGCTAGCTTGGGTGATCACATTTTAACACCACTATTTTTGGAAATTCTTTTATTTTTTTATTTTTTGCTTCTTTATACTTCACTGTTTCTTTATGGTTGCTTCAAAGAGAGGTACTGGGATAGATGTATATTTCATACTAATGTTCTAGCCAAGCACAGAGCTACTGGATGCAAGGCAAGAGTCCCTCAAAGTAACTGACCAGCAGAGGGTGCTCACATGATAGCCTGACAAATTAGGGGGTGTGGGGGCTCCAGAGAGTCACCATTCTCATGGGAAATAACATGTGTTGTCCCAGATGGGACCATCACCTTTGTTGTTAAGCAAGGGGTTAGAGGTCATGGATTCCTTCTGGAAAGCAAGGTTTCACATCTGTACTGGGCAAGCATGCCAACATGTGCCGACCTCATGTTTAAGATGTATTTGTTTAGAGCTTTTGCTTGCTCTTCTATCTGTCCCTATAAATAAAACAGAGATCAACATGTCACTTGTGCTTCCAAACAAGGCAGAGAAGAGAGGAGTGGTTCTATGTCATGATTCTGTGACAGGAAATGTAATAACAAGACAGAGTATGACTGACATCCTTCCCAACACTTGGCTGTCCCATAAAACTTGAAAGAATAAAACTCGGAAAGAATAAACCCTACCACTCCCTTCTGGAGACCATCTCTCTTTAGATGAAAGACAGACATAGAGTGATCAAATCTTCACCAAATCTTACCTGCATCAAAACTATGAAGCACTGGTTACATCATTTCTTTTGTGATTCCCATTTGATGAGCTCAGTTCACTACTTTGAACCTGATTTTTCTTATATATATCATTAAATACAGTGAAAGTGGACTTTTTAAAGGGTATTATTTAACATTCATCTTGGCAGAAAACCTTGTTCTGTAAACCCAGCAATTGAAAATGGAGACTATGAATATGGAAGTATTCTTTTTGTGTGCCAGTACTGGAGCTTGAACTCAGGGCCTTGGCACTGTCGCTGAGCTCTTTAGTTCAAGGCTAACACTCTACCATTTGAGCCAGAGCTCTACTTCCAACCTATTATGGTTAATTGGGCATGAGTCTAACAGACTTTTCTTGCCCAGACTTCTGTTTTGAACTGTGATCCTCAGATCTCAGCCTCTTGAACAGCTAGAATTATAGGCATGAGCCACTGGTGTCAGTCTAGAACTGTTTTTATCAATACTCCTTTGTCCCAAAGAGGTACCAACAAAGTGGTAGTCTTGGCTAGTTACTGATATTCAGTTATTTTCTTCATCTTTCAGACTGCCAAAAGTCACTGATTTGTTTTTCCTCACTAGTTTTGTCTTTTAGAAACATCAAATAATTAGAATCATAGTGTGTTAGGTAATTGGCTTCTTTACCTGACATATGCCTTTGAGATTGATCCAAATGATTGTTTTCAGTAGTTCATCCATTCTTTTTCCCTGCTGACTAGTAGTTGTTCATTGTTTAGATAGACAGTTTTTGCTTTTAATCTATTCACACATTACAGAACATTTAAGTTATTCATAGATTATAGGAAATTTGAAACAGTTACAATACATATTATCATAGAGATTTTGTGTGTCAATTAAAAATTAATTTTATTTGCCTGACTTAATAATGAAAAAGAAGAGTTAATGTTTCTAAATACCAATGAGTAGGATAGCAGAGTCCTATGGCAAGTGTCTGATTTTTTTTTTTTAAAGAATAACCAAATATGTTTTTGGAGCTATTGTACCCTTTTGAGTTGAGATTGATCCAAGTGATTGTTTTCACTAGTTCATCCATTCTTCTATTCTGGATTTTAGAATCCATGAACACAATATGCCTCTCCATTTATTTGAGATGTTTATGAGTCTGTCTTCAGTGAAGTTGGAACTATAAAGATATCTGCAATTATTCCATAAACAAAAGTGGCCAATTGGGAGGGTTTGTTTATATGCACTGCCTTGTCACATGCCAGAGAGAAGACCTGGAAATCTCCTGCAGAAGCCTTCAGGTTTTATTTTTCTTTTCAGTATCTTGTGTTAAATCAGTAATCTTATCTGGAATAGTTCTCCGAGTCAAACTGGTATTGTGAAACAGATTCATTTTCTTGCTAACAACTCCTCAGCCTACACCCTGCACTCTTTACAATCTCGCCCTTCCTTGTGAGATCTCAGCTTCTTTGTGATTAGCTCATTCACTGTGTAATTTGACTGACTGATGCAGTCTCTGTACAGCAAAGCCCAGTGAACTTACTTGGTGTGATCCTGAACTCTACTGACAAGCAGATTCTCCTCTGATATCTGATATCCTGATGCATTAGCCTCCCAATTCATTGAGCTGAGCATGTTTGGAAATGAACTGTAATTATGCTCCATGACTGTTCGTGCAGCACTACAAACTAGGTACACTGGTGCCTTTGACCTCAACAAAAAATAATAAGTAATTAAGAAAGGGCTAACATTGTTCAAGATGTATTAAACCATAAACCATATACCAACATATTGAATTGGAACTTCTTGTTCAATCACTTAAAAGAGAAGACATTAAAAAATAATAATATTCTGTTCATTTCTCCTGACTTCTCTTTGGGGTTTTCATGTATAGAATGTTGTCATACTACTTAAGTTTTAATCATGCTCTGTAGGTGAATCACCAGTGACATGATTATTTTGCTTTGATCACTGACCTAAATCTTAAATCTTAGATTTGGACCACATCTAATATCATGGTCATCAACTCTTGATTTCTGTGTACTGTCACTTCCTTCATTTTTATCTGAGATTCAGTTTTTTTGTGAGGATTGTTGATCACATGCATGAGAAGAGAAAGCTGACTGAACTTATTATTTGTATCAATAAAGAAATTGATAATAGTGTCTCATTTGTCATCTTCAAAAATTACTTTGTGTTCGAATGAATGACCTCACCTTCTCACCATCACTGGTTCACTGTAGTTTCACCAGTGTGTAAACACCTTTACAAGTGCATACTCCCACCCTGCTTGACCCTGACTGATATCTGAGTCAGTACACTACAAGTAACCAACAAAAAATATGTGTCCTGTTTTGTATTCATATGTGTTCTGTCTACATTGCAATGGACATCTCTTGCTTGTCCCTCACAATTTTACATATTATGATTCTTTTAATAATAAACTTAGATGGCTATGAAAACAGCTCCTAGATTTATTAAAGTTTAAGTTCCCCTTGAAGTTGCTTTGGCTGAGCCACAACGAATTATTTCATGGGAATTTATATGGCCCTTCAGCTGGAATACCTAGCCTCGATCTACTCGAAGCATTTAAGACTAAATTCCCATCAAATCACAGCTTTTTATAGACCCTACAATTTTGATGTTATAGTATCATTTTTGTTCAATTTAAAATATTTTCTAATTCCTTATTTTTTAACACTGATCTTCATTCCTATTTCTTAATCTGCTGTTTTCACCTTTCTATCTTTTAAAAAGATTGTTTGAAAAACGTATTATTCAGCATCAGCTAGTTTTTTTTGTTTTGTTTTTTGCTGGGCTAACACCCCTGAAACATGTCAGGGCCTAGTGCCTCACGCCACTAATCCTATCTGTTCTGGGGGTGGAGATCTGAAGATCAGCCTCAAAGCCAGCTCGGGCAGGAAAATCTGTGGAATGCCTATCTCTGATTATCCATGTAAAAGCTGGAAGTAGAGCTCAGTTGGTAAAGTGTTAGCCTTTGAGCGAAACAGCTCAGGGGCTGCTGTCCAGAGCCCTGACTTCAAGCCTCAGTATGAGCACAAAAAATACCCAAGGCAGACTACAGAAGGAAGGAAGGAAGAGAGGGAGGGATAGAGGAAGGGAGGGGTGGAAGGAAGGGTTTACATTAGCCTGTGATTTTAGAGGTTTTAATCTACAGACCCATGGATCCATTGCTTTGAACTTGGCAGAGAGGCAGAGCATTATGGTAGAGGGAGCATATAGCAAAGGAAACGTCATATCATGGCTCTTAGAAAGCAGTGTATGTGTGAGACACAGATGACAGACAGACATATACAAAGATAGAGAGATATAGAAACAGACAGCGCACAAAATACACTTCTCAAAGGATCACTCTCACTTCAACTATGCCCTACCTCCTCCTAGCCCAATTAGCTATGAACTCATTAAGAGGTCGATCCATTGAATGAGGTTAGCATTCTAGTGCTACAGTCCTCTCTCAATAATGCCACCAGAAGGGGCCCCAGCCTTCAACACGAGTGGACACTTCATACCCAATCTTGTAACATATTCCAAGTCCTAGACAAACATGCTTCACAAAGTAGAGATCATAGTCTCCTTATTCAAGACACAGGCCAAGGTCAGAGAACCACTGAGGAATTTCTGGCCTTCAGAAAAGCCATCACACCAACATTTTTCAAGTATAAACTCCAATAGAAACACGATCAGAAGATATTAATCAGTTCTGTGGAGGAATAACCCTCCATCTCCCTTCCCTTAAAATAGCTTTTGATTACTTTTAGAAAAATCACCTCAGTCCTACTGATAAGTTTGTGTGATTTAAGTTATAGCAAATATTTTTAATTTTTAATTTATTATTGTTTCAGTATAACTTAAGTGTGAGGTGGATTTTTTTCACATTAGCTTCCTTTACTTTTTCTTTTATCATTTGTAATAAAAGAGTCCCTATAGTTAAGATAAATTCCTATATCAGAAAATTTCATAGAGGTTTTTTTTTTAATTTTCTATTTTCTACAATGCGGGGCTGTAAATCACACCAAGGTAAAGAGAATGTCTATGCTTTGTCCATTGTGCAATCTTTGGTGTCTAGTATTTGTGTGATGGGCCTCTGGTTTTCACCTGTGTTTAGTGAGGGGACAAATAGATTGGTTGGCTCATTGGATACAACACAGCTAAACCATGTTTCATTGTTCTAGCTCTATTTGGCTAGCCGTGGTGTGAAACTGAAGTCCTTCCTGATTCCACTATGGGCCATAGGTTTGTACTGACTACGTTCCTGGATATTATTTTTAAAAAAAACTTTCATCCTATCATAAACAGTTTCTGACAATGTTTTTAGTAGATTTTGAAATCGAGCTTACTTACCAAAAGATTATACGAACATATAATTCTTTTGGCTGAATTTCCTACATGTAAGCAGGTCTAATTATATTATTTGTGGAACCCTGTGCAAAAGAAAAATATGGAGCCCTTGTTAAGAAGAAAAAGGTACTCTCTTCTATGGTCTCCCCTTTGGACTTGTCATTGTGTTTTGTTTTATTTCTTTTCATTTCCTGTTTAATGTTCTTGCTTTTAAAAATTCAGTTGCAGTTTTAAGTTATTAGCATGGGTTTCGTTGTTTCTTTTGTCTTGTGCAATTGCAATACCAGGGATTTTTTAAATATGGAACTATGAGAGTATTTAGTTTGTGTAAGAAATCACTAAAGTTACCCAATTTTGTTTTATTTATACATATGTATTTCATTCTTTCCAGAACAATAGGAATACAGCACAAATAAAATTGACTGTTTTTATTCTATTCTTCATGCATTCATATTTAACCAATGCTTTCTGATTAGGCTTACAGATGAATAAGGAAGGACTGAGAGGAAAAAGAATGATGGATTTCTATGTTTCTCTTTTTATGTCATTTTCAGCATATGTGGTGCTTGGCCAATATGGAACATGACAAGGTTTCTGGACCACCACTGTTTATTTCCTTGGGATTGTCTTCCTGCATTCAAAGCAAGCTCTGGTTTGAATGAAACGTATTTTTTTTTTTTGGTAAGCAATCAGAGTTCTTGCTTTGTATCTCATAGACATAACATGATTTCATTCTTGCTGAGCTCTCATGCATCTACCCGAATTCCATGCATACGGTCCAACATGAGCTCTACACAGATAGACAGCAAAGAAACAGCAGACGCATAAATTACCAGCATGGTTTTCTGCTCATGTACATGCTCCATTGACCCGTCAGACTTCACTTACACAACACAAATTAAAAGATAAAATAATTAAGGACATCACGATAGCAACTGTAGAGCACTTGACTCTGCCCTTGGGTCACAGGCCCATGAATCCATCCTGGCATCGATGATTGGCAATCAATCAGGAGATCTCCATTTTCTCATTTATTTTGTCATTCTATCCTTGCAGGACTCCCTGGGAAATCTGCAGAATCCAGTGTGGCATTTTTGAGACCATTAACTACTTGGCAGGGAAGGAGAGAGAGATTTAAAGCAATTGTGTCAGACGTCACACCTGATTAAAGATCAGCCCAGAGCAAAGATTAAAGCACCTAGGAAAGTGGGAATGTGAATCATTAGCAAGACAGGATTCGAGCTCAAACATTTTGGGAGCAGGTCAGTTATATCAAAGAGAATAGAAATTAAGACCAACAACAGAATCGATAAGAACAGATATAATAGAACAAAATAAATAAACAGATAACGTAGGCAGTCTAGTAGCTGCAAAGAAAGTGAATGAGGGCTTAAAAATAAGATTGTAACAGATCCAAGAATAAAGAACTGAGCCAAAAGAACTGTTCACTCTAAAACACTGAAATAAAGACACTAACATTTTTTTCCCACAAATTCTTGATACCTCTTTTTAAAAAAAGTGTTGATATTTAATACCTACGCAATGAGATTCAAACTGAAACATAACAAAGTAGTTGTCTGGGTGAAAAATAACGCCCTATTGTCCTGTCAACATTTATTGCATGATAAGTTAAAAGTAATATATACCCTTCACATGTGATAAAAATTATTCCATTTTTATTAGTTTGAGATCTTTTTAAAGACACGTCCAATGTTTAACCTTCCTCAACAGAGGGCAGATTCCTATTTAATCTTTCCTTGAAGTATAAGAATTGTCAAGTTACATATCAATTATGATCCTTTCAATCAAGTTCCATAAGCATTTATCTGGAAGCATTTACAAGGAGGGTATCATGACAAGAGTAATGGCATTTGTTCCTCAGCATGTATGATCCAATTGCTAATGCATAAATTCAAACTTCCTGTCAAAACAGAACACATTCTGTAACATAAATCTAAGGTACTGTGGGAACACAAAAGAAGGAGGAGAAAAAGCACATCTTGAAGGATGGCTTGTATTGAAAAGGTACCCCATGATAAGAAATTCGCAGATATGGAACAGAAACACATGGGTATTTGGTTGTGCAGGCTGTTTCAATGGAACCACAGGCCCCATTTTTGGTAATAGAACAGAGAGATAATAACATAAATTTGTATCTGCCAATAATGTGGAACACTAGAAAGTTTTTTGTTATCCACACAGGTGACATTTGAATTGCATCTTCCTGCTGTAATTCCCTTTGAAATGTGTAAGACAATGCTCTCAGAGACCACTGTACTATTGGGTATTCTTTTAGCTGGTTATGACTTTTGTATATTGTTCTCTTTGGTCTCCCGCTATCTTGGTGCTCTCAACTTGAGTTACAGCCACATATCATTTCTACTAAAAATTATTTTAGTCCACTAAAAGCTCAGAAACTAAACAACCATGAGGATTAGAATTGTAAGAAGCTCAGATAATGAGCAATTGACTGAACTCCACCAAACTTTTTCTCTAGGTTGCTAATTTAACTTACCAAAAGAAAAGAAAAAAAAACCAAGAATCTAGAATAAAATAATGGGTATAGATTCCAAAAAGATAAGTACTTCTAAAGGAACTTCCAGTTGATAATAGTATTGACCATACCTATCTTTTCTTCCTATCCAAATCTCATTAAAATGGCAGTCAAGGAAAACAAATGAAATTTATAAACAAATGAACAGCCAAGGTCAAAGGAAATGGGAAGTCATTTGCCATATATGCTTTCAATATAATTCTGGAAGGTGAGAAATAGGTGGAAGAATGGTAATTATCTTGGCAGAATGAACAAAAAGGAAAGCCAAATGCCTGCAGACACGTTGAAACAGAGCTACTTCAACCTGAGACACTCTGGCATGGTCTAGGTACTCATAAGCAATATACCTTCCAGAAGGAAAATGAGAGTAAGGCCCATTGTTGAAAAGGACTCCACTGACAGTCTGCCCATAGTGCCTAAAGCAATCGAGTCTCCTCTCTCATCATTTGCATCCATGGGACAACCTGGCTCCCTGTCACTGTTTAGAGTTATTGTGCCAGAGAGGCAAGACTAAAGAAAATCATAAAATGAATCAAAGGTAGACAAAAATCTACTGTACATATCTCAAGTTCCCCTTTTCCCACCCCCTTACAGATGTCCTTTCAGCACTCACATCTGCACATATACCCTGGGAGAGTCTAAACATCTCTTCTAACTAGTCCAGAAAAAAAGATCTACAGTTAATGACGTATGAATGTACTTCCGTGAACTCGTCCACTCTATGGGGAAGAGTGGTGAAGAATGCCCGTGATTTGAGGGCATTCAGTCAGAGAAAATTTCCCAGAACTGAAATAATGAGTTTCCCACATTTAAAGTGATCTCTGGAGGTTCGAGAACATAAATACAGAAACATTCACACCAAGATGCACAATTAGGAACTGTGAGGAGTCCAGGGTCAAAGAACACCTAAACACCTTCTGGGGAGAAAAATACAGATTAGCTAGAAAAGAGTGGGAATCAGAATAAAAGCTAGCAGGCTTCTCAAAAGCATTAAGATCCCAGGCACCCAGTGATGTATGCTTTCACAAGGCCCAGGAAGCGTGGACCTCAGCCCTGACATTCAAGTTCAGTAGGACTTGTGAGCATAGAGAAGGTTTGGCTCTCACTGAGTCCGGCCCTCTTGCCCCCCCTCACATGGGTTCTAGAAAAGCAACACCTCCAAACCTGCCCAGAAAGGAATACTGCCTTTCTGCCCCTGTGGGAAGGCCCTAATTGGGAGAATTGTGACACTGATCCTCTAATGGGCTATTTTTATTCTCATATAATTCTTCTACCAGAGAAAGTTTGACATCAGACAACACATTTGGAAAGCCATAAAGGGCGATAGCTTAGTGGTGAAACAGTTTTCCTAGCATTTACTACACTTTCTGAGTTTGATCCCCAACAATACAAAATGACAGCAACAAGCCACTATGCAACTGATCACAAAGAGATCACAAATAAATGGAAAAAAATAGCCAAGCGCGAGTGGCTCATGCCTATGATCTAGCTACTCAGGAGGTTGAGATCCACAGGATCTTCAGGCCAGCCTGGGCAGAAATGTCTGTAAGACTCTAACTCCAGAATAACTAGCAAAAAGCTAACCTAGAGTCATGACTCAAGTTTAAACTACAGTATCAAGAAAAAAAAAAAAAGAAAGAAAGAAAACCAAAAATTTGAAAAGCATTTAGTGTGAAGCCCTCTGACTTTTGGAGGGGAAACAAAAGACCCTATGTTTCATTTTATACTAAGCTCTACAAATTAAGTAGCCAACCTAAGTTTTAATTTAATGATTGCTTGAGAAGCAAAGAAAAATTGTACCTCAAAAGGTCAACTTTGAATATCACTGATGACCAAAAGATCAGATACTCTTAAAATTCGTGTTAGGATGGCTCCAGCATAGACCTGCATTTGCTTCCTGCATTTCTTCTCGGAGCCATCCCATTTCTTGTAGATTAGAACACTGATGTCAGGAACTAGATTCACTTTCAACCCACCAAGACAGTTTTTGAAAAAACTAGATATTCCTACCAGAATCTTGGAGACCTTGGTGATGTTTTAGCCAATATGAAGAGACACCTGAATTCAGAGGGTTTTCTAAGTTCCAATGAAAACAAAGCCATCTCAGGAAGGACATGACACCCTGAAAATGGCTCCCAGGACTGAGGAGTCTTTCTTTTCTGGGAACTTTGTGAGGGAAAAGAGAATCCAGATCTCCTGAAAGGGCCCAGATCTGGCCAGAGGCAAAGGGATGGAGGCAGAGTACTCAGACTAAGCCCCTTCCATCTCATGAATTTGTGGTTTTTATTTTCTTAGACACCAAAGTCATTGCCAGCTGTGAGAGTAGCCAAGTCTAGACTCTGCTTTTTGAAGTCAGTGCAGCTACTTGCTTGACATAGGTCCACATTCCCAAAGTGTTTTCTCCCCCCACCCCCTGCCCCTACCTCCTTATTCTCCTCCCCCTCACTGCCATGCTGGTAGCTGTAGACCTCACTGGATTTGGTGACCTGACAACTGACCTTTAGATAGGGATTTGTATCATAAATTGCCACTAAGAGGCCCCTGATCCACATCTTCCTCACCAATTTCTGCTGTCGTGGCTTTCAGGCAGAAACTGGCATGTTCGCATATGGCAGGCTTGGCGGCTCATCACACAGGTTCTATTAACTTGGTCGCTAGGTGGTAACCATATTATTTCATGCTTCTCGGTAACTTTTTTTCCCTCCGCAATACAATTACCTTTGACAGTTCTTGAATGGGACAGCAATTTTCAACAAACGTTTTCAGTAACCAGAGGCCAAAGGAAGGGGAAACGTGAGTGCTGCAGTTCAGCTTTGAGCGTGGCTCTGACAGGTCTTCAACACTTCTGTCGTGTTATAAATAGGAATTTGGTGGAAATTCACTACACATGGAACTTAGCAGAAAGGAGTTGGGCAAGGCCAATGGTTTCCAGTGTATTTCAGAAAGAATGTGTCCTGACACAGGATAATAAATCCTACCGTGATGAAATTCTTCCTAGCCCTCAAAATAGCCAAAGCTGCAAGAATTTTCTCTCCATGAAGTTTTGTACTGAGGAGAATTCTGTTCTCCTTCACATTAATTCCTTATTGCAAGGAGTATGACATTTGCTTCTCAGATTTACTTCAATTCAAAGCAGCCTTTGCATTCCTTGAAGTTATCCCTTTCCAAAGTCTTGGTTTCTTGTATGAGGAAGAAAGGTTCTTAGTGGCAACAGGTAGGCTGTTCAACATCTGGTTGTACAGATTTTGGATCTGGAAGTACCTGTCATTACCCCCATGCACTCACATGCACACGCATATACATGTACACAAGCACACATACATGCAATAGCCACTATGTATGAATGTCTAAAATGTATTCTAGTCATACATGTCCTGCAAAAAAACATCCATTTGGCATCCAAGTGACGGGGTAGGAAAGGGAGTGACCACCCACTGTCCATACCTCTACTCTGCAGATCTCTGGGCTAGTTGAGGTAAAATAAGAAGTTATGTGACTACAGTTACCCACCCACCCACTTTCAATCACCACAAAGAACTCAATGCGACTCATATTGTGGCCTGCTACAGAGATACATGTTCCTTTGAGACTCTCCCATTTCATTAGCCATGGTCTTCAGAAAAGCTTGGTTTTAATCTGTGATGACTAGACATATGGTATCGTCAGTTCTAAATCAAGCCACATTTTTACCCTCTCCCTAAAATGGTGCCTCCATGAGGTTATCTCCAGTCAATCGGTCACATATTATAGGTTGTGACATCTCCTGCTATGTCATTTTTCTCCTTATTTGCTCAGCAGTCACTGTGCCACTAACAGCTAGTGATTGTTCCCTGACATGATAAACTTTTTCTCAAAGTTGGATATTTGATGAGTACCATCAATCATTGGCTTGATTTTGGAGTCAAGAAGAGAGGTGATAACCAGACATTAGAGATATGATAGCCAGATATAGCAAATATGTACTCAAATCATGCCCTGATTACACTCAATATAAAAAGAAAACAGCACGTTGATATATAGAGCATGATTTTAGCTAGGTAGGAAGAAGAGAGAAAGGAAAGGGGAGAAGAAAGATGGAGGATAAAAATCTTTGAAATATGGTGTCATTATATGAATACAATATGCAACTAAAATAAAGAGGTTTGTGGGGAGCAGGGGGAAGTGAAAACAATAGAAGAGGGAGGGGCTCCAGAGAGAGTAGTGAGGTTGATCAAGGTACATTGTTTAAATGAGTGGAAATGTCACAGTGAACGCCCCCTCTTTATATAGCAACTGTATACTAAATATATACACATATCTACATATACATAGAAATAACTCTTTTGTTTGATTCCTTTAAAAATAAATCCTTTAGTATTTTCTTTCTCATTATAAAAGAAAAACACAAAATGACTGTTACAAAAATGTCCAGAACCATATGCGAGAAATAAGTTGGGGTTTTTGGTGTGTGCATTTTTGCTTTTTTTATAAGCCTAATACTCCAGTTTCTCCCACAGGGTCATCGTTAGTTATGCCAGCACATTCCCAAGTATTCTCATTTGAGTTTCCCTATAACAGGTAAGGATTATCCACCTGCTAAGAGATCACAAGACATGTTGTATTGCACCAGATATATACTTTGTTGCCTGCTCAACGTTTAGCTACTTCCCCAGTGGGTTGTTTTGGTTTGTTTTGCAGATCAGCTTGGTTCTATATGCCATATGTAGTGAGTTGGGCTTTGGGAGCTAGATGCCAGTGGCTCACACCTGTAATCCTAGCTACTCAGGAGACTGAGATCCAGGAACTACAGCTCATGCCAACCCAAGCAGAAAAGGCCATAAGGCCTTCAATAACTAGTGAAAAGTTAGACTGGAGGTGTGAATCAACCAAGAGTGAAAAGCCAAGTGAAGATGGTTGTGGAGGAAGCAATGATTTATAGTCAGAGGCTGTAGAACTTGCTTGGGACAGAGTCAACAGAGACTGTGACAAGCCCTTGGGGAGCTGAAGACTGCCCTTCCACAAGACCCAGGGAATCTTCATTCTTAAAAAAAATTACATTGTTGATTCTGGGGCTTGAATTCAGGGCCCAAACACTGTCTTTTGCTCAAGGCTAGTTTTCTACCACTTGAGCCACAGTGTCACTTCTGGTTTTCTGGTGGCTAATTGGACATAAGTCTCATGGGGATTTTTCTTCTTGAGCTGGCTTCCAACCATGATCCTCAGGTCTCAGCCTCATGAGTAGTTAGGATAACATGCTGGATCTTCCTTCTTAGGTGGTAGGAGCTAGCTGATTGTGCCAGTCAAAGGCCTGATTGCTTGCTGCCCAGCATTCTTGGAGAGCAGGACAGAGGGAGTTTATCTTGCCAGCTCATGGGAGACAATCCCAGACTGAGGAAACTGTGAATCTCAGCCCATGGCCAACTATGTCTGGCTGACACTTGTAAGGTTTTGCAAAATTTGGAGATTTCACCCAAGACATACAAGTTCACAAAGGGCCTTGGAATGTCCCAATTGATAAATATTATTTTCCTTTCTAGACAGAGGATAGGAAAGTCTGCTTGTCTGAAAGGGACATCTGAAAGGGTGGATGAAGGAGAGGTTGCACTGCTTGCCCTTTCTAAAACCTGTCTGGGGCCAAGAAAAAGAGATGCAGGAGAGAATGTCTCAAAAGAATAAAATTTTATTCTCCTGTTTTGCTGGGTAAAGCCTCTAAGAACGGAGTATTCTCTTTAGAGAGACATTACAATGAAACTCACATGAAGAAGGGTGAAGAAAGGGCCCTAGATGTGCTGGGTGTAGTCACAGCTGCAATCCCAGCTACTCAGTAGACAGAAGGAAGATCATGGTTCAAAGCCAGCTCAAGCAAACAGCTATTAATATCCCATCTCAACAAACAAGCCAGACACAGTGCCTCAAATCTGTAGTCCCTGCTGTGGAGAGGCATAGGCAGAAGGATCAAGGTTGGAGGCCAGTCTGGATTTTAAAAAAAATGACCTTTATCATGAAGATAACTAAAACAAAAACAGCTAGAGACATGGTTCAAGTGGTAGAGCTCTTGCCTATCAAGTGCAAGGTCCTGAGTTTGAATTTTAATTCAGCTGCCAAAAAGAGAGGAAGGAAAGAAAGGGAAGGAAGGAGAGGAAGAACAAGGAAGGGTGGGGAGAGAAGGAAAGGAGGAAGGGAGAGGAGAGAAGAGACTAGGGGAGGGGAAAGGAGTGCAGGAAAGAGAGGACAAGATGAGGAAAAGAAAGGAGAGGAAGAGGAAATGGTGGCCAGTGGCAGTGATCCTTTACTGGCCTTTCTAACCTCTGGGCGGCATTCCTGTCTCAATGTGCAATTCCTCATCCAATTCTCTCCTCCTCCCACCACCCACAGGTATTAAATGAGGGCCCCCGAAGCAAATCAGTTCCCCTGGGAAGGTTGAGCCTCCACCAAAGCAAGCTGTGGCCTGCTCACCCATCACTCTCCATGAGAGTAGAGACTCAGCAGGGTCCCAGGGGAAGCACAGTTTGGAATATGGAAAAGGCCCTCATTTCTCAGATACTTTTGTTCTGGGCTCTTAAGGGCAAGTCTGTTTTCCATTCTGCTTCCAAATTCAAAAGCCAAGGAGACGCAGCAACACATACCTAGACCAAAGCACAAAGGAACAAACAAAAACAGAATGTATTGCCTTTCTTCATCGGCATTTCTCCTGGCTGGCCCATCTCCATTGCTTGTGGGCAGCTGGATGGCACTCAGCAGCTCTTTCCTTGGTAGGGAAGTTCTAATTTAAAGATAGTCCACGCTGCATCCGGCTTTTGAGAATCACACTTTACCTCTATACCAGTTCACAACACTTTATTTCACCTGTAATTCCAATTTCCAAATGTCTTCATGGGCTCCCTGCAGATGCTTGTAGGGAATCCCAACCATTGGAGAATGCAGGCTGGGAAGCATTCTCAAGCCTACCTGACAGCCCCATTCTCAAGCTCCTTCATTGAGACTTCCTGCCCAGCTTGCTTCTGTACTTTCTATGCTTTCTCCTCACATTCAAATGACACAGTGTATGACATCAACAAGAATCTTATAGATCTGAGAAGCGTGGCCTAGAGAATGCCAGGAGTGAGCTTGGTCCTGATCTTCAGGCTCTGGAGATCAGGTGATCATCTCAAGATATCTGTGACATATTCTCCCTCTCTCTCTCTCTTTCTCTCTCTCCCCCCCCCCTCTCTCTCTCTCTCTCTCTCTCTCTCTCTCTCTCTCTCTCTCTCTCTCTCTCTCTCTCTCTCTCTCTCTCTCTCCACACACACACACACACACACACCCTTCTATCAATATTGACCTTTTGAGATCAGACTTTTCAGATCCTGGTAAAAGGCGGAAAGTAATTTAAGGAAATGAAGGTGAAGGGAGGAAGATGGCAGGTTGGGGGGATGGGAGAGTGGGGACTCTTCATGGCAGAGAGAACTCTACAATAGCTTTGAAACCAGAATTTACCCCCCCCCCCAAAAAAACTCTGCCTGTAGAAGTATCTACACCCCTGATTATTCTGGACTAATGTCTTTATTGAAGATCTCCTAGCTAGACTTAGCAATATCCAATTTCCTGTGTGAGGGATGAGCCTCCCTAACAGCGAATTCTTCAGCTTCCTTTGTCTTTTGATCTTCCTATCATGAGTTCACTCTACAACCGGTTCACTCAAGTAGATGGCATGATTGATGATGGGTACTCTGCCCAGATACTGGCCCTATGGCCTCCAAGGGTTCTTTGTTGTGGGGCAAAGTAGAGGGTCTGCCTTCTGGGATTCTGAGCATCTCTGCTTCCATGCATTGTGCTGAGCTCTTCCTCATGCAAGTTCTGTTTAATCACCTGGACCCACTACTAGCCCACCTCCTCAACTCTTGCATGCTCCCTGATTTACCTGAAATGGGCAAAAACCCATTCTTTCTTCCTCCCTTTCCTTCTTTCCTTTCTTCTTTCTTGTTTTTTATTTTCCTCTCTTCCATCTTTCCTTTCTTCCTTTCTCTCTCTTCTCTTTTTTATTTTGTGTAGTAGGGCTTGAATGCAGAGCTCACAATTTTGCCTAGCTTTCTAATTCTACCTGGCATTCTGCTACTTGATCCATATCTCTACTTCTTGATTTTTTTTCTAGTCAATTGGAGATCAGAGCCTCTCAGATTTGTGCAGACTTTGAACTGTGATCCTCCAATCGCAGCCTTCTGAGTAGCTAGGATCACAGGCATGTGATCCTTTCTTTTTAAATTATAAAATAATGCAGCCAAATTACAGAGTACAAAGAGAGTTGAGTTAAAAACAATCATTCCCGGTCTGCCCACTCTTGCCCAGTTATTTTTATTTCTCTTTCATCCTTATTTGCATGCATACTGATATTTTTAAAGTAGCAGAAACTAGAACATAGGGAATTTTGTTGACTGACATTTTTCTTCACCACAGCTGTGCTTTCTGACCCATAAGGTATTCTGGTGCTGGAGTGCACTAATGTCTGGGAAGGGTTACATGGGAACAGAGGTGCCAGCCGGATAATGAAGCGGCACCTTCTTTACTTCTTCTTTGGGGAGCCTAAGTATATGCAGCTAACAGAGAAGGCAGCAAAAATTCAGGTGTATCCCAGAGTAGAACAATCTTTCATGTGTCCAGTGCTACCCAGAGCCCAGGGCTTGGGCTCTGCTCCCTGGAAGATATTTATTTTAAGGAAGGGGAAGGCCAGGCTAACACACGTTTTCCCCAGCTGAGTGATGTAAGGCTGGTGCCTTGCAGAACAGAGTTGGCAGTGTCTCTGGAGGACGGGCACTACTGCTGGCTTCAGAGTAGACAGAACACTGGGGGTTTGTCAGCTGAACCTATCCCATGCTGATGATGGGGGCTGCCCCAAACCCAGTGGGCTTTCCTCAATCAGCCTGGGGTTTCAGAAGGGCTACTGAGGATATTGAAAAGCACCCAGTGGACTGATTGATTTCCATTATTGTCACAGCTTCTTCCCTGGCAGTCTCTTCCTGTGAAAGCACGCAGCTCCTCTAGCAAACCATAAAGCAAACGCATGAAGAGCAGGATTGTTTGGACAACACCCTGGCTAAGAGAAACCTTGGAGGTAGCTTGAGGGCTGTTGCCCATTTGACAGGAGCCTTGCTTCCAAACACAAATATTAACCTTGGCAATGTGACTGTCTCCTGCTTCATGACTTTAGACTGTGCTTTTGGGGGTCATGTTTAAGTTGAGGAAGAAAGAGATGGAGAAAAATATAAAGATACAAAAAATGTCTCCTGGAACAAAGTGTGCTTCTGATTTCTGGACAGCACTGAAGTGGTATTAGTGTTTAAAATGGATGCTAGTTAAAACCTATGGTTCTCTGAATTTCTTGGGTGGAAGTGATTGTGTAGGTAAATCCCAGGAGGATTCCTCCTGGGATCCTCAAGCTGGAAGCATGAAAATGAAAATATAAACACCTCTTGGGACCCTGGCTTCCCATGCCTGTAATCCTACTTACTCAAGAGGTTGAAATTTGAAGACTGTAACCCAAAGCTACCCAGAGAGACACATCCTAGAGACTCTTATCTCTAATTAACAAGCAAAATGCCAGAAATAAAGTGTAGCTTAATTGTTACAGTGCCAGCTTTGAGCAAAAATGATCAAGTGACTCAGATCCATGAGCCCCAATAGTGGCAAAGAAAAAAAAGAGAGAAGGAAGGAAAGGTAGAAGGAAGGAAGAAGAAAAGGAGGAAGGGGAAGTGGAGGAAGGGAGAGTCGGGGGGAGTAAGAGAGGGGGAAAGAGAAAAACAAAAGGAAAAAAGAAAAAAACAGAGGTAACATCTGGATTCTTGGCTAAGATGGGCAAAGCTCTCAAATAGACACTAAACCCCATGACTCAAGACAGAAAGCTTCAGGAATCAGCTTCAGAGAGTCAGAAGTTCTTTTCTGTCCCTCAGCCTTCCCCTGAGGTACCCTCAACCAGGGAACATCCAGAAAATAAAACAGAGGTCCTGTGCAAAGGGTAGCACCAGTGACAATGCCTGTGGGGAATTTTGGGAGCTAAGTACTCCAAGGGTGTCGGGTGCTTAGGACAGCAAAATTCACAGGAGCACTGAACCTTTGAAACTGGGAAGCCTGGTGTGTTTGGGAAAGCCAGGAAAAAAGAAAGGAAAGAAAAGAAAGTGAAGTAAAAATGTGATACATCTGTTAAGTGACTCGTCGGTTATCTTGGTTCCCCAAGCTACAGTTAGTGTGGGGCTCCATTACAAAACTGCCTTTCAATACACTCCAGGTGAACCACTCATTCACCTTCAATAACTCACCTATTAGAGTAATCCGGGCTACTCCTGTAGTCTTAGCCACTTCAAATGTGTTCATAAAAGTAAGGGGGGGGATAAAACAAATTGGTTACCTATACCATGTACAAACAAACAATAAATGGGCATTTAAATTCAAAACTACGTTAAGAAAATAAAAAGTGAGGGGCCGGGAGTTTGGCCTAGTGGTAGAGTGCTTGCCTAGCAGGCATGAAGACCTGGGTTCGATTCCTCGATACCACATACATAGAAAAAAGCCGGAAGTGGTGCTGAGGCTCAAGTGGTAGAGCTCTAGCCTTGAGAAAGTCCAAGGACATGGCTCAGGCCCTGAGCTAAAGCCCAGGACTGCAAAAAAAAAAAAAGAAAAAAAAGAAAAAGAAAAAGTGAGGGTCTGGGTACAGGGGCTCATACCTATCATTCCAGCTACTGAGATGGGCAGAGATTGGAAACATAGTGATTTGAGGTCAGGCAGGGGAGAAACATTTAGTAAGACCTCCCCACTCCACCAACACTACATCTCAACAAAAATGCTGATTGTGGTCTACTAGACTCTAGAATGCAGGAAGCAGAGATAGGAAGGTCTAAGTGTAAGGCTCTGAATCTAAATCCCAGTACTGCCAAAATTAATAAACTAATTGAATAAATTATATCTTCAATAATCTTATGTGAAAAGTATGTGATAACTGGAAGAGGGTTAAGGAATGGGCAACATAGTACAACACACTATACCATATGACACAAGGGATTTCTGGCATCTACATGAAATACTCATATGTTTTTATGGGGTCGATTCACAGAAAAGATCTCTTTGTGGGGGAGGCCCTCGATATCCCTGCCACAATTCATGAAATGGCGGCTTCTTCCAGCTCTTAGACACTCTGAGAGAGAGTGAGGAAGAAGTGACCACAGATAAAACCAACCTTCTCACCTATGTAAAGCGGTTTATCTTAGCTAGTCCCATGGTCACATCAGTAGATAGGAATTCTTCCTTTTCAAAACCAGACAGAATTTCCCCCTTTCCCAGCCTCTCAGTACCCACTCCTCCAAGTCCATAACCTCTTTCTCTGCCAAAGGTACAACCACACCTCTCCTGTTTCCAGCTTCTTAGATTGCCTGAGGTGAAAGAAACCAGCCAGGCTCAACCTGAGCCCAGTTGCCTTAGCCTGAGCAATTAGCACAGTTGTTAAGTTGTATTCCATTGGCTTCAACTTCTTCTACTTTTTATGTGCCATCTAACCTCCTGGAGGAATGAAATGAAGTTAGAATTCAATCAGCAAATCCTGCCTGAATGCAGAGTAATATATGTGTGTTTCTGAGAGCGCTGTGGCCCACCCCACCCCAGAAGACATTTGTCAATGTCTGGAGTTATTTTTGGCTGTCCCAACAGGAGCAAGGAGTGAGGAGAAAGTTATTCCTGGTACTTGGTGGGAAGGAACAAGAGATGTTGGTAAATATGTATCCTACAATGCAAAGAGAGAGCCTTCACAGCAAAGACTCATTCAAGCCAAAATGTTGGGAGTAAATGACAATGTTGAAAATTCCTGGTAATTGAGAGGTGTACTCAGGTGTTAGCAATCATTTGTTTTCTACATGCAGTATTTTGAATTTCTCTATAAGATCTCTATGTGGATTTCTTAATAGGGAAAATAATAAAGGTTCCTTTACATTTTAGGACAAAATAGGTTTTGTCAAAAGTTTAAATATAGCCAAATGTTATTGAACATTTATTGAAGAAGAAAATAATTTTTTTTTTACTTTCAGCTCCCAGAGAGAATTGGTAGAATGCACTCACAGATGCATTACTAGAAAAAGAAGCTTAGATCTGAATACCAGTGCTTTAGCTTGAAATTGTAACTACTCAGAAGGCTGAGATTTGAGGATCAGAGGATGAAGCCTGCCTGGGCAGGAAAGTCCATGAGACTCATCTTCAAATAACAAGGAAAAGAAGAAGAAGAAGAAGAAGAAGAAGAAGAAGAAGAAGAAGAAGAAGAAGAAGAAGAAGAAAAAGAAACCAGAAGTTTAGTTGTTGGTAAAAGTGAAGAAGACCAAGCCATAAGTTCAAACCCCAATAGTAGCTCAACAAAAAATTGGAAGGAAGAAAGGAAGGAAGGAAGGGAGGGAGGGAGGGAGGAAGGGAGGGAGAGAACATTTAATAAGACAACCCGTCCCTTGGGATATAGTAGATTAAGTGCTGTTGTGTGTGTGTGTGTGTGTGTGTGCGTGCGCATGGGAGTGTGCTCAAATAGTGTGAATTTTTAGCTACAGGCATTGCTGTGGGGAAGTGTAGTTCATGTCAGGGTACATCTAGCTCTGGCTCCATAGATTAATTGTGGCTGGCCAGTCCTTATTAAAAGACTCCATTTGTCTTGTCTTCAAATTTTCCAGACATGGCCACTTACATTTTATGCTTGTCTCTTTGGCATCTATGTTGTTTCATGTTTTGTTGTCAGATTTATGTCAAAAAGCCTAAGGCAGTCCCTAGAAGAATATTTCCCTCAGCCTCCTTCTTATTCCTCAGGACAGTTCTGGAACCATAGCAGATCAAGTGCATCCTTGATCACAGCCAGCAGCTGAGACGTGCAAAACTCCAATGTCCCGTCACCTCCCTGTACACTGGTATTTTTGACAGTCCTCAATTAGAGCAGTACAGTTAACTTCAGCCTGTCATTTGTGTGGGCTAAGCTGTTTGGAAAATCTTTGAGGGATCCGCTGGGGGTGGGAGGACCATGGTCCAGTAAACAAATGGTGGAACCTCCATGTCTGGAGGACACGAACTGTGGTTTGGTTTCTGGACCTGATTGGGAGGCAGAAATGTCAGGCCCTCCTTGGCTCCATGTGTGTCACATTGCTGGGATTAATGCACTCTAGTCTATTCCAAGAAGCCCCCAGGAAGGCCTCTGAGGCCTCTAGAGGGCAAAGGCATTGGGTTCTAGTTCCAGTTTTGTCAAGTAACTATCTGGCCATAAGGTTATACATTGTTGAGAATATCTAGCAAAGTTTCAATTTTAATATGAAGATAATTAATATTTCATAAGGATTGAGCTGTCAAAGCCTGTCATAAGACCATTTCATTGGGAGGCATTTGATAGGAAGCATGTGAAGGAAAGTGTGATGATAATTTAAAAGGCATTTAAATCAGAAAGCTAGAAATGAAAAAAGAAAGTCACTGGAATATACAGTTTTCATTCACAAGACTGGAAACTTTAATTTGATCTCTCAGTTGAGTTTTATTTTTTTGGGGGGGGCAGTACTCCTGGGGTTTAAACTCTGGGGCTGAGTGCTGTCCCTCTATCCCTGAGCACAGCACTATGTCCAGCTTCTTTGAGTGTTTTGTTGGAGATAAGAGTCTCATGGTTTCCTGCCCAGGCTGGCTTTGAACTACACTCCTCAGATCTCAGTCTCCTAAGTAGCTAGGATTACAGGCACAAGTCACCAGTACCTAGCTTCTCAATTGATTTTTACTGTGATTCTGATAGTAGACAGAAGCTTCCATTCATGTTGAAATAAGATGATTGTGTACATAAAAAAGTATTTTTAAAAAAGCTTCCTAGAAAAACGAATAATAACAGATGCTGGAGGGGATGTGGCCAGGAGGGATCACTACTACACTGTTGGTGGGAGTGCAAACTCATTCAACCACTATGGAAAGCAGTGTGGCAGTGCCTCAAAAGGCTAAACATAGAACTCCCCTATGACCCAGCAATTCCACTACTTGGCATTCACCCAACCAAGGGCATACTAAATCCACTAGCACAACAATGTTCATTGCAGCACTATTCACCATAGCAAAGATATGGAACCAACCTAGATGTCCCTCAGTTGATGAGTGGATTAACAAATTGTGGTATTTGTACACAATGGAATTCTATGCTGCTGTCAGAAAGAATGACATTGCCCCATTTGTTAGGAAATGGAAAGACTTAGAAAAATTCATATTAAGTGAAGTAAGCCAGACTCAAAGGAACTTAGGCTCAATGATTTCCCTCATTCATCATAATCAGTAGAAACCTTGGGCTCTACTAGCAGAGATCTGCAATAGAGCAAAATTTTGATACATAAGGCCATATAGTATGAAGCTAATTGAAAGGACCTCCAGGATATTGAAACAAAAGCCATATAACGAATGATTGTTGTTCTTAATGTACTATGTTGTCTCTCATCTCCTTTGCTGTCCCTTGTTATCTCATATTGGTATAGTATCTCACTTTGTTATCTGATATATTGAATTTATTTGTATTTGGTTATTTGAAATTTGATAGGGAAGGGGGGAAAACCAAGACGGGTAGGGGGTGTGGGGGGGAGGGAAATGGGTACCAAGACATGTGAAAGGGTATCAATGTATGTGAATTAATGCACCTTCTATCTGGCAAATATCATGTAACCCTTTTACTAATTACAATAAAAAAAGCTTCCTAGAGCTACTAAATTAGCCTAAATCAAGCTCACAGAATACAAGTCTAATGTAAGTATGTTTATTTCCATATGCTATCAGTAAATAACTAGGAAACAAAGCTTAAAAATTATAACACAGGGGCCAGGAGTTTGGCCTAGTGGTAGAGTGCTTGACTAGCATGCATGAAGACCCACGTTCAATTCCTCAGTCCCACATATATAGAAAAAAAGCCAGAAATGGTGCTGAGGCTCAAATGTAGAGCTCTGGCCTTGAGAAAGTCCAAGGACAGTGCTTATGTCCTGAGCTGAAGCCCAGGACTGGCAAAAAATATATAATACATAATAGCTCCAAAATTATATAATTACATATATGAAGAATCTATGTGGTAAAAAATTATAAAAATACTAATGAAAGAAATCATTATTTTAGTAAAACTGGCTTTAAAATTTATATGGGAAAGAAAAGATACTAAAAGAAGAAAAATCATTTTGAAAAAAGAACAAAGGAGACAATGAATTATCCAATTTTAAAACTTACTATAAAGCAACAGTAATTTGGAATCATCAAAAGTTTAAAGTTGGTTTCAATTTCTGTAAAAGAGAACAACAATCAAGTTATAGACTGGAAGACATACCTGTAAATCATGTATCTAGTAAATATAAAGAACTCTGAAAAAGCTCAATAGTTAGTGAGTATTGGGTTATTTCATTATTTAAAATGGGTAAAATTTTAGAAGAGGAATTTCACCAAGGAGACAGAAAGATGGCAAATATGCAAGATGCCACCTGTAACCCAGCTACTTAAGAGACTGGGATCTGACAATCACAGATTGAATCCAGATTGAGCAGGAAAGTCCATGAAACCCTTATCTCCAATTAATCACAAGAAAACCAGAACTGTGGCTTAAAGTGACAGAGAGCTATGGAATGAAAAAACTCAGAGACAGCTCCCAGGCCCAGAGTTCAAGCTCCAGGATCAACAACAACAAGATAACAACCCATATGGAAAGAAGTTAAACTTCATCAGTCATTATTGAACAGCAAGTGAAACTCACACTATGATACCAGCATACACACTATAATGGCTAAAAATGTTTATTCACAAACCAAGGGATGGCAAAGATGCCATTGAAACTCTCCTACATTGCTAGAAAACACCTATTAACATCGACAGTCTTGGAAGAATAATCGTCAGCTGGTTATTTGTCTCAACACATCCATTCCTTGCTATTTATCCAAGACAACTTGAGTGCTTCTCTTTCCACAGAAACTTGATCACAAATGTTTTCTTTTGTCATCTTTATCCATAAACTCCCAAGCTGGAAAACTACCATTCCATCCTTTGATAAGTGAATGGGTAAAGAAACTACAGTGTTACTGTGCAAGTGTGGAAAACTGAACAGAGAGAATGTAGAGATCAGAAGAAAAATGTCCAAATCAAATTAAACTCCTTCAATTGAAAAGAGAAGATGTTGCACTTATAAAATGGATTATTGGGCCTGGGAATGTGGCCTAGTGGTAGAGTGCTTGCCTCGCATGCATGAAGCCCTGGGTCTGATTCCTCGGTACCACATACACAGAAAGGGCCAGAAGTGATACTGTGGCTCAAATGGTAGAGTACTAGCCTGAAGAAAGCTCAAGGACAGTGCCTATGCTCTGAGTTCAAGCCCCAGGACTGGCAATAAATAAAAGAAGGAAGGAAGGAAGGAGGAAAGAATGAAAGAAGGAAGGATTATTATGAAAAGGGGGTATCAGGTAGTAAAAATTCATAAAAGTTTTTAAGGGATATATTTATTTATTCCATTTGTTCCTTCTTGGTCCTAATTTCATTTTATTATTAATTGTACAGAGAGGTTACAGTTCCATAAGTCAGGTTATAAGTATAATGCATCTTGATCAATCTCAACCCTCCCATCATTCATCCCCATTTTCTTCCTCTTCTAAAAGAAAATTCTTTATTTTTTAATCAGTGAAAAAAAACAAAGTAAATGAATCCTCTTAGAAAACCAAATAGACTAAGATTTTTTGTTCTTGAGAAAGTGATGACAGTCTTAGAGAAACAATATTAGAGTTTAAAGATTCAATCAATAGCTATGCCAATGATTGAGAAGAGAGGGATGGAAATCATCAAAGAAACATTAAAATAAAAATGCAAAGTGTCCATGGAGTGGCAAGTGCTCTGATTCTTATTGACATGAAGAGAGGACTCTAACAACTACTCAAAAGAGGGAGAAATGTCACAGTACTAAAAAGGGAATTTGTGTCTTAGACTCTATGTTGAAAATAAACTATACAACTTCCCAGTGGAAACAGGAGGGAAACACTGACAGAGAATGAGGGAAGGTGTTATATTGTCCAAAAATAAATGTAACCATTACCTGACATATGTGACTGCAACCCCTCTGTATAGCACCTTTACAATAACAATAAAAAACTAAATTAAAAAGAAGTGGATCAGGCACGATGACATGCTCTAAAAGACAATGGAGCAATTGAGTTTCAATTATAATTATCAATAACAGTGAGGGAGAGAATAAGACAATTTTCTTCATTTCTCAAAGTGAAAAATAATGGCCTCTCATGTTGTCTATCTTAGGAAACTGCTATACCACATAATCCTGCAACACCACGAAACAAGCAGAAGATAGGAGAATCCAGAAAGGAAATCAGAGGGGACAAGATAGAAAAAGTTTAGGGACACAGCCCTAAAAATTGCACCAAAATAGGAGGGCAGAGGGGTATGCAGAGAAAAAGAAAATAGAATAAAAGATCTGTTCTTTTCTGAAAACTTGGTGAACAATTTATGGTAAAGCAAGAGATTCTGCGACGGGGAAACGAGAAATAAAGCATGGCACGTATAGAAAAACAACAACAATTGAATTCCCCCCACCAAACACACACAAAACTGAATCAAAGTTTTCCTCTTGGTTCGGATGTAATCCATGTTTATAAATCATAATGCACATTGACAATCCATTTAGATGAAAATTGTGATGTTAATAGGGGGAAAGAAAAGGTCCTTACTCAGAATTATCCACATCAGGGTCTATAGTAGATAACTGTATACATTAACCCAACAATAAAATACAATTAAAAGATAAAATAAAATAGGTAAATGCACAAAGAAGACAGATGAGCAAATGTAGAAAAATATTAAAAAGACATCATTGAACTAGATGAAAAAAATGAGTATTTAGCCACGAGAATTGAAGGTAGGAAGAGATACAGTCCCTGCTACTTTAGGGGCATTTATTTAAAGTTTTAAGTTATAGTCAGATATTGTATTTTAAAAGAAAATAGAAAAGACAAGAAAAGAACGTTATATAAAAGACAGAGAAATTATGGTTGCTGAGCTATAGGTCGGAGAGCAAAGACTTGGTTGCTAAGGAGAGCCATAAATTATAGCACAACCATCTTTCTAAAGGTTCCTTCTACGCAGGCTACCACCAGACGGTATGACGATATTACGATATGAAAAGAAGGAAAACCATGCCCAAGCCCCACCCAACCTTTGGGAAAATTCTTGGCTCCGCTCACAATACTGAGTCTTTGTTCTGTGGTGTTTGCAGGACTGTACCCTTTGGAGGTGAGATGTTTATTTTCCATGGCTAGAAAGTTTCCTACATCCCTACCAACTGAACAAACCGGCTCTGAAGAACAGCAATGCACCTCAGCTGGCTTCCTCCAGCGCTGCTGGGAGACTCTGGGGCCACTCATGATGTATGACCCGATGGCGAAGGTTGGCCTTGGGTTGCTTTACCTACTTGACTGTCTTCCATGTCAGTCAGGAAAAAGGTTCACAGTGGGGCTGGGAATCTGGGTTGGTGAGGAAAATGTCAATTGGGCTGCATGTAATTAACTGCCTCTGTGATTCTCTCTCTGCACCCTTTTCTCCGGAGTCCTCGGTCCTGTTTATTTTGGTCAAGGGTATTCCCCCAAAGCCCTAGTCCTGTGGGAATTTAAGGATTGGCTGCAAATGTGCACAGCTTGCTTGTAACTCAACCCGTGCTGCCCCCTAATGGTAAAAGCTCTTAGTCTTCTACTACTGTATTAATTATTCTGTGAGATTTCCCTTATTATCACTGGCTTGTGCAAGGGAGCGAAGGTTTTTGTCCAGTAAAGGAATCTCAATCAAACACTGAAGTATAAAAACAAAAACAAAAATAAAAAAGGGACCTATCACAATTTCATATCCTGCCAGGCATGATGGTGATACATGACTGTAATCCCAGCATATAGCAAGAGAATCCAGATTTCAGGATTAAGCATAAACTCTATTGTGACACCCTAATTCAAACCGATGGAAAGAAATATTGTGTGCTTATTTCTAGAATATCCTGTGAAGCTGATATTATTTTAGGTAAGCCTTTTTATGGTATAAACTCAGGAGATGAGAATGCAGCAATTGATATCCCAGGTGTATCTACAATGTTCTCAGATTTAACAATGAACAATAGGAACAATTGTTGCAAAGCACATTCAACTTCATTCAATGTGCAAAGGTCACAGAAGTAACCAGTATTAACATTCTCTTATGTAGGAACTGGGTTTGGGGATTAAAAAGTTGCCTGCAGCCTAGTAACTGTGAGAACTAAGCATATGTTAGCATAACTTCACTGTTCTAGAAAGTTCTTATTCAGTAAATTACCTCCATGTTTCTCCAAGAGTTCCCTGAAAATTCTATCTCATCAAGCAACAGACTACTCATGTAGCCCCCTTTATTAGGTAAGCAGGTGTTCCCCAGAACAGAGTTCCCTGTTTTTTGAAACATGATGTGCTCTAGAACTCTCCTTTTTTAAAAAATGTCCTTCACCCCAAGTCAACACCTAAGGAACAGAAGGCGCACGGTATCCTTAATATGTGGCTATTAAATCCAAAGAGTACAAGAGCGAGGACTCAATAACTGCATACCCAAAGCTATGGACATGGTAATGGAAATATAAACATAACTATACAGACATAAAAACCTATGACTCTATAGACATAATGTTTTATTTCATAAATTAATATGTTTCTATGACATACAAACCCTTAGCCTAATTTTGATTAAGTTCTAAATACTAAGTCCCAGTGATTGTAAATAGAGATTCCCTCCTTGAACACTTGTTTGTTAAACTTGTCATTTAAAATGATGTAAAAATCAACATTAATAAATTCTTTTTAAAAAATAAGAAAATGCGATTAGAAAAAAAATGTCCTTCACCCAAGGTATTACAATATAAACTTTGCCCACGTGGAACCCCCATATCCAAAACCTGAATTAAATCACTCAAGATGGAGCCAGAACTCTGTCTCTACCCTTGACCTCTTCTAAGATTCTAAGAGTCAATGCAGTTTTCTTTCTTACAGCCAGAAATACTAAGCTCAGTTTTAATGGACCAACAAGATGCTTTTGGGAGTGTTGGCAATTGACAAGTACACCTGTTTTCACTCTTGTAGATCTCATCAATTGGTGTGGCAATCTTCGTATCTTGTCTTTTTGTCTTGTCTTTTTTCTAGTTCTTTTGTTTCTTTGCACATTCATTGGACTGCTTTGAGAATTGTGTTATGACCCAGGGAATGGGTCACGGTTCTTCATCCTGTGAAGTGAGACACTAATCAACTGATTACACAAATACAAGTGACTACAAATAGTGCTCAGGCTTAGAAAAGAAGGGCGTACAGCAGCATGGGAATATTGAATTGGCCTGCCAGAGAAATATGCAAAGGATTAAGCCATTAGGGTTATAGACAGGAAAAACCAGAGAGGAGTGGATGAAGAACAGGAATCTCAGTACAATGGCCTCTTGTGGTAGGAAAGGCATGGAAAGGGCAAGGTCAGGATAAGGGAGTAACAGACCATTATAAGAAATCTAGTTACAGACTTTGGTGAGAGTAAGTCTCCAAGTACCTAATTCCACATTTTCAAGGAGGCCACAAAATGTAGTGGGAGGCCAGTCAGAGTGGTGCACAATGATCACTCTTAGCACTCAGGATCACAAGCGGGAGCCCAACCTGAGTTACATAGTAAGTTCATGGTAATATAAAATTGGCTATAGAACAAGAGGGCTATGGACCAAGCCTGAGGACCATCAACGTTCAGAGTTCAAGGGGATAAATCATCCGATTTCTGGATCATACCAAAAAACACAAAAAACAAAATGAAGGAAACCTAGAAGCACAAGATGTCTGAGAATCTGAATACTTTTAAGTCTTCTATGACTTGTGTACTTTTATGTCCTCTGTAAACAACCACTCACTTCAGCCCAACAACATCTCACTCTCAGAACTACTGAAAATATACCTACTATGATTATGTCTGTGGGCCATAACTCAACTTCCTTCCAGCCTGTATCTAATTTTTCCTGTCTGCCTAGGGAAATGTCTGGCAAAAACAAATCCCCTTCAAACAGGATTTGTTCCCTAGACTTTGCAATGTAAAATGAGTCATCTTCATTTATACTAACAGTGGACTTCCCTTTCCTCACTAAGAACAACATATGCTTAATTGACATATTGTCCAGACAAAAGTGGAGAGGATTTTCTCTTAATTAGCTCTACACACAAATCTAATTGGGATCAAGGAATAAAAACTGGGCAATGCATAATTTGGCCTTAGGAGCAAAAATACCAAATGTTACCATCATCCAGCTCTTGCTAAGCCTAATCACTTAGTAACATTGAAAGACTCCTTTTATGGGGGTTTCCCCACAATCAATGAACTCGTTTTATATAAATATTTAGTCAGGCAATAAACTGGACAGCATATATTACTCAACATCAGCCTCAAAAGACCCTCCCGATTTATATACACAGCATCTTGGTAGAGCAATATATTTTACATGCATGACATGGTCAGCGATAAATACATGAGGGTAGGTCAAACCCTATTTGGTTCCGTGCTTTTAACTATCCTGGGCGTTGTGTGTTTCTTTAATCACTTGGATGATTTAGATAAACAACATGTATTAGTCTTTGGAAGTATAACATGCCTTGAACTTTTTCCAGATATTCGTTCCCATTCATCATCATAATAGTTGTTCTCCCTTGGCTATCATTAAGATTAGAAATGTCCTTGAACCATTTAATGATATTCCAGAAGACTGGACAGACTTTTCATGCCTTGATGAATTGCGATCACTCAGCTCAGACCAATGAAATTGGATATCCTTTAATGTGCCTCATGGCTTTAAGGAGTTTGGGGAAAGCAGTACTCCAGCACCACCATGGCTTCATGGAATAATCATCCATTTGGGGGAAGATGCCTGGCTTATGTAAAATTTGATTAGTGACTTAATATCTAATCTAATCACTAAGAGCTTAATATCCAACCCAACAGCTAACAGCAATGGATATTGTTTCATTGTCCATATTGCAAAATGTAGCTTAATCTACAAGTATCCATTTAGTAAAGGATGCCTTAGGATTCTTAACTGAGGTATGAAATTATTTTTAAGCCTAAATTGGCTTAAAAGAATGCAATTCCTCCAAGAATATTGTTGTTTAGATGATCGCACCAACTGATGGAAAGAAAAAAAAAAAAGCAAGGTTGTGCTAGAATGTGATCCAGTTTAGTTACCCTGGCATGGAGAATAACCACTTGCCTCCCTTTTATGGGGCCATGCACCTCAAAATGGTGACCGTGAGAACTATGTGACCCTCATTTGTCTGTGTGACAGAAGCAAGCACATACAGTGTCACTTATGTCTCCCAGTAGTATATATTTTTTATTCCATAGCTCCTGAAGCCATTGACATAGCTCTGTTTTCCAGATGACTGGTGATATTAGCATATTTAAAGGAACTTTGTGATCAGAGACTAGTGTTAAGAATAAAGCTTAGGAGGGAAAAACTGGGATCATGCAAGGGAAGGACTAATATTGCCCCAAAATAAATTTACTCTTTACCTGACTTAGGTAACTGGAAACCCTCTGTACCTCACCCTTATTTTTTTTTTGCCAGTCCTGGGGCTTGAACTCAGGGCCTGAGCACTGTCCTTGGGCTTTCTCAAGGCCAGAGCTCTACCATTTGAACCACAGCACCACTTCTGGCTTTCTCTGTGTATGTGGTACCAAGAAATCGAACCCAGGTCTTTATGCATGATAGGCAAGCATGTTAGCACTAAGCCAAACTCCTGGTCACATGTTCGTTTCTTTCACTGCCTTGTGATTGTTGTTGAAAACTAGATATTTATACTGTAGAAACTCTGGAAATTGATCTCTCCCTTCCCTTTCTGGGGCTTTTTACTATTGTTTGCTTACTTGTTTTGTAAATTGAACAGACTATGTTAGTGTCATCTATTTCTTCATAATAGTATAAATCCTTTGATGTGCCTGCCTTACAGGATTCAGACTTGGCACTCATCCTAGAATTATAGTAAGTACTTTTTAGAAGCATTTTCGTTATTTTCCCTTAAGTTCTGTTTTAAGCTGTCTGTCCTTTGGTACTATATCCAGAAATTAGGCTTTACTAATTACCATTTGGACAATGGCCTGGGAGACAAGCTTCTAAGGAGTGTCACAGTACAATTGGACTGAAGCAATTTTCACTACCATTCCTGAGATTTGTTCTGAGCCCAAAGTACTGTTTTTAAATATCTTTTTCCTGGTTCTCTCTGGAAAACACTCTGGCCTGTTTGTGGTTTAGCCTGTTGATCTTGAGAGATGATCTTCTTTTCAAGGATAATCTTAGGCTTAAACTTCTCCACATAGTTCCAAATTAAATTCCTTTACATTTTCACGGACTACTTCATCAGCAAACTCTAAGTTGTGACTCTGAGTGCAGGGCAGGACAGTAATCTCTGGTCTCTTGGCTTGCCTTTCTCATGTGACCGCTTATGAACTGAAGGAAGGTGTAAATTGGGACCCAGTTTTCTTAACCTGTTTCACCCGAGTAGAGTCTCTTATCTATGGGTATGAAGTGAGTAATCTCCAACCTCTCTGATGCATGAGTGAATAAGTTAGCCTCTTCAACTAGGAACTGAAGAGATGGTAATAACCAGTAGTTTGTACCTCTTGGTGAGATACATTTGAGAGCAGAGAGGAAAGGGAGTCATGTTTTCTTGGCCATACCTACCCAAAACAAATTTTCTATTAAATTAAGTGGAAAGATGGGGTCTATGATTCAAATGGCACAGACTCTGGCTGGGTTTTTTGTTTGTTGTTTGTTTTTGCCACTTTCAGTAGACTTTCTTGAATTAGTTTTTGTTTTAATGCACTTAGAACATTTCCAGAGACTTTAGGTAGCTGGTTTTTGTTGTTATTTGTAGGTTTCGTCCAGCTTTGCTTGTTTCAGTGGAAAGACTCTAGAATTCTTCATGCCCATAATCTAGAAGTCAAATTCCTTTAAGTTGTGTTTAATATGTTCATTTTACATTTAGCTGTACAGTTTACCTAGAACTTTATATCTGTGCATGGTATGTTCACATTTTTCTCCATTTGTACATCTAATTACCCTCACCAACAAGTATTACAAAGACTATCATTCCCCCTTCTGCTTGGCTCAACCATATTGTGTTGGAAATTAAATGTGCACATATTTTCAGGTCTATCTGAGTCCACTGGTTCTTTTCTATTGTGCTATTTTTATGTGTTTGTGCT
The DNA here is from genome assembly GCF_031878675.1 of Megascapheus bottae. Taxonomy (NCBI): domain Eukaryota; kingdom Metazoa; phylum Chordata; class Mammalia; order Rodentia; family Geomyidae; genus Megascapheus; species Megascapheus bottae. The sequence goes on along the minus strand of NC_143526.1, from coordinate 19,563,911 downwards.
AATTCCAAGAAGAGCTGTCTTAATTCCTGTGCTTTATTTTTCACAACATTGTTCTTCAAAAATGTTCTGACTACTTTTGTTCCTCTGAATTTCCATAAATATTTTAGAATGAACTTACTGAGTTTTACACAGATGCTATTAGGATTTCATCTGATCAGCAAATAATCAAAAATATTAATTTGAGGGGCCAGGAGCATGGTCTAGTAGTAGAGTACTTGTCCAGCATGCATGGAAGCCCTGAATTTAATTCTTCAGTACCCCATACACAGAAAAAAACAAGTAGTGCTGTGGCCCAAGTGGTAGAATGTTAGCCTTGAGAAAGCCCAGCGACAGTGCCTAGGCCCTGAGTTCAAGCCCTAGGACCGGCTCTCTATATATGTTTGAGAATTGGCATCTTTATAACTTTGAGTCTTTTGTTCTTTCAAACATCCTATGTATCTTCCATCTACTTAAGTCTTCTTCAATTTCTCGCAATTATTATTTGAAACTTGATAGTGTTCTTGACTATGTTTCATTAAATATGGTTCTAAGTATTTAACGATTTTAAGGCTATTGTAGACAAACTGTCATATAGCAAATGGGTGAGAGCAGAATGGTAAATTGATTTTTATGGTGTATGCCAGTGGATGCTGTTCCTGAATTAGTTTGCTCAAGGATGGCACTCTACCACTTGAGCCACAGCTGCACTTCCAGCTTTTGTTGGTGCTTAACTGGAGATAAGAGTCTCTTGGACTTTCTGGCCTTGACTGGCTTCAAACCACCATCCTTAGATCTCAGCCTCTTGAGTAGGTAGAATTACAGGTGAGAGACAATGGCAGTAGCTAAACCAACTATTCTTAAGTAGGCATTCTATGTAGCTCCAAAAGAAAGATCCCATGGGTAGAAATTGAGAGGAAGGAAAGTTTAAAGTATATGTGAGTAAGACTTTGCTAACCTGAATTATGCACTACCTTGAAAGTGGCTTTTTTTTTTCTTTGCACTACCTTATAATACAATAGATTTCTTATCTTTTCAACTACTTAAGCAAAAACTAGATGGCCACTTTCCAGTAAATCTGCAATTAGGGTGTGTATAAAATGCATGGTTTGTTTAGAAGATTTAACAATTAAAGTCCTCTGTACCAATTTCTTAATTCTATTAATAGAAGAGGAAAGCACGAAGTGAATTTTTTATTTAAAAATCTATTAATATGACTATTGTGTCCAGGAAATGGTTGTGTGCTATAAAACTCTGCTAATGGGCCGGGAGTTTGGCCTAGTGGTTAAAGTGCTTGCCTAGCATGCATGAAGACCCGGGTTCGATTCCTCGGTACCACATACATAGAAAAAAGCCAGAAGTGGTGCTGAGGCTCAAGTGGTAGAGCTCTAGCCTTGAGAAAGTCCAAGGACAGTGCTCAGGCCCTGAGCTCAAGCCCAGGACTGGCAAAAAAAAAATAAAAACAAAAACAAAAAAACTAATATCAGGGTAATTTAAAATGTTTCACATCCTCTCTCTAACATTTTTAAAATAAAATATAAATATGGGCCACTCACTAGAGGCTCACACCTGTAATCCTAGCTACTCAGGATGCTGAAATCTGAAGATTGTGGTTCAAAGCCAGCCCGGGCATGAGCGTCCTTTGAGACTCTTATTTCCAATTAACCACCAGAAAATTGAAAGTCTCTGTGGCTTAAAGTTGTATAGTGCTAACCTTGAGTAAAAGAGCTCAGGGACAGTATCCAGGCCCAGAATTCAAGCCTCACAATTGACCAAAAAGGAAAAAAAAAAAAAAGATCAACTTATCTTTATTGTTCTCTCTAGTTTTGTAGATCATCAACAAGAGCAGAACTACGGGAGGAATACCAAGCTCAGTTTAGAAGATTGTGAGCAAGTGTCGTGGATGCCACTGAGGTTGGGCCAAGTTTTTATTCAGCTATAGATAGTGGAGAGCCCTGAGCATCCAAAATGACTGAGTTATTAACCAAAAATAGAAAGACTTCATTAACAAGTTTTCAAAAAGAACTTGAAATTTTGATGACTTGAACATGAAAAAAAAAAAACACCACACATTTATTTTTCTCAATAAGTCCTCTATCTCTTAAGCCTTTGGACCAGGAAAGACCATTTTAGAAGCAACTTCTTAGCTAATCAACATCCTAATAATAAAAGGTTATATGAATAATTTCATTTCTTTTTTCTCCAGCTCTGAAAGTCTGCTGACCATCAGAGAAATCCCTTCCATCATTCAAAGCAGGGAAACCCCAGCCCGGTTTTCTGGCTCTACCCCCTGTGGTTTCAAAGATTGGGCAGCTACACCATGTCAAGGAGAAACCACCGGGTTGCCATTCCTCCTAGCTATCCACAGCTGGTCACAGTGAACCAACTTGGGCTTGGCTGATGCTCTTCTGGATACCAAGTGGGCCGCCTTGGAGGGAAGCCCTAGCCAGCTGTAGATTTAATCCTTCCTGTGGCCAGGCATTTTATAGAGACAGCAGTGTGTGGGAAAAGAAACATAACTTGGTCAACTTGGTCACCCTGTGGTCTCTGATTGTACAAACAGCTGGGTTAGTACCTTGTGAACTTGAACCCAAAATTAAGTATTTGAGTAAGGCTGTGTGTTCCTTAAGAATCCTTCAGGACCTAGAACAAATATTCATGGATTAACTTTACATTGCTAATCTTCCACTCATTTCCATTGATAGCCCACTACATTTACCCATTCATATTTCCCTCTCATTGTTAATGGGCTTCTGTGAAAGTTTTAGAATGGAATGGAAGTAAAACAAAATTAAATATATATTTGGGGTTCATTCCTGAAGGACTCCATCACAGAGCTAACCCTGCCATAACTTTTTTGGTCATTCTTTGTGCCAAGTCCTGGGTCTTGAATTTAGGCCCTGGGCCCTATCCCTGAAGTCTCCCCCCCCCACCCCCACACACTCCCGGCTCAAGGCACTCTACCTCTTAAGCCACACTCCACTTCCAGGTTTTTGGTGGAGGTTAAGAGTGTCACCGACTTTTTTTTTTTTTGATCCAGGCTAGCTTTGAACCTTGACCCTCACATCTCAGCTTCTTGAGTAATAGAATTACAATTCCTGGCACCCAGCTACAATTTCTACTTACCTATTTTTTGAAGCAGTCTTACTATGAAGCCCAGGCTGGTGATGAATTGGACTATTCTCCTGTCTCTGCCTCCTGAGTTCCAGGAGGACAGGCTGTGTCACCATGCTTTGCTATACTGTAACCTTAAGTGGGACAAGAATGGGATTCATAGCCCAATGTACTCACAGATGTTGAGTGCTCTGAGAATCTATGTCAAGATAAATCCTATGTGCTTAACAACATATATGTATGTATGTATGTATGTATGTATATAATGTATATATATAATGTATATATATATATACATTAAATAAACACCTTTGGAGAGTTGGGTGAGGTAGCTCTTATGTAAAATTCTAGTTATTTAGGAAGTAGAGATTAGGAGACCATGGTTTTAGTCCTGCCTGGGCAAAAAGTAATCCAGATCTCATCTCAACATGGAGAAATTGGTAGTGTCCCTCTATAATTCTATCACTATATAAGGCATTATTATTTCCGGGTGCCCTTGGCTCACACCTATAATCCTAGCTACTCAGGAGGCTGAGATCTGAGGATTGTGATTAGAAGCCAGCCCCAGTAGAAAAGTCCAGACTGTGAGACTCTCATCTTTCCATACAACTTCAGGGTTCAGGTGATACCAGCCGGAAGAGAGAATATTTTTCTTATGTGTTTCTATTATGTCTACTTTTGTACCAAATGAAGTAGATTTTATATAAAATTAACATATATATATATTAATGGCTTCTGGTTCTAGTATCTGACTCTTAAGGCCTAATCATGTAGCACAGGAACTTATACATATATTACATTCTTGCTTCAATGATTCTGTATTCCTTTCATTGCTTTACAATATTCCCTAATGTTTTAAAATACTTTAAAACTATTACTTATTTTTTAAAGCAGTTTTGGAGAATTTAAACTAAAAAATAAAATCTTAACTGCTTTTAGAGGGGTGGTCCTCTTTAGTATTATACTGACCAGTTCTTAAAAACTCTTTTTAAAAGGAGTCTTTAACGAGCTCCAACTTTTAAATATGAGTGGGATAAAGTAAAAAAGGAGATAAAAGAAATGACATTCCTGGTAGAACAGGTCAGATGATTTTCAGACTCTGAAGTGTCCTGATAGTTTTATATGATCCAGTCCAGTCCCTACATCCCTAAATAAAGAAAAAAGAAAAAAATTCTGCCAACAGGTAACAAAGCTTTTGAAGCCAACGACTCCCCACCAGCCAACCCATCTCTTAGTAAGTTCTCAGCCTCATTAAGAATGAGAAACAGATACCACGGCACCAACCTGTCTACGGGAACACAGCGAGACAAATGTAATTGCCTGTAGGAAGAATATAAATCAGCAACTCTCAAATCATTCATATTTACACTCACTTCATTTTGGTTGTCTTTCCTTTATAATTTAGCCATACATCCATGTCAAGTATATAATTTCATCTGGGGCTTTATCAGTCACCGCCCAGAGCCATGATTATATGGCAGAGAAACATCCTCCCCTGTACAAGTCTATCTTTAGTATCTTCTTGATAACCACTTCTTACATAAGAAATCAAAAGGAAAGACTTGGTTTTCTTATGTGGCTCCAGAATTCCTAAATATAACATTTAGAAGCAATTTATCAACTGAAGCCATTGAGCTTTCGGCTGCCACTAGAAGTTTTCAAAGCTCAATGTTCTTACTCCTTTCCTTTGTTATTTTTTAAATCAAATGGAAATTTTAGTGGTTTCCATATTGAAGATTCTATCATATGGCAATTTCAACTTGTACTCTGCTAGTATCTACCATAGCTTCACATAGATAAGACAGCAAGAGGGACAGTGCTAAGATTTCTGTAAGTACAGAGTTTTCTACAAAGAAAATAAAACACAAGTCTCCAGTCTAGGGTTCAAAGATAATTTATTACTCTGAGGAGTCACACACTATACCCAGTAATATGCTTCTTTTATTTTTTGTGCATTTATCTTAAAAAATATATTTAAACAAGAAACAAAGATAATATGAATTTGCCATAAACTTTGCTTTCTTATTTACAGTGTTACATTGTAAATAACATTCCATTATACACACATTAAAGACTGTGCATTACTGTATGTTCTCTTTACACATTCTTTCATAATATAGTCCATATAGCTCGAAGCTATGTGATATTTAAGCTTAGAAAAGCTGAGGAAAGTACAAACTTAATCAATAAGACTATTATTTTAAAAAGTTCTGACCTTAATTCTCTGCTAGATTGTTTCACTGAAACCATTCTTTGCTAAAGAAAAATGCCCCACTTGAGGGATGGGAACATATCTTAAGTCAACACAGGGTCCGCTTAAACTAGCTGACAAAAAAGAACACCTTATTATTTGTTACTGCTATTCAATGAAGCACAAGCACTGTCAAGTCATTTAAACACATAGCTTTACTCTTCAATTCAGACACAATATTAATGACAGTTGGTACCTCTTTATAAAATAATTAAAAAATGATTCCTGTGACTTTAGGTTTTACTTGTAAACAGTTAAAGCACACATTTCTGTAAATATGATTTGATCATTCCCAGTCTTAGGTTATACAACAAGGAGATCCTCCTCTGTCAAGGGGATGAGCAAGTACACACTATAGACGCACATACACAGGCACTCGCATCCCCCCTCCCTCCCCCCATTTCTGCTCACCTTCCTAAGGCAGGTGAGTGTTACTAAGCGCTAACCATAGCAGCTCTTGTGTCCCGAGCAACTTACAAGGTTGTGACTGGAATTATAAAACAAGGAAGATAAGACATCCAAATTCAGTTAAAAACCCCAAAGGCTCAGATTCTGAAATAGCTGTCAGACATTTCACCGTCCACCTGAAGGGTCAGTTCATGGGGCTCTCCAGGCGGCAAACCCCACCTTCGATTGCAACCGACTGTCCTGCCACTGCGCCAGGAGGGAGTCTTGAAATGTGAGTCTGCAGAGGAGAAAGGAGAGTGTCACTGCCAGCATTGTTCCCCATGTGTGCTGAAGATGGAGCAAACACTAGAGAAACATGTCTATTTTGCTTCTGCATGTCCACAGACCATGATAATGGTAACTTTTAGATACCAAAAGATCCAGGTTATTTAAATTTCTCAGGGAATATTCACTGAGGTAACCACAGCAGCAGCCCCTAGAGATGTGGAAGTACCTGAGAGCATCAACACTGTAACAATGCATGTCACATTGTTTAGTCATCTTCACATTACCACTGGTTTTCATAGCATCCATCTTGAACATACTCCAGCTATTTAAATCAAATAACTTTGTCCTGTAAGTGCTCAAGCAAACAAATACTTATCTCATGCTAGTATCTCAATTTATTCCTTACAGGACAAATGTATCTTACAAAAATGTAGGTAATTCAATACCCTACAGTAATTGAGAAAATGAGATCAGTTAAAAACAAGAACTTCACAGTATATAAAGACAGGAATGAGGCTGATGTATGAAATCAAGGCTAAGATTTTCTGGGCTGGATGCAGACTATAGCGGGGTGTCTTCGTTTCCATGTGGGCAATATCAGATTGGTTATCCATGTGGTGAAAGATGTGCTACTGGCACTGAGGCCAGGGAGTCACTTCTATGGGTCTTCAGAAAGAGGGCGCTAGATAGGGTGGGTTAGGAAATATACAGTATAGGTCTGAGTGTTACAATGTCGCTCAAAGGAGGTCAAGGCTGGAGGCTCAAGTGGAAGACAGTAGATGCTGTTTCACAAGGTTACAACACCACCAGCCAGGAACTCCTCTTTTTGGTGATCTGGCTTAATCTAAGAGTAAATAAATGTTGGCAGCTTCTAAGGAGAACACAGGGACTGTCTGACTGCTAGCTAATCCTCTCTATAATCTGTTTCTCTAGACAAACTTTTTTTGAAAGGACTGCACCCTCATGAGTTCAAATTCACAGCATGAGACTGTTACTATAGCTGAACATTTTGGCGATGTAGGTAAGTGACTAGTAGTGTGTCCTCTAGGACATACTGCTTATGCACATGAAGAATCACAACTGTTCTGATTCATAAGACCACTTGTTTTGATACATCAATCAAACTAGTTTGCCACAGTAGATTCTTCTTGGATCTTTGCAAAATATAGATTGACTAACGATTTCCATTTTCCAGTTCAGTATGCTGTTATGCTAGTGATGGAGCTTTAGACTTCTCTGATGCAGACTGATCTATAATGGGGGAAATCTATGGCCTAATAGCTCAAGTTGTTGTTTTCCTAATCCCTGAGCAACATACACATATCCTTGAGGTTAACACTCCTGAAGTATAATTCGTAAACCAAATTGGCTATTCAAAGCTTGGACCATATCTCAAAACAAACAAATACAACAAATAACTAAATGCAGTTAGCCTTAGAAATTCCGAAGTGACAATGTTAGAGGAAAAATGAGCACATATTGCTTGCAATCTAATGTAAATAATATCTGAGCTTTACTATCATTCACCCATTTAAAATTTTTTTTGGTACTGTTCTTGAGACTTGAACTCCAGACCTGGGTGCTATCTCTGAGATTTTGTGCTCAAGGCTAGACTCTTGAGCCATAGCTCCACTTCCTGCTTTTTGATGGTCAATTGAAAATTAGAGTCTCACAGACTTTCTGCCTAGGTTGTCTTTAAACCACAATCCTCAGATCTCAGCCTCCTGAGTATCTAAGATTATAGGCATGAGCCACTAGCACACAGATACTTTGAAATCTTTTAAGCCAATCTTAGTGTGCCTTCTGTAGTCTTTAATAGGACTACAAACATACAATTTAATTTTGAAAGTCCAAAGCCCATATTTAGTAGTTATATTTTAATCCTCTGTCTCTTTAGGCCGAATGCCATCAGGCTTCCACTTTTAGGAAATGTGTTTGCGTTCCTTCATGAGAGTCAAGGAAAGACTCTTTTAACTCATTATTCTACTTTGGTGTCCCAGAAAACAAATCTAGACAGACATATTTCAAAATTACCTCAGAAATAATTTGTTTACTAGTTTCACAATCCTGAGGGTTGAAACAAGACAACTTGAAGAAAGATACTGCACACGTTTACAAACAAAACAAATGACGTGAGGAAAAGAGTTGGCAGTGGAGAGACTTATAAAACAGCATTTTGTTACAGAAGGGAGGTGTGCTCATCAACTAGTGGCTACACATACTCATGGTCATGCAACACATTATGTCCAATTCTAAAGTTCATCCACACAGGTTTCATGATGGTTGAGCATAGCCTACAGAACCAGAATGCCACAGGTTCTTGGTTATTTCTTATTCTGACTGGCAAGCTAGCTACACTATATTTTTCAGTCTCCTTTGAAGCTAGGTATGGTCATGTGACTAAAATCAGGTCAGAGGATTTCTGGCTATCTTGAGGTTCATGGGTTGGGAACATCCTGGGAACCATGTCACCACTGTAGAACAGCCTTTTGTCAAAGAAAGCTCCAATTTTATATGCTATGTGAATTAGAAACTACATTTCTATTGGGTGTTAAGCAACTGCACATAAGTGGATTTTCTTGTCATGGTAGCTGCTGTTATCGTTCCAAATACTGGTTCAAGCCAGGCTCCTGCATTAATTAGCTGTGTGAACACTGCTAGATACCTAACTTACCAGGCTCCCATGCAAGTGGGTAAAGCAGCAGCATTTATCATCAGGCTGATAAAGACCGCAAGATACTGCATGCAAAGAAAGCATTTCTCAATACACTTCTGATTAAGCAAATTCAGAGCCATACTACAAAACACTATGCAGTATAATCTCTATTACAGATTCTTGGATATCTGAGAAAAGGGAAAACATATTTGAGAAGTTTGTTGGGTTGCAAAAACAGAAGCAGGTACTTTAATAAAAACTTAGATGCCAAAAGTAAAGCCAAAGATAACAGACAAAACAGGTCAGTACTTTTGATGCTGCTGTTTTGCTGTTGACAAAATCATTCTTAATTATTGAGTATTTGCTGTTAAGGGCTTGTGTATACCAACATGAGTCTTTCAAGACTCAAAAATAATACACTTGGATAGAAGACGCAATCCAAAATTTCATATGGAATAATAAAAGACCCCGTATAGCAAAAACACTTCTTAGCAGAAAGTACAGCACTGGAGGAATTTCAATACCAAACTTTAGACTCTATTACAGAGCTATAATTATCAACAGCTTGGTACTGGCATAAGAACAGGCCTGAAGACCAATGGAATAGAACTGAAGACCCAGATATTAAACCACAGACCTATGGCCACCTAATCTTTGACAAGGGAGCCAAAAAAAATAGAATGGAAGAAAGATAGCCTCTTCAACAAGTGATGCTGGCAGAACTGGTTAAGCACCTGCAAAAAACTTAAGTGGGATCCTTCTTTGTCACCCTGTACTAGAATAAACTCCAAATGGATCAAAGACCTGGAGGTAAAAGCCGACACTCTGAAAATTTTACAAGAAGGAATAGGAGATACACTAGACCTCCTTGGCATAGGTCGAAACTTTCTTAATAAGGACCAAGAATCACAACAAATCAGAGAAAGGCTGGATAAGTGGAACTGCATTTAACTGTAGAGCTTTTGTATGGCAAAGGACATAGCTAGTAAACTAATTAGGAAGCCTACAGAGTGGGAGAAGATCTTCACCAATCATACAACAGACAAAGGCCTCATATCTAAAATATATCAACAGCTCAAAAAATTGAATCACTCCAAAACTAATCTCCAAAGTAACAACCATCTCATTAAAAGATGAGCCAAAGACTTAAAGAGAGCCTTCTTTGAAGAAGAAACAAAAATGGCTTATAGACACATGAAGAAATGCTCAACATCTCTCATCATAAAAGAAATGCAAATCAAAACAACTCTAAGATTCCACCTCACTCCAGTTAGAATGGCCAGGATCAGAAAAACTAATAACAACAGATGCTGGAGGGGATGTGGCCAGGAGGGATCACTTCTATACTGTTGGTGGGAGTGCAAACTCGTTCAACCACTATGGAAAGCAGTATGGCAGTTCCTCAAAAGACTAAACATAGAGCTCCCCTATGACCCAGCAATTCCACTACTTGGCATTTACCCAACCATCCAGAATCTAGGGCATACTAAATCCACTAGCACAACAATGTTCATTGCAGCATTATTCACCATAGCAAAGATATGGAACCAACCTAGATGTCCCTCAGTTGATGAGTGGATCAACAAGATGTGGTATTTGTACACAATGGAATTCTATGCTGCTGTCAGAAAGAATGACATCACCCCATTTGTTAGGAAATGGAAAGACTTAGAACAGATCATATTAAGTGAAGTAAGCCAGACTCAAAGGAACTTAGGCTCAATGGTTTCCCTCATTTGTCATGATCAGTAGAAACCTTGGGCTCTCCTAGCAGAGATTTGCAATAGAGCAAAACCTTGATACAAAAGGCCATATAGTATGATGCTAAATGAAAGGATCTCTAGGATATAGAAATATAAGCCATATAATGAATGATTGTTGTTCTTAAGGTACTATGTTATCTCTCATCTCTTTTGCTGTCCCTTGGTTATCTCATATTGTTACAGTATCTCACTTTGTTACCTGATATATCGGATATGTTTGTATTTGGTTATTTGAAATTGGATAGGGAAGGGGGAAAACAAGATGAGAGGTGGGGGTGGGTGGGGGAGGGAAATGGGGACCAAGACATGTGAAAGGGTATCAATGTATGGGAATTAATGCACCATCTATCTGGCAAATATCATGTAACCCTTCTACTAATTACAATAAAAAATATATGAAAAAAATAATACACTTGGGTGATACAGAGAAACCAAAGTAGTAGAGTACTGAACAAATTGCCTTCTGATACCACAGAATGGTGGGGGAAAGCAGACAGTCATACAACATACATAGAAAATCTTTAACAGACATAAAAACATAGGTTTGGGGGGAAGACCCATTATAAATCATAACTGAGAAACATCAAAGTGTCAAGAGTTAAAGCTAATGATGCTCTGTAAGTTCTGATCTCTACTTATTGTTCTGAACTTCCATATCCTTTGTTTTCCCGTTTGTCTCCTTACCCTTTCTCAAACATGGAACACACTCCTGTCAAAGCCACTGCAGTACTCTGCTTACTGCAAAAAGTTCTTCCTTCCAAACACAGTGTTCCTCCCTTGCTTTTTCCCTCCACATCTTGACACAAAAGCTACCTTCTCAGGAAGGGTATCCTGGCCACCCACCTGAATGTCACTACTGCCAGCCTTTCTGTTCCAGCATTTCCTGTGTCCTTACCACCATTTCATCATCCATGTTGCTAGTCTTTCATTCATTACTGGTCTCTTCTGTTGAACACAGGATCCATGGGGACAGAGTTTGGTCAGCCTATTCATGAATTTCTGTTCAACACTTAAAAATAACTTGCTCATGGTACGAGCTCACATTTTTTAACTAAATAAAAAGGTTTCTAAAGTGAGAGGGGTACAATTGGAGCATGAAGAGAAAACTGAAAATGAGATATTTACTATTTCTAAACTATTGTTTTTTTATTACAGCTTATGTTTACTATAAATTTTTGAAAACGGTTGTATACTTAATCAATATGATATTGAAGTTGTAGACCTTAATGCTCTACATATTTCCCAAGCTACCCACAAAACACAGAGATCAAGTATGATTTGCTACTTTCCATCCACATACTACACACAAGTGTACTCCAGTAAATGCATTATTCTCTTCCAGAAAAAGACCACTGTATGCATCAACAACCTAAATAGCAGTCATGCAGAGGCTAGATTCATGGTAGATATCTTGGGTTATCCTGTATTAAAGGAAGTTTGGCAAATTCAGCCTTAAGAGAAATATGGGGGGAAAATTGTCTGCCGGATTGATTTCCCTTCTGGAAAGCAGGAGTCCAGCCTGGTAAAAAATGAGAACTGTGTGTGTACCTGTCTGTCTGTCTCTGTCTGTCTCTCTGTCTCTCTCTGTCTCTGTCTCTCTCTGTCTCTCTATCTCTGTCTCTGACTCTCTTTCTCTCTCTCTCGCTCTCTCAACTGATGCAGATATCCCAGAAGTTCTTGCCCACAGCTTTCAAGGTCTGTCTTTCAAGAAGACACAGCTTATGAATAAATATATTCTGGGCATTCTTTGTGTGTGGCATTTAACCTTGGAATGTTGTTAACTAAAAATAGTTTGGTCTTCAGACCTCATCCTAACAGCAGATGTACTCTACTAGCTGACAACTTCATATGTGTTTATAAAATAAACACATACTAGCTACAGTCCAGAAGATGGCTGTTCATTTCCTGGGCCAATGTGATACTGAGAAGTGAAAAATGAAGACTGAGAGAAAGAGAATTCCTACAGTATCCTCTTTTCACATCCTCAGATGCGGACTTCACTTTTATATACATTGTAAATATACATTATATGTGGTGCATATAATATATAATGTATATTGTATATATTTACATTATTGTCTCAAATTGAAAGTAATAACTAGGTCAGAACAATCTTAAAACAATCTCCAAATGCAATCTAACAAATCAGAACTATCAACCAAATGAGAAATTAATGCCACATGTTAGTAATGTTAATATGTTGCCTCTACCTTGCTTTCCATAGTAAAAGGGAATATGCCATAAGAGTTTCACCGGCAAATAAGGACAAAACACAAAGACAACATTATGATGCATTTCATTGTTATACTGAAACAGAACAATATAAAGGGAAAAAAGTTCTATTGTTCTCACATATAAATATCATGTCCAAAGAACCTTAAAATACGATTAAAATGCTGTCTGATGAGAACAGCATGTTGTTCCAGTCTCATGGCCACTTTGGTTTCTTCTTTCACCATCCCTACTGACACCACAGTTCAGTTACAGGCAACATCAGACTAGAATACTCTCCTATTTTTAGCTCAAAACCCCCCTTAGGGAACCCACATGAATGTGGTAAACCTATGATAACTATTATTCCCCCCCTACCACTCACTTAGAGAATGGTTATGAATATTCCCCTTTGCTGAAGGTGATAAAAAAAACTCTCTGTCATTTAGTAAATATTTACCCTGCATATATTATGGGGGCAAGAGAAGAATGAAACACACATGGATCTTGCCCTGAGCCAATTATGACTTTGTAGGATACAGAGACTAGTTCTTAGTTCCTTGCAACAATCTTCATAAAAATAAAAGTTCCTATATTTTATCATCTTTTAGTTTCAATAATGCTTTTCATGATCAGATCTCCTCAAAATATTCTCCCAGGTATAAAGTTGTATTGTACAACCATATCTACTTCTGGGGTAAAAAGAAAAAAAGACCTAGAATGGTTATGTGGTCTGCTTATGGTCAGAGAGGAAGTGGAAAAACTGAGACGTGAATGAATGTGTCTGGACTCTAATTTTAGGGCTCTCTTTACACCAACAAAGCCCTGCCCTGAAGATGAATTCTAAATCTAGCTGTGTTCAGAGAAATACCTTTCACTGTAGGAGGCTTATAAAGAAGCAGATCTTTGGGGTGCTAAAGGACTACCTAGAAAAGCTACTGCCACAAAATTTAACAGCTAATTCTGCATGACTTTGAGATTAAGAGTTGGGCTTGTACCTCAGAGCTTTGCTGCTAATGGACTGGGTAGTCTCTGGACTAAATGCCTTGGTGTCAACATTCTTTTATTTTTTTTATAGGTCTTTTTATTATATTTGATTGTCAGGGTAATGTAAAGAGTGATTAAGGTTACATTTGTCAGGTAGTGGGTGCATTAGTTCTTAAACATTGATACCCCCCTCATGTTTTTGTCCCCCTTTCCCTCCCCCAACCCCTTCCCAATCATATTGGTTATTTTTGTTGTTGTTTTGTTTGTTTTGCCAGTCCTGGGCCTTGAACTTAGGGTCTGAGCACTGTCCTTAGGCTTTCTCAAGGCTAGAACTCCACCACTGGAGCCACAGCACTACTTCCAGCTTTTTTCTATGTATGTGGTAACAAGGAATTGAACCTGGGTCTTAGTGCATGCTAAGCAAGCACTCCACCACTAGGCAAAATTCTCAGCCCCCAATCATCTTGTTTTACCCCTTCCCTTCCTTCCCTATTGCAAATAAAGAAATAAACTTATCTACAACATTCTTACAAGTAAAAATTTGTTTAAATTAACTCAATTTTCAGAATCCTTACATTTGATGTCCCTGTAAATGTTTAATTTTTAAAAATCCACATGTCTAAATTTACCTAGAATCCAGATTACACACACATACATATATGTATATGTGTGCATATATATATACATGTATGTGCATATATATATATATGTTTTGTTAGCTGTTCTAGAAGCTAATTAAAATTGGCCTCACCTTTTTAGATTTGACCTAACCCTTAAGAACAGTGTTCAGAGGGCAATCTCAAGATCGCCTACCAAGGCCCATTATATGGGAGCCCAGGAGGATGAATATTCTAGTCTTGCTGGGGACCTTGTTCTTCATTTCTACAGGACTGAAGCTTGTTCCCTGAGCTAACTTTTAGATATATTAGGCAGGCAAAAGAAAGGTCAATATGAATATTACACAAGCTATATGGAAATACAGAGCTGAAAGTATACTGATAATGGTGTGTACTAAGACTGTGGAAAAGCTTTATTCTGATTTTTAAAACCTTATTTAAATCAGGAATCCTGGCTCACACCTGTAACCACAGCTATTTAGGAGTCAGAGACTGGGAGGATCATAGTGAGAGGCCATCCATGGTTGCTAGACACCATCTCAACCCATCAGTTAGGTGTGACAGTACATACCTGTTATCCTACCTATACAGGAGCACACATAGGAGAATCACACTCCAGGAGGTCCAAATATAAACATAAGATCTTATTGTAAAAAGTAAAGCAAAGCTAGGCACTGGTGGCTCACACCTGTAATCCTAGCTACTCTGGAGGTTGAGATCGGAGGATTAAAATTAACAGCCTGTTGGACAGAAAAAGCTATATGATTCTTATCACCAATTAACCAGCAAAAAGCCAAAAGTGGAGGTGTGACCAAGTGATGGAAAAGCAAGCTTTCAGTGGAAAAGCACAACAAGAGTACATGGCTTTGCAAGCCCCAACACCAGCACATATGCATGCACACAGAGCAGCTACCAGTTAATTAAAAATTAATGTCATGCCATGTATCATACACAATCACAATTGTACAAAAAATCATATATGCAATGTTAATAGCAGGTAATGTAGAATTCACTTAGGATAAGAACTGGACTACTTTCCCTCCTCCCCCTCCCCAGCCTTTTCCTTTATTTTCTTAATTATGTGTCAGGGTGATTTTAGTGAGTGTTTAATGTAGCATCATAATAATAATTTCTTACTCTCAGTTCTTTGCTCACTCTGCTACTGCTCTAAATCCATCTGGAGAGTGTGACTGTTTTCCTGCATTCCTCAGCACTAAGGAAACAATAAGCATGGAAGTGAAGTGTCCGCACTGGACCCAGCAATGTTATCCCATGAAGGTGACACCTTATTCTCATGAAAAAAATTCTTCCTTTAGTTTCTGCATACTCACCCAGTCCTCCTGCAGCTCTCTGGCCACAACTTTTGAGAAGCCTTTGTTGATTTCTTCTCATCTCCCTAATTTGTAAGCATCATAGTTTCCAGTCTTTTTTTTTTTTCTGTTTGTATCCATTCCCTTTTCAATCATATCTACCCCTCCATCATATCCCACCTAATCATATCCATTTTTTCATATATTTTTATTGTAATTAATAGAAGGGTTACATTATATTCGTCAGATAGAAGGTGTATTAATTCACATACATTGATACCCTTTCTCATGTCTTGGTCTCCATTTCCCTCCCCCCACCCACACCCCTCATCTTGTTTTCCCCTCTTTCCTATCCAATTTCAAATAACCAAATATGCATATATCCAATATATCAGATAACAAAGTGAGATACTGTAACAATATGAGATAATCAAGGGACAGCAAAAGAGATGAGAGATAATATAGTACATTAAAGACAACAATCACTCATTATATGTCTTTTGTTTCTATATCCATTTTTAAAGCCGATAGAAATTGTAAATAAATACCTCTAGTTTGGTTACCAATGGCTAAGTAATTAAAAGTTTGAATCCTGGAGCCAATATTGTATGGTCTGAATCTTAGCAGTCTTATGATAGCTGAGACCACAGATAAAAGACTAGGATTCCAGATATTTCTTCTGGGGGGAGTGCTAGGAGGAAGCCTGAACTCTGCAGATGGAGGTTCAGTTGGACTCAATTCCGGTATAAATGTTGGGGGTTTCCCTTCAGGTCTGTTGCAGGGGATCTGGGTATTATTTCTTTGGTAAAAACAGTAGTATCTTTCCCTATTTGTGGAGGACCTTATACAGAGGTCTTACCACCATGGTGATTTGTAGTAGGTGAAAATTCAAAATGTTGAATAAAAGATTTTTACTACAGCTTGAAAAGAGCATCTTGCAATTCAAAAAAAAAAAAGAAAGGCTAATGTTTAAAAACTATCATAAAGTTTGCACTCCCACCAACAGTGTAGTAGTGATCCCTCCTGGCCACATCCCCTCCAGCATCTGTTGTTATTAGTTCTTGATCCGTTCAACCACTATGGAAAGCAGTACGGCAGTTCCTCAAAAGACTAAACATAGAGCTCCCCTATGACCCAGCAATTCCACTACTTGGCATTTACCCAATCATCCAGAAACAAGGACATACTAAATCCACCAGCACAACAATGTTCATTGCACCACTATTTACCATAGCAAAGATATGGAACCAACCTAGATGTCCCTCAGTTGATGAGTGGATCAACAAGATGTGGTATTTGTACACAATGGAATTCTATGCCGCTGTCAGAAAGAATGACATTGCCCCATTTGTTAGGAAATGGAAAGACTTAGAAAAAATCATATTAAGTGATGTAAGCCAGACTCAAAGGAACTTGAGGAAATGAGTTTCCCTCATTTGTCATAATCAATAGAAACCTTGGGCTCTCCTAGCAGAGATTTGCAATAGAGCAAAACCTTGATACAAAAGGCCATATAGTGGGATGCTAAATGAAAGGACCTCTAGGATATAGAAACATAAGCCATATAATGAATGATTGTTGTTCTTAAGGTACTGTTATCTCTCATCTCTTTTGCTGTCCCTTGGTTATCTCATATTGTTACAGTATCTCACTTTGTTACCTGATATATAGGATATATTTGTATTTGGTTATTTGAAATTGGATAGGGAAGGGGGGAAAACAAGATGAGAGGTGGGGGTAGGGGGGAGGGAAATGGGGACCAAGACATGTGAAAGGGTATCAATGTATGGGAATTAATGCATCATCTATCTGGCAAATATCATGTAACCCTTCTATTAATTACAATAATAAATACATGAAAAAAACTATCATAAAGAATGAAACTTTGAGCTGTAATCCTAGCTACTCAGGAGGCTGAGATCTGAAGATCGCAGTTCAAAGTCAACCAGGGCACTAAAGTCCAGGAGACTCATCAGAAAACCAGAGGTAATGCAGTGGCTCAAGGGGTAGGGTTGAGTTGAAGACCTCAGGGACAATGTCCACTCCCCGAGTTAAAGCCCCATAACTGACAAAACAACAACAACAACAACTAAAAGAATGAAACTTTGTATTGGACTGTTTCCTGAGAATCTCAATTGATCTGTGTGGAGTTTGGGAGGGATAAAAACTAAAAACCACTGACATACTCAATGAAGAAAGTTCTTGTTTCCTGACTTTTTGTTTTGTTTTACTGAAACAGTCTGGAACTCATGATCTTCCTGTCCCAGCCCACTGAGGGCGGGAATTACAGGCATTTTCTGCCACACATGCACTTTCTAACTTCTGTCTGCAATACCGAAGAACTGAAAAGGAAATGAGCGTAGACCCAGTTCTTCTACAAGTGCTGGAGGGTGCTCGTATGTAGGGAAGAGGTGAGTAATGAGAGGACAAGTACCTTGGAAATGCTAATTATTTCTCCTTCTCAGTTCTCTGTTTGGAATAATCAGTCATGTGAACACAGAAAGCTTCAGATATCTTGTGATCAAGAAATCTATATAACCCTGTTTAAGCCAGTTTATCCCAAATATCAAGGAATACCTTCCATTAATATCAAGTGCAACTGTACATCTGACACCCCCCTAAAAAATATATATGAAGATTTCCCTTCATTAGAATCCCAAACTAAACTTTGGTTTTCTTTGTTAGTTTTTCCTTACCGATCTAACCATCAAATGTTGGATTGTCCTAGAATTTAATAAGTTGTAGAAAATATCTGAGAAGTGTTTTTTAAAGCATAAAGAAGTTTTTGATTGTGCTGGAAAACAGGTTAAAATGACAACTCTCTAGCCCCATTTCCTCCTCTAATTCCCACTCCATTTTTCTACTTCCATTTATAGCAATTCTTTGAAAAAGTTGCCTACAGATGTTAACTCAATGTCTTCACTGGGTTTTACCTTAACTAAAATGCTTCTTGCAAAGATAAGTAATGCCTTCCAAAGTGAAATCCTACGGCTGACAATCAGACCAAATTTTAAGAGGCTCTGCACAGCTTCTGATAAATTTTATCATCCTTCTTGAAATACCTTTTTTCCTTTGTATTTAGAATATCACATTTCTTGGGCCTCTTCTTTAACTTCTAAGAAGTCATAATTATGAGTTCTTAATCTTTTTGGTTGGTTTTCCAATGGAGAACTATGGGAATTCTTCAATACCCTTTGCTCCTGTTTATCTTCACTCCTGATTACCAAATATTCATTTCTAGCTTAGTCTCTCTGGAAAGATACATGGATCTAACTGCCTATGGGACAGGCCTATTTGATAGCTAGCCAGGATTTTAAAAATAGCATTTCTGAAGCTGATATTTTTCCATTTCCCCTCAAGCCTTCCTCTCCTTCATTTAAGTAAATGGTAACTCTGCCCTTCCATTTAGGTCTAATTTATCAGTAAATCCCATTGGTTCTGTCTTAAAACACAGAAGCCAACAACTTCTCACCATCTGTGTGATGAGTGATATAATCTAAGTTACAAGTATCAAACTGCCCTGAGTGATGCTGACCTACCCTGCCTTCCTGCCAGCTGCTAGAAGAGACTTAATGTTTAAGTCAGGCCCCATGACTCCTTAGGCTTCCATGTAAAGGAAAGATGAAAACCCTGACAATGATCTGGGTTATGTAACCTTATCCTTATTTACTGCTGATGCTGACCCATAAAAATGGCTTCCTCCCTCCTCTCCCCCTATCCCACACTAATATACCACCTTTGTATTTTCTACTCCCTATGCCTAGAATGTTCATCCTTAGCTTCTAGAAGTCTCACAAGACTTTACTTGAATATTGCCTTCTTAGGAAGACCTAACTTTTTCCTAACTCTTCATTAACTTCATGTCTCCTGGCAGAATATATGTTTTTACTTACTGTCTCTCCCACTAGCATATAAGCTCATATAAGTTCTAGGATGCTTGTCTGTACTGTTTACTATTATCTCCCAGAAAAGTACCTGAATATTGAAGGCATTCATTAGTGCTTATTTTAAAAGTAATTATAAAAGAGATTCTGTGTTTTTTAAGTTCTACTCCTAAATATTTTTTAATAGCAAAAATCTCATAAGGTGTAGTGTTACATGCCTATAATCTCAGCCCTGGGCAGCAGAGGTAGGTATATGGTAAACTGAAAGCCTGCCTGGACTATAGAGCAAAATCTTGCCTAAAAACAAATTAACAAGCAAACAAACTTCAAAGCAAATAATTAAGGCTTCCTTCACAGTCAGTCCTTAGCAATAACTGTAATAAATTTCAAATATTCTACTATTGGTTAGCTAAGGTTAAGAAAAAATTGCTGGGCACCAGTGGACATGCCTATAATTTTAGCTACTCAGAAGGCTGATATGTGAGGATCACTGTACAAATCCAGTCTCAGACTCTTCCAGAAGTGGAGCTATAGCTCAAGTGGTGGAGCACTAGCCTGGACAGAACCCAGGTATGAATTTAAGCCCCAGGAACAGTAGGGGGAAATGCATTTTTTAAATTATCTCTGGTGGTGAATTCTTACACATTTTAGTTTCCCTCAATATGGCCTACCGAAAGAAGTGTAAATTGCCAGACTAAGAAACTTCTTTTTCTTTTTGATATCTTTAAATACAAAGAAGCTGCTACTTAACAAAGTGGTTTATGAATACCATACATTTTGATCAATGTCACCACTTTTAACAGTCTCACGCTTACCTCTCTTACCCAACCCTGTCCCCAAACTTGTTAATTTTGTAGGATTACATTGGATTCCTGATTGCATTCTTCCCTTATTCTCATTTGTCTACCCTTTTCCCCTTGACCCCACCCCACCTCTTTCAAGTACAGGCTTCCTGGTGCTCTACTTTGCTGAAGTTTGATTTTTCCTTTCAAAGGGGTTATACTATTTGAGATATCCCTTGAATTCACCATATTTCAGTTGATACATTTGTATTGCATACATTGTATGCATTTGCTTACCACTCTATGGATTTGTACACCAGATGCTATCTCTGTAAAGACTAGGCTTGTCTATCTGATCATGATCCTTTAGATATTTGCAAGAACTTAGGATGTTTTCTATTCTATACAAGAATTATTTCTCAGAAGTGGTGCTGTGGCTCAAAGTGGTAGAGCACTAGCATTGAGCTGAAGAGCTCAGGGACAGCACCCAGGCCCAGATTTCAAGCTCCATGACCAACAACAACAAAAGATTCTTTTTCTACTTGTCCCTTTTTCCTCCTGTTATACTAAAATCCTTCATAAAAATCTTAAAACATTGTTTGCAAGACCTTTTATTTTTGTCCTTAAAATACATATCAAAGGGGTTGGGAGTGTGCCCTAGTTGTACAATGCTTGCCTAGCATGCACAAAGCCCTGGGTTCAATTCCTCAGTACCACATACACAGAAAAAGCCAGAAGTGGTGCTATGGATCAAGTAGCAGAGTGATAATCTTGATGAGAAAACTCAAGGACAATGCCCAAGCCTTGAGTTCAAGCCCTAGGACTGGCATATATATATATATATATATATATACATACACATACATACATATATGATAAGCACTTTTAATGAAATAGTATATAGTTAAGTCCATTCTGTCAGAAATAATGGAAGAAATCAGAACATTACTTCATCTATGATAGAAGTCTTATTTGGAAGAAGAATTTTATATTTTCCCTCCAACCTCTACTTTTTTTTAATTTTTAAGTTAAGAAAAAGCTGTTCCCAAGAACTTTGAGGATGTCCAGACAGCAAAGTGTTAATATCATCTTCATTCAAAATTGGTCCCTCTCAGACCCCTCAACACTGCAGCAGACGGTACAGTCCAAACATGTAGAGTGCAGTGATGACAGCTCAAGAGCATAAAAGTAAATTGCCAGTATCTATCACTTATTGCATCCAGAAGTATTTGAAAGGAATGTAAATAGAGAGCATAGCTCAACTGTGGCCAAATGTCTCAATAAGTTAATATTAAAATGTTAAGTTTTCACTAATTTACAGTTACTGCTTTACATGCAGAACATAAAAGTCATACAATGTAATGATCACAAAGGAATTTTAACCCTTAAGATTAAACAATCAATATCTCAATATCTGCATACCCAATACTATGGAAATGGTAATGGAAATATAAACATAACTATATAGACATAAAAACCTCTGACTCTATAGACATAATGTTTTATTTCATAAATTAATATGTTTCTATGACATACAAACCCTTAGCCTAATTTTGATTAAGTTCTAAATACTAAGTCCCAGTGATTATAGAGATTCCCTTCTTGAACACTGATTTGTTAAACCTGTCATTTAAAATATGATGTGAAAATCAACGTTAATAAATTCTTAAAAACTGCTAAAACTAATCAAAAAGACTTTTTACACTCCTCAATCATAAAGAACAGCAATCACAACTCATTCCTAGTGTATATTCACTGTAAGCTTTTACTATATTTTCTGAACACAAGTTATAAATAGCTTTTGCATTTTTTACCTCAGTACAGTCATATGCTATATTTTCCTCCAAAGCAGGAAAGGTAGTTATTTTGTAATAATCTCATAATTGAAAAGAAAAGTTAAAAAATTAAGAATAGATGCTGAGGTTATAATATTACTGTTTCTCATTCAATTAAAAAACCATTTCTCTAAAACAAATTCTGCTTGATAAAATCTATCTTATATAGAATAAAATAAAAAATATGAGAAACCTATGATAGCTTAATATGTTTTCATAGCTCAGATCTGGTAATGCTTGAGTATCAGAGCAAATTAATATACTAACATTTAAAAATGTTTTAATTAAGGTGCCTTAAAAGTTCACGATTGGATAAGCTTGAGAAGAATCTGACCAAGAGCATTTATTAGAAGAGACAACTGTCTACCTAAGTTTTTCTCTCATTTTGTAAACAATATTGTATGAGAGTTTGTTGTGGTTTTTTAAGTGTCCATTTTCTTATTTGCCATTTTGGGAGTATTTTAAAAGACAATGGTTTCCTCTCACACGACCTGTAATATCATTGGCTACTCTGAATAAATCTTATTTTTTTTCTTGAGAAACACATTTCCAGCCATAGTTCTAAGAAAAGATTTTGATCATTTCTGCAGTGTCTGGTAGGCCTGAATGCATCAGCAAATTTGGAAGTTTCTTTCCTTTAAGGATTCTGTGAAACTTCAGAAGACTAAACCTGCTGATCTCAGAGCTTCTGGTACATTGACGTGTGGGGGTGTCTCTTGTCAAGGAACAGTGCTGTGATTACAGTAGCTTTATGCTGAGCCATGAAAGTCTGGTAGGATAAGTCCTTTAACTTTGATCTTCTTTTTAAAGCTGATTTTTGTAATTCTAGGTCCTTTGAATTGCCAGATACATTTTGAAACCACACTGTTGGTTTCATTTTTTTATTTTAAGTGTTGGAATTTTGGTTAAGCTTGTTTTTAATCTATGGATACATTGGGAAAGAATAGTCATTATAACATTTTGAATTTTCTAATCCAAGAACATATTTTCCACTTTTTTTCATTTCTCTCATTGAGCTTTTGTAGTTTTTCAGGTAACATGTCTTACATATAAGTGATCAGATTCAATTCATATCACCAAAGAATAACAAGTATTTACTTGTTTTCCAACCTTTATCTTTTCTTTTCTTGTTTGTGCTGGTTAGAAATTTTCAGTAAATACTGAATAGGAGCTATGAGAGTGAACTTGCTCTTTAGCAGTTCTCAATGTGTAAAAGGAAAACAGGTTTCGTGTTTTACTGAATACCATGATTTTTGGTAGATGGCCTTTATTAGGAAGTTTCTCAGTGTGTGGTATTTTGAGGATCATAAAAGTTTAACAAATGTAACTATAACCCCTCTATACATTATCCCGACAATAACATTTTTTTAAAGTTCATTTAGCCTGGTATCGGTGGCTCAAGAGGCTGAGATCTGAGAATCCTGGTTTGAGCCAGCCCAGGTAGGAAGGTCAGTGAGACTCTTTATCTCCAGTTAACCACTAGAAAACCAGAAGTGAAGTTGTAGTTCAAAGTGGTAGAACTCTAGCCTTGAGCAAATAAAGCTGGGTGACAGTGTCTAAGCCCTGATTTCAAGCCCCACAACTGACCAAAAAAAGTTCATTTACCCATTATTCACTCAGGCAAAGAAAGATTCATTCACTGATTGATTCATTTATATCCCTGGATTGTAGGGATATAAATCCATCCAAGTTTCCTAACTGTTGTGGTTACAGGACTATGTTACCATGCTCATCTGGTTTTGGCATTTTTATAATAAATGGAATTTGAAATGATCACATAGTATCAAGGCATACATAATTATTTTTCCCTTAATTTGGTAATATAGTAGATAATACTGGTTGATATTTTTACTTGCTTTAATGATATAATCCATGTACCATAAAATTCCTCATTTTAAATAAATGTTCAATTCTATGGTTTGAAGTAGATTTGCAAAGCTATATAGCTTTCTAATCTTAAAACACTTTCATCACATCAAAAAGACACTCTGTAATTAGAATATTCCTTTGCCATACTCTCCACATCTCAGCCCCATGCAACCACTAATCTATATTCTGTCTCAATGGATTTGTCAATTCTAGACATTTCATATAAACAGAATCATAAAATATTGGGCCTTCTATGGCTTCTTTCAGTTTACATAATGTTTTCAAGGTTCATACAGGTTACAGTATGTATAAGCACTTCATTTCTTCTTATAGCTAAAAATATTCCATTGTACAAAGATATTGCATTTTATCTGTTCATCAGTTCATGGGCATTACAGTTTTTCTAATTTTTAATATGAATAATACCAATAATAATATACAAGTTTCAAACAGACATCTTTTTGTTTTTGTTTTTTTGTCATGTGCTTTAACTCTGAGCCTGGGCACTATTCCTGAGCTCTTTAGCTCAAGGCAAGGGCTCTACCATGGTAAGCTACAACACCACTTCCGGTTTTCTGGTGGTTAACTGGAGAGAAGAATTTCAAGAATGTTCGTGCCCAGGCTGGCTTTGAACTGTAATCCTCAGATATCAACCTCTTAAGTAGCTAAGATTACAGGCATGAGCCACGGGTGCCCGGCTTGAATGGACATAATTCTAATTTTCTTTTTATTTTGCTGGTCCTAGGACTTGAACTCAGGGCCTGGGCTCTGTCCCTGAGCCTCTCTGTTGTCAAGACTAACATTCTACCTGTAATCCTAGCTACTCAGGAGGCTGAGATCTGAGGATCATGATTCAAAGCCTGCCTAGGTACTAAAAACCATGAGACTCTTAGCTCCAATTAATCACTAGAAAACTGGAAGTGGGGCTGTGGCTCAAGAGATAGGAGTGGTAACCTTGAGCTGAAGAGCTCAGGGACAACGACCAGGCCCACGGGTAGGGCAGTAGCCTTGAGCTGAAGAGTTCAGGGACAGTGCCCAAGCCCAGAGTTCAAGCCCCCCTAATGGACAAAAACAACAACAAAAAGGACTAACATTTTACCACTTAAACCACAGTGCCACATAACTAATTCAAGGGAAATAATGGCATGAGTATGACCTATCCTATTTCAGTACCATCCCTCAAAGGTAGCACAGATCTTAAAAGGTGGGACAGGAGACTATCATAAATAAATATTTGTTAAATGAATAAAAAAAATACAAATAAAAGACTGAATATCATTCTAAGAAATAAAATGTGATAGTATTTGATAATGAAAAGGCCCTCTTAGAGCCAGCCATAAAATAAGACTTCCTGCTATATGAAGAATTCATACGCTGTTATAAAAAGGTATTGTGGGGGCCGGGGATTTGGCCTAGTGGTAGAGTGCTTGCCTAGCATGCACGAATACCCAGGTTTAATTCCTCGGTACCACATACATAGAAAAAAGCCAGAAGTGATGCTGAGGCTCAAACAGTAGAGCTCTAGCCTTGAGAAAGTCCAAGGACAGTGTTCACGCCCTGAGCTCAAGCCCAGGACTGGCAAAAAAGAAAAAAAAAATGGCATTGTGTTCTTTGAATATTTCTTTTTTTTTTTTTTTTTTTTTTGTTTGCCAGTCCTGGGCTTGAGCTCAGGGCCTGAGCACTGTCCTTGGACTTTCTCAAGGCTAGAGCTCTACCACTTGAGCCTCAGCACCACTTCCAGCTTTTTTGTATGTATGTGGTACCAAGGAATCGAACCCGGGTCTTCGCGCATGCTAGGCAAGCACTTTAACCACTAGGCCAAACTCCTGGCCCTTCTTTGAATATTTCTTTTTAGTCATTCCAGTGAAAAGATTCAACATGAAAAAAAAAAAACAACAGAAAACAGAAAACAGGAGGAAGGTAATTAACCACGGGCTAGACTTGGTTATAAACCAAAGGTAACATTTTCTTCAATTACATCATTTTAAATGAAATGCTCAGACAACAAAATCTGCCATAATATGCAAATATGCAAATTATATATTTTCAAACTTTTTACTTGAAAAAATTCGAAATTACCTAATAGTTCAAGAAACATCTATAGATCCTTTACCAAGGTTCATGAATTAACATTTTGCTCCATTTACTTTCTAATTTTCTGTCCATCTATCCACATTTCTTTCTGAACCACTGAGAAGATATTACATATACTAAAGCCCTTTAATTCTAGATACTTCCATGTTATTTCCTTTAAAATGGGACTGTTTCTCCATACACCACAGTAGAGTTATTAACATCAGTAAATTTGACAATGATGCAATTCTTTTTCTTATCATCCATATCCCAATGTACTGATAGCACTTTCCCATTCCACACAGAAACCAGTGGTAGCATTTTGTTATCACATCTCTTTAGTGTTGTTTAATCTGGAACATTTGTGCAACTTTTGTTTTTATAGCACTGACATTTTTCTTCATACATGCTCCTCATTTCCTATTTGTCTGATGATTCAAATTCCATTCTTCTAGATGGAATACTATACAAGCTGTGTGTAGTATTCATGCTGTGTCCTTCTCAGGTTTCCAGAATACACATTGTCCCTCTGTCCCTCACTGGCAGTATTAACTCTGACCACACACTAGAGGTGTTGCCTGGTTTCTCCATTACATACTTATTATTTTTACCACAACTAATAATAAATCTCTAGAGAAACACATTAAAACTACAAAATTGCCTGTTCCGCCTCAAGGATTAATCTTTATAACAGTATTTTTACTGTTGGTATAAAAAGTGGCTTCTGCGTATAAAAGAAACCCAATTTTACTTAAGGCTTTATACTTGAATAAGTTACATGCCAGGTTAAATATCTGTTTTATTAAAATAGTCCTTACATACTGGGTATTTATGAAAAACTGTTCATTACCTATCTTCTATGGGCAACATTTAAAAAATCCAACAAGTATCAATACCCTAATTTTGCTCTACATAAAGTAATCTCTTTATGTTACAGATGGGGTTTAGAAATTAAATGATGTAATTATAAGAATATTCTTTTAAAAAAGTAAAAAAAATTAAAAGAACCTTCCCATGTTCATATTATATATGGATTCTGGTCACGGTGATTAATAATTATAACCCACCTTTGTTGAACAGCATGATTCTGAGGTAAGCTTTTTAATGTCTTTAACTTGAATTAAGCACAACAAAACTAGCTTATAGAAAATGGTCAAATACCAAAGTGGGTTTAGTTTCTGAGTTTGGCAATAAAGACAATGAAGGAAATTTCTGGAAAGCAGAGCAAAAGAACCCACAACTTTAAAATGGTATGGTGGTTTTTTTGTTTTGTTTTGTTTGTCTGTCTGTCTGATTGCTTGTTTAGTTTTTTGACTGGTTCTAGGGCTTAAACTCAGAGCTTTGGTTGCTGAGATTTTTTTTTTACCACTTGAGCTACATCTCCACTTCTAGCGTTTTGGGTGGATAATTAGAAATGAAAGACTCATGCACTTTCCTTTCTGAGCTGGCCTCAAACCACAATCCTCATATCTCAGTTCCTGGGTAGCTAGACGGCTTCATGACAGGGGTACATTCTAAGAAATTGACTGTAGTTTCAGCATTGAGTGAACATCATGGTATATACTTAGACATGCTTAAGGTGTCCATGCATCACAAGGCAATATAAAATCTTGTGAGACCACTGTCTGGTGTGACAAAAATGTGACACATAACTGTATACTCTACTGCATTTATTCTTTACTTAGTAATTCAATCTGTTGTAAATGGTTGATATCATTTCCTTGCATATCATTTCCTTACATGATTTCTAGGTATAGAAAGTAAATCAGTTCCTTTATTTAAAAAAAAAAGTGAGACTGTTTCACTTTACAGCTTTGCAACTGAGGTACTTTAATGCCAAGTCATATGCTTTTCCTAAAGTTTTCATGAATAAGATTGTGAGACAAGTATAAAACTAATCTACAAAGGAATGTTGTTACTCCTAGGATCAACCATCAAGAGTCCACAGAGGCCAGGCCACTTAAGAACTGCTGACTGACATCTGTTAAGGACATATGGCACACAGAGGCAAAGCCCTTTGGCTCTGGCCATGAAGATATCCTGCTGGGAGCATGCCAGGTGAGACAAGAGCAAATGAGCCAGGTTGTACTCTGCTTTCAAACATGTAGATATGCTTTCCTAGGGCTAATTTCATATTGCCTTTGTTTCTTTTATCTATGCCAGCATTAGTTAGAAACTATTCACTCATCTATGTCAGCTCAACTGCTTTGTTTATCCTTGTTCTTCCCAATCTTATTTCCTCTATTCCAAGTATTCATGATGAGAAAAGAAAAGCAAAATGATGGGGAGAAGAGGAGAAGAAAAAAGGGAGGGGATAACACTACTAGTCATTACCTTACTTATGTGACTGTAACCCTTCTGTACATCATCCTTACAATAAAAAAAGAGCAAAAGAATGGAAAAATTTGTTTTATTTTCCTAATTTTTCTTGCTCTATCACCAATGGGGTAGAAGGGGGAAGGATCTACTGCCTTTTTGGAATTGTTAACTGTGCTTAATCAGCTTGTATAAAGATCATAAACCCACTGTGCAAGGAGGAGATGAAAAAATTTCATCCACAACTTAGCTTGTGAGAAGCTTATGCAATGGATAGAAGTTTTTCAGGTTATGACCCAGTTTTTCCCTCTTACCTTAGCTTTCCCATCCTGGGCTGACATATATCCAACACACATGCTCTCTGTTGTGTGGCTCCACAGAAATTCCACTGAATGGAAGAGAACACAAATAGGCACATTCAAATCACAGATGGAAAATAAATTTCTGCATTTTAATAGTACAGTTAAAGATAGCTTATATTTAACACACTCAGCTCCTTACTTTCCATTTGCTCCTTCATAAATGTCAGAATGATTTAGTACTCAAAACTATGTAGTGCCACTTACTGTGAAATGAAAAATGTATATCTTTCTTGTCAAAACTTATGACTATTACATATAAAATAAAATGTTCTTATTTGAAACTTTTAACATTAATTACACAAGCTCTCATATATACTGTACACAATGATTTAGTAAATGTCATATTCAACAAAAACACATACATACACATGCACACCAAGTCTATAGTTGCTAAATATCTTTCTCCATGTAAAGGAATGAGGATTTCTTAGAGAAATGTTGATTCCCGAGTGAGACATAAAAAATATAAAAGTAATCTGTACTATTTTGTGCCAGAGAGTTAGATATTGTTCAGAAAAGATGAAAAGTTAACTAAAAGAACCACAGTCAGTTGAAGAGCTTTCACTGGCCAAATCTGTTTATATCAAATAAATAAAAATAGTAAATTATAACCACTAAACAAAATAAAAACCAAATAAATGAAATGAAGAAACATGTGATGGAGAATACAAGCTTTTTCTAACGAGAAAATGCAGAATAAATAAAAAAATAAGGTTGCTCAAATTAGTAGGTGAAGAGTTGTAGAAGGGTAGGCTTCTTTAAAAGTACCTTTAAAAATTCCTGTAAAATGGGAGGTGAGAGAGTGTAAGACCACTATGAAAAGAAAATCCTGATACACTCCAGTTTAGATGATAAAACAAATTTCACCAATTAAGCCACAAATCAAAACTATGTGCCTTTTGACCTTAGGACATGACACCACTGCAGGGTGTACTTACTAAAAATGCATAACCAAAATTGAATAAGGAAACACATGGATAGAACCACATTCTCTATAACATGTTTTGAACTCTTTGAATTTGTCAAGGTAAAAAAGGAGGAGGAGGAGGAGGAGGAGGAGGAGGAGGAGGAGGAGGAGGAGGAGGAGGAGGAGGAGGAGGAGGAAACTGAGAAACTGCTCCTGTTTAAAGGAGACATGACACTAAGTGAAAAATGCCATCCATCCTGAGATATATATTCCTAGATTGGGATGATGCAGGAGATTACAATGGACATATTGCAAGAAGTGATGGTATCTGAAAATGGTTATCTAATATTAAATGACATGGTTTTGATGTTTAAAATGTGATCATTTAGAAAAATGATCTTGATTTTAAGAAATACACTTGGTTTCTCTACCTTGCTTTGAAATGGTTCAAGGAAAACATATACTTTGTGTGTGTGTGTGTGTGTGTGTGTGTGTGTGTGTACAAATAAAAACAGCAGGGCAATCTAAGAAAAGCAATTATGAAGATCCCTTCTGTCATCCTTTCAACCTTTCTGTAAGTATCCAATTATATATAAATTACATATTTTAAAAAAAGAACAATTCATAAATACAGAAATACGTATAAAACTGTCAATATCAAGTATATAGCTACCAAAATTCTTCCTTAAATCTTGATGCAATTTTCCAATAAAAATTTCTGATGTCCTTGACAGTAGGCTACATTTCTCAATGTTAAGCTCTGTCAGTTCCAGACTATCCATCTGTTTATGTCTCTGAGCTAAATATGCTTAAAAACAAGTGTCTGAGTTGAGACACAACTGTGGGACCAGAGGTTCCTAGATTCTGAAAGCTTTGCCAGACACATGGGAAAGAAAGAAGCACTGAGGGGCAAAACTGAGTTACTCAAATACATAGTTCATTCCCTCGTCATTAATTAATTATCAAACCTGCCAACCTGCTTGCAGATACTTGGCTAAAGAACTCAGGAAAACAGCACTGGGCAATGAAGCAAGTTCTCACCACCAGATGTTTTTCCTTTCACACACATCTGCTTTGAACTTCAAAAATCCTACAGTCCTGACAAAGGCTGGAATTTTGGAAAATTCTAAATCACCTAATAGAGCAAAGGATCCCCTCTCACTGAAGTACTCATAGAGCAGTGACATTAATTTTTTTAAATACAAAGTTAAGACATTACTATAATTATAAATAGTCATTTTGCTCCAAATCTTACTATTCAGGAATGAGCCAAAGATTAGTGATAAACAAATACACAACCTAGAGGGCAGGGGGTAGGAAAAAGGGAACAAAAACATGAGAAGGGGTATCAATGTTCGAGAAGTAATGCACCTATTACCTGATGAATGTAACTGTTACCCCTCTATATATTACCCCGACAATAAAATAATAAAAAAATATACAAACTTTGAATTACACAGACCTGGAAATAAAGTCCACATAATCATAAAAGTAGTGGATAAAAACACTTTACTCAAAAAATTAAGGAAAGAAAATTTCATTATTTTTAACTTTATTATTCTCCCCTCTGAAAAGGTAGCCTTATTTTCAGACAATGAAATAGGTAGGTAAATAGTTATAAATTACATAGATTCATAAAAATATAATAACTATGGGTTCATTGACTGTATTAGTTTTCAGATTGAAGAGTTTTCGATAAAGTTTCTATACATAGAATTTGAAAGCACTTAAAGAAACTATCTAGAAATATCTTCTGCTTTCACAAGTATTTATCATTCCCACACCAAAAAAGAAGTTGTAATTGTACTGGCACATTATTTTTTAATACCAATAATTCAAGTCAGTATACAGTGACAAGTTAGGTCAGGATAGCCTGAGAAAGTTGAACTAATTTTCTCTGATTTAAATTATAGAATATCTTCAAAAGAAATTGTTCTATTATTTAATTTATTTATTTAGCCAATCCTGGGGCTTGAACTCAGGGCCTGAGAACTGTCCTTGGGCTTTCTCAAGGCTAGAGCTCTGCCTCTTGAGCCGCAGCACCACTTCCAGCTTTTTCTGTGTAAGTGGTACTGAGGAATAAAACATAGGTCTTTGTGCAAACACTCTACCACTAGGTCAAACTCTGGCCGTGTTCTATTGTTTTAGTGCCTGCATAATAAAAGTTAATTTTATAAATCATTCCTTGGTAGAGGGTGTCAGAAACGGAGGAGGAAAAAGAACTTTTCCTATTGAGAGTCTATTATGAGTCAGGCATTGTCTTCTATAAATTTAGCAAAGCCTGCATGGGGAAATGAAGGCTAAGAGAAGGGACAGAGCATAGTTAAAGTCATACTCGTAAGTACACATACTAGAATTCAAGCTGAGTTCTTAGATCTGTAAGCCTGGATTCTTCCATTGCTTTGTTACTAAGAATTCAATCAACATGGTCAAAAATAAATAGTATTTCATACTAAGAAAATCAAATTCCTTACACACACCAAAGGACTACAACACCAAACACAATTCTTAAAATATTTTAGTATGTCTTAAGGAAATGTTTTAAAATTATAATACCACCTGGAGGTCATAAATGCCAGGATTGATATATTTGCACTGAAATATATATACATGAATGATAACTTTGAAAAAAAATTTACAATTCATACCAAAAAGCGCTAATTTTCACAGCATATAAATTTGCTACAAATCAAGTAGAAAAAGACAAAACTCAAAGAAAAAAACAGAATCAAAGAGAGTAACTCTAAACCATATGAAAAGATGTACATTATTCATGCTAAAGAAACATAATTAGGACTACAATGTACTATTACTGAACAGCCAAAATTCAGATATAAAATGATTTGAAAGAACATTGAATTTGTGATGGTAAAAAAAAAAGAACAGTCTTTATAATGATGGGAATATGAAACTTAGAAACTCAGTCTTGTAATCCCCAGTAGTTATGTTTTATAAAGTTATGATGAACACTGAATTAGCAAATGGTACACAAATTAATTGCTTTTAGGGCAGATAAAGGAGGGACAGGCTCCTGAGGAATTCTTGTCATAACATTTTAACAACTTATTAATAAATACACTTATGTGTTTTTGCTTAAACTTACTTTAATACATATTTCTTACAAGTAAATAATGCACTGTGTGTGTGTGTGTGTGTGTGTGTGTGTGTGTGTGTGTGTGTGTGTGTGTGTGTGTGTGTGTGTGTTGGTCCTGGGGTTTGAATTCAAGGTCTGGACACTGTTCCTGAGCTTCTTTTGTTTAAGGCTGGCACTGCACTGCTCAAGACAAATCTCCACCTCTGGCTTTTTCTCAGTAGTTTACTAGATAAGAGTCCTAGGTTTATCACCTAAGTCTCTGTTTTGTTGTCCAGACTTTTCTATGTAAGCTAACTTTGATCTACAATCCTCAAATGTCGGCCTCCTTAGTAGCTATGATTATAGTCACAAGCCACTGATGCCTGGCAATATCGTTTTCTTTATGATAAAATACTAACTCTCTTAGATGTGCCAAGTTATATCTAAAACAAAAACGTGAAAATACACACAGGACCATAATATAAACAAAATCAATCTGACGCTAGTATGTTATACAGAGAGGTGAATTCCCATGGTTTAACTCCTCTGAACAATTAATCGTTTAATGAAGTGAATACAAGGATAGTGAAACACTTTTTGCCTGAGAAGGGGCAGGGCTTATAATGAGGAATCAGAGACAAATGGAGAAAGAAATGGTGGGTGAATACAGTCATAATAAATATCTGTGAAAATGGAACCTGGTAACTTGAGGGGGGGGGCGGGTTAGGGTAGATGAAGTAGAGGAAAAATGAGGGAAATTCCAACTAACATGTTGAACTAAAACCCTATGTACAATTACTTAAAGATAATAAAAACAAATTATTAAAAAAGAAGTCTAGGGTCGGGAGTGTAGCCTAATGGTAGAGTGCTGGCCGCGCATGCATGAAGCTCTGGGTTCAATTTCTCAGTACCACATACAGAGAAAAAGCCAGAAGTGGTGCTGTGGCTCAAGTGGTAGAGCACTAGCCTTGAGCAAAAAGTGTACAAGGACAGTGCCCAAACCCTGAGTTCAAGCCCCAAGGCTGGCAAAAATAAATAAATAAATAAATAAATAAATAAAACTATACAGAGGAAATCTCTTAATACCATGTTCATTTTTCTACAAAAAAGTCATTTCCGTATTGTTTCCTAAATATTTAAATACACAAGCTTTTTGTTGACATAGCATTTCACAATCTCTTCTCTTTGAAAGATAACATTTGACATTGTAGAAGATACAAGATGTATTATATGCATAAGGTGATGTGTTGAATCAAAACTTTTGTACAACTTCTTAAAGATAGTAATTAGAAAAATAACAAAATGAATAAAAACAGAATATATTTGAGAATAAAAATAAATACTAACAAAAAGGGATTTGATATTTTTAAGAACTTAAGTAATATTCCCTTAAATTTTGTCTATCTGTCCACTGTAGGTTTTTTGTAAATTGTTAAGGTATTTCAAAAATTTACAAAGTTAAGCTGCTCTCTAGTCAATACCTTTTCTTCTAAGTTTCTTTAGCACTTTCTGAAACAGCCTTACATACAGATTGGTAAATTCCTTATTCTTTTCCGAGATGTGCCATACTGCTGAACTATTAACAATGAATTCAGTCAGTACCATGATAACTCATGCCTGAGGGAAGCTTATGCAATATGTGCATCTTTGCTATAAAACACTACCCCTTTCTTGTACCTCAAAACACTTGAAACATCATGTTTGGAGGCAAGTTTACACAAATTTTAAAAATTCAGAAGCCATAAAACTAAACAGACCATAAAAAGAGCACCTTTACAGTTTGAGACCTGAAACAAGAAGGGGGAAGCTCACATTGTTTACCTGAATTCAAAAAGTGTCTGGGGGAGGGAGTGAGGAGGTGGGAAAGAGGGACAAAATTATGGAAAGGATTATCGATGTGTGAGAAGTAACGCAACCACTACCTGACAAACGTAACAGTAACCCCTCTATATATTACTCCAACAATTAAATTAAAAAATTTGACCACTCTCACATGTATGACTATAAAACTACTGAAAGGGGCCGGGAGTTTAGCCTAGTGGTAGAGTGCTTGCCTAGCATGCCCGAGGACCCGGGTTCAATTCCTCAGCACCACATACATAAAAAAAAGCCAGAAATGGTGCTGTGGCTCAAGTGATAGAGCTCTAGCCTTGAGAAGGCCCAATGACAGTGCCCAGGCCCTGAGTTCAAGGCCCAGGACTGGCAAAAAAAAAATAAAAAACTACTGAGAATATTGAGTGTTAGAAATAGATTCTAGCAACTAGGAATATTAACAAATATGACATTTAGGAATAACAACTGTTTCTATTAAAATTTACATATGGACCTTTGACAAAAATGATATGAAGTTATTATGCTATGAATATTGTCATGTATATACACACAAATGTATGTACTATATATCATATGTAAATGATATTAACTGAAGAATCTTTCATTAGCAATAAAACTGAATTTCTCATTGGCAGGTGAACATATAAATAACTGTAGTACTCTATACAATAGACTGTCAAAAAACGAATGGTGAATCTCTATACAAGTAATATAGATTCATCGACACCAGGGTATTTTCCAAACTTCTTTTGGAGCACAAGTCACAGTAAAAAAAAAATTAACCCCCCCCCACACACACTTCCAAACTTAATTACTTGTAACTAAAATTTCTAAAAAAAATTTGATCTTTAACTGTATTGAATCTATTCAACAAGATTTTCATAGCTACTTGCCTTGTTTAAAATATTCTGCTTAAAACCATATAATGAGTGACTGTTGTCCTTAATGTACTATGTTATCTCTCATCTCTTTTGCTGTCCCTTGGTTATCTCATATTGTTACAGTATCTCACTTTGTTATCTGATATATTGGCTAAATGCATATCTGGTTATTTGAAATTGGATAGGGAAGGGGGGAAAATAAAATGAGGGGTGGGGGTGGAGGGGAGGGAAATGGGGACCAAGACATGAGAAAGGGTATCAATGTATGTGAAGTATTGCACCTTCTATCTGGTGAATATAATGTAACCCTTCTATTAATTACAATAAAAATATATGAAAAAAATAAAATATTCTGCTTGTGACTTACTAAGTTGACTTTAGAATTCATTACATGACATAGTTCGAAAAATATACAAATCTACAAGATAGATCAGCTTTAAAAGAGATAATGTGGAAAATGACCAATAGGGACACTATTAATACTTCTGTGAAAAACAAATGAAAAAGGACTACATATGAAAATGTTTATAAATATATGAGATCGCTCTGAAAGAATATTAAGTGGAAACCATAGCTGCTACTATAGAGAAAACTGGCTAAGGGATGTGTATAGAATCAATCTAATTTTCACAACAAATACCTTCTGAAACTTCTAAACTCTGATGTTTTTATGTACCTTTATAAAATTCCCAGATAAATTTTGATTATCTATTTAATATGTACCTCTACGAAGAATTAATTTCTACTGTTTCAATTAGGATATTCTATAAACTAATGAAATTTAATGTAGTAAGATGTTACTGTATGCTTTTAATTGTTCATGATATGAATTTCATCTAATGCTTCTTGTCTCATGATTATCTAAAACATAACCAAATCTTACAAAGTGTGTTAAGTTCATAGCTTATTCATGCTGAGCACATATTTAGGTCAAAGTCTTCTGTGCTCAAGAGTAATCCAACAAACAAAACAAAACTATATCTGAAAACTTCCCCGAGGAGTTTTCATTTGAAATAAAAAGTGCCAAAACAATCAAGGTTTTAAAATGAGTAGCAAAATTTGTTTCAAAGGTGAAGTTTATCTCGAAAAATCTGTCAAAATTAGTTATCAGTTGGTCTTGATTTACAATTAAACCCGGGAGAAGTAGGAAAGAGGTTGCTCAAATATAGTCATCTAAAAAAAATAATCCGGGTGTGGAAGATGGCGCCGAGACAATAGGGATGCTGCTTAGCTCTCTCTCACAAAAAGAGAAAACCAGGGAGTCCCACGAATCAATTACCTTAAGAAATCCACAACAACAAACTCAAGAAACAACGGAGAAGGACCCAAATCGGAAAAGAAATCCAGATAAAGCTCACATCCAACTTTCTCAAAGAATTAGGAACGTGCGGACCCTTCCCCCACCATGCTGGCTCTGAGCCAAGAAAAGCGGCGGGGGAGGGAGCCGGGCCGGGCAACCCCGATCCGCAGAAACCAGCATAGAACCGGGTCAGCGAGCCCCAGAAGCAGCAGAACCCAGACGTGGACCGCAAGCGGCGGCGGAGATCTGAGGGGAGTGAAGGATTCTCCAACACCGTGCAGCACCCACAGACTAACGCAGAGGCGCGAGTACTGCAGCGGGCCCCCAAACACAGAGCGGGTGCCAAGCCACAGAACTTAACTCAGACCCCTCCACCCCGCCTGAGAGGAGCAGGAGCAGGGGGGCAAGGAATTTAGAATCCTGTCCCTTCCCTCAACAGCCCCCTCCCCCAGGCCAATGACTGGAGATTGACAGGCGGGAGGCGCTAAGGCCACTGGGTCTGGAGAGTGGGGAGCGCTGTGTCCCTACCATACAACAGTGGGTGGGGTGTATGGGACAACAGGAGCCACCATCTGTCCCCCTCAAATCCTGAGCCAGGCATTCTCCAGCTGGGAATCCTGAGTCCTGAGCGAGACAGCACCAAGGGTCCCCCCCCCCCCCCCCCCCCCCCCCCCCCCCCCCCCCCGTCACAGACTCTCTGACAAAGCAGCAGGGAACTGAAGGGCTGACCAGAAGCCTAGCTTGTGACTTCTGAGAATCAGAAAGGCACGGCTCAGCCCTTGGAGCTCACATCCTCAGCTGGGCCCCGAACCTGGGAACAGAACGGACAGCTGCAGGTCCTGCTGAGAGCCCCTGGAAACTCCCAAACCCCAGACCCTTGGCAGGGGGCCCACCCCTTGAAGCAGCACAGGAAAACCAACCATCCACCCAGCACGCTGCTTGCAGATCCATCCCATGGCCCACTGTGAGGCCACTGGCTGGGCTGAGAGCTTGTCATACAGCAGCACACAGCCTCTGGGAATCAACCAAACACCTACAAAAACGGCAAACTCTGACATAGCCAGCAGAGGAATCAATTTGGCTGAGAACCACAGGTATTCACATACTCCCAGAACCACGGTCCCAATCCAAGCAAAGACCGCTACCTACTGACCACAGAGCGAACTACAACAACAGTTCTTGATGCCGAGGAGAGCCCAGAGAAGAATCACGACTTACATAAATAATCAAAGTCCCACGCAAAGCCCAAAAGGCAACAAGAGCGAAGGGACGAGAGAGATGTCACCACCCCAAGAAATGACACCTGAAGAGACACGAAACATGACCCTATTCAACGAGATGATTGTGAACATGACTAAAGAGATTAAAACAGAATTCCAAAAACAATTCCAGGAACATAAGCAGGAAATCTCCAAAGAGCTCCTCGAATTCAAAAGAGAAATGGAAGAAAAGATTAATACTCTCAGACAAGACATGAACAAGACATGAACAGCTCAGCGTCCACACTTCAAGCAAAAATGGAGGCATTAAGCAGCAGATTGACGGAGATGGAGAATAGAACATCAGAAACGGAAGATAAAACACAACAGCTGGAACAGAGAATCACCACCTTGGAAAAATCAGTCAGAATCTACCAGAGAGAGCTCCAGAAACTGGCAGATGCATCAAAGAAGTCTAATCTTCATATAATAGGGATTGAGGAGGGGGCCAAATTCCAGGACAAAGGTATGCAACCTTTATTCACCAAAATCATAGCAGAGAACTTTCCCAACTTCAAAAGGGAAAATACCCACATTATTGAAGGTTTCAGGACCCCAAGCAGGCAAGATCCTAGAAGGAACTCACCTAGACATATCATAGTAAAGACATTAGACCCGAATACCAAGGAATTGATCTTAAATGCTGCAAAAATAAAGAAGGAGCTATATTATAATGGGAAGAACATTCGAATTACAGCAGATCTCTCCACGCAAACCCTAAATGCAAGAAAAGCTTGGAAAAACATCATTGATGTCCTGAAGACCAACAACTGCCAACCCAGACTGATATATCCAGCAAAACTAGCATTTACATTTGAGGGAGAAACAAGAATATTTCACTCCAAAGAGAAGCTTTATGAATACGTGCACACTAAACCAGCGTTACAAAGAATACTAATTAACCGAGAACAAATTGTAGAACATCAAGAACCCCCATCAAGAAGCAAACATCTATAATTGACTAAACACAAAAGGGGAAAAAAGAGAAAGAAACTTAGAAGTAAAAATAAATAACAACAATGGACACTGACCACTTCTTCATAATCTCCCTAAATGTGAATGGGCTGAACAATCCAATCAAAAGACACAGATTGGATTAAGAAACACCACCCATCCATATGTTGCCTCCAAGAGACACATCTCACTGCCAAAGACAGAAACAAATTCCAAGTGAAAGGCTGGAAATGAATTTTCCACTCCAATGCACCATGCAAAAAAGCAGGAGTAGCAATCTTAATCTCCGATAAAATTAACTTCTCAGTAAAATCAGTACACA
Organism: Megascapheus bottae; assembly: GCF_031878675.1. Classification (NCBI taxonomy): domain Eukaryota; kingdom Metazoa; phylum Chordata; class Mammalia; order Rodentia; family Geomyidae; genus Megascapheus; species Megascapheus bottae. The sequence goes on along the minus strand of NC_143526.1, from coordinate 19,524,701 downwards.
AAGATAGAGATGGCCATTATATATTAGTAAAGGGTACAATCCATGCCCATAATATTACAGTTATAAACATCTACTCCCCCAACACGGGAGCACCCAATTTCGTCAAACAAACTCTTTTAGAACTACAGAACAAGATAGACTCAAATACAATCACTGTCGGTGACCTCAATACTCCACTCTCAACAAATGACAGGTCAACTCAACAAAAGTTAAGCAAAGACACCATCGACTTAAATGACATCATAGCCCAGCTGGGCTTAACAGATATACACAGAGTCTTCCACCCAATGGCGAAACTTTTTACATTTTTCTCAGCAGCACATGGAACACACTCCAAAATAGATCATATAATAGTTCATACAGAAAACTTAAGCAGATACAAGAAGTCTGATATAATCCCATGCATCCTATCAGACCACAGTGGAGTCAGACTAATTCTGAACAATGCAGTCAAAGTCAAAAAACATTCAATCACATGGAAACTGAACAACACACTTTTGAATAATCCCTGGGTAACAGATCAGATCAGAAATGAAATTAAAAACTTCCTTGAATGTAATGACAATCAAGAAACATCACAAAGAAACTTATGGGACACAGCAAAGGCAGTTCGAAGAGGCAAATTTATCACACTACGAGCGCATATTAAAAGACAGAAGAAGAGCACGTAAATAACCTTAAAGAAAACTGAAACACCTAGAGGAGCAAGAAAAAGTTAATTCTAAAACAGCTAGAAGGACAGAAATAACAAAAATAAAATCAGAAATTTCAGAGATTGAAATAAGAAAAAATTGATAAATCAAAAAGTTGGTTCTTTGAAAGAGTCAACAAAATTGACAGACCCTTGGCAAGATTAATCAAAAAAAGGAAAGGGGAGACTCAAATAAACAAGATTAGAGACCCCACGGGAACAATCACAACTGATTCCCAAGAAATCCAGTCCATAATGAATAGGTACTACCAGGGCCTATATTCAAAGAAACAAGAAAATCTAGTAGAAATGGATGATTTCTTAAATAAATATAGGCTACCCACATTGAACAACGATGAGGTAATCAAATTGAACAGACCAATTTCTTACAACAAAATTGTGGAAGCAATCAGGGAAATGCCAACCAAAAAAAGCCCAGGTCCAGATGGTTTCACTGCGGAATTCTACAAGACATTTAAAGATGAAATAACACCTATACTCTTGAAACTCTTCTGAGAAACAGAAACAGAAGGAGCAATACCAAACTCATTTTATGAAGCTAATATTACTCTCATCCCCAAACCAGGGAAAGACCCAATAAAAAAAGAAAACTACAGACCTATCTCTCTAATGAACACAGACGCAAAACTCCTCAATAAAATATTAGCCAACAGAATCCAGAAACAAATTTAAAAAATCATACGCTATGATCAAGTGGGCTTCATCCCACAAATGCAAGGCTGGTTTAACATTCGCAAATCAATCAATGTAATACATCATATAAATAGAGCTAAAGATAAGAATCATATGATAATTTCTCTGGACGCAGAGAAGGCATTTGACAAAATACAACATCCATTCATGTTGAAAGCACTAGAAAAAATAGGAATAAGAGGTACATTCCTCAAAATAGTGAAAGCCATATATGAAAAACCTACAGCCAGTATTATACTAAATAGTGAAAGGCTAGAACCATTCACCTTAAAATCAGGAACTAGACAGGGATGCCCACTCTCTCCACTTCTCTTCAATATAGTGCTGGAACCCTTAGCCAGAGCAATAAGGCAAGAAAAGGACATCAAAGGGATCCACATAGGGAAAGAAGAAATTAAACTATCCCTATTCGCAGATGACATGATCCTCTACTTGAGTGACCCAACAAACTCCACTCCCAAACTACTAGAATTAATAAACCACTTTAGCAAAGTGGCAGGATACAAAATCAACCTTCAGAAGTCAGTAGCCTTCTTGTACACCAACAATACACAAACAGAAGGCCAAATCAAGAAAATGATCCCATTCGCAATAGCCCCCAAAAGAATAAAATACTTAGGAATATACTTAACCAAAGAAGTAAAGGAATTATTCAATGAAAATTATAAAAGCCTAATGAAAGAAATTAAAGAGGACACTAGGAAATGGAAAGACATCTCATGCTCATGGCTAGGGAGAATCAACATAGTGAAAATGGCTATACTGCCAAAATTGATATACAAATTCAATGCAATCCCCATCAAAATCCCAAAGACATTCTTTTTTTTATTGTAATTAGTAAAAGGGTTACATGATATTTGCCAGATAGAAGGTGCATTAATTCACATACATTGATACCCTTTCACATGTCTTGGTACCCGTTTCCCTCCCCCCCCACACCCCCCACCCGTCTTGGTTTTCCCCCCTTCCCTATCAAATTTCAAATATCCAAATACAAATAAGTTCAATATATCAGATAACAAAGTGAGATACTATACCAATATGAGATAACCAAGGGACAGCAAAGGAGATGAGAGACAACATACTACATTAAGGACAACAATCATTCATTATATGGCTTTTGTTTCACTATCCTGGAGGTCCTTTCAATTAGCTTCACATTATATGTCCTTATGTATCAAGAGTTTGCTCTATTGCAAATCTCTGCTAGTAGAGCCCAAGGTTTCTACTGATTATGACGAATGAGGGAAACCATTGAGCCTAAGTTCCTTTGAGTCTGGCTTACTTCACTTAATATGCTTTTTTCTAAGTCTTTCCATTTCCTAACAAATGGGGCGATGTCATTCTTTCTGACAGCAGCATAGAATTTCATTGTGTACAAATACCACAACTTGTTGATCCACTCATCAACTGAGGGACATCTAGGTTGGTTCCATATTTTTGCTATGGTGAATAGTGCTGCAATGAACATTGTTGTGCTAGTGGGTTTAGTATGTCCTTGTTTCTGGGTGGTTGGGTAAATGCCAAGTAGTGGAATTGCTGGGTCATAGGGGAGTTCTATGTTTAGCCTTTTGAGGCACTGCCACACTGCTTTCCATAGTGGTTGAACGAGTTTGCACTCCCACCAACAGTGTAGTAGTGATCCCTCCTGGCCACATCCCCTCCAGCATCTGTTGTCATTCGTTTTCCTGATCTTGGCCATTCTAGCTGGAGTGAGGTGGAATCTTAGAGTTGTTTTGATTTGCATTTCTTTTATGACCAGAGATGTTCAGCATTTCTTCATGTGTCTATAGGCCATTTTTGTTTCTTCTTCAGAGAAGACTCTCTTTAAGTCTTTGGCCCATTTTTTAATGGGATGGTTGTTACTTTGGAGGTTAGTTTTGGAGTGATTCAATTTTTTGAGTTGTTGATATATTTTAGATATGAGGCCTTTGTCCGTTGTTTGGTTGAAGATCTTCTCCCACTCTGTAGGCTTCCTGATTAGTTTACTAGCTATGTCCTTTGCCATACAAAAGCTCTGCAGTTTAATGCAGTCCCACTTATCCAGCCTTTCTCTGATTTGTTGTGATTCTTGGTCTTTATTAAGAAAGTTTCGACCTGTGCCAAGGAGGCCTAGTGTATCTCCTATTCCTTCCTGTAGAGTTTTCAGTGTGTCAGCTTTTACCTCCAGGTCTTTGATCCATTTGGAGTTAATTCTAGTGCAAGGTGACAAAGAAGGATCCAGCTTTAGTTTTCTGCAGGTGCTTAACCAGTTCTGCCAGCACAACTTGTTGAAGAGGCTGTCTTTCTTCCATGCTATTTTTTTGGCTCCCTTGTCAAAGATTAGGTAGCCATAGGTCTGTGGTTTAATATCTGGGTCCTCAGTTCTATTCCATTGGTCTTCAGGCCTGTTCCTGTGCCAGTACCAAGCTGTTTTGAGAATTATAGCTCTGTAATAGAGTCTAAAGTTTGGAATTGAAATTCCTCCAGCGCTGTTCTTTCTGCTAAGAAGTGTTTTTGCTATACGGGGTCTTTTATTATTCCATATGAAATTTTACATTCTTTACGGAAATAGAAGATATAGTCCAAAGATTCATATGGAACAAGAAAAGACCTAGAATAGCCAAAACAATTCTAGGCAAAAAGAGCAATGCTGGTGGTATTACACTACCAGACTTCAAACTCTACTATAGAGCCATAGTAACAAAAACTGCTTGGTACTGGCAAAAAAACAGACCAGAAGATCAGTGGAACAGAATAGAAGACCCAGAAATAGAACCATATACCTATACGCAACTTATATTTGACAAAGGAGCCAAAGATGTACAATGGAACAAACACAGTCTATTCAATTATTGGTGCTGGCAAAACTGGGCAGCCACATGCAGAAAGCTAAACATTGACACTAGCCATTCGCCATGCACTAAGCATTAACTCAAAGTGGATCAAAGACCTCAACATCAGACCGGAAACCGTGAAATTGCTACATGATAATGTAGGAGAGACACTGGAACTCATAGGCACAGGCAACAGATTCCTGAACAGAATCCCAGGGTCACAACAGATTGGAGAGAGACTCGATAAATGGGACTACCTAAAAATAAAACGTTTCTGTACAGATAAAAACATAGTTGCAAAAGTAGAGAGACAGCCAACCAACTGGAAAAAGATATTCACCAACAATATATCTGACAAATGCTTAATATCCAGTATCTACAGGGAACTCAAGAAACTAATCTCTCAAAAACCCAATAAACCATACACTAATTGGGCAAGGGAACTAAAGAGAGACTTATCAGAAGAAGAGATTAAAATGGCAGAAAAACATATGAGAAAATGTTCATCATCTATGGTCATAAAGGAAATGCAAATTAAAACAACCCTAAGATACCACCTTACCCCAACAAGAGTGGCCAAGATTTTGAACTCAGACAATGACAGTTGCTGGCAGGATTGTGGAGAAAAAGGAACCCTACTGCACTGCTGGTGGGATTGTAAACTAGTTCAGCCACTCTGGAAAGCAGTGTGGAGGTCCCTTAAAGAACTGAAAATAGACCTTCCCTATGATCCCGCCATACCACTTCTGGGCATCTATCCTGAACAGCATGACCCAGGATATTATAAAGACACCTGCTCAGCTATGTTCATCTCTGCACTATTCACAATAGCCAGGCGATGGAAACAATCCAGATGCCCTACTGCAGATGAATGGATACAGAAAATGTGGTATATATACACAATGGAATTCTACATAGCCAACAGACAAGGTAAAATAATGGCATTCGCAGGGAAGTGGATGAATCTAGAGCGAATCATGCTGAGTGAGACAAGTCAAGACCTAAGGAACAAAAGGCGCATGGTATCCTTAATATGCGGTTATTAAATCCAAAGTGTACAAGAGCGAGGACTCAATAACTGCATACCCAAAGCAATGGACATGGTAATGGAAATACAAACATAACTATATAGACAAAAAAGCCTATGACTATAATCATAATGTTCTATTTCATAAATTGATGTTTCTATGACATACAAACCGTTAGCCTAATTTTGATTAAGTTCTAAAGACTAAGACCCAGAGAATGTAATTAGAGATTCCCTCCTTGAACAATTCTTTGTTAAACTTGTCATTTAAAATATGATGTAAACATAAGCCATATAATTAATGATTGTTGTTCTTAAGGTACTATGTTATCTCCCATCACTTTTACTGTCCCTTGGTTATCTCATATTGTTACACTATCTCACTTTGTTACCTGATATATTGGATATATTTGAATTTGGTTATCTGAAATTGGATAGGGAACGGGGGAAAACAAGAAGAGGGGTGGGGGAGGGGGGAAGGGAAATGGGGACCATGACATGTGAAAGGGTATCAATGTGTGGGAATTAATGCACCATTTGTCTGGATATCATGTAACCCTTCTATTAATTACAATAAAAAATATATTAAAAAATAATCCAAAAGAGTAGCATTTCTTCCTATCACTGTTACATACAAGTCTATTGTGTTTCTTGTTACATACAGAATTAAAATTTTATATTAATGATTCAGCACATGTAGGAGATGCTACTTAATAATGCTGGATATTCTGGTGTATAGTTACTGAACATAGAAAATAGTAAATTCTAGCAACACAAGGGGAAATGAGCGGCCTGAAGGGACAGGTTGGTGTCTGGGAAAATGTTCCAACAGTCTTTAGTATGGTCAGGTTTCTTTGCATTGAAAGAAAAATTCCAGTCTTTCATCAATAACCATTTTATTTTTATAGCAGCAGTGACTATTTTGTATTGTTTGTCTTTCTTACTCAAAAAAGCTTTTTGTTTATTTTATAAGACCCAAGCCCAGGAACTATAAGGTTATCATAAGCATTGACACTGAAAATTTTCCTTTGGAAATCATTAAGAACACACAAAAATAGGTTTAATATGAGCAAAATGGGCACAAACACTTGACAGGATTCTTCTCCACCAAGTAATTTGTCAATATGTTGTGTCACACAAATGTGATGTGAAAAAAGGTGACAGGGAGGTGAGATGAAGTACATGCATGCAAGCTCAAGAATGGTAGATTAAAGGGCTAGGAGTTTGACCTAGTGATAAGTGCTTGTTTAGCATGCACAAAGATCTAGATTCGATTCCACATACATAGAAAAAGCCAGAAGTGGTGCTGTAGCTCAAGTGATAGAGCACTAGCCTTGAGAAACCCAAGGATAGTGTTCAAGCCCTGAGTTCAAGCCCCAGGACTGGCAAAAATAAAATAAAGATAGGTTAAGTGTATTAGGGACATTCAGAATAATTTGTAAATAATATTAGAGGCTAGCCTCTAGGAAGGTATATTTAATAATTTGGAACAAACAAATTCACTCATGGGAATAATGCTGAAAAGGGTGGAATGTCCATCTTGATGGTATTCTGCTATATGGACCCGCCCTAAACCCCAAGTCCTTACGGCATTGCCACTACTTTCACTGGTGACTATTATTGCTGTAGGCCACTCCTAATATGATGGTATTCATCTCAGGATACTACTTTTTCTTTCAATATTATCCTGTTTAGATTAAATTAAAGAAAGGGAAGTTTCCTTATCAGGTTGCCAACAAGTTTTTTTTTTTATTCAAATGAATGTCTTTCTAATCAGAAGCCCTCAATCACCTCTGGATTTTCCTTTTGTTTTGTTTTTTGTATTTAAATATTGTCCTTCAATTGTTGCTAACAACCCCCAGATGCACTGACTTCCACACCCATTTAAGAGCTCTCTGCTTGGCTTCACATCCTAGACTTTCTTGCAAGGCAAACAGAACACTGAAATCAGAACCGTCTTCAGCTGGGCAGTTGCCAAGTCAGCTGCTGCTCCTTTGTCTTTGGTCAAATGGCATACCCTAGAACATTGTACACAGGGGAGAAATCATTTCCTATTGCATAAAGAAAAATTAATGTTTAAAATGGGAAGAACAAGGGATTGTACAAGGAACGGCCTTCTCCTATCTTTGAAAATTCTTGCCAGAGGCTGGTAAGTTCTTTTAAACCCAGTAGGGGGTGCAACTTTTCAAAAATATAATGTACAAAAAAATGCTTTATTATCTGTGAGGACATAGAGTCCTTAAGATTCATACAATGCATGTCTTGTAGCCATGAAGTAACCAAGCTGGCATGCCTCTCTGAGGGACTTTCACCACCAATCTGTCTTAGTAGCACTGGGAACTGAGCTCTACAGAATCCTAGTTATGCTAAGCCAAGAAAATAATCATTCCCTCTTTCAGAGGCTTACATGGATTTGTTTAAGACTTAATAAGGATGCTGATTGAAAAAGAGAGGGAGGTGGGCCAAATACAAGCCCTTAAAGACATTTGCATTCTAGTCCTGTTTTATCATTTTATTGTCAGAAACTTCTGGAAACAGCAAGCTACTAACTAGACAGGGAAGTTCTGTAGAAGACAAAAACTATTCAGTAAAATAAGTTTTGATATGCTAGGCATTGGTGGCTCTCACCTATAATCCTGGCTACTCAGGAGGCTGAGATCTAAGGAATGTGATTCAAAGTCAGATAGGAAAGGAAAATCTGTAAGACTTTTTATCTCCAGTTAACCATCAAAAGGGCAGAAATAGAATTGTGGCTCAAATGGGTAACATGCTAATCCTTAAGAAAAAAGAAAAAAATAATCAGGGGGACCTGGAGTGTAGCCTCGTGGTAGCATGCTCGGCTAGCATTCACAAAGCCCTGGGTTCAATTCCTTGATACCACATACACAGAAAAAGCCAGAAGAGGTGTTGTGGCTCAAGTGGTAGAGTTCTAGCCTTGAAAAAGCTTAGGACCCTGAGTTTAAGTCCCAGGACTGGCAAAAACAAAAACAAAAAAAACAGAAAGAGTGCCCAGGCTTGAGTTCAAGCCCCAATACACACACGCACGCACATACACACACACACATACACACACTTAAGCAGATGAAAATGGACTATAACATTTGCCAAAATGTTTTCCAAAGAGTTGTAAAACTACTACAAGAATTACATAACCACTAGTCTTCTATTTGTAAATCTTTGTGTTTTGTATTTCAAATGGAAAACTTTGTAGCCAAACAAATAAGCTTTCATTAGATAATAGTTTAGAACTTTATTTCTCATGGTGGACAAAAAAACAGATGTAAGTTACAGATGGAAGTTTCTTTCCAGTTTTTAAAAAGCACCTTGGTGATATGTCAAGAATACATGGTCTGTTATAAACAGATTCTGGCGAAAATTATTTCTGATGGTATCAATTTCAGAGCACTATCTCAACAGATGAATGCTATTCTCAGTGACTGAAAAGCTCAGCTATCATTTCTGCCTTATACACCTGAAATTTGTAACTAGTTTGTCTATTTCTATCTGATCCTTACATAAAAATTAGACTGTCAGACTTTAAAGTGAGTCCTATTAAAACCATAGTAAAGATGTAATGATTCCCAAAAGTGTTACTGAGACACTAACAAAATGAGCTTCCTCTGATGGAAGCTCATTGGACTCCTTGTGGAACAAAGTGTTAATTCCATTTCTATGGTAAGTCAATACCTACAGACATACATCAGGCCTTTCACCACTACTAGCCTAAAAGCTAATTTCTCTTCTCTTTGCTGACTAGTTTTAGGTCTGCACGAGCTGGACAGCTGAGTCCTCAGTGCTCTGGATGGTGTGTGCGACATAATGGGAAGGAGTGACATAGCCGGTGCTCTTTGAAGTACATGTGTTTATACATGCTTGCCAAATTTTTAACACCAGTAAACCCAATAGGCGGTTGGAATTTTTAACTTACAGTAAAATGACCTTTTATCTTTTTAATGCTCCAGAAAGCACCAATTCAATCTGACATTTAAAAAAATTTTTTTAAACCACACCAAGTTTTAATGATGACAACAGCAACAACAAAATTCAATGACAAACTTTGTTACAGTATCTCACTTTGTTATCTGATATACTGGATTTATTTGTATTTGGTTATTTGAAATTGGATAGGGAAGGGGGAAAACCAAGATGGGGGGGGATGGCGGGGCGGGTAATGGGGACCAAGACATGTGAAAGGGTATCAATATATGTGAATTAATGCACCTTCTATCTGGCAAATATCATGTAACCCTTTTATTAATTACAATAAAAAAATTCAATGACCAACTTTGTTCTGAAAGTAGTGTCTAACTGATCTAGAAGAACAGTTGGACTTGATAGGATGTTTCAAATGACAAAGAAATTGTGGGTAATTATGAAGTGATTGCAGAATTACTCAGAAAACAAAATTATATATCAGATTTATATAGAGTTAAAGATCAGGTCACTATACAGTGTACCTGCTTGAGATACATCAATGTGTGAAAAAGATTTTGGGAAAACCAAGGAATAAACATGAAATAAAAGATGGGGAAAGAAAGTACTAAGATCAGAGAGGCCCACATGGGGGTTTCAAAGATATGGGTAACAGGCAATTTCTTAGGCTAGGGGGCAGGTTCACAGGTGTTCATTTTATTATTATCCTTTATAACTTACAAATTTATTATGTTTTCTCTTAAAAATATATGAAACATTTCATAGTAAAAGATGAAAAAGGGATAGAGGGGTGGCTGGGCAAATGAAAATAGTATCATATCCCAAACTTAATTATCAGCAATATAAACATATTCTCTGATAGAAAGAACTTGGTAATCCTCTGAATAAGGTGGGATTAATTTAATGGCAAAGTAACAATTACCATGTGTGCTCTTCAGATACTTAGGCATTGGGTGAACTGTGTGCCTAAAATCTGTTTAGGATGAAAGACTCCAACATAGGTTTTATCCAAAGGCCACTGGCTAAATACACAAAACTTCTTTACACCTAGAAACTCATATACATCTACTGTGGATTGCTGAAGATTTTCCTCAAATGCATGGAATCTGTTTCTTAGTGGCCTTTATATAAAGCTAATTACTCCAAGGCAAGACCCCTGAACTTCACAAGGTCTACTAAGCTTCAATCAGCACATTGTAGGATATGGTACACAGAAGGAAATGTGCTCTCATAGCATGATTGGTCATTTATGTCAAATATTTGCACATACACTAATTACCTAATTGTGATTATCTAATACACAGAAGGAAATGTGCTCTCATAGCATGATTGGTCATTTATGTCAAATATTTGCATATACACTAATTACCTAATTGTGATTATCTAATCACAAGTTCTTAATGGCCATGCACTTGTGGTTTCTATTGGAAAGCTTGATGTGTCTTAACCATACTATGAATAGAAGCCTCAAGAAATAACTTTTGTAGCAGGTAAAAATATATTGCCTTTTTTCCTCCTCTAAAAGCAGAGAGAAAATTAATTCTTTTCAGCTGTTTTATCCAGGACAAGCATTTGTTCTGTGTTAAATCTACAATGTGTAGGCTGGGCTTTATCGGCATTTCATGATCTGGGAAGGAGGAAGTGGTGGGATGAGTGCTGCGAACAGGTTCATGTCCCAAGCTGTCCTCATGAAAACAACCACATGTAGAGACTGATGTGGTGGCTCTGCAAATGGGGTGGTAAAGGTAACAATCACATTGTGTTTCCTACCTTTATGTACTGCCCAGCCTGGAATGGTTTCATTACCATATACTGACCATGTATACAAGTCAAAAAATACATGTTCTTGAGAGCCGTGGTAAGTTGACCCTGGCCATGTTAGTGATGCTTTACTAGACAACTTTCATATACATTAATTCTAGTTATCTATGACAGCTGGCAAGATTTCATTTATATCCTAAGTTCATGCTTTACACTTAGTACTTCTTTTTGAGATAAAGAGGAAGTTGATGAATTACTGGCTTGGTAATAACAACTCCTTATAACATGAACTAAATTTACATAACTTATCCTTAAATATGCATTGTTATTCTCTGCCACCACAAATAAAAAGACAACCAAAAGGCCCTTACAATATTCACCATTAACTCAAGTGTGCAAGTGTAAAGACACAACACAACACAGAGACACTGCTTCATATGAGTTATCCCTCCTCCCAAACACTGTTATTTTGAATATTTGTTGAAAACCCAGATCAACCTCTGTGTATATTTACAACAAATACCCTACTACCCAACTGTAAAGAATATTCAAAAGATTCAACAACGATTAAGATAGTATATCAAGATCCAACTTCAGTTTTCTACAGATGCTTAACCAATTCTGCCAGCACCATTTGTTAAAAAGGCTGTCTTTCTTCCATCCTATTTTTAGGAGTTTCCCTATCGAAGATTAGGTGTCCAAAAGTCTATGGGTTGATTTCTGGGACTTTAGTTCTATTCCATTGATCCTCAGGCCTATTCTTGTACCAGTACAAAGCTGTTTTGATCACTATAGCTCTGAAAAAGAGTCTAAAGTTTGGTATTGATATTCCTCCAACAGTGTTCTTTATGCTAAGGATTGTTAATGTTTATTAGGTCTTTTTATTATTCCATAGGAAATTTTGCATCGCTTCGTCTATTTCCTTTAAGAATGACATTGGGATAATGATAGTTATTGCATTGAATTTGTAGATAGCCCTCAGCAGGACTGCCATTTTCATGACGTTATTTCTTCCAATCCAGGAGCATGGGAGGTTTTTCCGCTTCCTCAGTCCTGCTTTAATTTCCTTTTTCAGGTTTTTTAAGTTTTCATCATAAAGGTCCTTTATATCCTTAGTTAATTCCTATGTATTTTATTTTGAGGCTATGGGGAAAGGAGTTGCTTTCCTGATTTCTGCCTTGCTCTTCTCATTGTTGGCATACAGGAAAGTCATTGATTTTTGAGGGTTAATTTTATATCCTGCTACTTTACCGAAGTTTCAAATCAAGATATGGAAACATGAGGTTTATCTTTGTCATTTTTGTTTTTAATGTACTATGTGATGTTATTTCTTCTCTTTTTTCCCCCTTATGGTCAACCTCATGTGATTACTGTATCTGACTTTGTTACCTAGTATATTGTCTATACATTTATTTGTTTATTTGAAATAGGGAAGGAGAGGAGGAAAACAAGATGATTGAGAGGGGGAGAGGGGAGGGAAAGGAGGACAAAACATGAGAAGGGATATTAGTGTTCAAGAAGTAATGCACCACCACTACCTGATGAATGTAAATGTGACTTTTCTATATATGACCTTGACAGTAAAACACAATACAAAAAAAAAGAGTAAATCAGATTTTTGCTATGGAGAAATTCTTGATACAAACAATTTATAGGAGAAAGGAATGATCTTGGCTAAGAGCTCCAAAGACTTTGGTGGAGAGGTGATGGCAATGCAGAGCAATTCACATCATAGTGGCCACAAAGCGAGGAGAGGGGGAAAGAACTGCACTAGTGAGCTTTATTTATTTTATCCGTTTATCCTTTCTATTCCATTCTGATTCCAGTTTACAGGATGGTGCCTCCCACATTTAGGTAGGTTTTCTCTACTTATTTAACCTTTGTGGAAATGCTCTCAAGACACATCTAGAGGTGTGCTTATCTCCTAGATGCTTCTCAATTTAACCAAATTGATAATTAAGATAAATTATTACATATAACAAAGAAACAAAACACAATTTGTCTTAACAGAAGTTGTTCCTTACACATACACTTTTGAGCAACCTGAGTACCAAGTATACTAGATAGAAAAAGAAACACTATGATAGAAAACCGGTGGGGTTGATGTCAGAGTCTAAGTGAACAAAAAGGTCTTATATAAAAGCACATTTCATTTTTTTAAGACAAGAATGAAGAGACTTTATTGTTAAAATCTTCTGATTCTATGGAAAAACACTTTTTTATATGCAGAAAAACACAGTCCTTGATTTTATGAACCTCGGAACAGGAAAAGATTTGTACTAAAGAAATTAAAAATAATCACCCACATTTATAGGAATGACTGAACCACCACAGCTGCTGTGACTGACCTATACTGTTTGTCTATGTCTTAAAAATCAGAAGAATTGATTCATACTTGATGCTATATCTACATAGTAAGATACTAACCAACAGCATAATAATTCATGCTACATGTGACATGGATAGAATTACTGTTAGTGAAGACCTGACACCAATAATACATGTTCTATGATTACATGTATATAATACATGAAGCAAGGCAGAAATAACCATGGTGTTAGAAGTTAGCATACTAGTAAACTTTGGAATGTGTAGATACTAGCAGAGTTAACACAGGAGGCTTGGTAGCTGCAGAAAAATACTATCCTTTTAATCTAGGTCCTAGTTGCTCAGTGTGGGTCTACTTTGTTGCAATTCATCATAAAGTTACAATTATGCTATCCCGACTATATGCATGCTTCAATTAAAAAGTTAGTTTAACCAAGCACAAAGGGCCCCTGCAATCTAGCCCCTGTACTATCCTAACACAGATTTTTTTTAGATCCTCTGCACAGATAAATTAGAACAAGGCAACTCAATAGCAATGGCAACTCTGCAAGTCTAAGTCTTGGCAATGGAGATCTGCTGGTTCCATCCCCACAAGTGTGTTTGGCTAGACACAAAACCACACATCTGGATGGACATCTACAAATCTGCAAAAACCATTTCTTTGCCCCTCCCTCACCCTCAGCTTTATGAGATGGGCAGGGCAAATGTCCTTATTTTACAGATGAGGAAGTGGCACGGTACAGTAAGAGTGATGCGTGAAGGCGTCACAGCTAATAAGCCATGGAGCCAAGACTGGCTTCTAGGCCAGTAGCTCTTCACATGGTTCTTATTACTTTTGGGAAGAGAAACAGGAAGAAGCTTCTATTTTGTTGCATACAATGTTATATGTCACCTGGAATGCTCTATGAAATATGGAAGACAAGGGCCGGGAGTTTGGCCTAGTGGTAAAATGCTTGCCTAGCATGCATGAAGACCCGGGTTCGATTCCTTGGTACCACATACGTAGCAAAAAGCCAGAAGTGGTGATGTGGCTCAAGTGGTAGAGCCCTAGCCTTGAGAAAATCCAGGGACAGTGCTCAGGCCCTGAGCCCAAGCCCAGGACTGGCAAAAAAAAAAAAAGGGAGACGAATCAGTAATGGAAGTTACTAACAGACCTAAATTCATTTGAAAAATATACTCTAACCATGTACTTCAAAATAGGCTATTCTTTGCAAGTTTACATATTGAAAATGATAGTAGAAGTACTTGATATTAATAGTGTATTCTTTTCCTCCCATAGATTAAAAATTCATGTCTTAAAAAAAGAAAGAAAAGACCCAGGCACTGGTGGCTCACATCTGTAATACTATCTATTCAGGAGGCTGAGCTCTGAGCATCACGGATTAAAGTGAGCCCAGGCACAAAAGTCCAATTGGAGACTCTTATCTCAACCACCAGAAAGCTGGAAGTGGCACTGTGGCTCAAAGTGATAGAGCACTTAGCCTTGAGCTGAAAAGCTCAGGGACACTGCCCAGGCCCAGAGTTCAAGCTTCACTATTGGCCGGAAAACAAACAAAACAAAACAAAAATATAATCAAACAAGAAAAAAAAAACACACTATGTCTATGTCCAACTTACCTAGAAGAGTCTGCTTACTCTGAGAGGAGTCAGGCTCTCCCGAACACCTGCATGACCGGAGGACAATTACTCCGCCAAGCACACCATCTTCACTAGCAAGGAAAGGCGAACCTGGATAGAAAGGACTAACAGTCATTTTCTAGTGAATTTTACTCTTTTTAATTTTCAATTTTCATTTGATCACTAGAATAAAAATCTATATAGCATGAATAAAGACCTTAAAAGATGCACATTTTATGACATTTATTGCTTGTTCTTCATATAGACATGATCATGGCAAAGGCAGGCTTGTGCCTGAACAGGGGCCATTTGGCAAAGATAGTGCCAGATGCTGCCAAGACTACTTGAGTAGGGGATGGATGTAGAACTGCATTCAGGATGGAATTGGAAACAGTACTAGATTAAAGGACTGAATGCAACTCCACAAAAAATAAATGTCCAACAACTCTCTTTGATCAGCTCTTAGGGATCTCTCCCCAGGCTCTACTGGTTGTCAGGGGTACACCACCAACAAAGCTTTGATTCACTACCTTAAAATCAATTTTAAAACAATAAGCCACAAATTTTATTGCAAACGTTTAAAAATTCTCCTGATGACTTATACAAATAAGGGTGAAACTATTTCTATTATGAGTCTGGTGGTTAGAAGCAGCCTGGCCTTCTTGAGATCTCTCACACACACTGAACCACTGTGAGCATTTGAAGAACATTACACTTGAAAATCCCTCATATTTTTTCTCCAAGGACATCTTCTTGGAACATTTGGCATAGCAAGGGAGCACCTGGAGAACAAATGCAAAATGAACCCAAGAACTATCAAAGAAAATAGTAAAAATAAAAATAGGTCAAACTGGATCTGGAGGGAGCTTATAGTTAAACTTAGTAGATTAAACATGTACATTTATCTCCACTCCCTCTGCAGATTCCAGCAAATTGATTAAAAAGAAGAAAACAAGCATGATACGAAAGTGTAAAAGAAAAGGCAGACAAGAAAATAACTGACTTTTTGGAAGATGGGAAGAACTAAGTAACTGTTTATGGAGCAGGCCTCAGAAAGCTGAAATCTACCTTTCCACTGGGTGAGGGAACCTGGAGTGGGCAACTATAAGAACCACCTTTTCTATAAAACTGCAAAGGATTGAAAGTTAGAGCCTTCAGTCTCCTCTGAAGGCAAGAAGCATTAGACAGGGATGAATGAAGACAGCTGCTTGAAAGCATCCAAAAGAATCTTCTAGACCAGATATCAGCAAATGATGTTCTGCTAAAAATTCTTTTAAACATTTTAAAATATGTTTAAAAAAAAAAAGAAGAAGAATAGGCTGGGAGTTTGGCCTAGTGGTAGAGTGCTTGCCTAGCATGCGTGAAGACCTGGGTTCAATTCCTCAGTACCACACACACAGAAAAGCCGGAAGTGGTGTCGTGGCTTAAGTGGTAGAGCGTTAACCTTTAGAAAAAAACCCAAGGATAGTGCTCAGGCCTTGAGTTCAGGCTCCATGACTGGCAAAAAACAAAAATAAAAATTTTAAAACAGTTTTAAAAAAAGGAAGAAGAGGAAAGAGCAGGAGGAGTAGGTAGAGAATGGGGGTAAATGGGGCAGAAGCTATGATGAAGCCTTGGAAACATGATTTTTGGCCCTAGTACGTATAGTTTGTTGCCCTCCCAAACTAAAGCGCAGGATTGCTGCTAGCAAGAAAGTTCCTCCTTCCGAAGACTGGAATCTGAGAGAGAGAGAGAGAGAGAGAGAGAGAGAGAGAGAGAGAGAGAGAGAGAGAGAGAGAGAGAGAGAGAGAGAGAGAGAGAGAGAGAGAGAGCAGTGAGATACTCAACTTCCAGGATATAAGATACCAGGATGATAGACTCTGAATAGAAGACTGGATCATTCCTTTGCTGCAACCCCAACAAATCCAGGAATAACTTAAGAAACACTGAAAAAGCAACTTGCCTATGCCTTCTGGTAA
Organism: Megascapheus bottae; assembly: GCF_031878675.1. Classification (NCBI taxonomy): domain Eukaryota; kingdom Metazoa; phylum Chordata; class Mammalia; order Rodentia; family Geomyidae; genus Megascapheus; species Megascapheus bottae. The sequence continues at coordinate 19,507,856 of NC_143526.1, read as the reverse complement.
GGGCTTTCGGGTGAAAATAATAGTAAAACAATGAAGATGAATTGAAAAGAAAGAAGAAAAAGAAAAGAACAGAAGCAGATGAGAAGTAAAAAGGGAGATTTGGGGATGTTTTTCAAAACTAAAGTGTTTACTTAGCCCTGAGATCAGTCCTCCTCTATAAGAGACACACAGAGAGAGGAGAGATAACAGAGATAATAATAATAACAAAACACCAACAATAATACCAAGATCAACAATGGGTACTTGTTAAATAATGATACATAATAAATCATATGCTATCTTAAAAATGTTGTGGAGGGGCTGGGAGTTTGGCCTAGTGGTAGAGTGCTTGCCTAGAATTCACTAAGATCTGAGTTCAATTCCTCAGTACCACATATAGAGAAAAGCTGGAAGAGGGGCTGTGGCTCAAGTGGTAGAGCATTAGCCTTGAGGAAAGCCAAAGGACAGTGCTCAGGCCCTGAGCTTAGACCCCAGGACCTGCATAAATAAATAAATAAATAAATAGTTAATAAAAGAAATGTTGTGGAAAATATTTCCAACATAAAATTCTATAGTCAGCCAAAATGTCAATCAATCATAGAGAAGAATAATGTACAAAGTCTTCAGGAATTTACTTCATAGACATCCTTCCTCATAAAGCTAACAGAATGAAAGAAGGTTGGAAAATTAAGTAAATGATGAAGAAATACAATTCAAAACAAAACAGAAAAGGATTGTCAGGTCTTAAAAGGATAATAATAATAAATAAAGTGAACAACATAGGTTTTTGCATAAATTCTGCTGGGCAGGCTGAAGGATAAGAAAATCTATCTAGACAGAAGTGCTGAAAAGAAAATGAATCTAAGTCACCGTACCTAGTATACATTAGGTTGTTTCAGATGTTTTGTTTCTTTGTTTCATTTGATTTTGTTTTACAATTAGAAACAATACAACCCTTAATATCTAGACATATCTATCTTTCATAGATTTATTACTATTTTCTATGGAATATAGTTGAAATAGTATATAGTTAATGAATAGTATATAGTTAATGAATCAATTTGCATTTAATAACTTATTTGCCACAGATCTCTAAACTGTCCTCTAAAAACTTTTACACTTACAAGACACAGTTTGAGAATATGCATTTCCCTGTAACTATAACAAGACAGGGTATTTGCAACCTCTTTATCACCAATCTGATTAATAAAAGTGATTTCACTGTGATCTTAATTTACATTTTTTTGTTTTTGAACAATGTTAAATATCTACACTGTAGTTTGGATCATTTTGTCTTTTCTTTTTTGTTTCAGCATTGAGGCTTAAACTCAGAACATTATGCTTTCAACTCAGCTTTTTTGCTCATAGCTACTGCTCTACCACTTCAGCCATACGTATAGTCCATATTTTCTGCTGATTAGCTGGTGATAGAGCTTCATGAAATTTTCCACTAAGTCTGGCTTGAAATACAGTCCTCAGATCTTAGCCTCCTGAGCAGTTAGAATTATAGGGGTTATAGCCTGTACTAACTAGATGTGGTTCGGATATTAAATGTATCCAAGATACTCAAATGCTGAGGACATTTAGTCCTCTTGCTAGATTTCTGTCAGATCAATCAAATAAAATCCCAATTAAGATTTTTGTACCCATTTCTTAATTGGCTTCTTGTGTTTTCCTTACTAACATCCTACATTCCATCTATTAAGGCAATAAGTTGCTGGCCTTATGTGTTGTATCATAGTTTGTCAACTATCTTGATTTTGTCTATGAATTCTTTTTTATAGTAAAGGAAAAATTAGTAAAAAATTTTAATGCTTAGATAGTTGGCTTATCAATGTTTTTCCTTTCAGACTTTTATATTGTGAGTTTTGAGTAATTACTAATATAATTTGCTCATTTTTTGCTAGTATATATACAATTATAGCCTTTAAATTTTAAATTTCATTCCTTGTGAAATTACTTTTTGTGTAAAGATCCTGTGATGTTTTCTCCCTAAATTGTCAGTCAACTATATAGCATAACTATGTGAAATTCATCTCCTTACCTGCAGATCTTTTAAAAAGTTTGTCCTTTTTCTAAAAAAACTATTCTTATTTACACATAGGAAACTAAGGCACAGGAAGTTTGGATGAGTTGCCTAGGGTAACTACACTAGGTTTAATTGATTTAAGATAAATTTTTATTACCTACTAAACTTTCATGTGTATTTGAATGTTCCAATACTAAAACTATTCCCAGACAGATTCTGAACTAATTTAACTATTACACCTTCATAGTATATTCTCTTTGATCTAGTTTCTTATCATGATTTGTTGTTTGAAACAGTCTTTTCATTTTCTTCTGAGATCGGGACTCAAATTTGCTATAGGAGGATTCATACTTCTTGACAGATGCTCTGCCACTCAAGCCATGTCTCCAACTCCTATTACTCTCACAGGATTTTAAAAATAGGATTATTTCATATTCTTGATTCTCTGCACTCATTAGCATTTTTATATGGATATTATTAAATTAATTGTGATTTTGCTCAAGAGTCAGGATGCCTTAATAAAATTTTTCCAAGGAAAACCTTAAGATAATCATTTTTATCAATGACATCCCAAAATACTGAGACGACATGGGCTGTCAGATAAAGAAATGTGACATGGCCCTCCAAAAAAAAAAAAATGGGAAAACACTTCTAAATAATTTAAAAGGATCATCCGTGCTTTTGATCAAATACGTGTCTCTGCAGAATGTCTGCAGATATATGTTCTTAGCATAAAACTTTTTTTTCTCATAGTCCGTACTTAGTCTTCTGAGCCACCTTATCATGTTTATTATAGTCTAGAATCACCACTTAAATATTTCTAAAACAAGAAATTTAAGCTCACCTACCTTTTGAAAGTAGAGTGAAAACAATTAAAACAAACACTTCTAAGTTCTAAGGCACATTGTCTGTAGGTGAAAGCACACCAATTGCAAGAAATTTAAGTCAATTATTCATTTAAAAAAAAGACTGTTGATTCAGGATATAAAACACAAAGCATAAAAATATTTCTGAGGTGATGGAAATCCATAGACATTTTAATTACAAATGCATATTATCATTTTTAATATGTGTGCTTGAGCTCACAACTCTAAATCATAAAATACTGCAATTTTTGCACTGTGAAGTTAATGACATTGGCATGAATAGTGTAACCTGAGTGTGCAATAGTGTCATTCATTGAGGCAGGTAACCATGTATACAGAAGGCTAGAATTCAACCAGACAGTGCACCAATGCAATGATACATGTGATTTGTATTTCATTTGATTTTGATTGCATTTCACTACACACCCCCTTCTAAGTGAAGTCATTGACCATAACACCTATTTTATGCTCAACAGTCTCCTAGGTAATGTATACACAAATATTTGTATTTGTATACACACACATATATACTCATGTATGCTACACACATATTATAAATATGTATGTGTCTCGCTAAAATGTGTGGGCAATTAGAACAGTAACTGCCCAAACCCCAGAACAAGTATATGACACAGAGTAGGTAATCAATGAATACCTATTACATTTAAAAAGCATAATAGTAGGCCATGTGCTAAGAATTGAGGGCCTTGAGAAGAAATACACTAACTTAATAAGGCCCCACAGTGAAGGAAAGAAGGCAAACCTGCTCTTGGACAATAAATTGAATACAGACAGATATAATGGTGCTAAGCAACACTATACTGAACATTCATGGATCCCAGTATTTAGACAAGCTGAACCTTAAGGAAGATCACAAAGAAGAATGCACAATGCTTGCAATGTAGCAAGTACTCAATTTCTGTTACACTGTCCCAGACACAAGCTGAAAGGTGTATAGCCACAAACTAGAGGGAAGGATGATGGCCTGGACCAAACAGTACTAGAAGAAGAAACATGTGGACCTGAGTACATGAGATAGTTTTTACAGATCACAAATCTGAGAGGTAAATGAGTGAATCCAAACAGGAACAAAGTCCTGGAGAGTCAAGCAACAATGCTGTTGAGAATAACAACTACTGAGGGAAAATGCAGAAAAAAACAAACTAAATGGAAAGAAATAAAAAGGTCACAAGGCAATGGCCAGGGGCTGGTAGTTGAGACTATGATAACTTGTTGAAATGAAGATAGCAGAGGAAGAAATAGACTGAGAAGGCCTATGAAAAAAGAGGAGGAGTAGTAAGATAAACTAACAACTGGTGACTCAAAAGATCACAAAGATGGTATCATCTCCCAGATCTTCTGTGATCATGTTAACAGGAATGTAAATTTCTTTTCTAAGTTATATTTTTTATCTTGAGTAGTTGTACAAATGAGTTAGCATTCAATAAATCAGTTGAGAAGTATACTGTATCATGAGAATCTGTTTCTGATAGAGTCCCAACAATATTTTTTGGTGGTTTCAAAAGTTCAAGTAAATCTGACCTAGGTATCTTGCAGTGAGAGGACTTATACTGAATGAGTTTCTTTTCTACTGCAATTTGAAACATGAAAACTGCTTTTTTAAAAATGGGTTATACTGAGCCAGGCATGGTGGCTCATACCTGTAATTCTAGCTACACAAGAGGCAGAGATCTGAGGACTGTGGTTCAAAGCCAGCCTGGGCTCTTATTTTCAATTAACCACCAGAAAACCAAAAGTGGTGTTATGGCTCAAGGGCAGGGAGGTAGCCTTGAGCTGAAGAGCTCAGGGACAACACCTGGTGGGGGAGGAGGAGTATATAGTGAAAAAAAGGGGGAAATCCAAAATAGTGGGACATAATTTAAAAGCATCATTATTTTTCCTTCATTTATGTACTACCTATCCATGAAGTACTATTAATAATATACCTAACATCATTGCGGGTGCTAGAATTATGTCAGTATCTCAGTAAACAAGTACATTAGATCCCTGCTCAAAGGAAAACTGAAAACCTAATTGAACTTTCACCAAAAGATGAGAAAAAAGAAAAAGCAAGATAACAGTCCAAAATAAGGAAATAGCACATGAGATGTGAAAGAACCTGGGAATTTAGGAAGGCAAAAATAAGATGAGGGGGACCAAGAAAATGAGCAAGAATTGTGGTAGGAAGCAAGAAGTCAGATAGTGCTCATAGTCAAGACTTGAATTATTGCCTATATTTTATCTTCTTCACTGTCGAGAGCCATCAAGAGGTTAAGGAAATTTATTTTCTATTTAAAAATGATTTTTTTAAAAAATTGTATTTTATTGTCAGGGTAATATATAGAGGGGTTACAGTTACATTTGTCAGGTAGTGGGTACATTACTTCTCAAACATTGATACCCCTTCTCGTGTTTCTTGTCCCATTTTCCCTCCCTCCACCCCCACCAATCATCTCGTTTTCCCCCTTCCCTTCCCTATTTTAAATAAACAAATAAATGCAGAGACAATATACCAGGTAACAAAGTCAGATACATTGACCACCCGAGATATACCATAAGTGTAAAAAAAGAGAAAAGAAATAACTTCACATAGTACAATAAGAACAACAATGACAAGGATAAACCCATTGTTTCCATATCTAGAGTTCATTTCATTTAGTTTCATCCTATATGACCATATGTACATGGCTTTTGAGCTATTGTGATCCTTTGCTAGGAGAATCCTAGATGTACACCAATTATTAAAACAAAATTCTTTAGAGAAAGACTATGAATAGACTGTTCTGCAGAGAGTAGAATGGGTTGTAAATTACTGTCAAAAGGCAAGAAGACATAACCCAGGATATGCTAAGGGCACCTGCCCCGCCATGTTCATTCACTGCACTGTTCACAATAGACAAGTGATGGAAACAACCCAGATGCCCTACTACAGATGGATACATAAAATGTGGTACCTATATACAATGGAATTCTACATAGCCAACAGACAAGATAAAATAATGGCAGCATTCATTAGGAAGTTGATGAAACTAGAGCAAACCATGTTGAGTGAGATTAGTCAAGACCAAAGGAACAAAAGGCACATTGGGATATGTGGTTATTAGATCCAAACAGTACAAAAGCGAGGACTCAATATTTGGACTCAAGGTCATTGACATTATTTTGGAGATATAAATATAACTACATAGGCATACAAATCTGTATACTCTATAGACACAATGTTTTATAGATCAATATGTATCTATGAAAAAAAAAACAGGAAGGCTGATCTTTTAAGTGAGATTTCCTCAGTGACTGGAGCCAGGAGGACATGCCAGTATGGATGAGGAGACAGTTCTTCCCTTCTCGTGCTAAGTACATGCTGCAGTAGATGCAGCTTACAGTAAATGTGGGACAAGACACTTAACTGGAAACTGGAGTCAGGTACCACACTGAGGTTGCTACTCTCCAGTAAAAGGCCCACATGCTCACTGTAATATATGAAAGGGATGGCCAACCTCAACTTGTCATTTGAACCAGGTTACTTATATGTCCTCTCATCATTACATAATTATCAGTGCAGTGTCCTCAGGAGAGATGACAGAACATTCTGGCATAGCGAATCAACTGTTTCCTATGAAATTCCTTCTCTGTTCGAAGGCTCTAAATTACTGCCCCTTGTCAGCCCATCCTTGTATATCTCTGGAATTCTCTTCTTGTCCTAATTCCACAGACTCTTGTTAGCCTTAGATCACTGGGCAGGATCTATTTTTTGGCTTCTCATTTTTTTTTAACTAAATAAAGTCCTGAACTTTTTCTCTACCTTTGTTGTGGAATTTTAGCTGCCCTGTTTGCCTTAATTGCATATTTTTGCCTTATATGCATGCCTAGAACCCTTAGGCTGTGGAAAACCTTTTACTATGTCTAATAAATAAAATGAACAGAACTATAGCATTAAACCATAAATGTCCTCATAAGACTAGCTGATAAAGAAAAATAAGAGCCACACATTTTTGTGTATGTATGTGTTTGCCTGTCTTATGTCCTGAGCACTGCCCTTGGGCTTTTTCCTCAAGACTAGGGCTCTGCCACTTGAATCACAGGAGCACTTCTGGCTTTTCTATGTATGTGGCACTGAGAAATTGAACCCAGGTCTTCGGTGCATGATAGGCAAGCACTCTACCACTAGGTCAAACTTCAGAGAGCTACACACTTTTAAGTTTCTAAAAACATTTAAAAATGTTAAATGAATAAAACCATATAACATGTATAACAGTGAGAAGGACAACAAAGAAAACTGAAATTTATTCCTTTCCTTCATTTATATCAGCAAAGTCAATATGATATTAATGGTAATAAATGACCAAGCTGGTTTGTTAGTCATAACTGTTTTAATTCATGGAAGGAGGAACAATAGAGAGCCAAACTCAAAAACTCTAAAAATAAAACAGCAAATTACATAAAAATATAATTTTAGTGGGCACTGTGGCTCATGCCTGTAATTCTAGCTAAGCAGAAGGCTTAGATCTGAGGATCAAGGTTTGAAGCCAGCCTGGGAAGGAAAGTCTGTGAGAACCTTATCTCCACTTAAATAGTTAAAACAGCAAAAAAGCTAGAAATAGAGTTCTGGCTCAAACGGGAGAGTGCTAGCCTTAAACAAAAGAAGCTCAGAGAGAGTACTGAGGTCCTGACTTCAAACTCTATGACTGGCAATATATATACATAAAATGACCTAGATTATAATTTAAATTAATTTTAAGGGGTCTACAAACCAGTTCTAGACTCAGCTTTATGAGATGGCAAACAGTTTTTATTGAACATTAGACTAAAGTCACAATGATTGTCTATTTTGATTGTAAATTTCCCTATGGGCCACCATCAACCTAGAGCACAAAAGCATCCTAGATTCAAATGCGGACCCAAAGAAATAAACCTAAAATCTATATTTATGTGCATATGTGTCTGTGTGTCCATAAGAAAAGACAAAAATTCATATATGTATAAGTTTAACCTCACTGATTCAATGAGAATCTCTAGATCAGCACTGTTAACCAAGCATCTTCTGTTAAGATGAAAAGCTCACACACAACACCCTGCCTTAGCTTGCCTCTAAACACAATCCTTCCAATTTCAAGCTGTCAGCGCTAGGTGAAGGTCTTCTCCCACTCTGTGGTCTATTTTTACCTTGCTAGCTATATCCTTTGCCATACAGAAGCTCTGCTATTTAATGCAGTCCCATTTGTCCAAACTTTCTTTAATTTGTTGTGTTTCTGGACCTTATTAAGAAAGTTTTGACCTGTGCCAATGAGTCCTAGTGTACCTCTTATTTCTTCCTGTAAAGTTTTAAGGGTATCTGCTTTTACCTCAAGGTCTTTGATCCATTTGGAACTAATTCTGGTGCAGGGTGACATAAGGATTCAGCTTTAGTTTCCTTGTCATTTCTTACAACATGGAAATATATAGATTATAATCTCTTCTCTTAGAGGGGAGTGTCCAGGAAATGTTATATAGGAGTGTAGGATGTACAAGGCTCTGGGTTCAGTTATAGCATTGTAAAATAGCAATCATGATCATAATTACAAATATAATAGGTCAAAAATATAATAAGTCATAAAATGGGACTTCAAAGAAAAATACTAAAATATGCTTGTGATTTAAAAACTATTACTTTGTAAAGTCAAATGTCCCTTGGTTTTATAAAAATTCAAATTATCAGGAAAACTGAAGTACTACACAATGAAAACTTACATACTTTTTACCAGGATTCTGAAATCATCTCGCTGCATTTGGGTTTACTCATACAAAAATAGAAATACACCATAAGTACTCTACATAAATTGCCCACTATTAATAATAATGAATTATTTGGATTGTACCAAAAAAGGTTAAGAATTCTATTGTTTATATACACTCATTCTTCCTATATGAATTTGTGGTTTCAACAGGTTCAAAAATCATACTTACCCTCAAGTATCTGATGGCTTTAAAATTAGATTAAAAGAGGAAGCGATTTTACAATCACAACAAAAAATCCAAATTCTGTATCAATTATTATAACAACTAAGGGTTTATTTGCACAATCCATCGGGCACAGCATATGTTTTATTCAAACTCAGTCAAAATATTATACATTTCTGTCTTCAGCTTCATATCACCTAATTTCCTTCTTGCAACATTATAATTATGTGCTCTGTGTTTACTGTAACATATTAGAGTTTTGCTCTCCCCAAAAAAGGTTTTGATTTCTAAATAATGCCCTTTGTAGAAAAATAATTACTAATATGAAAACAAATTTTCTCTGCACAGAATGAAATTAATTCCTTATACAGTTTTAATTAGATTCTAATGTGTCATAACATGTTTAAACACAAAACTCATAAGAAAATTCCTATTTTGACAAGCTCCTCATATCTCAACTTTTAGTGAAATTTATGGCCCCCAAATTCAGCAACTTTTGAAATTACATAGACTAGCAATAAAACTGGTGCTTTTTGAAGTACTATATAGATGTTTATAGAATTTTGAATTTGTTTGTTTTTCTTCATTACCAAATTATTTCCAGTAATCAAAATTTGATGTATTTTAAATGATTTGGGAGGTTTTGTTCCCAAAAAATCTGGGTGAGAGAAACACATATGCTGCTGATACAGTCATCCTCTGCTATTCAAACAGTTCCAAGTGTCCCAAATACATGGGGTTTTGAGACTCTGGAAGGGCAGAGTCATTGTGTAAACAGGAAACCTCAGCCACAGGGAGTAAACCAACTTTTGCCTTAACATAAAACCCTGTGAAGTTATTCTCCAACTGCAGACTGCCTATTTCCATTCATTCTAAGAAGCCTATCTTGTTAGTCTGCTGCTGAACAACCCCACTAGTAACTTAATACAATAACTGAGGCTTTTCTTTAATTTATAAGAAGAGGAAAACAAAACAATTGCTCAGTACAGGCTGACTCAGTTTTGCCCCTAAAAGGAAAAATGCATCAACCACGTCAAAAAAGGTAACGACATCGCCTTGGCAATTGTAATGATTTTGTTTTTTGTATTCAACATGCACTGAAAACTCACATTTAAGTGTTATTCAAATTAACAAGCAGATGTAGTATTATTGTCAAATGACAACTGCTGTACTTAAACATGTGATTTCCTCTGAGAAGGACGGCAGAATGTAGATTCTAGTATTAATGAATATTTGAGTTTTCATTTTTGCTGTTTGGAAAAGCAATGCTAGTCTGGATGCCAATGTAATCCTAGCTACTCAGGAGACTGATATCTGAGGATCATAGTTCCAAGCCAGCCTGAGCAGAAAAGCCGTGAGCCTATTATCTCCAATTAACAACCAGAAAACCAGAAGTAGTACAGCTAGTGCTCAAGTGGTAGAGCACTAGCCTTGAGCTGAAGAGCTCAGGGTCAGTGCCTAGGCCAAGAGTTCACAACCAATGTAAAGAAAAAAAGGAAAGAAAAAGAAAAACAATTTAGGTCCAGAATTTCTGGGCTGTGGGGCCAGTACATGTTCCACTTCTTATAAAAATGATAAATATGTTTTCAAAAAAATGTACATACTTATAAACATCAATGTCTAAATCTTACTTACTTTATGTTTTCTATCTTGTGCTCATAACATCATAACATCATTTTGATAGTATGGCTAAAACTCCTTTTGTCAATACTTGACTTCTCATGGAAACTTTCTTCCTGATGGGTGTTTTAATTTTTGATTATGCTTCACTTTATGCCTTCATATATAAGGAATTATTTAAGGTCTGCATTAAAAATAAATTATTTCAACATTTTCACTCACTCTTGCCACAAGTATAAAATTTGGTTGTGTTTGCAAAAGAAACTCAGAGACAGTGCCCAGGCCTTGAGTTCAAGGCCTTGGATTAGCAAAAAGGAAAAAGAAATATATATATATATATATATATTATTTAACTCTAGAAAAAAATGAAGTAATGAGGGCTGAGAGTTTGGCCTACTGGCAGAGTGCTTGCCTAGCATGCACAAAGATCCAGGTTCAATTCCTTGGTACCACATACATAGCAAAAGCCAGAAGTGGCACTGTGGTTCAAATGTCAGAGTGCTAGCCTTGAGCAAAAAAAGTCCAAGGACAGTGCCATGGACCTGAGTTCAAGCCCCAGAACTGGCTAAAAGAAAAAGAAAAGAAAAAAAGGAAAGGGGAGGGGGAGGAAGAAATGAAAGGCATTTGTTTCCATTATACATGATACAAGAAAAATTAAGAGAAAGAAATTAAAAACTGAGGGACAAACTGGGCACAGTGGTTCATATCTGTAATCCTAGTTACTCAGGAGGCTGAGATCTGAACCCAGGCACTAAAACGTCCCTGAGACTCTTATCTCCAATTAACCACCAGAAAACCGAAAGTGGCATTGTGGCTGAAGGGGTAGGGTGGTAGCCTTGAGCTGAAGAGTTCAGGGACAACGTCCAGGTCCAGAGTTCAAGTCCCAAGACTTAACAAAAAAAAAAAAAAAAAAAAAAAAGAACTTAAGGGAGAATGTTAAAAGGAATAACTGAAAGCACATAAAAATTTATTGTTCTTATTCTTAATTTATCTGACATACAGCAACTTGTTGAAAATAATACTTCTAACAATGATTTGGTTGCATATGCTTATACATAAGTGAAATTAAAATGATAGAAGGGAAGAATTAGAAAGACTTTTTTTACTATAAGGTATCTGCACAGTTGGGCCGGGAGTTTAGCCTAGTGTTAGCATGCTTGTCTAGCATGCATGAACACCCGGGTTTGATTCCTCGGTACCACATACGTAGCAAAAAGCCAGAAATGGAGCTGTGGCTCAAGTGGTAGAGCTCTAGCCTAAAGAAAGCCCAAGGACAGTACCCAGGCCCTGACTTAAAGGCCCAGGACTGGCAAACAAAACAAAACAAAACAAAACAAAACAAAGGTATCTGCACTGCTTGTGAAATAGCATAGTTTTGGGTTTTTTTTTTTTAATGGAATTAGACTGGCTGCAAATGTAAATTCCAAAGTCAAAGGAAAAAATGACAAAAAAATAAAAGAATTATATACTAAGAATGGAGAGAAAATGAAACTTAAAAAATAATTAAAAATGTAAAGAAACAATTCTTGCATGGTAAAATGGTGTAGATAAAAATCATAAACAACTTCAATCTCTTTCAGTAGGAGATAGCATATTTTAGAACCATGGAATTCTAAGATATACATAGATACATAAAAAATTTAAAAATAAAACTATAGAGAGAGAAGTATGTATATCCATATATCAAAAGACAAACATCAAACTGTTATCAATGGAATGCAATTCAGGTAATTTGATTATTATACAAAGTTATTTGGTACTTATAAAGATTGTAATGAAAATATCTCCATGTACTATTTATACAACTTTTTAAATTAAAACAAAAATAGACTGCCACACTTTGCACAAAACCAACAAAGTAGTTTCTACCTTTCTTTATTCATTCAAAGAGTATCAATTTCAGATACGAACTTGAAATCACTATTAAGTTTTAATTTATAATTTCAATAATGACTGCTTTGATTCATAACAGTACATTTATAAGTAGTTTAGACTGTCATGTGCGGTTCATATGATCAAATAAATTTCTGGAGCTAAGGAATTTTAGAGGTATACAGATCTTCAACTTCATTCTATATATGAGGAAACTGAGAACAAAGAGACTTGTCTGTTTTAGACAGAAAATTAATTACACCACCAGAATGTTAAAGAGGAAAAAACTCAACCTCCTTACTCCTAGTTCAGCTCTCTACTAAATCCAATTTATCTCCTTCCAAGTATTTTGTAAATATCATCTGTGCTTCTCAAGTGATTTTGGCAGTTTTTCATTGTCCAATCCCATTTCCAAATTATCTGATTAGAAAGAATTTCTTATTTATGTACTGGATCCAGTCAGAAAAATGTAGAATGATAAAGGAATTTAGAAACTTTCTCTTATCTAATATTCTTTCTCTTGATAAATAAAACATCTTAAGTAACTTGCTAAGCACTGTGAATCCACTTTATTTTACAATCATGTTACCGAATGAATACCAAATGCCTAGCAAGCTGACTGAGTAAGTCACTAAATTCTTATACAATTTTTTGCTCCTTATCATGAGTCTGGATTTTTTTTCACAGTTATTGTAAAAGTGATATACAGAGGGGTTCTATAACTCAGGTAATAAATATATTCCTCTTTGAACAGTATTAACTTCTCTCACTTTCCACCAGTTTTTGCCTCCCAACGGCCCCCAGTTTTAGACATCATTTTCAACATAATGTCTAGTGAGTACCTTTGTACCACCATTTCTGCGCACACCTCCCCCCCTCCCCCTGCAGCCCCAAAACAGATAGACTTGGGGCTGGGGAGTGTGGCCTAGTGGTAGAGTGCTTGCCTAGCATGCATGAAGCCCTGGGTCAGATTCCTCGGTACTACATGCACAGAAAAGGCTGGAAGTGGTGCTGTGGCTCCAGTGGTAGAGCGCTAGCTTTGAGAAAGCTTAAGGGGGGTGCTCAGGTCCTGAGTTCAAGCCCCATGCTGGCAAAAAAAGCAGATAGAGTTACATACAAGACACAAGGTACAGATAACAAAAAAACCTTTTGGTAAACACCATTTTATATATCACCATATGCAGATAGCTATTAAACTTTTGTGATCCTCACCTCCTTTTTTTTTTTTTTTTGGCCAGTCCTGGGGCTTGAACTCGGGGCCTGAGTACTGTCCTTGGGCTTTCTCAAGGCTAGTGCTCTACCACTTGAGCCACAGCACCACTTCTGGCTTTTTTTTCTGTGCATGTGGTACAGAGGAACTGAACACAGGTCTTCTCACATGCTAGGCAAGCACTCTACCACCAGGCCAAACTGCCGGCCCCTCTTCTCCTCCTTTTGTCTCACTGTGTGGAATGTCTATAGAGTCCTCTATAATGTATCACCTCTAAATGTATTTTATTTGTCCAGCATGTTTACCTGCAGAGTTATAGGCACATTCTAGTGACAACAAATAGGGGGGAGGGGGAGGTTTGGTTTACTTGCATTAGACAGTGGATCCCAGGGGTAAGGAATACTATAGTTCAACTCTATCAGTACTTTTTTATTTTTTTAATATTTTTTATTGTAATTAATAAAAGGGTTACATAATATTTGCCAGATAGAAGGTGCATTAATTCACATACATTGATACCCTTTCACATGTCTTGGTCCCCATTACCCTCCCCCCCACTCCCCCATCTTGTTATCAGTACTTTTTTAAAAGCAATACAAAAGGGTAGTACAAGTAACAGAAAAGAAGGAAACAAACTACCCTTTAATCCAGCAATTCCACTCCCGCATTTACCCAAAAGACTACAAACCAGGATACAGCAAAGCCTGCTCATTGCTATGTTCACTGCTGTACCACCATAGCAAAGGTATGTGAACAGTCAAGAGGACTATGGATCAAGCAAATATGGTATATATACACAATAGAAGTTTACTCATGCATTAGAAGGGATGGTACTGTACCATTTGTAAAGAAATGAAAAGACTTGGAAAAATTATGTTAGGTGAAGACAGACCCAGAGGAAAAATAGATGCATGTTTCTCCTCATATGTGGAAGCAAAATGGCTTATAAACTTGTAAGTAAATATGTTGGATGGTTTGCAAGTGTATACATATGTATTAACTGAAATATGGTAAACTCAAGGGAGATCTCAAATAATATAATTTCTTATAAAAAGCAAAATCAAAATTTACCCAAATAAAATACTAGGAAGCAGGTACTAGATAGGAGTGAGATGCAGTCAAGGAGGAAAGGGTAGAGAATAACAGGGAGAGAATGCAGGGAGAGATTCTTGTCTAAGAATCTAATGAATATCCTACAAAATTAAGATGAATGAGAGAAGGGGTTAGTAGGGGAGGAACGGGTATAAATGTTGGAAGGCGTGAAATTGATCAAGATATATTGTATACAAAAACTGCTTTGTTAAATGAAAACTTTTGTATAACTACTTAGAAATAATAAAAGAAAAAAATGAAAAGAACTAAGCACAGGAATTCCTTAGGTAGATCAAACTGGCTAGTGACTCTATGATTTTAGATTTAGGAACATTATTCAAGTGGCAGAGCACCTGTTTAGGAAAACCAAGGCCTTCAAAATAAGTTAGATTCTTCTCTCTCTCTCTCTCCCTCCCTCCCTCCCTCCCTCCTTCCCTCTCCTTCTCTGTGTATATAGCTATCATGTATGGGACTAAGACTGGAAGATGACTTTCCTTAAAATAATGTTAAAAATGATAACAAATAACTCTATAGACATAGACTCTATAGACTCTATAGACATAATGTTTTATTTCATAAATTAATATGTATCTATGATATACAAAACCCTTAGCCAAATTTTGATTATGTTCTAAAAACTAAGTGCCAGTGATTGTATACAGAGAATCCCTTCTTGAACACTTGTTTGTTAAACATATCATTTGAAATATGATGTAAAAATCGATGTTAATAAATTCTTTAATAAAAAAAAAGAACAGACTTGGCCTGGGTTTCACAATCACCAAGTGGGTTTGCATTTAGGAGCTCAAGACTGGAATGATAAGTGTGCATTCCTTGTATCACCATTCCAGTTCTGCTCTGGATCTTCAAAAAATTCCTGGAACCATAGTTGTACCTTCTGGTCTCCCCTTTTGTTGGCTATATATGGCCTAAAAAGCTGTACAAGAAGCTAACAATAAAAGTAATGGCATATTAACTTGTTGGTTTGCAATTTTTCCAACTTGTTGTTGTAGGCACTCAGCGCTATAAATTTTCCTCTGACTACTGCCTTTGCTGTGTCCCAAAGGAGTTGGTATTTTGTGTGCTCCTTACTGTTAAATTTCATAAACTGTTGGATTTCTGTTCTGATATCTTCGATGACCCATTTGGTGATTCAACAATGTGTTGTTCAGTCTCCATGAGTTACAGGGTTTTCGTTGGTGGAGATGTGTGTTCAGTTCCAGTTTGATGCCTTTGTGGTGTGAGAGTGTGCATGGAATAATTTCAGTGTTTCTGAATCTGTCCAGGTTTCTTTTATGGCCTAAGATGTGATCTATTTTGGAAAATGTTCCATGGGCTGCTGAGAAAAACGTATATTGTGTTGTTGCTGGGTGGAATATTCTGCAGATGTCTGTTAGATCTAGTTGGTCTATATAGTTGTTCAGTTCTAAGGTTTCTCTGTTGACTTTTTGCCCTGTTGATCTGTCCATAGGTGAGAGTGGTGTGTTAAAGTCACCGACAATCACTGTATTTCGATCTATGGATGGTTTCAGTGTAAGTAAAGTTTGCTTGATGAAGTTCAGAGCTCCGGGATTGGGTGTGTACATGATTGTCTCAATAGATGCGGAAAAGGCATTTGACAAGATCCAACACCCCTTTATGTTAAAAGCTCTGGAGAAACTAGGAATCCATGGAACATTCCTCAATGTAATAAAGGCTGTGTATGAGAAACCTACTGCTAGTATTACACTTAATGGTGAAAATCTAAAGCCATTCCCTCTAAAATCAGGAACGAGACAAGGATGCCCACTCTCTCCACTCCTCTTTAACATAGTACTAGAATTCCTAGCCAGTGCAATAAGGCAAGAAGCAAGCATAAAGGGGATCCAAGTAGGGAAAGAGGAAATAAAACTATCCCTCTTTGCAGATGACTTGATTCTGTATTTAAAGAATCCTATAGACTTTACTCCCAAACTCCTTGAGCTGATTCAAAACTTTGGAAGAGTAGCAGGCTATAAAATCAACCCTCAAAAATCAACTGCCTTCCTTTACACCAGCAGTGAGAGGAATGAGGCAATAATCAGGAAAGAAACTCCTTTCACAATAGCCTCAAAGAAAATAAAGTACCTAGGAATTAGCTTAACTAAGAATGTAAAGGACCTTTTTGACGAAAACTTTAAAACCGTAAAAAAGGAAATTAAAGCAGAACTAAGGAAATGGAAAAACCTCCCATGCTCCTGGATTGGAAGAATCAACATTGTGAAAATGACAATCTTGCCAAGAGCTATCTACAAATTCAATGCAATACTCATCAACATCCCAATGTCATTCTTTAAAGAAATAGAAGAGGCAATCCAAAATTTCATATGGAATAATAAAAGACCCCGTATAGCAAAAACACTTCTTAGCAGAAAGAACAGCGCTGGAGGAATTTCAATTCCAAACTTTAGACTCTATTACAGAGCTATAATTCTCAAAACAGCTTGGTACTGGCACAGGAACAGGCCTGAAGACCAATGGAATAGAACTGAGGACCCAGATATTAAACCACAGACCTATGGCCACCTAATCTTTGACAAGGGAGCCAAAAAAATAGAATGGAAGAAAGACAGCCTCTTTAACAAGTTGTGCTGGCAGAACTGGTTAAGCACCTGCAGAAAACTAAAGCTGGATCCTTCTTTGTCACCTTGCACAAGAATTAACTCCAAATGGATCAAAGACCTGGAGGTAAAAGCTGACACACTGAAAACTTTACAGGAAGGAATAGGAGATACACTAGGCCTCCTTGGCACAGGTCGAAAATTGCTTAATAAGGACCAAGAATCACAACAAATCAGACAAAGGCTGGATAAGTGGGACTGCATTAAACTGCAGAGCTTTTGTATGGCAAAGGACATAGCTAGTAAACTAATCAGGAAGCCTACAGAGTGGGAGAAGATCTTCACCAACCAAACAATGGACAAAGGCCTCATATCTAAAATATATCAACAACTCAAAAAATTGAATCACTCCAAAACTAACCTCCAAAGTAACAACCATCCCATTAATAAATGGGCCAAAGACTTAAAGAGAGTCTTCTCTGAAGAAGAAACAAAAATGGCCTATAGACACATGAAGAAATGCTCAACATCTCTAGTCATAAAAGAAATGCAAATCAAAACAACTCTAAGATTCCACCTCACTGCAGTTAGAATGGCCAGGATCAGGAAAACTAATAACAACAGATGCTGGAGGGGATGTGGCCAGGAGGGATCACTACTACACTGTTGGTGGGAGTGCAAACTCGTTCAACCACTATGGAAAGCAATGTGGCAGTGCCTCAAAAGGCTAAACATAGAACTCCCCTTTGACCCAGCAATTCCACTACTTGGCATTTACCCAACCATCCAGAAACAAGGACATACTAAATCCACTAGCACAACAATGTTCATTGCAGCACTATTCACCATAGCAAAGATATGGAACCAACCCAGATGTCCCTCAGTTGATGAGTGGATCAACAAGTTGTGGTATTTGTACACAATGGAATTCTATGCTGCTGTCAGAAAGAATGACATCACCCCATTTGTTAGGAAATGGAAAGACTTAGAAAAAGTCATATTAAGTGAAGTAAGCCAGACTCAAAGGAACTTAGGCTCAATGGTTTCCCTCATTCGTCATAATCAGTAGAAACCTTGGGCTCTACTAGCAGAGATCTGCAATAGAGCAAAATCTTGATACATAAGGCCATATAATGTGAAGCTAATTGAAAGGACCTCCAGGATATTGAAACAAAAGCCATATAATGAATAATTGTTGTCCTTAATGTACTATGTTGTCTCTCATCTCCTTTGCTATCCCTTAGTTATCTCATATTGGTATAGTATCTCACTTTGTTATCTGATATATTGAATTTATTTGTATTTGGATATTTGAAATTTGATAGGGAAGGGGGGGAAAACTAAGACGGGAGGGGGGTGTGGGGGGGGAGGGAAATGGGTACCAAGACATGTGAAAGGGTATCAATCTATGCGAATTAATGCACCTTCTATCTGGAAAATATCATGTAACCCTTTTACTAATTATAATTTAAAAAAAAGTAATGGCATAGTAGGCTGTAAGGCTTCAGACGCAAATGGATTACCAACAAAAGGACCAACAGAAATCTCTGATAAAAAGAAAGACTAATGTGACATTCCTGAAAGGATCTCAGTTGTTTCAAAAATGGGCCTGATGATATGAAAGCACCTTGTTTTTAGTGGTCTCTAACCTATTTCTCTGAGACTAGAATTCTGGATAGACAGTTTATAGATACTTACCTGGTACTAATCAGGAAATACATGGTATTTATATTTAAAATGAACTTAGTTGTATTTAATGACCTCATTCCTGAGTTCCTTGCCAATTAAGGTAGTTCTCATTCCCTTGTTACTATATGAATAAATAGGAGCTTTGTGCCAGTGGACCCTCTTAAAAAAAAAAAAAAGAACAAGGTCTAATTTATCTTTCATAACTCTAGTGTAAAGAAAACACCTGTACAAAATTCTTTCACATTAAAGTCATCTGATAGTTTTCCTTGAGCTAAATCAAAAGATAAATCTAATATTTTCCAACCCATAATCTGTCTTTCCAATCTCTGTTCACTGAAAGCTATATCTGTGTTTGTGAATCTAAGAAAAGATGCAGGTATCATCTCTATCCCATCAGTATATGCTGATCTCTTGAACTAAGTTTTATTCTTTGACATTCTCAACGGACTTTTGTAAATTCTAAACTGAGACACCTCTCAGGTTTTAAGTCTCAATTTTCATAAAGTCAACAGTTCGAAAAAAGATTTGCCTATCTAGATTGGGAAAAGGAGTGTGTCTGGAGATCAGGAGGACAGGAGAGAAAGTATTGTCTTCATCCTTCTTTCCCAAGCTGGTTGGGGGTAGAAATAAAAGAGGAGCCAACCACTCAGTCCTTGCTGGACTTAGAGAACACAAGAATGGAAGTGATTTGTATAACATTACTCAGACACGACCTAAAGAGACAGAAATTCTGATTAGGAAGTCTAGCACTCTTAGTCTATCTGAACAGCAAGATACTTCCCCTGCAGTATGTTAGAGGAGCTAAAGGTCCAGAGAGACACATGGAAAACCTAGTCCATGATGATTACAAATCAGTGACATAGTGCATATTTAGAAGGGTTTCATGTACTTACTGATAAACTTGTTTTGCATAGTCTCCAACAGAGCTTGGTGAGCATCTTCAGCTTGTAAAGCATGTGAACATTCTCTAGCCAGTATGGTTCGCACGAGATGCTCTCCACATCCTGGAAGCCCAAGGAAATCAACAACAGTTCAGGAAAAGCAGTACTGAACACTGCTGTCTCATTAGCACTATAATTCCCTGCATATCACTAAGCAGAACAATTCAGTGAGAGATGAAATGACTTCCATGAACCAATATGGTTCAATTTAGTAATGAGATCCAGTAGAAAATTTAAAAACACAAAACTGTCTAAGCTCAAAAAAGAAATCAAGGAAAATAAAAAGAAACTCCCTTTTCACAGGAATCAATTACATTAATATTATAGTGCTGATTTTCAACTTAGGAATACAAAGTACTACCTCATTTCCATTCCTGAGTGAGTGCAAATGACCCAATTTCATGTTTCTTTAGCTGTTTGCATTCCATTGGCCTTAGTCTCCCAGTCAGTAAATGGCCACCTGTGGCCATCAATCATTTTCAATATGATATCCCACCAGTCTAGGATCAAGGAGAGAGGCAAGAAGCAGCTAGGATCAGCCTGACTCTTGCCTGTCCTATTTTTTTCACTATAATGCCATCTCATATCAACACCTGTAAACTAACAAAATAGCACTTTTCTCATCGTCTTACAGTGATGTCCGAAGCTTTCAGCAGTAGGTACTCGATGCAGTTCTAAGAGTATACTCTATGCATTTGGACCATTGTGGAATATTGAATAAGGAGAGGTTTAAGAGCAACATGAAAGACTAGTGGACATTGCCTAGAATTCTAATACTACCTGCAAAGGTAGAGGTGAAGGAAATTTAATTTACAAACTGAGATTCTCTAATAAAATGCTTGTGAAGAAAAGAGCCTTCTTTTCTTCTAGAAATACAAAATTTAGAAGCCTGCTTTGAAAAAATAGGGAGAAAAAGACTTTCAAAAAATAATGTGAAATATGATATAAAAATCCATGTTAATTCTTTAATAAAAAATAATGTGGCATACCACATGAGATGCTTCCTATAAATAAATCAGATTCACTGCTTAAAATGTCAGTGTCATCTCCCCCAGACAAGAGCGGTGAATGGAAAAGATCTCCATCAAAGTTCCTTTCATTTAAAATGTTTGGCAATTAAAAATAACTCCTGCTTAAAGTTTTACTTAGTTATTAGGAAATTAAGCCTTCCATTAATTCACAAAATAAGTAAAGGGAATCAAATAACCAAAGCATCCAAGGAGCCTAAAAGAAAATTGTCTAACTCTACTATACAAAGAAATGTTAGCACAAGAAAGAATTATCTCCAGGAACTATTCAGATCCCAAACAAGACTAGGTATGAAGCAGCATTTTCTCAAATCACTGATCTTGTACATGTTCTAAGCAATCAAAATGTGGACTGTAACTGCTAAATGAAATAGCCTCTTTTAAATATGGCTAAATTTTTTTGTCAGTGCTGGGTACTTTAACCTGGAGTCTCACACATGGTAGCACTCACTAAGCTGTAACTCCAGCCCCTTCAAGTATTTTTTGCCAGTCCCGGGGCTTGAACTCAGGGCCTGGGCACTGTCCTTGAGCTTTATCAAGGCTAGTTCTCTACCAATTGAGCTACCACACCACTTCCAGCTTTTTCTGGCTAGTTCTCTACCAATTGAGCCACCACACCACTTCCAGCTTTTTCTGTGTACAGAAGAATTGAACCCAGGGCTTTGTGCATGCTAGGCAATCACTCAACCACTAAGCCATGTGCACAGTTTACCTTCACATTCTTAAGTTTACAAATAGATATAATACTTAGCAGTCTACTTAGAAATATTACTATGATTTACATTACTAGGCACTAATAAGAAATTTCCTTATGAGAAATAATCGGTAATTGTTAAGTTACAATAGTACCTTTCATTTCAGAAAATTTTTCTTCATACATAAACTTCTTTCCTCTTCTATTTATCCCACTCCTTGTATATGCAGGCACATATAAAGTTATTTATTATAAATGCATGTACAATACACACTGACAAAAATATGAATGGTTCATAAAAATGTGAGCATTCTGTCTGCGGATATGACTCAACTATTAGAATGCCTGTCCAGCAAGCAAAATTCTCTAAGTTCAAACCTACACATCACCACACAAAAGAAGTGTTATTGTTTATTTTTTCTTTTTGCCAGTCCTGTGGCTTGAATTTGAGGCCTGAGCACTGTCCTTGGTCTTTCTCAAGGAAAATCACTTGACAGGGTTGGGAGTTTGGCCTATTGGTAGAGTGCCTATTTAGCATGCACAAAGACCCTGGTTTAATTACTCGGTACTACATACATAGAAAAAAAAAAACAGAAGTGGTGCTGTGGATCCACTGTTAGACTTCTACCCTTGAGAAAGCCCAAGGTCAATGCTCAGGCCCTCAGTTTAAGTCCCAGGACTAGCAAAAACAAAAACAAAACAAACAAACAACAACAACAAAAAAAAAAAACCCTGACACTCAGCCAGAAATAACAGCTTCTGTGTTTTTAATAATGTTCATACAAATAGCCTTCAAAATTTAAGTGTCTGTCTATGAAAATCCACACATAGGGGAATCTCTAACATACAATTTAATATATAACTTCCAGAGCAAGATTATAACAATTTTGTTTTTTTCCATTTTTGCAAAATTATTTTATAAGCAAGAAAAATATGACAATAAGCTGGTAGCAAAAATAATAGTTTGACACTATGTAGGAACATTATTAAGCTCATGAAACTCCATAAAATTTAATAAACTTTGTATATGCACATTTAACACTGAATACTGAAATATTACACTTTAGACCAATAATAACTGTTAGGAAACTGACAAACTGTTAAGGTAAATGAATGTTCAGAAAGGTTATATATACATGCTTCAAATCAAAAAGCTAAGCCACATTAAGTTACTATTACACCAGAAATACACAACACGTATGTCAGGAAGACTTATCGCTGTGTTGTTCTATGTTACTATGCAGATTGATTTTTATTAAGAAACTCTTAAAAAGATGTCATGTTCTCTGAAATATATTAACCTTACCATAAGGACTACAGTACCAAAGCTTGTTTCTTACAGGTTCCAATCAAAGAAAATACGTGTTTTGTAGTTTTTACCAACAAAACTCCAAGGTTTCTTAGAATATGCTGCAATCAAGCTAAAATGTGTCTCAAAGGCATCCAGGTCCAAGCATTAGTATCAATATATGTGATTTTTAGATCTTAGCAAAAAAAAGATTATACATAATAAAAATCTGACAAAGATCTAGAAAAGTTCTGAAAGAACTTAGAAAGCTAGTCATTTACTAACCATCAGTAAAAAGAAGAGGCAAATAAAAGAAAATGAATGACAAAAAACATAAAAATAGGTTCTGATTCCATGTGTGGGCACTAGTGGGAGGGGAGAAGGAAAACTGATCAGTGAAGAAGGGTGAATATTATCAAAACACTTTATGTGCTCATGTAAAAACACAATAACATTTGTTGGGATTGGACTAGGAAGAGTGGGCAAACAGGGAGGGGGAGAAATAGGGAGAGAGAGAAAGAGAAACAGAGAGTTGGAGAGATGGAGAGAGACAGAGAGACAGAGGAAGTGATTCTGATCAAGGTACCTTGTATGCACACATGGACATGCCAAAATGAAACTCCCTTAGACCACCCACCTGGATGGGAAAAATGAATTATAAATGATCTGACAAATACTGCAAATTCATACCTTATGCTTTTAAAAGCATTAGTCAGGTTTGGAGGATGCTATGTTTAAAACTAATAAAGGGCCAGCCACAGTGGTATACACTGGACATCCTAGATACTCAGCAGATACAGATCTAAAGGATCATGCTTTAAGGCCAGTCCAAACAAAAAGCAAGCAAGACCCCACCTCAACAAAGGGGTGGTGCATAAATTCTAACCCCAATTAGTCTTCAGGTATAGATATTAAGACTGTAGTTTGAGACTAGATTGAGCAAAAAAGTATCCTAGCTGAAAGAATAACTAAAGCAAAAGGAATGATGTGTGTGGTTCAAATGTTATAGCCCTTCAAGCATGAGGGTCTGAGTTCAAACTCCAGTACTGCCAAAAGAAAAAAGAAAAACAAAACAAAACAAAAACCTCTCAAGCATTCCTCTATTCTTTTCAAGGAAGTACTACTGATTAGAACTAAATAGCAAGATTACTGAACAGTTTATGAAAGGAAGTGTTCTCTTATAGAAATATCCCAGGAAAAAAAAGAAATATCCCAGGTACCATGTGAAGAAAAACCTAACAAAATTAGAATATAAATACTTATAATCTGTAGTAATTATTGCTCTGTATGATTTATAATCTGCCTATTCATGTAGGTAACAGATATTAGTGACAGCCAATATTACAAAAAGATAAAACCAAGTATGTGTTTCTTGATCAAATTAAACCTATATATTCTTGTTCATTAACCAAAAACATTATACTTAGATCTCACCAATCTTCTAGTCCCAGTCTCCTTTGCTATCTTGTTATATTTCATTTAAACTTAAAAATAAAGATTCAAAACTTATCTAAGCCTTTCTAAAAGAGAATTCTTACCATGCCTAATGCAAAATTATCATTGAATGATTTTTTTCATGTTTTAACTTTTTATTGTAATTAATAGAGGGATTACTATTATATTTGCCAGATAGAAGGTGCATTACTTCTCACACATTGATACCCCTTCTCATATTTTTGTCCCCATTTCCCTCCCCCGACCCCCTCTCCTCATCTTGTTTCCCCCACTTCACTTTCCTATTACAAATAAACAAATAAATGTATATACAATATACCAGATAACAAGATCAGATACTGTAACAATATGAGATTAACCAAGGGTCATTGAATGATTTTTGAGCACACAGGCCAGTAGCCACACAGGCCAGTAAGTATTGTGATGCCACCAGTACATTTATTCGATTTCAGAACTTTTTCATCTTTTCAAACTGAAACTCTCCATCCATTAAGCACTAGCTTCTCATTTCTCTCTTCCCCATCCCTGGCAACCCACATTTTATTCTCATTCTCTATGAATTTGGCTACTTTAGCTAGGTATTTAATATAAGAGGAATTATGTAATATTTGTCCTTTAAGGTTGGTCTATTTAGCATATTTTTGTCTTCTGAGCTTATCCATGATGCAACATGTGTGCCCAAATTTCTTTCTTTTTTAAGGCTGAATAATATTTCATAAACCATGTGCACTTTATGCATTCATCTGTAAGTAGGTATTCAGGGCCAAATGCTTAGCTATATAGCTCAGAAAACTTTATACTAAATGAAGATAACTAAATACTTTGCCAGACTGAAACATGTATCTCTGAGTTGTCACAAATGTAATTACTGATATGCTAGGTATATTTATTAGATACTATTAGCAATGACACATAAAAAAGATTACTTCGTCTGAGAGCATGTATGTAGTCTTTAGAGTAGGGAACCCCATAATACATTTAATTACTTCTAACAATTGAACAGCTTTTTAATTCATTTGTATAAAGGGGGATAACTACGTTAAAAGTACTTTCGTTGTCTAAAAGAGGAAACTGCATATTTAGAGTCTTTTATCCACTAAATAATAACTTGTTCAAGTGACACTACTTCAGGGAAGTTATCTTTGGAACATCTGTTTGTGGGTTTGCTCAGAACCCAGAAAACAAGTTGGCAAAATTCTAAGAAAAGTAAATGACTTCTTAGAGTATCTTTGCCCCTCATATAACAAGACCATCATTTTACCAGCGACTATATGGATGTATATTACAAAAAACTTCTATGTCTTCATCAAAAAATAAGCCTGAGATTCCTGGGCTAAGCTTCAGAAATAGAATTGACTTAAAGAGCATAGCATGTATATTCTATTTTATTCAATTCACTCATTCATTCATTCTCTCTCCCTCTCCCTATCTCTCTCTCCCCCTGCCTCTCTCTCATACACACTCACATACACAGAATCTTAATGCAGGTAATACATGGGTTGATATTATTTATTCTATGGTAAGACTCATGTTTAGTTCTACCTGGGTGACTCTGGGACTCTCTAAACCTCACCTGTGTAAGAATCAGAGTATAACTACCTCATAGAGTTGTCATGCAGACAAAAATGACACAATCACTTAGCATGGGACTGGACAAGCAGTAAACACAAAGCAATGAGGATAATGATTGTCTTGATGAAAATAACTTTCTATGACTTTCTACTCATTGTGTTCTCTGTACTTTCCTTCTGTTAAAATAAGGTCCCAGGTTAGCCTAACAATCATTGCTAGGAGCCTAGGCTAGAATTCACAAGGAATTTATATCCTATGGATTTGTAATTTGGAAAGCCATGCTTCAGTGAAAATTAAGCCTTCAAAAGAGCCAAAATGGCCAGGCAGCTGTGGCTCAAATCTGTAAGTCTAGCTACATTAGAGACCAAGATCTGAGCATAATGGTGGTTTGAAGCCAGCCACAGCGGGAAACTCCATGAGACCCTTATCGCCAATAAACTACTCAGGAAAGTCTGAAAGAAAGTGGCACTGTGGCTGTGGCTCAAGTGGTAAAGCATTAGGCCTGAGCTTAGTGCTCAAAATGATTAGCTGGGGAAACGCCATTACCAAAATAAAATAATAATACAATTTAAAATTTTTTATCTTCATCTAATAGGAAATACTTTTGAAGTGTGTGGTTAGTTGGGGATTGCTAAGTGTAGATGTTTAGCACTTGTTTATTCCCTTTGTAATTTCCCCCAGTTTCTTTATTTTATTTTCCCAGAGCTGAGGACTGAAGGTGCTTTTACAGTGAGGTAAATCCCCAACCCCCCCCTCCAATTTCTTTCTTTTTTTTTTTGCCAGTCCTAGGGCTTGAACTCTGGGCCTGAGCTTGGGCTTTCCTCAAGGCTAGCTCTCTAGCACCATTTCCAGCTTTTCTATATATGGGGTACCAAGAATCGAACACCAGTCTTTATGCTAGCTAGGCAAGCACTCTGCCACCAGGCCAAACTTCTGTCCACTACCCACCAATTTCTTTTAATAAGTAAGTAATTTTTTTTCCAGCAGGTTTGCTGCTCACTGTGAGTATGGCATTTCTGTATTCACAATACTTTGTCTTAAGACAGTAATGGAAGAGCAGGGTCTCCCATAATGGACTTGTTCCCCTTTCCCTTGCCTGTAGATAGACTATAGAAGCTCCTAAAATTGGACTGAACAACTAACTACTACGGAGTTTTATTCCACTTGGCTTTCAAAACAAAGTCAGTTTTTCTGCTGCAGTTCTAATAACAGAGTCTTCAAAATAAACATGAGTCATGTATTGGTATATCATATTTTTGTTCCAAAACATAATAAACTAAAAACTGAAGCTGGGAGTTTGGCCTAGTGGTAGAGTGCTTGCCTAGCATGCATGAAGACCTAGGTTCCATTCCTCAGTACCACATACATAGGAAAAAAGCTGGAAATGGTGCTGTGGCTCAAGTGGTAGAGCTCCAGCCTTGAGAAAAGTCCAAGGACAGTGCTCAGGCCCTGAGTTCAAGCCCCACAACTTGCAAAAAAAGAACTGAGACTCTTATCTCCAATTAATCACTAGAAAATGGGAAGTGGGGCTGTGGTTCAAGGGGAAGGGCAATCTCTTGAGCTGAAGAGCTCAGGGACAGCGCCCAGGCCCAGAGTTCAAGCCCCTCCACCACCAAAAAAAAACTCATAATAAACTAAAAACCATCTATAATATTGATGGAAAAACTGTGTGTTTGTGTGTGTGTTTGTGTGTGTGTATGTGTGTGTGTGTGTGTGTGTGTGTGTGTGTGTGTGTGTGTGTATTGGCCTTGAACTCAGGGCATCTTGCTCTCAGTCAGGTTTTTTGCACATGGCTGGTGCTTAGCCACTTGAACTACATCTTCAGTTTCAACTTTATGTCTGCCTGGGCCAGTTTCAAACTGTGATCCTCAGATCTTAGCCTCTTGAGTAACAAGGATTAAAAGTATGAACGATTGGCACCCAGCAATATTTTCATTACTGATTAATTTAAATAATATGTATCCTTATCCTGTATGTATGTATATGTACCTTTTCTGTCAGTTGCAGCAGTGGTGATATTTTTGTTTTTCTACATCTGGAGGATTTATCTTAGGGCCTCAAGATTCTTAGGCACATGCTGTAACATTGGAGCCATGCCTCTAGTTCAGCAGTAGTGGTGGTACAAGTCATATTATTACAAAAGGTAAAGTTTAAAGTCTTTTTAATTTTCAATTAATTACCTTTTTTACTTTTTCACATTTTCTATATTTTAATATAGTTTTAACATAACTAAGAGCAAAATTATATTACAGTTTTTAGGAATAACTCATAATCTCATAGATCTTTCTCTTCACAGCAGCCTTTATTTCTTCTATAAACCATTATAACCTCAATTCTAATACACAGAAACCCCAAAAGCGTGTGTAATAAGTGAAGTTCCACATATAGGAAAGATATAACCCACGTTCCTAGGTGGCCTGCACATAAGAGTACAGGAACAGCAGCAACAAAAGCTCACATTCAGCCAGTACAACTGGCATACCACACATCTCCAAGGATTACTGATGATTTTGAAGTATTTATGTCATTTTATAAATGCTCCCATTCACTCTCACTGTGGCTAGTGGATATCTGAAAAAATCTTTCAACACATCTCCTGTTAGAAGTCCACAGGGACAGATAAGTAATGAGAAAAGGGCTTTCCAAATTTAAAAGGAAACACTTGGTACTTCAGTTTCCAGTATTGCAACATCTCTTTTTCAACAAAGGAATTTATTACACAGTACGTCACCTTTTCCCTGTTGGAGGATTTACTGCCAATTTTGGAGTTGGGTTACTTCTGGTTTTCAAGCCTGTCTTGTGAAATTAAAGAGAGGGCTACCTTAAAAGTGATAGAACACACATGATTTCAGTCTTCACAGTGTCCCCATGGTTATCAAACCTGGAACCTATTATGTACAAGAGGAAAACATAAGGAGTTTTATAAAGAGATGGAATAAGTGATGAAGATGTCTAATCGAGTCAAGTCCAAAGGTTACTGCCCACCAACCCACATTCAGTGTTTCTCAAGGCCCTATTCTAGTCCTCTAATTCAAAACCACCTAAAGATGAATCTTAGAACCGTAGTACTTCAATTAGGGAGCATAACACTGTCTTTACAAGTTAACTGTAAAGCCATAGAGAGAGGAGTCAGGATTACAGAATCTGAAGTGAGTTGCTTAGAATCTATATTTCTTGGCTTCTTTATTTTTAAAATCAGATAACCTAGCTGAAATGGCTTTAAATTCCTCACAAGACAAAATGATTATACTTGGAAGTACTGTTAAAGCTTCAATAATTTTTTGGTTAAAATTTAGTTAAAAGTCTTGCAATGGAAATGGACAGTTCATGAGAAAACTCTTCTTTAAACATTGTTAATTAATGTGAAAGTACTTTTGGATTAAATGTAGTCATACAGACTAATTTTTTTCTCTTTTTTTTGTTGTATTGTATTTTATTGTCCAGGTAATGTTTAGAGGGGTTAAGTTAAATTTGTCAGGTAGTGGGTATATTACTTCTTGAATATGGGTACCTCTTCTCATGTTTTTCTCCTACTTCCCCTCCCTCCACCTCCTCATCTTGTTTCTCCCTTTGTCTTCCCCATATCAAATAAACAAATTTTTAGAAGAAAAAAAAAACAGAAAAAGTCATTGATGACTTACCATTAACTGTTCAACAACTGTATATCTAGAGCCTTCATGAATACTTCATTTATGTTTTACAATTATCTTGTGAAAGATATTATCATTCCTGGTTGGAATGACTCTAATTAACATGTTCATGCCACAGTCAGTTTCATGAATAAAAGGATTAAAAACTAGGAAAGCCCTAAAGCCTTTAAAGTCTGAATTATTTATGTTCAAGACCAGGTTAAGAATTATCTGAAGATAAGTGGGTCAATAAGTTCTGATAGTTGCTCTTAGAATATAGATAGCCAATTTTGCATTTCAGGCCAGACTGGGCTACATAGAAAGTTAATGCATAGTGTACATTTCATTAACTCTAAAAAAACTCTAAAATCAGGGGAAGGAAATAGGGACAAAAACATGAAAATGGGTATCAATGTATTTGAAGTAATGCACCTACTATTTAGCAAATATAACTGTAACCCTCTGTACATTACAATAAAAATTAAAAATCTAAAATCCAAGTATAAACAGTTACAAGTATATAATGTAGCACAATGTAAAATAAATACTTCTCTACATATTGATTACAGATAGGGTATAAAAACCCACAAACTCATACTATACCATAAATTTAACCTACAACTACTAAACCACTTATATGTATTAAACATTTAATTAACAATTATTTAATGGCTTAAAATTCAAAAGTGATTTACAGGGGTAATTTAAATGGCCAGGGCCTCTTTAAAAACTGAATAAGGAAATTTGAGCTGATGTTATTTTTCAATAAATTCATCTGTACAAACGAGAGGTGTTATAAATCATTTCACCAGTTTTAAAGCTGTACTCAAATGTTTAAAAACAGCATTCGGTGTTTAAGATGCCACACTAAGCACAAGAGAAAAAAAAAATCTTAAATCTGTTCACCAGCTTTTGATTATCCCATACTCTATTCAACACCATATCTAAATCTGGGAAAGATACAACTATTCTATAGGAAGTAGGCAAAATGAACATTGTATTAATTTATGTAGCTCAAAGTAGAATTTTAAGAAACACTAATATAGAAATCATGCATAATTTCTCCAACTACCCACTAGAAGAAGAAACCTATACCAAGCAAATAAAGTTAAAAAAAAAAAAAAGAAAAGAAAAGAAAAGAAAAACAGGTCAGCTACCTGAAATGTTTTTTTTTCTTTCTTTCTTCTTCTTCTTTTTTTTTTTTTTTTGGTGGGTCATAGGGCTTGAACTCCAGGCCTGGGTGCTGTCCCTGAAGTCTTCAGTTCAAGGCTACAGCCCTACCCCTCGAGCCAAGCCCCACTTCCGGTTTTCTAGTGATTAATTGGAGCTAAAGAGTCTCTTGGTCTTTTGTGCCGGGGCTGACTTTGAACCACGATTCTCAGATCTCACCTTCCTGAGTAGCAAGGGTTACAGCATGAGCCACAGGGCTCAGCTTCCTGAAATGTTTTATAGCAAAAGGCAAAGCTGTTTAATTCTTGTTTAACTGTTTTTAATCCCTGTTAAAGAGAAAGAAGGATGCTTTGGAAACTTCATCAGTTCGGAATCTCCAAGAGGAATCTGAGACATCTTGCCTTACCTAAAACAAAAGAAACTTTCAAAGACAGGTATGTTGGGGCCGGGAGTTTGGCCTAGTGGTTAAAGTGCTTGCCTAGCATGCATGAAAACCCGGTTCGATTCCTCGGTACCACATATAGAAAAAAGCAGGAAGTGGTACTAAGGCTAAAGTGGTAGAGCTCTAGCCTTGAGAAAGTCCAAGGACAGTGCTCAGGCCCTGAGCTCAAGCCCAGGACTGGCAAAAAAAAAAAAAAAAAAGATAGGTATGTTGATCAAAACGGGAGCTTCACAGATAAAAGAAGGGACAATTATGCCAATCAAAACAATAATTCCAAATCCCTAAAAATGCAGCCCATGCCTACCAAATTGATATCTAGGACTTCCACCTCTAGTTAGGATAGAGAAATCTGCCCTAATAATAACAGCAGGCAAGGAAAGGTTACAAAACTATTGTTTTAAATAAGAAATAAACCACCAGGCACAGTAGGTCATGCTTGTAACCCTAGCCACTCAAGAGGCCCAGATGAGTTCTGAGGATCACAGTTCAAAGCCAGCCAGGACATGAAAGTCCATCAGACTCATACCTCCAATTAACCACCAGAAAGCCAGAAGTGGGACTGTGGCTCAAGTGGTAGAGCACTAGCCTTGAGCTGAAGATCTCAGGGACAGCACCCAGAGTTCTGGCCCCATGACAAACAAACCAGTGAGAGGTAAAGACAGAAAGAACTCAATTCAAGGCCAGTTCAGCAAAAGTTAGTGAGAATTTACTATATTTAAAAAAAAAAAAAAGAGCTAGGCATGACAGTTCATATCTGTAATTACAGCTATAGGAAGTCCAAGGCCAGTTCAGGAAATGAAAAATAAATAAAATTTTAAAGACTGAGCTATGGCTCAAATGGTAAATCACTTACTAGCAAATTCAAGGCTTTGAGTTCAAACCACAATACTGCAAAAATAAAAATTAAAGCCAGACACAGTGACTCGCACATGTAATCCTAGGTATTCAGAAGGCTGAGATCTGAGGATAGCAGTTCAAAGTCAGCACAGGAACAAAGTCTGTGAGACTCTTATCTCCTATTAACCACCAGAAAACTGGAAGTGGCACTGTAGCTCAAGGGGTAGAGTGGTAGCCTTGAGCTGAAGAGCTCAGGGACAGCACCCAGAGTTCAAGTGCCATGACTGACAAAAGAAAAAAAATTAATAAAACTAATAGAGATGAAGGTATATAATTCCCCCAAAGAGGAACCATTATTTAGGAGAAAAGACAAGAGGAGCTGGCAAACTATCAATGGCAACAAAAAGAAGCCAGCTGAATTTTTTCAAATTTTAAATGACTGCATGTGAGCTCATGTGAATTAAAGCAAAGAGAGGTTCCATTCAACAAGTCTTTCCTATAGGTCTTCACTAAAAACTCCAAAACACGCAGCATAGAAAAGAGGTAAAAAGCATCCCATGCAGGTACACAGGTCCTTACCCAAGGAAAAGCAAGAGGAAACTTGAGGTTGGAAACAAAACAGGAGGCAATCTGGAGGCACAACTCTGTCACCAAGTACAAAGCATCTGGCAGCAGACAACAGGAAAAGGAAGGTTAAGAGAATCCCTCAAAGGCACACTGGGCCTTTCCTAGTACAACAGTATACTCAAAGTAAAAAGGCACAAGACAAGATCTTACAAGTAGGTGGGAATTTAACATCTCTCTAGTAACTCAATTAGATGAAGGCCAGAATAGAAAGGCAAAGGCAGAAAGAGAAAGACAGAGACAGAGACAGAGAGAAATTGCTCCATAGTTTCAAAATGTGACCAATGTTTAGTTTTGTTTGTGTTAAAATGTTAAAATGTTAAGTCTTGACATTTCCATGAAAACATATGAAACAAGGAGTACATTTGCTGTTGCACTGAGTCCCAACTCATTCACAAAGCATACTGAGTTAGTATGTCACACTACATGCATTACAGGAAGGAGTATGCCTCGTCCTACAAGCATAATGGAATATTGTCAGAATACTAATGAGGAAGAAAAATGGTAAAATCTAGTTGATTATACCAAAGGAAAATTGGAAAGGAAGAACAATAAAAATGAACAAAGACAAAACAAAAATAATCCATGGAAAAGGGGTTTTGGTGGCAAGCACAAGTTGTAGAGAATCTGCCAACCAAGTGCAAGGTCCTCAGTGCAATCCCTAGTACTGCAGAAGAAAAAGAAGAGCTAAGTGCCAATGACTCACACTTTCTAGCTACTCAGGAGGCTGAGATCTGAGGATAGCAGCTCAAAGCCAGCCTGGGTAGGAAAGTTCTCCAATTAACCACCAGAAAACCAGAAATAGAGCTGTGGTTCAAAGTGGTAGAGTACTATGTTGGGAGCCAGAATGGAATCAAACTGTACTTTGATTTGCAGCAGATAATTGCTTTATTGTCTTATTGGTTTTGGCCTTGTTCTGTTCAATTGATCTGAGATTTATCATATGAATGTAACCCCCAACAGTTCCCTGATTTACCATCTGGATGTAACACCTGGAAGTTCCCTGGTTTCAAGAAAGGATATAAGCCTTGAGTTTGGAAATAAACGGGGCAGCAGTTTTTGCCTGGGCTGCAGACCTCCCGGGCCCGATGTGTTTGTCTCTCTTCTATTTTTTCCAGTCCCTGCCCCCTATTTCAGGAACCCCAATTTGCTGCCGGTAGGCCCAGGCAGTACTAACCTTGAGTAAAAGAGCTCAGGCACAGTGCCTAGGCCTTGAGTTCAAGCTCCATGGGGAAGAAGGAGGAGGAGAAGGAGGGTACAGGAAAGAGGAGGGGAAGGGGAAGGGAGAAGGGAAGGGGAAAAAGAGGAAGGAAGGAAGATGTATTCATATTCTACCTACAAAATTCTAAAATAGTAAGAGCACACAGAAACAGAATGAAGAGATAAAAGAAGATATTCTATGCAAATAGTAAGAGTAACTATACTTAGAAAAAAATATTTTTAAAGGAATTTAAGTAAAATAAAACATTATGAACAAAAAGTCATCATATATGATACATTTATCAATTCAAAAATTGTAAATGCATATATAACAAAAATTATTCAAAAATGTTAACAAAGTGGATGAATCTAGAGCGAATCATGTTGAGTGAGAGACACGTCAAGACCTAAGGAACAAAAGGCGTATGGCATCCTTAATATGTGGCTATTAAATCCAAAGAGTACAAGAGCGAGGACTCAATATCCGCACACCCAATGCTATGGACATGATAATAGAAATATAAACATAATTATATAGACATAAAAACCTATGACTCTATAAACATAATGTTTTATTTCATAAATTAATATGTTTCTATGACATACAAACCCTTAGCCTAATTTTGATTAAGTTCTAAATACTAAGTCCCAGTGATTGCAAATAGAGATTCCTTTCTTGAACACTTGTTTGTTAAACCTGTCATTTAAAATATGATGTAAAAATCAACGTTAATAAATTCTTTAATAAAAAATGTTAACAGACTTGATAGAGAAAAAGAAATATAGCAATAGCAGAGGAATCTAATACACTCATTATAATGGATAGATCAATATAAGAAATCAATAAAGAAAATAGTGAACTTGAGCTATAAACTTCAGGCCAAATTAACCTAAAAACATATAAACATGTCAGATGCCAGTGGCTCACACATGTAATTCTAGCTACTCAGGAAGCTGAGATTACCAGCTGTATATTTGACAAGGGTCAAATAATCAAAATACACAAGAATCTTAAAAAACTAAAACCCTAAAGAACCAATAATCCAATTAAGAAATAGGCAAATAAACTTAACAGACACTTGCCAAAAGAAGTACAAATGGCCAACAAGTGTATGAATACACACTAACTATCCCTAGCTATAAGTGAGATAAAAATCAACAGGTTAGTGAGTTAAAATGGATGTCCATCATTCTACTCAAAAGTACACATTCTCCAGAAAAGATAAGGAACTAGGTCGAAAGCAAGTGTTTAAATTTGAACCCATATCCATCATTTTCTCTAACCACAACTGTATGAAACTAGAAGTCAATAATAGGAAATATATCCATCCTTTATAATAACAAAGAAATGTTTTAAAGAATTCAATGTGTAGCCTACAAAATTAAGAAAAATGAGGGAAGGGGTGGGTGGGGAGGGATGAGTGAGCATGTTCAAAGTGGTATCATTGGTCAAGATGCATTGTAATCATAAACTGCTTTGGTAAAAGGCAACTCCTTTGTACAACTACTTAATATTTTTAAATGAAAAATATTAATGGGGGAAACAAGAAAACTTGAATACATACAACTAAATAATATGCTTCCCGAACAAGGAATAAATTAAGAGAAAACCTGAAAAATCTCTTGACAAATACAAGTTTTGTGGGATATGGTAAAAGCAGTTGCAAGGTAGATACAACAGCTCACTCCTACAAGGGAAGCACAGACAGGGGAGGATCAGGGCTCAAGTCAATTCCAGGAAAAAAAAATACAAGATCCTATCTGAAAGACAACTGAATCAAAAAGAGCTGGTAGCATAGTTCAAATGGCAGTGTACTTGGACAACAACAAACAAAACACACACACACACACTCACACTCACACATACACACCCCTCTCAAGTAAACAACTTAACTCAAAACACTTACAGCAACTAAACGCAAAGTTCATAGAAAGGTGGGGGGAGGGAAAGTGGAAGAAAAGCATGGGAACGAGTATCAATGTTTGAGAAGTAATGTACTCACTACCTGATGAATGTAACTGTAACTCCTTTATACACAACTCCAACAATAAAATAACATTTTTTAATGAATAAAGATTAGACATGTTACCAAGACCCAGTGACATGGGTTTCCAAAAGATATAATAGGAAAAAAATCTGTTCAATAAATGGAAAACTGAATTTGCAATAGAGCAAAACCTTGATACATAAGGCCATATAGTATGACGCTAATTGAAAGGACCTCTAGGATACTGAAACAAAAGCCATATAATGAATGATTGTTGTCCTTAAGGTACTATGTTATCTCTCAGCTCTTTTGCTGTCCCTTGGTTATCTCATATTGTTATAGTATCTCACTTTGTTATCTGATATATCTGATATATTTGTATTTGGTTATTTGAAATTGGATAGGGAAGGGGGTAAAACAAGATGGGGCAGTGGGGGTGAGGGTAATGGGGACCAAGACATGTGAAAGGGTATCAATGTATGTGAATTAACACACTTTCTATCTGGCAAATATCATGTAACCCTTTTATTAATTACAATAAAAAATATCAAAAAAATGGAAAACTGAATAAGCATATAAGAATATAATTGGCCCTCTACTCTCGTGGTAGAGAGCTTGTCTAGCATACACAAAGCTCTGAGTTCAATTCCTTGATACAACATACTTACACACAAAAAAGCTGGAAGTGGTACTATGGCTCAAGTGGCAAAATGCTAGCCTTGGGAAAACTCAAGGACAGTGCCTAGGTACTGAGTTCAAGGCCCAGGACTGGAGAAAATGAAAGCAAGGAAGGAAGGAAGGAAGGAAGGGAGGGAGGGAGGGAGGGAGGGAGATTTTGAATGTTTATGTTGTACCATATAAAAAATTCAAAATTTTAAAAACCAATTCAAATATTCAAATATAATATCTAAAATAGAACTCTTATAAGAATAGAATAAAAATTGGCCTTAGAGTGAGCTTTTCTGTATGACAACAAAAACACAAGAAAAAAGCAA
Organism: Megascapheus bottae; assembly: GCF_031878675.1. Lineage (NCBI taxonomy): Eukaryota > Metazoa > Chordata > Mammalia > Rodentia > Geomyidae > Megascapheus > Megascapheus bottae. Next base: position 19,471,120 of record NC_143526.1, on the reverse strand, counting down.
AAAAATAATAATAAAAAGTAAGGAAGTCAGAACATTAAATTATTTCTAAAACCCAAAAATGTAAAGGAGTCCAAGTGAATGAGAGAAAATTTTCACAAAACAGTTATCTAATAAAAATTTAATGCTTAAAATACAAAAGAAATTTAAAAATTCCAACCAATCTGATTTAAAAATGAACAAAAAATCTGAAGAGAACATTATCCCAAAACTGATGGTCCAGTAGTAATATAAAGAAAATATTCCAGCTGGGAGTTTGGCCTACTGATAGAGTACTTACCTAGCATGCACAAAGACCTGAGTTCGATTCCTCGGTACCATATACAAAAAAAAAAGCCGGAAGTGGTGTTGTGGCTCAAGTGGTAGAGCACTAGCCTTGAGAAAGCCAAAGGACAGTGCTTAAGCCCTGAGTTCAAGCCCCAGGACTGGCACCAAAAAAAAAAGAAAAAAGAAAAATGAATGGATAGTTCATTTATAAGACATATAATTGTACCTGGATATGATTAATTAAACAGCAATCTAAACAGTCACACAGTGAGAACAAAGGAGTATATTTTTAGAAGAGATCACAAAGGCTTTTTCAAAAGCTACATGCATATGATCATATAAAATGATGCTTACTGAAGTGAATGCCAAGAAGCAGAAACACAAGAGATTTTTTTATTGTACTATTTGGGGGTTCTTTTTTTTCTTTTTCTTTAGTCAGTCATACATTTTGTTTTGAGTTTTTACTTCAGCATCCTTTGTCTTGTATACATTTATCTGCTTGGAGGAAGGGAAGGGGGAGCACAGAAATGGTGGGACAAAGGGTGAACCAATTCAGCAATGATACTCACTAGACACTTCGGGTTGGAAATAAACTATACAATTTGGGGAAATAGGGCATTGGGAGGGGAAAAAACCTGGGGGGATATAAGGGAGGGGGAGACACACTGTTCATAAAGAAATGTACTCATTGGCTAGGAATGTAGCTTAGTGCTAGAGTGCTTGCCTAGAATCCATGAAGCCCTGGGTTCAATTCCTCAGTACCAAATACACAGAAAGAGCCACAAGTAGTGCTGTGGCTCAAGTAGTAGAGTGCTAGCCTTCAGCAAAAGAAACTCAGGGACAGTGCCCAGGCCCTGAGTTCAAGCCCCAGGACTGGCAAAAAAAAAAAAAAAAAAAAGGAAATGTACTCATTATTTGCCTTACATATCTGCAGCCTCTCTGTACATAACCTTTACTATATATATATATATTTTTTTTTTGCTGGTCCTAGGGCTTGAAGAAAACATTATGCCAGACACTGAAAGACAAACAATTCATAATCTTTTATGTAGAATCTAAAATTTCATTAGGAAGAATGCTTGCCAGGGGTAAGAGGTAAAAGGAAATGGGCAGTTTGTCAAATAGTAAAAATTTGAAGTTACAAAGATGAGTAAGATCTGAATATCTAATGTATAACATGATGATTAATAATATAATATGCCTGATATTTGCAAAGAAAGCCGATCTAAAAAAGATACAAGGCTGGGATATAGCTCAGTGGCAAAGTACTTCCCTAGAAAATGCAATATCCTGGATTGAATCCTTAATCCTTGATAACAACAAAAAAAAAAGGTGACTATGTGAATTGACTGGTATGTTAATTAACTTGATATAGTAATATTTCATGTAAATCAATAAACAACGTACAACTTTTAGATATAATTTTGTCAGTCATATACTAATAAAGCTAGAAAAATAATAGAATATATGTCCATGTTTAGTTCATGCAATTCATAAGGTATTTTATAATTCAATCATGTGTTATTCAAAAAACAAGAATATATGTGTATGTGTATATATATATATATATATATATTCCAAGAAATGTGTCATTAGCCAATTTTGTTATTCTGCAATCCAAAACCAGGAAACAAATCAATAAGTCTAAAGCAAATAATCTATACAACAAAATTTTATGTAACTGCTTTAAAGAAATAAAGTTATTAGCTTTATCACTATTTTAAGAGTTACTGGATTTTTTAGGCTAACAATTCATAACTGCATCTTACTAAAATTTTAATTCATATGCATTTACACAGGTATTTGTATTCAATTACTTTTCTGGGAAGAAAACCCAGAGATTTTAGTTTCTTAAAGAAAGTGGTTGATCCAAAAGTAATAATAATTACTATGTTAGCTAGTCTGAAAAGATAATCCTCAATGAAACAACCTTGATGTTTGCCCCCTTATGTGCCTTCCTACACAGCATGTGGACTAGCTGAATAATTTACTCAAAGAAACAAAATGCTGGTCTTAGGCTTGACCTCTATGAAGATCTAATGTGTTTTCACTTTTTGACCTTTTAAGAATCTTGAATTACCACAGAAAATATATCATTAGCATGCAAGAAGGAGCAGGGACCACATTAGACAATGAGAATCCCTGATACTCCTTCCTGATAAAAGTAAGGCTAACACATCCTGCTATACCAATTCACAACAAAGCCAGTCAACAGAGTGAATTGTCACAGACATCTAACGTGACATCCACAGCCATATCAGAATCCCCAGTAACAACCAGCAAAAAACAACTGTCCATACCAGGCCCAACTAATGTCCATTATCATAAAAACTAAGAAAACAGTTATTGTATGAAGCCATAAAAGTTTGTAAAATGATAATAGGTAGTAATTGCTACAGACTACTCAACAATTACCTAGGTAATCTATGCACTCACATGCATGCATGCATGCATGCATACACACACAAGCACATGAACACACACACATAACACACTACACTGATGCTGTCTTATATTATGCTTACACTGAACAAAAACAGCTATTTAGGCCAGGAATGGTAGCTCAGGCCTGTAATTCCAGTGTATGGAAGATTGAGACAGAAGGATCATGAGTTCAAGGCTAGCTGGGTTACATAGCAAAACCCTGTCCCCAAAACAAATAAATCAACTTTCATAACTTTCGTTTATATATTAAATTTATATAGGCCCTTTTTATTATATAAAGTAAGATACATAGCATCTGTATAGGTTTATATTTGAAATTAAAAGAGGTAAAATGGAGTGAGGTCACTCAAATGACCATTTATTTTAAATACTACAGTGATTACTCATACAACATGCCTTCTTTGAGAGAAACCAAAAAAGCTCAAAAAATAAGACATAGAAGCAAGACCTAAATGACATACATACAAATTCATGGATGTGAACATATGTAATGATATATATATAATATATATATAATACATCTGGACAAACATACAGCATGAACCTAACTAGCAGACTACTTAGGAGAAAGGGAAAGGAAAAGAGAAAAGGGCATAAATAATTTTGAGATACATAACAAATATATGCAAGAATAGCAAGAAGAACCTCAATGAAAGTTGTTGATAAATACATGGTTGGGGGAAGGGAAAAAAAGCAGGCTCTATTGGGAGGTACTATTGAGAAAGGGTTGAGCTAACAAGGGTGAAAGACATTGAATATGGCTGAAATTGACTGTCACTATGCATGAAAAATAGAATAATACCTCCCCAAAAAAGTTGAGGCTAAGAGCAAAGCTATTTTTTTACTTTATTAATGACACAGCATTGTCATATTAGTATAAGTACAATAATATTGACTAAATAGAAGTACTTTTTATTAGTTTCCACATTAATCTTTCAAATGATACTAGAGTAGAAAACAAATTCAAACAGAACTAAGAATCTTGCCCCAGAACCCAAAATCAAAGCAGAACATAAACAATATGAAAAAAGCCAGATACCATTTCATCTATTCAATTTAAGTGAAATGAAGATATAAACAAACTTTGCCGTGGCACTTTATTTTAATCTGCTGTATTTGACTTTTCAAAATAAAAACATCCATTTTCCACAGCAAGTTCTGTTAGTCAAAAAGTCAAGAGACATAGTTTTGGTAAGAACAGATTTACTTGACAACTATGAGTTTTTAACTCTCTAAATACCCAGCAAATAATATTTCTATTTTGTTTGCTTTTTAATTTAAAATTAGCTTTTTCTTCTTCTTTCTCACATTTATCTACCATCAGTAAGTGAAGGTTGTTTTTGTATTTGTATAGAAACTACTTGTCTTCTTGAACTTCAGATTTCTCATTTAAAAGTGAAAATTATTGCATACAAAGCACTTACAAAAGGGCCTGACCCCAGAAAACACTCAAAGCTGCTTGTTATTAGCAACCTCTTTATATATCACAAAATGATACCAAGGTTCTTAGCATTCTGATATCTACCTACACAACAGGTATTTCCATCCTCTTACTTAATAGAATCTGTATTTTATTTTAGTCTATTCCCGTCACTCACAGTAATATACATAAATTATAGGCAGGCATGTCCAGGGCTTAACACTGATTCATAAATAACACCACAACCCTTGGTCAGTATTAGCTCAAGACTAGGCCTCTGGTTTGTAATTAAATGGAAAGACGTAGGACAAAATCATATTAAGTGAAGTAAGCCAGACCCAAAGAAACTCAGGATCCATGGTTTCCCTCATTTGTAACAATTAGTATAGGTTTAGGATTTTCCTAACAGAGGATCATAATAGCTCAAAAGTTATATACATACCTCCATAAAGGATGAGGCTACGCAAAATGAACTCCAGGATATAGAAACAAGAGGTTTATCTTTGTGATTATTGTTCTCAATGTACTATGTCAAGCTATTTCTTTTTTCTTCTTTTTCCCTTAAGATTTATCACATGTTGTTACTATATCTGACTTTGGTACTTAGTATATTTCATAGACATAAGTTTATTTGTGTATTTGAAAAAGGGAAGGTAAGGTTAAAACAAGATGAGTTGAAGGGGGTAGGAGGATGGAAAGTGGGAGAAAAACATGGGAAGGGGTAACACTGTTAGAGAAGTAATGTACCCACTACCTGATGAATGCAACCCCTCTGTATATCACCCCAAGAATAAAATAAAATTTTAAAAGACTAGGCATATGGTATTACCCAGTCAATGAAATATGAAGAGAAACATAACCAGCAGATTGGAGGAAAGTGTTCTTGGCTTCTACAAAAGGGTTAAAATGTCTGGTATGGTAGCACACACCTTCAATCCAAACATTTGGGAGGCTGAGGCAGAAAGTTCTCAAGTTCTCAGGCAACTCTAGGTACCCAGCAAGATCCTGTCTCAAAAAAAAAAAAAAAAAAAAAGCTGAAAGAGAAGTGAGGGGAAGGCAGAGGATGGGAAAGGAGGAGGAGAAATGTAAGGAAAGGAAGAGAAGATGAGATGAAAGAAAAGGGGGGAGAGATAGGAAGAGAGAAGTCAGAGGAAGAAAAAGAGGGGAGTAGAGAAAAGGGCAGGGGAGGGCAGAAAAGAGCTTCAAAAAGAGAGTTGTTGATGAGTCTTCTGGCAGTGCAGTACTCTGCTCTCCTGAGGAAGTAACCAAAAAGTGAGGACAATAGAGCAAGCACTAGAAAGAAGGCAGAATGCAGTTCCTCATGTCACCAAGGCAGCACCTGGCCCAACCCACACAAGAGCCATCTACCTCTGAACATCCTTTTCTGTGATACCATATAAAACCTGACACTTGAAACCAATTTCTTTTTATTGTTTAATTTTTATTTGAAAATGTTAAAAATAGAGGGGTTATAGTTATGTAAGACAGGCAAAGAGTACATTTCCGTTTGGACAACGTGACCCCTCCCCTTGCTCTCTCATTTTTACTTTCTTTTTTTTTTTTTTTGGCCAGTCCTGGGCTTGGGCTCAGGGCTTGAGCACTGTCCTTGGACTTTCTCAAGGCTAGCACTCTACCACTTGAGGCTCAGCACCACTTCCGGCTTTTCTGTATGTATGTGGTACCAAGGAATTGAACCCGGGTCTTCGTGCATGCTAGGCAAGCACTTTAACCACTAGGCCAAACTCCCGGCCCCTTTTACTTTCTTTTATATGCAATCCAACGCATGTAATGATAGATGTTACTCTACTTAAAATAGGGGTTCCAGCCAAATGAATCTACTATAAGTTCAATATATCATGAGTTAAAAATGAATTTAATACATTTAATCTACTGAAGATACTACCGTTTAGCAACTCCATCTACGGAAGAGCATCACTGTGTACTCTGGTGACCATGGTGCCAATGGAGAGCTTGCTACCATTTCAAGTACCTCAAAAGAATGACCCACCGCATACTAGTAGCTCAGAAAAATATCAAAATTCAACATTTCAGTCTAGTTTCTACTAGACTTGTACTGTGACTTATATCACACTAGACAATGATTTTAACCCAGAGACCTGCTGTAGGGGGAAGTAGGTTTTACCAACACTAAGCCAAATGAAACTTAAATGATCCTTCTCAAAATGAAAAGACTCTAGTGTGAATACCTACACTCTGAAACCAACAGGAACATGAGCTCTGACTTTTCAACACAAAACAAGTAAATCATTTTGCCAGTCAGAATCTATTTGGCAGTGTCTCAAAACAAAGAAAGGTTCTTGAATTCAATGCATCAGGCATTTATTAAGTACCTCCTGTGTCTTTAATCCACCAAACTCTTCTTCAAGAATCTCCCCAACTTTGTAGAAGAGAAATGGCATAGTGGTATGCTAAGCACCCCCGTGACACCACTAACTTCAGTTGGAATAAATCTGTAGAGCCTGAGCATGGGAAGGATGAAAGGAACACGTGAGTTAGGGAAGACAGATCAATGGATGGTGGAAGAGGGTAAAGGAAGGAAAGTAGGAGAGGGAAAAAGAAAAGAGCTGTAGAAAAGACATTTGAGCCCAATCTGAGAGGATTAAAAAAAAAACTTAATGGGATAGATAAGGAGGGAAGGAATCCTAAAGAAAAGTAAAAGAGAGAAACTTGTACTTGTGCTAAGGTGTATGCACTACAACAGCAATAGATAAAGTGAATGAAGACAATGAAACCTTCCTATTCTTAAATGTTTCCCAGACTTGTAGATTAAAATAAAACCTATCTACACAATTTGCACAATCAATTGCTGGAAACTGTGAACCTGGTAACATGGGCAACAATTAGGCAGCAAATATTACTCTACAGAAGGCTCAGGAATTGTTGAATATTCTTAATGCTGATCCAGTTATTCTGATGAGAGTAACTACAAAGGAGTTGCTCTCAATATATAAAATGAAATCAAAGTAACTTAAGACAAATCAAATGGAAATATATCAAGAATATATGAAAAACTGAGAATATTATATTTCTACATTCCATTTATTTTAGCAAGAGAAATAAAGGCTAATAGGTAAAGTGGAGGCAAATCTAAACTTTAAGGATAAGGAAAAACACAAATGAAACAAATTATCAGGGAACCTTAAAGTCCTTATTTAAAAATCTTTAGTACCATCGGATATGAATTTTAGTAGCTAGCTTAGCTAAACTGATTTTTTAAAATTCTAGCACAGGCATGGCTCATCAATAGAGTGCCTGCTTAGCAAACATGAGGTCCTGAATTCAAAACGCCAGCTCTAAGGAAATAGACCAGAATACTTTCCTCCTTCTCCACCACTGGAACAATGGGCCTGTAATTCAGTGAATGCTTCTGTTTCCTGGAGGAAAGATGAGCCTCGGCTACAGAGAAACTGTCTCAAAATAAAGAAAAACAAAACCAGACAAGCCAGAACATTAGTATTTGGAGAACTCTTAGAAACTGAAAGTCCAAACCAAAGTTTTAGGTCTGAAAAACCATGCTGAAATGCTGCAAATGTTCAGGAAAACCTTTAGAGGATCTGAAAACCTATACTTCATGTATTTAAGAGCTAAAGCCTCAAACTCCTAGGACATCAATTTTTCACAACAGTTTGCCAACATTGGATATACACTAGCAACCTTCAGGAAGCGCTGAGTTATACCATGTACAACTTTCACAGCAATACATTTTGAATTTAAAAAACTCAGAGTCAACACATTGTGCCTCATAATCATTTAAGTTGGCAAGAGTTTAAAGTACACAAAAAAATCTAAAATAAAGCATTGGAAATATTTGATTTATGTTAAACAGCACTATGGAATTTAAACATTTTATGCTCAATCAAACCCTACTCCAGGTCAGTTGGCTCACTGATTAGCTTAAATATAACATCCTAACAAAGACTTGTCCAAATTTAATATAAAAATCTTTAAAGACCTATCTTCACATTTTTAAAGTAAATCTCATTTCAAGTAAATTTCCTGAACAGAAAATAGCCATCACCACAACAGAATAATATCCCAAAATGGCCCTGTACTATAAAAGGCATGAGTCGTATTGAGTGAATTCTGCCTCTAACAAGAACCTTCTACAGAGAGAATGAAGAAGGCAAAGCCACGAAGGCCTTCAGTCCAGTAAGAGCCACGAAGCAGCGTGTCAGAAAGAAATTGTTTTTCTGCTCCTTTTGATGGGTTATGCTTTCAAGTCAGGAAATTAGAAACAGGTGTGCCAGAGGGCACACACATCCTCGCTCCACACTGAAAAACAGGCGTTTTCAATTTTCAAACATGAAAGGGACTCCTGTTGAATGAAAGAAGAAATGAAAATCCAGCTCTGTTTCTGTGAACCATATGAAGGGAGCTTAGAAAGTCTTTGACAAGTTGCTCGACTTACTCCTTCTCCAACTGACAGCAGGTAGTACTCGACAATAGGAAGGAAAAGCCATTCTTTCAAGTGAGAACAATCAAAGGGAGGAATACATGAAGGATAGCAGCATTGGAAGTTTAACCCATCACTTGACCTTATTAGTCTTCTTTTCACCATTTCTTTACCTCATGTTTTAAAATTAGAAGTCTTTCACAAAACAACAACAAAGCAATGCACACTGTCTAGGCCACACAAAAAAAGAAATCTGAAAAAATGCAAAGATCAAAAGAACATCTTGGGGAAGTGATGCTGTGCCTCAAGGGGTTGGGTGGTAGCCTTGAGCTGAAGAGCTCAGTTCCCAGGCCCAGAGTTCAAGCCTCATGACCAACAAAAAATAAATAAATAAAAATAAGGTATTATGCTCACTAAGGTGCTCTACTGTTGAGCCATACCACCAAGCATTTAAAAAAAAAAAAAAAAAGAACATCTTGGGATCCAACTGATCTACTAGAATCAGGTCAACCTCAGAGCAAAGCTTACCTTCCCTGCATGATGTCCTGAGCACTGTTGGATCTCAGGATGGTGGAGAGATTTTAATGGGATAGTGGGACACTAGTTTGAATGGGATTGGTGGGGAAGGCAGGAAAAGAATGAACCAAAGGCAGCAATAATGCTCCAGTCAACAGGTACACTGAGGTATCTACAAGTGACTCTAGGAGGCACCAGATACGGTGCACTCTCCAGAGGAATAGATGCAGCAGAGCACCAATATAGCCACGCAAGCGTATCCACACATGTAGTACCTACACAAATTTCTACACTGACAAGAAAATTTATTTATCATCAAGTAAGGTCACAGCCTTTGTGATTATCCTTTTAGGACCCAGTCTATGCTGTTACTTCTCTTCCAGCATATACAGAGTCCCACAGAATCAAAAATCTCTAAAACAGCCGCTGCTTTATTACTTGAAAGTGATTAACAGTCATTTTTCCAAGGAATGAAATATTTAAATAAATTTATACATGAAAATTTATCCTTCATCTGTTTTAAATTTTAATTCAGAAGAATATTTAAAATGTTCACTCACCTGTATATAACAAAGCATGAGTTAAACAGTATCCCCACTTCCCTTTCATGGCAAAAATCCACCAAAAAATATTACTGCTAGCACAAGACAGCAAAATTATTAGTTTCCTTTTCTGAATTATCACCAATGAGCGTACATTATGTCACAGTCAGAAAAATAATCAACTTATTTAAAACTTTTAAGACACATTACAAGAAAAGCTGTCATATTTAACTGGTTTCTTAAGAAATGATCTGGCATAATTCAGAATTCTGCATTATTGTAACCCACCAGTGACATAAAAAAGGAGAAAATAAGCCAGGCACTGGTGGCTCATGCCTGTGATCCTAGCTACTCGGGAGGCTGACATCAAAAGATTACACACACACACACACACACACACACACACACACACACACACTGAACAAGTGGTAGAATGATATCCTTGAGCAAAAAGGATTCAGGCATAGCACCCAGGCTGTGAGTTCAAGGCTTAAGACTGGCACATAAAAAGGAAAGGTTTTATTAAGTGTTCATCAGGTATGAAGCCTTAGAATAGAATTCCCAGCCCAAATCCTAGTCCTTGGAAGTATGCTAGGAATTTATATACTCTGAAACTGTAAATAAATTATATTTTCCCCATCCTCAATATCCAAATAGTCCAAAGGGTCAAGTTCTTTTAAGATGATGATGTTTACAAATGTTAGTGGTATGTCTACACTCACATCTAGAAGTCATAATTCGTCAAAGGGTTCTCATGGATTATTCTCAAGCCTACATATAAGGCCACAAATTATTTTAGCTTAAGTAGCTATTCCTTTCACTGCGTACTCTACAAATTTACTGAATATAGCAATCTTTAAAGGACAAAATGTTCTGAAAAGCCAAAGTGTCAGTCCTTTAGTGAGAAATATCACTGCCTCACACAGCAGATTCAAGAAGTACAGTGGGCTGAAAACTTTGAATTCTGCCAGTATAACTCAGCTATGTTTGTTTCTTACTAGCCAGTGTTAGCCACTGTTGCTTCTTACTAGCAGAATCACTGCTCACCATTTCAGAACAACTTCAAAGATGAAACGTCTATCTTTATTTGTATATTCCAAAAATACCAATGTTTCCCTACTGAAAAGAATCTGTACTCATACAAGGGAAATTCTGATTATTCAAAGCCCTCTAGAGGCCACCACCTAAGATGCCAAATTAAGCTCCAAGCATCTTTCCCTTACCCAGCTACCCCAAGCATTCTCTGCTCAGGACAGAATACAAGACTCTCCAAACCTAACTTACCTTCCTTTCAGTACTAACTCATTTGGGCTTGGCCTGTCTCCCTCTACTATGATGCATTTTCTTGTCAGAAAGAAAATAATGATAAAAGAGAAATACACAGGGCATAGTGACACATGCCTATAATGCTACCATTTGGGAATCTCAAGCAGAATCACAAGTTCAAGGGAAACTTGGGATACATAGCTATTTCCAGGCCAGCCTGGGCTACACAGTGAGACTCTGCCTCAAAGAGAAAGAGAGACAGAGACAGAGACAGAGACAGAGACAGAGACAGAGACAGAGACAGAGACAGACTGTTAAAGGATACAATATGAAAACATGGAAAGAAGATAATAAGAACTACATAATTATATAGTTAAGTCAAAGAAGATCTCCAAGATCTCTCCATGTGAAGACAAGCCAGGTGAATAAAGGCCTGGTGTAGTTGAGTTGAGGGTTGAATTCCTTCCTACCCATAGAGAATTGAGGGACAGAAAACAACTCAAGCAAAGCTCCCAAGATGGAAATGATCACAGCCTGCCTGCCTAAAGTACATAGCAAGACACCCAAGGTAGCTGAAACTGAGTAAGCCAAGGGAAGATATGCAAAAGCACCAATATGAGGTTGGTGCTTATATGCTCTTCATGAGAACATGACCTTTCCCTTGAGTTATATGGGAAGCAAGCAGACAGTTCAAAGTAGCAAGACACATGATTTGAGTAAGGTTCAACAACGTCAATGCTGAGAACTGAACATAGAAAAGGCAAAAATAAGTGAGTGACTAGGAGGCCACAGTAAAAAAAAAAAAAAAAAAAAAAACAACAAAAAACCACAGAGACCTTGGATCCTTTGGAAGCAGAGGAGAAAGACTAGCTTCCTTCTAGAAATAAGGGAAATGGAAAGAAGCTAGAAGGAAGACTGAAACCAAGGTGACTGAACACAGAGTTCTGAGCATAACTGGCTTTTATTCGCCAGTTATGTCTGTGATAAATAGAAGACAAATGGTGAAAAAAATGACTGGTGCTGAAAAGGAAGAGGAGGAGGAGAGGGAGAGGCAGCTGCAGTGGCAGCAGCAACAGCAATATGGATTTTTTTGTCTGCCTCTCCCAGCCCTTGAAGAGCAGTGACCCTGTGGAACTTGTATCACTCAGCAGCAGTTTCCTACTAGTTCATAAGCCTATTTCTATTTTTATTTTTTGGTGGTGGTACTACGGCTTGAACTCAGAACCTGACATTTGTTAAACAAGCTCTCTACTGCTTTACCACTTGATTCATTCACACACACACACACAGACACACACACACACTAGCCTTTTTTGCTTCACTTAGTTTTTCATATATAATCTTGTACTTCTTTTCCAGGGTTAGCCTCAGATCAAAGTTCTCCAAAATTGACTTCCTGGTATCTGAGAACCACAGACCAAGGGTACTAGGGCTCTTTTTTGAATCAGGATCTAACTTTTTGCCCAGGCTAGTTTTGAACCTTGATCTTATCCTCCTCCTATAGGATGATAGAATACAGATTCCCAAATAGTTAAGATTACAAGAATAACCTACCACACATAGCCTAAATTTTCCATTTCTTAAAAATCCCATTCACTTTCAGTTATTCCAGGCAAATCATGGCTACAGTGCTCCACATAGCTCAGGTTTCCAGTACTACCAGAGCTAAGGACGAGAAAAGCAAACAACCTAGAAAATCAGCAGGCAGAGAGCTTCAACCAGAAGCAGCCCTTTCTTCTCTCCAGAATCCTTTTAGAAGATTCTACATCTCTTAATATCTAATCTGTTGTTATCACTACCTTCTGGACCCACTGTTTCTCTTTAAGAGGAAAAGAAAAACAGTACAGACAAGTAACAGGAGACTAACATAAGGTCAAGCAGAGTATAAACTTAATCTTTTGCTTTTGCTCTTCTTCCCTCCTTCTGATCTTCTAATCCTTGATCTGCTCCTCCTTTTCATAGCTAGAGACAGACCACAGAATGTACATCACATTTTGCATCTGATGTGTTACTGAAATTATGTGTGATTCTGAGGCTGGCAAATTGAATCATATTTTACAATGCTATATAAAGAAACTCCAGGGGCAGGGGTGGGGGGAGGGAAATGGGACAAGACATGAGAAGAGTATCAATGTATGTGAAGTAATGTACCTTCTATCTGGTAAATATAGCCTAACCCTTCTATTAATTACAATAAAAAATATATGGAAAAAAAAAGAAACTCCATGATGAATAACCTTTTGGGATCAGCAAACATCCTTTCAGAAAAAGCTGAAATTATCTACATAGTTCTTAATTTTCATTTTTTATATGACATTCTCTATTTGCAAGTCTCTGCCTGGCACTGAAGTGAAAAAATATATATACCAGCCTTTCTTTTCCCAATAGATTGCTTTGAGAGGACCTAAAACAAGTTATTCTTTTTCTAATATATTTTTATTGTAATTAATAGAAGGGTTACATGATATTTGCCAGATAAATGGTGCCTTAATTCCCACACATTGATACCCTTTCACATGTCATGGTCCCCATTTCCCTTCAAGTTATTCTTTTTTAAGTTTCAAAATCTTTTTCCATTTTGCCAATTCTAAAATATGTTTTTGTCATATTTTAAAAGTTTCTGAAATCAAAGAGTACATTAGGATGATGGTGTTCTCCTACTGCTATCTTATAAGCTGTGGTGGCAATGAAGTGCCATTGTGTCTGGATGCAAACTCTCTGTATTGTTGTCCTTTTTGGTTATATGCATGATAGAACTACAGTAGAGTTTACAGATGTTTAGACTGTGTTTGAAGGGTTGCAGTATGATACAGGATTCAAATGTAGAGATTTTACATATACAAAGGCATGGAATCAGCAATAAAGGATGAGCTTATTATCAGTGAAGCAACTAACTACGTCTCACTAGAACAATATCTCCATTTCTTATAAAATAATAACCATTCGTTAAGTAATGAGAAAACAGTTTGGCAGTACCTTCCTTTTCATTGGTAGTATAAAAAACAAAATCAGCATATTCTATAAAAGTGACTTAGATTCAATAGGACACACAAAATATTAAGCCTCTACACTGGACCAATAAGTATATTAACTGCCTTCCATATGTGTCTTTCCATTCACGCGGCAATGATGGATATTAATAGATATTATTCCTTTTGTACAGATGACCCACTGCCCAGGTCCTATGAGTCTGAATAAGAAACAAGGTGTTTATTCTGCTCCCTAGCTAGCTAGGCAAATTCCCATGATGCCAGTACATTTTGTCAAGAGTTTACAAAATCAGCTCCTGCCACTCTACCCCTTACTCATTTCTTCTCATTCAGTGATGAGAACAAGATGCTGGAGTTTATCCCTTAGGCTAATGACCAAATTGCCTGTCTGGCCTCAGGAAAGCCCTATGCTGACCATAACTAACCATCTTCTCTCTGCTTTTCAATTATCACCTTCTAAGATACATAAACCCAAAAATGTAGGCCAAGTCTCTGGGTTTTCTGCAATATCCCAAGGCACAAGTCTTCTTTATTTTGGAGAAACAATTGCAAAATTCTGTGTTCTACCTTTCTTATAACTTAGTTGCCTAACTCTGCATGTAGTTCTATTAACAGTCCCAGAAGAAACCAGAGTGCAACAAACACACAAATCCTACACATAAGATGAACTGGAGACCCTCATCTTCCTCAGGTCATGGTGGCTCATCTTTAACAGGGGACAGCTGCAACATGACAAGTTGATTATTCAAGTTCAAAGGCTACTCAGTGTCATGAACTTGAGACAAATGATGCAGATTGGCGAAAAGACTATGTATATAAAAAGAGGGAAAACATTTAATTTCACAATTTTTGCTTTAGTAGCCCACTGCATTCTATTCAATAGAATGAAGATTCTGCAATTTATTTCTAGTCCAACGTTTTTCTTTTTTTTAATCATTAAACTATATTGGGCTAGAAACAGACAATCCAAAGGAAACTGAATTTCATTTTTAAAGTGACATGGGCAGGTAGTCTCTCAGCTTAAAATAGAACTAAGTTCCTAACATCTAAACATGAGATAAATACCTTAAAATAACAGCATGTCAGATTTGGGGGGGAGGAGATGAAATAAACATGAGGGCTGGAGGCATGGTTTAAATGGTGGAGTACCTCCCTTGCAACCATTGAGTACCACGACTACTACCACAACAACAAAAAGAATTACCTTTTTGAGACTTTTCTTTGTTTACATACTATAAATTTTCCATAGAAACAGAACTATACTTACTTATGTGCACAGGCTAATTCAGAAATATTATATACCATGATGCTATGTGTCATCAATATTAAATTAAAATTTAACCCATTATTAGATTTTATCTTTATAAAAAAGTAAAAGACAATGTCTTGTCAATTGTTACAATCGTTTCAAGTGAACATTAATTCATATTTACATTTCATCTCAAAGGCCAGTGGTTCACAATTATATTTCTATACTCAAGTCAGAAAAGGAGCTAAGTCAGATGGCAGCCACCATTGGCATGCAAAGAAACACAGGTCTGGAATAACAGGATAGGATGAGTAGATAACTATGACAATGGTGCCAAGATTTCAAACAAAAGAAAAGGGTAGGATAGTAAGGGGCAATAAAAGAGCCTGAAAAGCACTGGGAAAGGTGGCCACAGGGCAGAAATGAAGAAGCTGATGTATGTATGTGATGCCTCTATGGGCAAGTCCAAAAGAAACATGTCTGGACTTCAAGAGAGAAGTCCGGAGTAAACACAGACGTAGCTGATATCCCAAGAGAACAGTTGAAATCATGAGAACACTAAATCACCAAGAGAAAACACACAGGGAGATAAAGAGATTCTATCAGAGGCCCAAACCTGAGGTTGAAATCAATGGGAGGATACAGGAAGTGGAATCTTTGAAGAAGGCTAAGATGCAAAGTGTTAGAGAAAGACAGTCCAAATTAAATACTAAGTTCTATGATATAGACCACACCTTCATAAAAGATCACAGAATTAGTTAGCAGTAAGCAGAGGTAGGCTGCTGAACTGGATGATGAAGGAACCAATATGGATGGAGAAGGAACCAATATGGTAAAAAATTAATAAAGTTTAAAGATATTAGGGAGAAAGGAATAAAAGTATAACTTACAGGATAATATGGTAAAGGGATAAACCAATGATAAATATCATCAGCAGTATTGTAACACAAAGAAAAAATACTTCAAGCATATTAGGTAGAAGCATTATAAAATTCTGGAAATGAGCAAACATTCCTCTTATTAAATACCTCGCTCTCTTTCTCTCATACACAAACTCACTCTCTAAATGATAATGACATTACTAATACAGATACAAAAAGGTTTACATTTTATTTTTTACATTTTATTTCAATAAGTAAATATAATTTTAGGACTTGAAATCATAATGACACATTTTGAAATATATCTTATATGATTTTGTCAACATTTTACAGAAAAGATTATCTATTAATTTTTTAATACTTTGAAGCTTACAACTTTTGTAATCTAAATTTGACACTACCACAGGTCATTTGAGAAAAACATACATATCCAAAAGATAAATAAGCATCTCAAAATATTTACACTATGGTACTAAACAATCTTTAAAACTTCTCAAATTCTAAAGATCTTTTATATGCATCAATGTTCTTGTATATGCAGCAATTAGCATTTGCTTTGTATTCCCTTAAAAATATTGCTTTTAATCATTCAATGGCTGGCAGAGTTACAGTTATGAAAAATTGTTATGAAAGCAGCAAATACCTGAGGTACTCACAGCTGTAGAGTAGGGATTATGAGCTCCAGTATTTTCAGCCCAGCATCCACATCCATAAAGAGCAGCCTAAGAAAAAGAAATTAGGTATACATACTGCTGCAGAAATAGTATATATAATTATGATCTAAATACTCTCAGAAAAAAATTCTCAACTTTTAATAAAAGACAACTGTCATATCCATTTAATAAAGCCAGATTTACTAATGATGTATAGCAACGAGATGATAATATCAGAAGTTGTGTAAGAATTACTCAAACAATGGTTCCAACACTCTTGACATTGCTTTCTTCTTTGAGAAAATCAGTATTTACTCCATTGTGTAGAACACATAACTTATTCTTCCTAGCTGCAATATTGGGTATTGAACTCTAGGCCTGGGTACTATTCCTGAGCTCAAGGCTAACACTCTACCACTTGAGCCACAGCACCACTTCCAATTTTCTGATGGTTGATTGGAGATCCTCAGATCTCAGCTTTCTGAGTAGCTAGAATTACAGGCCTGACCCACATAGCAAGTGCCCAGCTCTTTCTTTCTTTCCTTGAAAAAAATCTCTTCCTTTTTGTAATGTATCTGTTAGTTGCTTTTTTGCCTACTTGAAATCAAGTAGATGTGTGTTGAATTTCTTACGAAACCATCTAGTAAGAACCCCGGTTTCTAAAGATTCTCATTCTGTTCTGGTAGAAGCCTGGGAGTACTGGGATGCAAGTAAGTGCTTATGACCACCTCTAGAAAACCTTGCTTCAGGAGGCCTTTTCCTTGCCTCCCTGAGCCTAACACAACAGGAATGGCTAAGGGCTCTGTACCAATAGACCCAGTATATATTTGCCACTGTGCTAGATTGTACCAGATGAAATGGGAGGGAAAAGGTCTCTTCAAGCAAATTATTTTATTAGTGGTGGAGTAGATTTGTGTGTCTGAAACCACTACAACCATCATGCCTATTTTGTTTCCAATAATCATATTAAGAATGTCTCTATTCACTATGAGTTTTTGTCATGGAGAGAAGGGGAGCAGAACTAGTAACTTCACCACTCCTAAATTAGAAGCAGTTTGAAAAACCCTTAGCTAACTGTCATAGAGAAACAGGGAATGGAATAAGCAAGAGTTCATTACCACTTGGTTACTAAAAATGAGAAACTGGAAAAGAAGGAGGAAAGGGGGAGGGGAGGGGACAGAAAAGAAAAGAGAGAAAGAGAAAGAAAGAGGGAGGGAGGGAAGAAGGGAGGGAAGGACAAGTATGATGGTGCACACCTGTGGTACTAGCTTTGAAGAAGATGAAGATAAAATGGAAGACAGACCAGGCTAAACAAAGAGACTCAATCTGATAAAGTAAAAAATTAAAAACCTAGGGTGACATGACTCAAGTAGAAGAGATCCTGACTTGCAAGTTTAGGCCTGAGTTTAATTTTCAGTATTTCCAAAAAGAAAAGACTATCCTGTAACATATACCTTATTTTTATGCCCTAATACTGCTGGTAATGGTAGAAACTGAAAGCCCTTCAGAAGTGACTCAACACTAAAACTGGTAGACTTAGATGATAAATCATCAGCTGGTACTCTGTGGAACTCTGGGCATTTGTCTATCATTCCCTACAATTATCTTGATCAAGAACACACACACACACACACACACACACGCATGCACGCACGCACATACACACACACCAAAGCCATAGGACATATCATATAAGGCCAGAGAAAGTCCTTTTCCTAGGAAGAACATTGATGTTTATCATTTGTGTACTCTGTCTTCCTTTAATGACATTGCCTTTCATGACCTACATTTGTCTTCCTTCTTAATCTTCTGAAATTGGTTAGAACGAGAGACACAGGTAAGATTAAATGAAGAATCAGAGCTTATCTCTCTTAGCCACATCTTTGGGGGAAACAAGAGCAACTTTAAGCAGGTTTTTAAAATAATTCTTAAAAGCTTCTCTCTTTGGGCAGTAAAATGTTATTAAAGGAATTATCTAGTAGTAAAAGCTTACACAAATGATATTTCTTAAACCTTCTCTGGCCTGTTGTTTCCTTTTTATAAAATGAGGATAATAAAAAATATCTAAGGCATTGTCATAGGGTCAACTTGACTTACTGCACCTGCTGCACATAGCAAATGCTTTTTTTTCTGATTGACAAAAACTGTTTTTTACCTCTTAACAGGTATTTCATCTTTGTATGTTTATTATATCTTCTTTATTCAGTAATACAATCTAAGTAAGAAAGTGCACTCTCCTGTAAATACTTTGACTTTTCTCCTCCACACCCTTTATTTAAACATTTATGTAAATGTATATATACACACATATATATACATATATATACTATATATGTGTGTACATATATTCTCCATGCCTTTTCCTGATTTTTCAATACTACAAGTTCTATAAATGGAACAAATCAACACATAAATTTTACTGAAATGCTTTTTTTCCAGGACAGTCCCATGTGTGATGGCAGAAGCACCTCAAGACTGTTAGATATTGTATCTTACTAACACAGTCCAGAACTACTGTTGCTATTTTGCTAACCAAAACAAACTGAAAACAGTGAAAAAGTCATGGGGATTATAATGTAATGAAGGCAACTCTCCTGGCTTTTCTCTCTCCTTCTCTACCAGAGCATCTAAATCTGATATACCAGGCCTGATTTTCCTATTCCAGACTTGACAAATACACAGGGATTTATAATAAGGAAAATCACCATGCCCAGAAAATGGACTTTTATAATGAGTTCAAATGTTAAATATGTTAAATAATTATCCTTCATGAATTCTCTCTTCTCTTTTGCTTCCCCTGACACAAGACTATGATTGTCTTGACCACTTAAAGGGCAAATCAGGGAACATCATTGGGGAACTTCCATGAATCATTCAATGTTTCAAGCCTTGGCTAACTACCTTGCCCAAGCAAGTGAGCAATATTCAGAAGACAATATGTTGGATATGAACTTGACAAGTTGGCAAGGGGTAGGGAGAGGAAAAGTGGGAGAAAAAATGAGGAGGGAACAATATTTAAGAAAAAATGTATTCACTACCTTACGTAGATAACTGTAACCCCTCTACAATAAAACTGAATTATAAAAAAAAGTTACACTCAGCTGGGCAAGGTGGCTCATGCCTGTAATCCTAGCTACTCCCCACTAACCCCACTATACACATACACACACACACACACACACACACACACACACACACACAATCATTCTCCCCCACCCCATGGAAAAAGTATCTGTAAATAATTTTAAACTGATGAGCTAAAATAGAAAACGCCATACTTAATTTCAAAATAAATGCTCATTTAAAAATCCACAATTCAGTGGCACAACTTCCCATATTAACACCACCCCTATATAACTAACTTAAACCAATTAAAATGCAAGTAGCAAATTAAAATCTACTACTACTAAGCGGAACTGGTCGCTTATGCCTGTAATCTTGGCTACTCAGGAAGCTGAGATCTGAGTCTAGCAGTTCAAAGCCAGCCTGGGCACTAAAGTCTGTGAGACTCTTATCTCCAATTAACCACCAGAAAAACAGAAGTGGTGCTGAGGCTCAAGGGGTAGGGCGGTAGCCTTGAGTTGAAGAGCTCAGGGACAATACCCAGGCCCAGAGTTCAAGTTCCATAACCACAAAAACAAACAACAACAACAAAAAAACCTACCACTACTTACCTGTCCCACTCTCCCTGGATGTTTTAAGGCTAAGCCTCCACTGGAGACAGCAGCAGCAACGTTCCCTTCATGGTCCACAACTACAGCACCCACTGTGTCCAAAGTGCCTGCATCATTTTCCTATAGAGAAAAGGGGCCATGAATGTTTTTCAGGCTTGGTCTAAGACAATTGAAAATGACAGTACAAGACTTTTCAATACAACTATAACATAACAGCCGAGAGTATCTTGAAATGCAACACTGAACAATATCTTAAAGTGTTCTGTTCTCAAGTTGGCATTTAAGTCCTATATAAGGCAAAACAGAATTTCCCTAGGAAAATCCTGAACATAGGATGAACCATTGCTATTCTCTAATAATATTTTCTTCTTTTCATCTAGTAAGATTAACATGCCTCTTAAAAGAAAAAAGTAAGTTTCATACAAGTTACATTACTGCTCTACCTCCTTAATCACAAGAATTGTTTATGATTGGAAAAGTATAAAGGAAAATACCTGTGGCATAAATTAGCCAAAAATGCTGTTAGTATTTTTTAAACCATATCCTATATATCATCTTCAGTGAGAAATACATTCAGCAGAATAAGTGAAGAGATTGTAATTTACAATCTTGTAGATTACCACATTATCATTTTGTGAGTCACTTTATAGGATGTTCCTTTCTCTGCTGTATATGTAATAAGCTTGCCAACTATACAATTGAAAGCTGTATGTCCTGAAAGGCCTATGTATCTTGTATCAGGTCTTATGTATTAAGATACTTCATATTTGTGACTATAAATATGGGAAGCTGTCTCTTACCATAAAGGTTTCTGACTCACATAAGCCAAGCAGACAAACTAGTGGATGAAAATCAAAGTTAAGAGGAGGGAAAAATGTTCACTGACAATATTTCCTTATAATTAAAAAGGATTAGTGTAGTTCTTTGGGTTAATAATAGTCATGACAGTTCATAGGCTCAAACAAGTGGTTTTCAAGCCATGCCTTAGAAGCCTAGGCCTCAGCCTTACTCCCACTCCATGCTGTATGGAAAAATCAGACACAATCCCACATTTAAAAATAGTAGCTTCCCCCTCCACTGTAGCTTAATACTCATACTACTGAGAAAAAATTTCATTTGAACTAAGGGAAGTGATTGTCTTCTTGGTATGGCCCCAGAACTATGAGCTCTTGGGGCCATCTCAACTGAGGAATGCTGAAGGGAGTTTTTAAATATTAGAAACAGAATGCAAACAAGACTTCTCCTTAAAACCAGTTGAAAAAAATCAGAGATCAAATAGGTCATAAGAACTTTTATATTAAGTTTATTGGGAGAAGGTAATTACATCTATACTTATACATATCTTGCTCTAAATTCTAACACCTTTTAAATATACTGAAACAGTACTAACTTGGATTTTTTTAAAAAATTAACCGGCTGAAAGGAGTGCT
Organism: Megascapheus bottae; assembly: GCF_031878675.1. Classification (NCBI taxonomy): domain Eukaryota; kingdom Metazoa; phylum Chordata; class Mammalia; order Rodentia; family Geomyidae; genus Megascapheus; species Megascapheus bottae. The sequence continues at coordinate 19,449,376 of NC_143526.1, read as the reverse complement.
GTATTCCTAACTTCTTTTTTATCTACACCTGGGGGATCTCTCACCAAGGGATCATATCTGGGTCATATACCAGAACATCATTGCTCTATTCATGGCAAAAGCCTAACGTTCAAGGGCAGTTCCTATCCTGACTATCAGTTCCCTGAGTAATGGGCTCTGCACTGTGTATCACTTTGCATAAGCAGATATTCTGAGCATACTGATAATTAAGATGACATGTATATATTCATGGCTCCAAAACAAGTTAATGAGTAAATAAATGCACAGGCTTTGCCTCTCCTCTTTCAGAACCAGTCTTCTACTTCCTTTTTTCAAAAGTGATTTTATGTAACTCTGAGGCTGACAAAACCTTAACAATAACCAGTTTATTATTTGTTCATGTTGGATAAAGCAATGTACCTTTTCTGGTAAGTAAAATTAAGAATCAAAGTAAAGGGTTGTACAAAGAACAACCACACCTGGCATGTGCCTGTAATCCCAGCTACTCAAGAGCAGAAGTAGGAGGATCAAGGTCCAAGCCTGCCCCAGGCAAAAGTGAGAAGCACTATCTGGAAAACAAAAGCAAAAAGGGCTAGAAGTATGGCTCAAGTAGCAAAGGACTTGCCTAGCAAGCATAAATCCCTGAATCTAATCCTTAGTTCCTTAGTGCAAACAACAACAACAACAAAAAGACTAGGCACTCCAAGACTTGAATCCTAACTACTGAGGGAGCTGAAATCTGATTTTTTTTCTTTTTTTTTTCACCCATCCTGGGGCTTGAGCTCAGAGCCTGAGCACTGTCCTTCAACTTTCTCAAGGCTAGCACTATACTAGTTGAGCCACAGCACCACTTCCAGCTTTTTCTGTGTATGTGATATTGAAGAATTGAACCCAGGACTTCATGCATGCTAGGCAAGCACTCTACCACTAGGTCACGCTCTCTGCCTAAAAGGCTGAAATCTGAGAATCCTGTTTCCAAGCCTGCCTAGGCAAGAAAAGTCACTGAGATTTTTTTAATCTCCAATTAACCACCTAAAAGTCCGAAGTAGAGCTGTGGCTCAAATGGTTGAGAACAGCCTTGAGTGAAAAAGCTTAGGGACCACATCCCATCCCTGAGTTCAAGCCCCAAAACTGTGACAAAAAAGAAATGGAGTCTCATAGATTTTTTTTCTGCCCAGGTTAACTTTGAACCAAGATCCTCCAGGTCTCAGCCTACTGAGTAGCTAGTATTAAAGGAGTAAACCATACCAGTGCCTTGGCTGCATGTGTTTGATTATTTTTTTAAAACAAAAAAACTCCCATACAAATAAAGTAATTTTTCTCAATAAAAAAGGATGCTATTTTTTTCAAAAAAGGATTATTTGGGGGAAATATCCTGATTTTACTGAGGATATATACCAGTACTTTTTCCATTCTATTCTTTGATATAAAGTCCTGGGAAATTTTTACCTTTTTCCCAAGCCCAGGTAGAGTGGAATGTAAAATCATTAACTTTATCTTGACAAAGACAATTGCTTCTGATGAATAATCAAATTATACGTTGCCTATTGCATCCATGGACCTCTGAAGGTCATTTTCTTTAATCAACAAATTAGAAAAATCATGTTTTCATATAAATTTATTTATATATATACTGTACATTTACAACATACAATATTTTAATATCAGGACACACTGTAGGATGATAAAATTAATATTACTAATGTATGTATTACTTCGGACACTAAGGCTTTTTTTGCTAAAGACAGAATTCAAGGCCTCATGGATGTAAAGCAATTCCTCTACTAGGTTAACAGCCCCTAATATCCACTTATTTAAAAATATTCTAATTGGTTCTTTTTAAAAAAAAAACTGAAACTGTTGTGCCAAGATTGTTCCATGTTTTGGGAATGACACCCTTCCCCCTTGTTTAGGGCCCATGTACTTGAACCCCAGGTGGTAACAGCTTGGTGCTCAGTGGTTAGACACCTGAGCTCTGATTCGACCAGTGGTTTGAGTTAAATAGCCAATCAGGTAATTGTACTTTTCCTATAGAAGCAGTGTAAAGTTCTTGCTCAGGGCCTTTTCAGCATTGCCGGCTGCTGGTACGCAGAGGCCTGAGTCTAGACTCGTAAATAAAACGACCCCTGCTTTTTAGCTTTGACTGTGGCCTCTGGTGGTCTTTTCGGGGTTCTAGGGATTCGGGTACAACAAAACTACTGGTCTTATTCAAGCATTCCACAAAACAGAATCAGCCACCCCTGCATCAGTGTAAGAGCATCCACTTCAGGATCCTGGCACCTGTTGTTCTACTTTGCATTGAGGCTTTACTGCCTGTGATTCATCCAGGGCAGAGATTTAAGATTCTTGGTAGAAACCTGCCCTACAATGGAAGGGATATATAATATCTATATAATAATACACATATGTTATCAGCAAAGTAATTCCCATAGCATTTTGATCAAGATGTTGTGGTGTGACATTTATGTCTACCTAAACTACTGTTAAAAAAATTAAAAAGCGGCAAAACGAATGTCAACATAAGTGGATTAGACACTGATGGATTTACTCTAACACAGTTTCAAATTTAAAAAAAATCATATAGAAAATAGAGAACTCTGTTTCAAACTAAGGTATAAATTCTTAAGGGTCTACAACACCTGCAAAAATCAGAATTACTTCATAAATATTCAAGAATTAGTTCATAGACTCCACACACTGCAAGGCAAATTTAAGGATGATGAAGTAATAGTTAAGCATTTTTATGAAGTGTAGATAAATTGAGTGAAAGACAAACATTAGTATTTATGTCATAACAATTTTACAGAGTTCATTTGAACAGGAATGAAATCTCAGGTTAAAAATTGCACAATGACTGTTACTATTACATTCTTGCACTCCATAAATACTTAAAAGTGTACTCATGGTATAGATACACATGTACCTATTGTCCTTAACTAAAACATGTTATTCATAATATCTCTAAGATAAAACTCTGACTAAAAAGCAAATGTATAAACTATAGCTTCCTTAAGAATAAGCATATTTATTTGAAATTGTACATATATGTACAAATATGGAAAACAAAATTTTTTCAATGTAACTAAACACCTAATAGTCAATTTTATATGGCTTCTGTTCCAAACAGGCTATGCCTAATAATAATAATATATGTAAGCTACTTTCAAAGGAATAAATCAACCAGGTGCTGGAGGTTCACAGCTATAAAAGGTAGGTGTTCCTAGCTACTCAAGAGACTGAGATCTGAGAATCTCAGTTTCAAGCCAGCTACTTCAGGAAAGTCTATGAGTCATTTATCTCCGGTTAACCACCAAAACACTGGAAGTGGAACTCTAGCTCAGAGTGGTAAACTGCTAGGCTTAAGCACAAATGCTCAGGGAAAGAAGGAAGGAAGGAAGGAATGGAGGAAGGGAGGAAGGAAGGGAGGGAGGGACAGAGGGAGGGAAAGAAGAGCTGGGCCTGGTGGCTCATCCCTATAATCCTAGCTACTCAGGAGGCTGAGATCTGAGGATCTTGGTTCAAAGCCAGCACGGAGAATGTGAGACTCTTATCTCCAATTAACCACTATAAAACCAGAAGTGGGGCTGAGGCTCAAAGGGTAGGATGGTAGCTTGAGTTGAATAGCTCAGGGACAGCACCCAGGTCCAGAGTATAAGCCCCACAACTGCCAAAAAAAAAAAAAGCATTATAACTAGTAAACTAGTATAGGCTTCTAAACATCTAATAGAAAAAGGAAATTACTTTTACTTTGTATGATAGCACAACAATGCCACCCTAAAGCTTTTCCATCTTTTAGTCTGAAAATACTCAAAGGACATAGAAATATTCCATGAGCTTTTCCTCTGGGGCTAGGAATGCTAGTTTAGTGACAGAACATAAGGTCAACATACATAAAGCCCAAGGCTCGATTCGCAGCACCAAAGAAATCATCCTTTGCTGACTAAAACTACAAACAATGATTCTTTAAACCATGAGCAACTTGTCTATTGTTTTCATTTTCTGTGCCAGTGCTCGGGATGAACTCAGAGACTGGGCACTATCCCTGAGTTTTTTTCCCCCAAGGCTAGCACTCTACCCGTTGAGCCACAACCCCACTAAAGAGTCACATGAACTTTCTTGCTAGGCTGGCTTTGCCCTGAGATCCTTAATAGTTAGGATTATAGGTATGAGCAGCACCCAACAATTTAATGGATCTATCATATCTATTTTTTTTTTTTCTGTCATTGGGCTTGAACTCTGGGCCTGGGCGTTGTCCCTGAGCTCTTCAGCTCAAGGCTACTGCCTATGCTCTACCATGTTAAGCCACAGGGCCCCTCCCAGCCCTCCCTGGAGATTAATTGGAGATAAGAATCTCACCAATTTTTGTGCCAGGGCTGGCTCCGAACTGTGATCCTAAGATCTCAGCCTGAGAATCTAGAATTACAAGAGCAAGCCACCATGCTAGCCACATGTCTATTCTTAAACAATCATTTGTTGTTTCTGTTGTTATGGTTATTTAACAGGTGTGCTTTGGTCAGGTACCATGGCTCATTCCTGACATCCCAGCTACTCAGGGAGGTAAAGACTGGGAGGATAGTGCTTCAAGGCCAGCCCCAGGCAAAAAGTCGGCAAGATCTTCATCTCAGCAGCCATTCAGGAGGCAGAGGTAAAAAGGATTCATAATCCTTGCCTAGCTGGGACAAAAGTTCAATACCATATCTGAAAAACAAGCTAAAGTAAAAAAAGGCTGGAGGTATGGGTCAAGCAGTACAGCTAAAGCCTAGCAAGCACAAGGCCCTGAGTTCAAGGCAGGGAAAACATGAGCCAGGAGTTTGGCCTAGTGGTAGAGTGCTTGCTTGCCTAATATGCACAAAGACCCCGGTTCGGTTCCTCAGTACCACATACTTAGGAAAAAAAAAAAAAAAAGCAAAAAGATATGTCATTGCAGCACCACAGACATTCCAACCTTTAAAGAATAAAATTCATATGACATAAAAAAATCTGTATTCATATCTTAAATTGTTCAACACAAAGTTAGAAATGTTTATATTATGTTGAAGGTAGATAGGATTGCATATTATTAAAATTCTAACTTCTGCTATATATTTATATCTAACTTCTGCTATATATTTATATATTTATATACTGTTCCACAGGACGGTACCAGGAGTGTGGCCTAGTTGTAGAGCTCTTGCCTAGCATGCATAAATCCCTGGGTTCAATTCCTCAATACAACATACACAAAAAAAGCCAGAAGTGGTACTATGTCTCAACTGGTAGCGAGCCTCAAAGACAGTGACCAGGCTCTCACTTCAAGACCTAGGACTGGAAAAAAAGAAAAAGGAAAAAAGGAAGTTCCACAGGAACAATTACAAACAATCAAAGATGTCCATGAACAATGTTTTCCAAGTGGTAAATGTCTATCCACTGTTCTCAGGTTTACAATATTAAAAGTTGAAAAGAGAATGGGTTCAATCCTGTTTTTTAAAACAATCTTTCAAATAAAGAATTGGTGATTTTTGTCTTCAAAATGAAACAATTTCAGAGCCTCAGTGCATGTCCAGTGAGATTAGTAAAAGATCACAACATAAATAATATAAATCACCACAAAAATTTTATGCAGCTTTAAATCATTTCAACCTTACACTTGTGCTGCTTGATAAATTATCATGTGTCTTGTCAATTATATTAACAACTGATTGAAGTAAATAAACCTAAGATATAACAGAGTTGAAAAAAGTCAAGGAATTTAAAAATAATTCTGGCACTTTCCTTAGGGAGACAATAACGAGATCATTAAATTACATTCATCCTAGGATAAATTAACATGCTTATAGAATACGTATCAAACACTTTAGAAAGCAGTTTAAAAATTCAATGATAAATATATGCAATATGACTTCCTATTTGTCTAATACAAATGTTAATGTCAGTTATCTAATTCTAAATCAACATTAGAAAAGTCTACCTGAAATATAAAACTAGCTATGATCCAACAAAGGAAATTGATAGATATGATAGATAGATATGTATATATGTGTGTGTTTGTGTGTGCGTATATGTATGCAGATATATCTCAAAATGACTTGTTCATGGAAGTTCACAGCAAAAGTAAAAAGTGAGAAGCAGGCAAAGCCAGAGGCACATGCCTGTAATCCTGGCTACAGCAGGGGTTGAGATAAGAGACTCCCAGACAGCACACAACAGCAAAGTCTCCAAGACTCTTATCTCTAATTAACCACCAGGCAACTGGAAGTGGTACTTGGGCTCAAAGTGGAAGAGAAAGCTCTAGAGCTCTAGCCTTAAGCAAAATTGCTCAGGAACAGAATCTAGGTTCTAAGTTCAGGCCCTATGGCTGAAAAAAAGAAAAAGAAAAGATAGAAACAGTTCAAATATCCGTCAGAAAGGAATGAGTAAATCATTATTGCCAACAAGAAGGAAGGCTCAGTAGTTAAAAAGAATTAACAATATGTAACAATATTGATAATGTTTCAGACACCTGCTGAGTAAAAGAAAAAAAAAGCCAGATGTAAAATAAGACCAACATGTATTTTCATTTATTTATTTATTTATTTATTTATTTATTTATTTATTTATTTATTTATTTATTTTTATTTATTTATTTATTGCCAGTCCTGAGCTTGAGCTCAGGGCTGAGCACATCCTTAGGATTTTTCAAGGCTAGAGCTCTACCACTTGAGCCTCAGCACCACTTCCGGCTTTTTTCTTTGCATTTGGTACCGAGGAATCAAACCCGGGTCTTCGTGCATGCTAGGCAAGCACTCTACCATTAGGCTAAACTCCCGGCCCATGTATTTCCATTTATGTGACATTTGTAGAACAGGAAAAATTACTCTGTGGAGAAAAAAAGTTAAGGAAATATTTTAATGGTGGAGGAATATTAAGTATGAAGGGACATAGGAAACTTTCTGGAATAAAAGGAACATTATATATTTGACAGAGTATGGGCCACTTGATTATATACATGTATAAAAATTCATTGATATAAATTCATTGATATAAAATTCATTGATAAAAATTCATATGTGTACTTTACTGTATGGAAATTGTCTTTAAAAATAAAACAAAGGGCTGGGAGTTTGGTCTAGTGGTAGAGTGCTTGCCTAGCAAGCTCAAATGATAGAGCTCTATCTAGCCTTGAGAAAGCCCAAGGACAGCACTCTGGCCCTGAGTTCAAGCCACAGGACTGGCAAAAACCAAAAAATTAAAAATAAAAATAAAACAAAAAGTAAAAAAATATATACTGTATTAACATAACCTATATAATCAAGGCTTCAAAATGTCAGCTCACAAACCAATTTTGCTTTCTGTTTCTATTAATCTGTAATTATAACCCCAAAGGAAAAGAGATAGGAAATATGAAAGAGATCAGAGGAGGAATGGGTGATAGGAAGTCAAACCTATGTCTAACTAGGGAGTATTGGCATAATAAAGGAGGGAAAATATTTAAAGACAAAATGGCTCAACTTTTCCAGAACTGATGATAGTAAACAAGAATCTAAGTTGAAACAAAATAATGATAGTATCTCCAAACTTGTGGAATCCATTAAAAATAGTGCTTAGAAGCAAATTTTATGTATGCATGATAAAGGAATAATGAAACTCAATGAAAATTATGGAAAAGGAAGGTCAGAAAATGTAACAGTGGGGTAAATATAACCAAAGTACATTCAATGCATGTATGGAAATATGCTAAAAGAAATACATTTGCATTGGGCACAGTGGCTCACCCCTGTAATCCTAGCTACTCAGGAGACTGAAATCTGAGGATCTCAGTTCAAAGAAGTAAGACTCTTATCTCAAACTAATCACTAGAAAACAGGAAGTAGAGCAGTGGCTCAGGGGTGGGGCCTTGAGCTGAAGAGCTCAGGGATAGCGCCCAAGCCCAGAGTCCAAGCCCCATAACTGAAAAAAAAAATACATTTGCACAAATATACACACTTGAAAAGCATTTAAAAACAGTGCTTTCAGGAAAATTTATGCTGCCCATCACCCCCAGTGCCAATACTGAAAAAGAAAAATAATTAATAAGCTTAATGCCTAATTAAAGAAGGGAAAACAATTTCTAGAGGAGAGAATAAAGATAAAATAAAAATTAATGAAATATCAAGAAAAAATGAAGATAATAAATATTATGTAAAGAAATTAAAAAGGTAATGCTGGTTCTGATAAGATCTTGTAGAATAAATTAGTTAAATTTTACAGATACAGTGTTCTTGATTATCAGTGCAATCTCAGCGAAAGCCTTCATGTCTACTCCCCTCATGCTTACCTGAGATCTCTCCAGTGACACTGGAGAAAGCTGACATCTCTGCTTCCTTTCCTGTCGTATACAAATGTCCTATCCACACTCAGTGTCATCGCCAACACACACACACACAATATTAAATACCAAACATTCTCAAATCCTGCAACCTTAGATAATGCCAAACAAGTTTTCCTGAATCATTTACAAACATACAGGGGATTTTTATGTCTTTTAACTCCTATAATATGATGTTTTCCCAGCTCCAACATCACATTAACTTATTCTAAAATCTTTCCCTTCATGTACCAGAAAAAAAATAACAAATATTATGAAATCTGCATCTCTAAAATCATGCCCTCTAAAACAGCATCTTGCTCAATTGGTATGCATGATCTAAACTTAGCCTACCTGAAGCTATTTTCCTGCTATGAAATCCTGGGCTTGTCTACATAATAAGAAAACAGAAATACAGGTTCATTTCTCACAATATAAGTGTGTTCTTTATGTCAGAAAGTGTTGTGTGCCTTTTGATAAACAAATTTCTATGGCTCTAACCATTAAACATTACAGTTCTTTATCTACAAAGAAATTATGCTTGATCTTGGCCATACATTCTATATTCAGTGCATTATTTGGTAATATTTGTTTACTGCCCTCTATCAACTAAGGTTATTTTGCAGTGGACCATACTCTTCTAATTTCTGACTAATTCTGCTTTCTTTTTTTTTTATATGTAGAAAATGAAATTTTTATTTGTTTTTTTTTGGTTTTTTTGCATTTTTTATTGTAATTAGTAAAAGGGTTACATGATATTTGCCAGATAGAAGGTGCATTAATTCACGTACATTGATACCCTTTCACATGTCTTGGGAATTCTGTTTTCTTAAACCCCAAATTTTCCTAATATCCTAAGGCTATAATAAGTAATAAGCAATTTTAACTTTAAATATGTTTTTTCCACTATAGTAAGTCATCACCACCTGGGAAATACATGGAATATGAAAGGAGGGAATCAAGTTTGTCTGGAATTTTAATTTATAGAGACATGTGTATCATACTACTTCATGACACAGCACAATCAAGCTACCAACATATTCAGTAATAGGATGTAAATTCATTACCTACCTCGATCTTTAAACTCATAAATAAACAAGCTAATTAAATAGACAGCAGCAAATTCTCTTTATAAGAACAGACAAACTTTTTCAATTTAGTTGTCCAATTTAGCTCTTTCCAGAACACCTGGTCATGGTCTGGACCTCTGGTGTTTCTTTCATTGTAGGGCATACATTTTCCTTTCCTGGATAAAATTACACTTTTTCTTTTAAATGCCAGAGCTCCACTGGCCTTTGAACTATGTCTTAAAGCAGTGGGGAATAACAGATAAAGGACTAGATGGTAACAACAATCTCGATTTTTTTCCAACCAATGAAACACCTTGACAAGTAGGATGGGTCACTTAACCTAATTTGAATTGAGCCCTCTCCATATAAAAGAATATTTGATACTGACTTGATAGCATATTAAAAAGATGCTTTATTTGTCATGAGGTTTTAAAATACTTTTCTATTTGGCCTTGGGCCATACACACAGAATTGTGAATCGCCATTCAAAATCATAAATATTTAATGAATCAATAAAGATAAGCATATTTGGAAGCAAATTTGGAAGCAAAAATGCCCATAGATTCATTCTCATTTTTGTGCCTCAATAGATTAAATCTTACTAGAGCCAATCATGGTGATTCATGACTATAATATCAATACTCAAGAGGTTGAGAAATGAAAACCTTGAGTTCAAAACCAGCTTTGGCTTAATAATAAGACTCGATCTCAAAAAAAAAGAGGGGAGGAATCTTACTGGAAAGCAAATAAATCAAAAAACTGAAGTAACAGACAAGGAGTTAAGTATACTTTAGGACATAAACAATGTTTACTTTTAAAAAACCCTAATTTCATTCAAATTAAACTCAGAAATACCTAATACTCAAAAGCCTGTATTGATACAAATAACCACCAGGATAGGTCCCGTTCATACAGATTTCAAAACATACTTCTTACTTATTCCTAAGCAATAAAAGTAGCAAGATGGTTAGACGGCATTCTAGCTGTTGACTTAATTTCTCTATGGAGAATTTAACTTGTCTAACTTCTGTGGACTGTTTAATTTTCTCAACGGACATTTTTTCATTGATATTTACAAAAAATCAGAGTTGAGTTTGAAGACCAAAGTGCAGTTTTATGTGTTATATATTTTGTTTTTTAACACCTGAAAATAGATCATATACTGCCAGTAAGTCTTAGTCTTTTCCTCTTAATTAAGTCTTTCCTGCAGAAATCCTGCAGTGCAACCAAGCCCATCCATTTGCAGGCCTCTGAACCTAAGACTTTCATCTTGTCTCTCCAGCTTAAATTCCTCCCTTTCCATGAACCCTGCCAGAAGAAATTCTTGGGGGGGGGGGGCACAGTAGCTTCTTTATCCAGTTCATTCTTGTTGCCATCATTGATAGTCTTACTGATTTAGTTTTCATCAAATGGAATCATTTCCTTTACTTATTTGAAACTACTGAGCCAAATTTATAAAAAGTAGGACCTAAATGTTTTATTATTCTCCAAATCTGATGTATACTGTTTGGGTTTTTATGTGTGTGTGCCAGATCTGGGACTTAAACTCAGAGCCTAGGTACTGTCCTTGAGCTTTTTTTTACTCACGGCTACACTCTACCACTTGTTCCACAGCTCTAATTTTGTCTTTTCTTGGTAATTAATAGGAAATGAGAATCTTATGAACTTTACTGCCTGGACTGACTTTGAATTGCAATCCTCAGATCTCAGCCTACTGAGCAGCTAGGATTTTAGGCATGAGCCAACAGCACCCAGATTTATATGAAGCTTTAAAAAAAATTCAGGAATTGCATAACTTCTAATGAAAACAGCATGCAAATTCTATGTGGGTCTCAAGATGATTTGCTGGTGAATTTCTCATCCCTGAGGGCAATAAAAATAACTTCCTACCTAAGCATTGTTGGTCACACCTGTAATCCTAGCTATTCAGTAGGCTGAGATCTGAGGATCATAACTTGAAGCCAGATTGGCAGGAAAGACCAAAACTCAGAAGCAGAACTGTGCCTTAAGTGGTAGAGTGGTAGCCTTGAGCAAAAAAGCTCAAGGATAGCATCCAGCACCTGAGTTCAAGCCCCTAGATCAGCAAAAAGAAAAAGAAGAAATGGACATGGTAATAGAAGTATAAACATAACTATATGGACATGTGCCAACAAGGCCTAGTGTATCTCCTATTCCTTCTTGTAAAGTTTTCAGTGTGTCAGCTTTTATCTCCAGGTCTTTGATCCATTTGGAGTTAATTCTAGTGCAGGGTGACAAAGAAGGATCCAACTTTAGTTTTCTGGAGGTGCTTAACCAGTTCTGCCAGCGCCACTTGTTGAAGAGATTGTCTTTCTTCCATTCTATTTTTTTGGCTCCCTTGTCAAAGATTAGGTGGCCATAGGTCTATGGTTTAGTATCTGGGTCCTCAGTTCTATTCCATTGATCTTCAGGCCTGTTCTTGTGCCAGTACCAAGCTGTTTTGAGAATTATAGCTCTGTAATAGAGTCTAAAGTTTGGTATTGAAATTCCTCCTGCGCTGTTCTTTCTGCTAAGAAGTGTTTTTGCTATACGGGATCTTTTATTATTCCATATGAAATTTTGGATTGCCTCCTCTATTTCTTTAAAGAATGACATTGGGATATTGATGGGTATTGCATTGAATTTGTAGATAGCCCTTGGCAAGATTGTCATTTTCACGATATTGATTCTTCCAATCCAGGAGCCTGGGAGGTTTTTCCATTTGCTCAGTTCTGCTTTAATTTCCTTTTTCAGGATTTTAAAGTCTTCATCAAAAAGGTCCTTTACATTCTTAGTTAAGGTAATTCCTAAGTACTTTATTTTCTTTGAGGCTATTGCAAAAGGAGTTGCTTTCCTGATTGTTGCCTCATTAATAGGAGATACACTAGGCCTCCTTGGCACAGGTCGAAACTTTCTTAATAAGGACCAAGAATCACAACAAATCAGAGAAAGGCTGGATAAGTGGGACTGCATTAAACTGCAGAGCTTTTGTATGGCAAAGGACATAGCTAGTAAACTAATTAGGAAGCCTACAGAGTGGAGAAAATCTTCACCAACCATACAACGGACAAAGGCCTCATATCTAAAATATATCAACAGCTCACAAAATTGAATCAATCCAAAACTAATCTCCAAAGTAACAACCATCCCATTAAAAGATGGACCAAAGACTTAAAGAGATTCTTCTCTGAAGAAGAAACAAAAATGGCCTACAGACACATGAAGAAATGCTCAACATCTCTGGTCATAAAAGAAATGCAAATCAAAACAACTCCTTACTCCAGTTAGAATGGCCAGGATCAAGAAAACTAATAACAGCAGATGCTGGAGGGGATGTGGCCAGGAAGGATCACTACTACAGTGTTGGTGGGAGTGCAAACTTGTTCAACCACTATGGAAAGAAGTATGGCAGTTCCTCAAAAGACTAAACATAGAGCTCCCCCATGACCCAGCAATTCCACTACTTGGCATTTACCCAATCATCCAGAAACAAGGACATACTAAATCCACCAGCACAACAATGTTCATTGTAGCACTATTTACCATAGCAAAGATATAGAACCAACCTAGATGTCCCTCAGTTGATGAGTGATCAACAAGATGTAGTATTTGTACACAATGGAATTCTATGCCACTGTCAGAAAAAATGACATTGCCCCATTTGTTAGGAAATGGAAAGACTTAGGAAAGATCATATTAAATGAAGTAAGCCAGACTCAAAGGAACTTAGGCTCAATGGTTTCCCTCATTTGTCATAATCAGTAGAAACCTTGGGCTCTCCTAGCAGAGATTTGCAATAGAGCAAAACCTTGATACAAAAGGCCATATAGTATGATGCTAAATGAAAGGATCTCTAGGATATAGAAACATAAGCCATATAATGAATGATTGTTGTTCTTAAGGTACTATGTTATCTCTCATTTCTTTTGCTGTCCCTTGGTTATATATCGGATATATTTGTATTTGGTTATTTGAATAACCAAAACAAGATGAGGGGTGGGAGTGGGGGGGAGGGAAATGGGGACCAAGACATGTGAAAGGGTATCAATGTATGGGAATTGATGCACCATCTATCTGGCAAATATCATGTAACCCTTCTATTAACTACAATAAAAAATATATATAAAAAAGAAATTGAGATAATTCTTGTAAGAGCTAAAATTCTGTTGTATTTACAATGATTCTTAACTTAGAATAAAAATTGAAAAATTGGAATGCTTTCCAATTTGTCTTATGATCTACTGTAACTTTGATTTAAAAATGAAAACTTGAGAATATGTTTACTTATGAACATGCAAATGAAACTAAATTAAAAGATTAGAAGGCATGTCACAAAATATATAGAATCAAATCAATAATAGATGGTTTCACAATAGAAAATAATTCAATTCAATTTATTATATAAATATATGTTTTCATTTAGAATCAGACATTCTTTTTCTTTGTTTTTGTGGTTGTTTTTATTTCATAAAATACTCTTAAAGATTTTTGTGTGAAATAAATGCCAATAAAAAGAAATGTAAAATAAAAAACAAAAAAATAACATATAGACATAAAAACCTATGACTCTATAGACATAATGTTTTATTTCATAAATTAGTATGTTTCTATGACATACAAACCCTTAGCCTAATTTGGATTAAGTTCTAAAACCTAAGTCCCAGCGATTGTATATAGATTCCCTTCTTGAACACTTGTTTGTTAAACTTGTCATTTGAAATATGATGTAAAAATCAATGTTAATAAATTATTAAAAAAACTGTCCTAAATAAAAAAAAGAAAAAGAAGAAACAGCTGGCTTCCCTTAGGCTAATAATTGAAAACCTTTTACACATTTCTAACACGTCTTCTCTGAACAGGTGACTGTTTAAAAAAATAAAAATGCTCTCAACACTTTTTTTTTTTTTTTGCCAGTCCTGGGCTTGAGCTCAGGGTCTGAGTACTGTCCTTGGACTTTCTCAAGGCTAGAGCTCTACCACTTGAGCCTCAGCACCACTTCCGGCTTTTTTCTATGTATGTGGTACCGAGGAATCGAACCCGGGTCTTCATGCATGCTAGGCAAGCACTTTAACCACTAGGCCAAACTCCCGGCCCCCTCTCAACATTTTTTTTATAAAAAAAAAAAATTAAAAACCCATTCATAAACTTGTGAGTTGTGTCTAGGTGCTGATAATCAAACTTGAGTGTTTGTGAGAAAATGTACATTTCCATTCTACTGTATCACTATTGCTTATGGGAAAATCAAACATCGAAAATAACCATGTGCTAGAAAATAGGGAGGAATTCTCATGGCCTTGGAAAAGATACATGGTCTAGATGTACCTTTGTGAAACAAGCATGTTTTACCTGTATAACAAGAAAAATCACTTGATGGAGTTTCTATAGATGAGTATGCCCCCTTGTGGGCACTTTCTGACTCACATTTTTTAGATTGGTCAGTCAAGATGGTGTCTGTTTCTAACATACTCCATATTGGCATTTGTTTCTCTCATTGATTTATTATATATTACCTTCAATGTCTATAATACTAAAAAAATAATAATAGTTTCTAGATACTTGCAGATAACAAAACTTTCCTGTTTCATACCTATATATAAGTTTATTACCAAAAACTTAAGCATGACTTTACAATAGTGTATATTTGAAGCATTTAAATGATAACAAGAAATATCACATTTTTCTCTTTTGAAGAATTAGTTATTATTTTTAGACTTTTAGATTAGTAATATTAACTGGGTGAAAATGGAACCAGTTCTATCCTTTTCTGTGAAAATGTTTTAAAAATACTCTTGCTTCCAATACAAACATGACAAAATAATAATATGTCCCAAACCCAACATAGCAAATGTGTAAAATAGATAATTGAACAAGTATTTATTATATTATAATATTTACTGTATGTGCTAAGTAGAAGAGAAAAACACAGGTGGTCTACATGTCATCTGAGCTGTCATTTATAGTAGAACTTAGATTAACATTTCAGGATCTAAACAAAAAGCTGATAATCCATTATTAATTATAGCTATTACATGAAGAGAAAAGACAGAAAAAAAAAACTCTGAAAAAAGAAGTTCAACAGGGGTTGGGGATCTAGCTCAGTGGACGAGCCCTTGCCTGGCAAGTGCAAGGCCCTGAGTTCGGCCCTCAGCTCTGGAAAAAATAATAATAAAGGAAGTTCAACAGATTTTTGGAAAATTTGAATATAGAATGTATCTGGTGAGGAAAAAGGATTGTTCTGGGATAAATATAATAAAAAGTACACAATAGCAAGTTTTCAAGAGGGTCATAAAGTCAAGCTAAAACTGTTCTCCAGGTGGAACTCATACTCCACTGAAGAGAAAAAAATCAATTATCACACACTAGTAATGATGGAGAAATGATTGAAGGGCCAGGAGTTTGGCCTAGTGGTAAAGTGCTCAGGTAGACAGAATGTTCAAGATCATGGTGCCTGAGATGAGAGAAGTGGTCACTAAGTGAGACTTTACCCATGGATGACAAAAATGATCTGGAGACAGATCCTTAAGCAATAGGAATGAGGAATTACAACTGCAATGAGGAACTGTCATCTACACAGTGGAAAGTAAACTGGCTGTGAAGTGAACTGAATTCATTTATGTAATTGTAAGTTCTTCTAGATTTCTCATTTGTTTAAACAATTAGCACATAGGTACATTTCATAGCCTATGTATTTAGGGAAAAAAATCTTTCTGTGTTGGTTTTTAGAAGAGTCTCTTAGAAGCTGCAGTTTCAAAATGACAGATGAATCTAATGTCAGTCAGTTTTAGGATCCATGCAAAAAAAGAATCCCTTAATGAGAGAATCATGGGAGCTTGGACAAACTCCATTTTGTATGGAAATACAATGGTGAATTATTAAGCTGAATAAGCACCACTGTATCAGTGTGTGAGAGACTACATATTTTATCAGTTTTTACAAGGAGGACCTACCCTGAGAGCCCAAAGTATGGGGGGCAAAGCTGTCTTGACCCTCTTCAACTCTGCTAGTCCTAAGGAGTCACTAGGTGTTGTGACTCATGGGCTCAGAATCTACAGGACTAGGTGGCTAGGATATGGAGCAGAAGCTATCCTTTCCTCTTTCACTGTAGGCAGCTCCAAATTAAGACAGTGGCTTTTCTGTGCTAAATGGTGTATAGTCTGCACAGATCCCCCAACCTCCACACCAGCTTATATCATTTTGGGGAGGGAGGGGGGCTAGGTCCTCAGGCTTGAACTTAGGGCCTGGGCGCTGTTCCTGAGCCCTTCAAGTCAAGGCTAGTACAGTGCCACTTCCGGTTTTCTGGTGGTTATGGGGATGAGCTTCATGGACTTTTGTGCCCAGGCTGGTGAACTGTTCTCCTCAGATCTCAGCCTCCTAAGTAGCTAGGATTTATAGGTGTGAGCCACAGGAGCCCAGCTCAGCTTATATCTTTTATATCATTTAAGGTTATATACCTTGGTAAACTCAGAAGTCATTGCTGGAACAAGGAAGTATACAAGTAATACAAGTACACAATTTAAAAAAAGGCCCCTTATAAGAGAACCACATAAATAAAGTAAGAAATGATGACACACAGCCCCTAAGAAGTTGGATAACATGGCAGGAACTACCAGATAATCTCTAATTTGAATGGACTTAACTCTCCACTTATTAAGTCTATATCAACTGATTAGTTGGACCAAAAAGCAAGATCCATGTACTATCTTCAAGAGACACACCTTGCCCATAAAAACAAACATTCAGAAAGTGAATAGCTGAGATAAAATCTATCAAACAGCCCCCATAAAGCGTCAAGAGCTGCAATATTAATAGACTTTTAATTCAAATTAGTGAGAAGAGACAAAGAAATGTATTATATACTAATAAATGTATCTCTCCTACCCAAGATATAATTCTAAAAATCTATACACCAAATGCTAGAGCAATACTACTTATCTTAAAAACACACATAGATCCAAACACATTGTTGGTGACTTTAACACATCACTATCAACTCTGGATAGATCAACCCAGCAAAAATTCAGAACTCAAAACTAAAGAACTGCATAGACCAATTAGACTTGACTGATATCTATAGAATAATTCACTTAGCAACATCAGAATATACATTCTCAGTAGCACTCTCCAAAACAGATATTTTAGGCCACAAAGCAAATCTGTGCCAAATTCAGAAATAATGAAATTATTCCCTGCATGCTGTCAGACCACAAAGGAATAAAATTAGAACTCAATATCAAAAGCCACCATAGTAAACAAACTCGGCCGGGAGCATAGCCTAGTGGTAGAGTGCTCGCCTAGCATGCAAAAAGCCTGAGTTTGATTCCTCAGTACCACAATCCTCAAAAATCAACCACCTTTCTTTATGCCAACAACGCAAGGCAACAATCAGGAAAGCAACTCCTTTTGCAATAGTCTCATAGAAAATAAAGTACCTAGGAATTAACTAAGAATGTAAAGGAGCTTTTTGATGAAAACTTTAAAATCCTGAAAAAGGAACTGAAAGCAGAACTGAGGAAATGGAAAAACCTCCCATGCTCCTGGAATAATAAAAGACCCCATATAGCAAAAACAATTCTTAGCAGAAAGAACAGCATAGGAGGAATTTCAATGTCAAACTTCAGAATCTATTACAGAGCTATAGTAACCAAAACAGGTTGGTACTGGCACAAGAATAGGCCTGAGGACCAATAGAATAGAACTGAAGATCCAGAAAGCAACCTGCAGACGTATGGCCACCTAATCTTTGATAAGGGAGCCGAAATAATAGAATGGAAGAAAGACAGCCTCTTCAACAAGTGGTGCTAGCAAAACTGGTTAAGCACCTGCAGAAAACTAAAGTTGAATCTTCTATGTCACCTGGCTCCAGGATTAACTCCAAATGGATCAAAGACCTCAAGGTAAAAGAAGATACACTGAAAACTTTACAAGAAGGAATAGGAGATACATTGGGTCTCCTGTCACAGGTCGAAACTTTCTTAATGAAGACCCAGAAACACAACAAATTGAAGAAAGTTGGGACAAATGGGACTGCATTAACCTGCAGAGCTTCTGTATGGCAAAGGAAATAGCTAGCAAGCTAAATATAAAGCCCACAGAGGGGAGATCTTCACTAACCCTACAATAGACAAAGGCCTCATGTCTAAAATATATCAACAGCTAAAAAAATTGAATCACTCCCAAACTAATTTTCAAAGAAACAACCATCCCATTAAAAGATGGGCCAGTTTCCTGTGGAAACCTGGGGTACCGGCCTGTACAGATCTTGTTCTTGGGGGCTGCACAGCTCTCATGCTTTGTATTAATGGGGACTTCCCTTGTGCCAGGAATGTACCCCTCCCTAATTTCATGGTCTCTGGGGGCAGTGGTCATGTTCTCCCTCTGGGGGGCCCTGTGGCCCCCTTCCCAGGGACTCCATGCCTGGAACACTGCCAGACCCTGTGGGTCACCCTCTCACCCTGGTATCTGGGGGCTCTGGCTCAGCCAGGCCAGGATGGAGGGAGATGGGCCCTTCTTATTGGGCTGGATTATACATATGTTAATAGCACAAAACCAATGCCACATTTTTATAACTGTGATTAAATTTCATTGTACAAAAATAAATAAATAAATAAATAAGTTAATAAATAAATAAATAAAAAGATGGGCCAAAGACTTAAAGAGAGACTTCTCTGAAGAAGAAATAAGAATGGCCTATAACCACATGAATAAATGCTCAACATCTCTGGCCATAAAAAAATGCAAATCAAAACAACTCTAAGATTCTACCTCAATCTAGTTAGAATGGCCATTATTAAGAAATCTAATAACAGATGCTGGTGGGGATGTGGCCAGGAGGGATCACTACTACACTGGTGGTGGGACTGTAAACTCATTCAACCACTATGGAAAGCAGTGTGGCAGTTCCTCAAAAGACTAAACATAGAGCTCCCCTATAATCCAGCTATTTGGCATTTACCCAACATCCAGAAACAAGGACACACTAAAGCCACTAACATAACAATGTTAATTGCAGCACTATTTACCATAGCAAAGATATGGAACCAACCCAGATGCCCCTTAGTATATGATTAGATCCACAAGGTGTGGTATTTATACACAATGGAATTCTATGCTGCCATCAGAAAGAATGACATTGTTCCATTTGTAAGGAAATGGAAAGACTTGGGAAAAAAAATCATACTAAGTGAAGTAAGCCAGACCCAAAGAACATAGGCTCAATGGTTTCCCTCATTTATAATAATTAGTACAAAACTTGGACTCTCCTAGCAGAGAATTACAATAGCACAAAACCTAGATACATAAGGCCATATAGGATGAGGCTAAAGGAAAGGATCTCTAGGATATGGAAACAAGAGCTTTATCTTGTGTGATTGTTGTTCTTAACGTATTATGTTATTTCTCTTCTCTTTTGTTACCCTTTGGTTAATCTCATATTGTTACAGTATCTGACTTTGTTACCTGGTATATTGTATATATGTTTATTTGTTTATTTGAAATAGGAAAGGGAAGGGGGAAAAACAAGATGAGGGAGTGGGGCCAGGGAGGGAAGTGGGGACAAAAACATGAGAAGGGGTATCAATGTGTGTGAAGTAATACACCTTCTATCTGGCAAATATAACTATAACCCTCTATTAATTACAATAAAAATATATGGGGGAAAAAATCCAGAAGTAGTGCTGTGGCTCAAATGGCAGAATGCCAGCCTTGAGCAAAAAGTGTTCAAGGATAGTGCCCAGGTCCTAAATTCAAGCCCCAAGACTGGCCAAAAAAAAAGAAAATAGAAAATTCTCTAACTCATGGAGACTGAACAACACATTGTTGAATAGGTCATTAAAGAGATCAGAATCAAAATTCAAATGTTTATGAAATTTAACAAAAATGGACACACAAAATACCAGCTACTCTAGGACACAGTAAAGGCAGTACTCAGTGGAAAATGTATAGGTCTAAGTGCCTACACTAACAGAGAAATCTTTTTTTTTTTTTTTTTGCCAGTCCTGGGCTTGAGCTCAGGGCTTAAGCACTGTCCTTGGACTTTCTCAAGGCTAGAGCTCTACCACTTGAGCCTCAGCACCACTTCCAGCTTTTTTCTATGTATGTGGTACCCAGGAATCGAACCCAGGTCTTTGTGCATGGTAGGCAAGCACTTTAACCACTAGGCCAAACTCCCGGCCCTAACAGAGAAATCTTAAACTATCATAGGCTACATGGTTTCCTACATTTGTAATAACTAGAATGTGCATATAAATCTACAAGTAAATGCAAGAGATGGTAAAAGACAAATAAATACACCTGGACATGATAAATAAAACAGCAGGCTAAACATTCATACAATGAAAACAAAGGAGGATATTCTTAGAAGAGGTTCACAAGGGCTCAACAAGTATGTGTATAAGATCATATAAAATGATACTTATTGAAATGAACTCCAAGAAATGGAAGACTTTTTAATATAATGTTTAATATAATATTTTAATATGCTTCTTTTCTTCTTTCCTTTTGTCTTTGGTTTATTCACTTCCTTTCACTGTATCTGATTTCTGTACCCTTTGTCCTTATATAAGTTTATCTAATTCGAGGAGGGAAAGGAAAATCGCAGCAACAGTAGGAAGAGGGGTGAACCAATTCAGCAGTGAAACCCACTGCTGGGAATGAACTATACAATGAACTGTTGGGAATGAACTATACAACTTTGTGGGAAGAGGGAAGTCAGGAGAGGTAAAACTGGGAGAGAATAAGGGAGCAGGTGACATTGCTCAAAAAGAAATGCACTCATTACCTGACTTGCGTAACTGTAAACCCTCTGTACATAATCTGTACAATGAAATTTAAAGAGAAATTTGGTAGAGAAAGTGTCAGGGGGATCCATTTTCAGGCTAGATAATAATAGACATAGATTTCTTAGTTTCTTATACCCAACCTCACCTCCTATAATATCCCCTCTGTTGAATTTCCAATAGTTACTAGTATCTATTCAAAACCTATGCTGATTAGAGAAGCAGTAATGAAACAATCAAGACTAAAATCTTCCTTTAGTTTTCCAGTTAACTAAGCACTGGTTCTTAGGACATAAAAATATCTTTGTAATTGGTATTTCTGGGTACATTAGATATAAGATCAGCTGGAGCTATTTTAATGATAATTCTTTAAAATGCTGTATCCTTTCATGGATACCGTTAAATGCTAAAAAAAAAAAATAATGGTGCTTTATACTAAAAATGAGGAAAGATTTATTGGGCTAACAATACCTGATACCATCTTATAACAAGTACTCTGGAAAGTCACAGGTTATTTTCATTATAAAATAAAAAGTTAAGATATGCCATCACTGACTTTGTCTCAATTTTATCGATAACTTTAAGATTTGTATAAATTTAAGGTTCATCTTGAAGAGAAACTTGTAGAAAACTCCAAACTACTAGCTATTGAATCATTATAAAAACTTAGAAAGTTTTCCTGAAACAGGTGGGGAAAAAAAATCCTGCAATTGTTCAGCCATCAAGACCTGAAAGTTTGGGACTTAGACACTGTTGAATTGACGCAAGATACAGCAAATCAAACATGTAAAGATACAGTGAAAAGAAATTAGATCATCAGACTCACTAACCTTCATAAATGCATTAAGTAGTAATTAATTTAACTTAGTTGTTGGCCTAAGCAGTAATAGATTTAATTCTGTTGTTGGCCTAATGACTTAAATGTAAGGTTTATAAACTTGCCCAGTAATCAAAACAGTCTTATATGAAGTAGTGTAACATTAGTATTAACTGTAATTCAAAGAAATTATTTTAAACAGAAGACAATCATTTCACTGGAAGAATTTTCCATTTTATGAAAAATATATGTCATATACACCTCTTTATGTAAAAGAGTTGAAAGAAGTTTCCTCCTGTTTACTAGTACACACACATACCAGCCATCTTCTTGAGAAACACAAGCTAAGTAAATTTCTAAAAAAGACAAATGACTCCTTTCCCTGCACACATAATGCACAGGCATGTACACAAGTACAAATGGAACAATCTGACCAAAACATGTTGTTTTTTGTGCATTTATTTTCTTTGATCTTAACCTACCTCTCACCCAAAAACTACAGTGATTTAGTATGATACAGTTAAGCGTTTACATAATAATTTCAAGATGGTGGATAAAAGGGGAAAATGTTACCCACAATATACTTCAAAAGAATAGAATATATTTATATGAAGCGCACAAAGCAAGGCCCAACATTTCCTTTCTGAAACATGTGGCCAATTTGATGTCCCAATGTGGTGGATGAAGAACGCAAAATTAAAAGTTGTAGCATCTCTTTCGAGTGGTTTTGAACGCATAACATAATATGAAAGAACCAAAATCACTGCAAAGTTTTCTAAAGCTGTTTATTAGAAATTGAAGAATGAAACATATTCACACAAAGGAAAAGATCTGACTAGCTTTCATTTCACTATCCTATCTAAGTACTCAAAAACTTAAATTACTTCATAAAAATGGTGGGAGGAGAAGAAAGTAACTGTCCATTGGAACTGGAAAATAAGTTTTCAAAAATATCGATGGAAACTATTTAGGCAATCTGCTTGAGAAAAAAAAACAGAGGAGGGAAAAAGAAGCTTGAAACATCAAAAATGTTGAGATCAAATAATACACCCCAACATCTATTAATATTCTAAGAATATTTTGCAGTCATATCCAGAGCTAAAAATATCCAGAATTTAAAATTGGTATTTTTATTCATTTATTTATTTATTTTGGCAATCCTGGCTTGAACTCAGCACCTGAGCACTGTCCTTGGATTTTCTCAAGGCCAGAGCTCTACCACTTGAGCCACAGCACCACTGCCAGCTTTGTCTATGTAAGTGGTACCAAGGAATCAAACCCAGGTCTCTGTGAATGCTAGGCAAGCACTCTACCAGTAGACCAAACTCCTGGCCTAAAATTGGTATTTTTAAAATCTAGATTATGATGTGCATTGAGTCAGTGTTTTCTAAATGTGACAGTCTCCTATTCTCTTTTTTGTTAGTCATGGGTGCTGTCCGGGTGCTCTTTCGCTGAAGGCTAGGGCTCTACCATTTTGAGCCATAGCTCCACTTCTGGTTTTCTGGTGGTTAAATGAAGATAAGAGTTTCATGGACTTTCCTACCCAGGCTGGCTCTGAACTACAATCATCAGCCTTACCCTCCTGAGTAGCTAGGATTGCAGGTTTAAGCCACAAGCACCAAGACAACAGTCTCTTCTTTTACCAAGCAACTCTCAGTCATAAAGAAATTCAGGCACAAAATTTCTTCCAAAAATGATAAAAATTAATAGCAACACAACTATTCTTCTCTTTTTTAACAGAACAAAGCAAAACTAAATTTAAAACAGGTAATCATTCATCACACTTACCACAAGAACTTATTGCTAAGTATTCTAACAACAATTATTGGGTGTATATGACTCGAGTGGTAGAATATGCCTCATAAGTGAGATCAAACCCCAGAACCACCAGAATTGCTTTGTTACTTTAAAAAAAAGTGAGGTTGCATATGTTAAATTATTCACTAATTTAAAAACAAACTAGTTACAGTGTTAACTCAATGTCATTTGTCTATCACCACACCATTGACAATATTCTTCAGTCTTCACCTATCCCCAGGCAACCAACAAAGTATGCTTGTCTTCATCAACTATCACCAGGTGCCAAATCTAGTGATCATTCATTCCTCTGTCCCCTTAGCTATCTTCTCAGCAGCATCTGTTCCAAACAATGATTTCTCCTGAAGCACTCCTTGTTTAATTTCCTGAAAAGTCTTTCTAGCTGTATCTCTGCCTTATGCTCCTTGTTTTTTATTGGCTGGACCCTTTATTCAATCTCTTTCCAAATAAGTTTAAAAAAAAAAAACAACAACCTGTGAGATGCACAAATATTTCTTTGCACGAACATTCTAAATGATGTCATAAAAAAGTGATTTTATTCATAATAACAAAAAGCTGAAAATAAACCAAATCATCAAGTGGACAATGGATAAATACATTGCAGGGTGCTTATATTACTGAATGTTATTTAGTGATTAAAAAATAAGCTAATGAAAGCCGGGCACCAGTGGCTTTTGCCTGTAATTCTAGCTACTCAGGAGGCTGAGATTTGAGTATTGTAGTTCAAAGCCAGCTGGGACATGACAGTCCATGAGATCACCAATTAATCACCAGAAAACTGGAAGAGGTGCTGTGGCTCAAGGATAAAGTGGTAGCCTTGAGTTGAAGAGTCAGGAACAGTGCCTAGACCCAGAGTTCAAGCCAACAAAAGTAAAAATAAATAAGCTAATGATAAAATGTCTCAAAAGCATTTTGTAAAAGAAGACAACTAGAAAAGAGTATATTCTATATGACAGAGAAATACAAAACATCTATGGTGATAGACTAGGGGTGGAAGAACTAGCTGAAAGATTACATGGGTATACACATTTATGAAAACTGATAAAAATTGTTTACAGTATGCAGATTTTATTACTTTTTATTTTTTAGCCTGATCTTTTGATCTTCCTGCCTCAACCTCCTGAGTGCTGGAATTATATGTGTACACCACAATAACCAACTTATCCCATTTTATTCTTAGCAGTACTAGGGTTTGAACTTAGGACTTCACCCTTGCTAGTCGGGTGCCCTGCCACTTGACCCATGTCCCCAAGCTTTTTTTGCTGTGGCTTTTTAGAGAAGTTCTTACATTTTGCCCAGGCCAGCCAGATCAAGTCCTCCTATTCACACCTCCAAATAGCAGAGATAACAGGTACAACTCACCACTACATTCACCATATCAGTTAAAATGGGGGCCTTAGTAACTACTTTTTGTTCTTTTTGTTTTAGCTAGTCTCATTCTGCTAATATTTACTTCTGAGTAGTATGTACTACAGGCATGAGCCACCATTTCCAGTCTCACCATTTTTTTACAGTCAAAAGTTTTTAATTTGTTCACTCATATACAAGATACAGAAACTATAGAAACAAAGCCACACTACTGTCTACTTTCATCCAGACCCAAATATTAAATTATTCAGTTGCTTCAAGTATGCCTACTCTTATACAAAAGATTTGGACCCAATTGTTTGATTAAATTGTAACATGTGGCAACATAACAAGAAAATATCACACTATGAGAGATGATTTAATCTGCAGTTACCTATAATAAATAATGCAAAATTATAAGAGAAAGCATAAACTACAATGGACTATAAGAGCCACTATAGAAGAACTAATACAGAATATTAGCAAAATATTAAGGTACATCAAACAACCACGTGATCTGAGACACCTAATAAATTGTGGTCGGAAAATCTCAAAACACAGGCTAAGAAAGAAGTTGAATACGTCTTTTTACCTTCAAAACATCTTAAGGATATCACTCCCAGATTCATAAAAGCAAACTGACATGTAAAGTGCAAACAAAGATTGTAGCAGGAAAAGGAACAGTGGTATGTACTGTAGAAAGTCTATATGAGAAACCAGGCTCACCCCTGTAACATACTTACCCAGGAGACTGGGATCTAAGGATTGTGACTCAAAGTCAGCCTAAGTAGGAAAGCCAGTGAGATTCTTATCTCCAATTAAACAACAAAAAAGTTAGAAAGGGAACTGTCAAGGGGTAGAGTGTTAGTGATAAGCACAAAAAGCTGGGGACAATACTCTAGCCCTGAGTTCAAGCCATAAGACTCACATAAAAAAAAATCTACAAGTACATTTCTATCCAAAACAGCTATGTTAAGTATCACTGTCTAAGCCAGGCACCAATGAATCATGCCTGTAATTTCAGCTACTCAGGAGGCCAAGAGCTAAGGATTGCAGTTCAAAGCCAGGCACAGAGTCCATGATACTCATCTCCAATTAATCACCAGAAAACTGGAAGTAGTGCTGTGGCTTAAGTTGCAGAGCACTAGCCTTTAGTTGAAGAGCCCAAGGACAACACCTAGGCCCAGAATTCAAACCCCATGACCAACCAAAAAAAACTAAAAATTGACCCTAGCCTTTCGCCATGCATAAGCATTAACTCAAAAGGGATCAAAGACCTCAATATCAGAATGGAAACCTTGAAACTGCTAGATGATAGAGTTGGAGAGACACTGGAATTCATAGGCACAGGCAAAAACTTCCTGAACAGAATCCCAGGGTCACAACAGATTGGAGAGAGACTCGATAAATGGGACTAGCGAAAAATAAAAAGTTTCTGCACAGATAAAAGCATAGCTACTAAAGTAGAAAGACAACCAACTGGAAAAAGATATTTACCTATAATACATCATACAAATGCTTAATATCCAGTATCTACAGGGAACTCAAGAAACTAATCCCCCCCCAAACCCAACAAACCAATCAGTAAATAGGCAAGGCAACTAAAGAGAGACTTATCAAAAGAAGAGGCTAAAATGGCAGAAAAGCATATGAGAAAATGCTCATCATCCATGGTCATAAAGGAAATGCAAATAAAAACAACCCGAAGATACCACATTACCCCAACTAGAATGGCCAAGATTCTGAACTCAGACAATGACAGATGCTGGGTTGTGGAGAAAAACCCTACTGCACTGCTGTTGGGATTGTAAGCAACTTCAGCCTCTCTAGAAAGCAGTGTAGAGGTTTCTTAAAGAACTGAAAATTGACCTTCCCTACGAGCCCGCCATACCACTTCTGGGCATCTATTCTGAATATCATAACTCAGGATATGATAAGGACACCTGCTCAGCTATGTTCATCTCTGCACTATTTACAATGGCCAAGCAATGGAAACAATCCAGATACCCTAATGCAGATGAATGGATACAAAAAATGTGATATATATATATACACACACACACATACACACACACAATGGAATTCTACATAGCCAAAAGACAAGATAAAATAATGGCATATGCAGGGAAGTGAATGAATCTAGAGCGAATCATGTTGAGTGAGACAGTCAAGACCAAAGGAACAAGAGGTGCATGGTATCCTTAATATGTGGCTATTAGATCTAAACAGTACAAGAGCAAGGATTCAATATTTGCGTACCCAATGTTTTGGACATGGTATTAGAAATATAAACACAACTACATAGACATAAAAAATTATGACTCTATAGATATATTTTATTACATAGATTAATATGTATCCTAACATACAAACCTTCAGCCTAATTTTAATTATGTTCTAAAATCTAAGTGCCAGTGATTGGATATAGAGATTCCCTTCTTGAATGCTTGTCTGTTAATCACATCATTTGAAGTATGATATAAAAATCAATGTTAATAAAGTCTTTAAAAAATGCATGTGATAGGTATTATTTTTCTACTGAATTAGTACTCATTTAATCCTTGTATGTCTAAATGTGGTTTACAATATCATTATTATTCCTTAATTAATATTTCAAATAACTACTGACCTTTTCACTTGATTGTCTTCTTTTCTTTAATTGAATAAAATCTGTTTCCACTCTTTCTGCCAGCTCCAGTTTCCTTTTGTTCCTTTTAAATGCAGCTAAACTGAATCCTGAAAAAGAAACAATAAAGGCAGCATTTGAGAATCGGAGGGGCAATGGAGTAAATAAAGTATCAAGAACATCCTTTCCAGACAAAATCCTTAAAACACTCTTCACTGAAGGTTTTTAAAAGTTTCTTCAATATGCTCTAACAGACTAAGGAAAAGCAAGACTATAAGGGTTAAAAAAAAAAATCCAGGAGAGACAAATGTTCCTAACCAGAGGGCACCTGCTTATTCATTTTACCTCCAATTCTGGTTTCATAGGTCTTCATGCATAGGGACAAAAGATGAAATCTGGGAGAAAAGTAACATTAAAAAAATACTAGCCAGCCCCGTGGCTCACACCTGTAATCCTAGCTAATCTGAGGATCAAGGTTCAAAGCCAGCCCAGGCACAAAAGGACCTGAGACCCTTATCTCCAATTAACCTCTAGAAAATGGGAAATGGAGCTTGGCTCAAGAGTAGGGGAGTAGCTTTTAGCTGAAGAGTTCAGGGACAGCACCCAGGCTGAGTTCAAGTCCCATGACCCACAAAAAAGAGATTATCTATATATAACATTATGTTGCATTAATAAAAAATGAATAATCAAAAATATCTTTGTCACTGAGCACCAGTTGCTCATATCTGTAATCTTAGTGGCTCAGGAAGCTAAGATCTGAGGCTTGTGGTTCAAAGCCAGCCTGGCAGCCCTGGCAAGAAAGTCCATGATACTCATCTCCAATTAAAGCATCACAAAACAGGAAGTAGTACTGTGATTCAAAATGGTAAATGTTTACCCTTGAATAGAAGAGCTCAGGGACAGCGCCCAGGCACTGAGTTCAAGCCCAATGACCAACAACAACAAAAATTTTTGATATTCTGTAAAATCTAGTAATAACCATCTTACACCTTTTATATGAAGGTTCTAAAAGAATTGATGGATAGAAAGATTTATATGTACAGCAATGCAACATTGGGATGATACTGATTATAAGAGCAATATAAGCACAATCTTAGAAAATAAACATAATAAATTGATAAAGAGTAACTAATTAAACAGAAAATAAATGAACCCTACTACCTGGCATACAAAATACCACAAAATTCCTACCAAGCAAAGATCAGAATTACTCAGAAGAGAAAGTATCTTGTAGCTCTCAAAGTAAGAGTGAGTAAAGAAAGAAAATCTTCTAGAAACTATGAATGAGGAATATAGATGCACAATCCTCGATTCATGCTTGCAGGAAAAAGAGACAGTGAATCAGACAATCCAAAATGTGGTTTACATCAGGCAATCACTGATGATAGGTATTAGGTGCTCAACTGAAAAGAGTTTACATAAAAAGTCTGAAAAAGAAAGATAAGGAGCTGAAAGAATAGAGAGGGATTACTAGCATGCAAGAAGGAGAGAGGATAGGAAGGAACAAAGAAAAGGAAGAGTAGTTTTTCCACACGTTTTGCTTCTTTTGTAAATAGAATAATGGCTATTTCCTACCAGAGATGAACAGACAGAAAGATAGACAGATTGACAGACAGAAAATTGTAACTGGAAAAGCTGCTAAGAGATTTTTCCAACACAAAAATATATGGAGGCTACAGAAAGCTTCACAATGGCTTTTAAGTTCCTCACTTGTAAATGTGAAAACAGGTCGCCACTAGATTGTGAGGGAAATTTGCCAATGTACATTTATTTCAGTACACAACAAAGTAAAAAGAATGCAGAATCAGCAAGTAGGAACAAACACAAACCATGGTGCCTAATAAAAATAAGTACAAACACTGTGCTCTTGACTCAAAACTTGTATGCTAGGTCGGGTACTAGTGGCTAATGCCTACAATCCTGGCTATTCAGGAGGCTGAGATCTGAGCATTGAAGTACAAGCCAGCCTGGACAGAAAGGTCTTTGAGAGTCATCTCCAGTTAACCACCCAGAAGTGACACTATGGCTCTAAGTGGTAGAGTGCTAGCCCTGAGCAAAATGTGCTCACTGATAGTTCCCAGGCCTGGAGTTCAAGCCCCACAACCACTCTCCTCCTCCCCAACTCTTCCCCAGAAAGACAGAGAGAATTGTATACATACATATAAGCACATACATACATATATACACCAGAGAGCACACACTGGTACTGGGGCTTGAACTTGCGCATTCCTGTTGGCTTCTTTGATTTTTTGTCAAGGAAGACACTTTACCACTTGAGCCACAAAACACTTCCCAGAACACAATTTTTTAAAGAGATAATCAGGAATGGAGATCCATAAATTAAATATTTTAAAACCAAAATTTAATATTTGTGAAAATAATAGCATTTAGAAAAACAAAATATGGAGGACAAATTCACTTTCCAAACTTTGCTTAATTTCCTCAAAATAAAGCACATGATTTTCTAAATAAAAACAAAATGAGTACCCAGCATAAAGAATGAAAAGAAGAAAGAAAAAAAATTGTAAGATGATTCATTGCAATAAGCAAAACATGGGAATTAAAGCTCCCTTCTAGAGACAAAATACACAAGAACTGAGAGTCTTGCAAAACAGGCTGGAAACCAGATGATAAGAGAATACTTTCTGGGGCCGGGAGTTTGGCCTTGTGGTTAAAGTGCTTGCCTAGCATGCATGAAGACCCGGGTTCGATTCCTCGGTACCACATACATAGAAAAAAGCCGGAAGTGGTGCTGAAGCTCAAGTGGTAGAGCTCTAGCCTTGAGAAAGTCCAAGGACAGTGCTCAGGCCCTGAGCCCCAAGCCCAGGACTGGCAAAAAAAAAAAAAAAAAAAAAAAAAAAGAGAATACTTTTTTCAAAAACTTAACAGAAAATGATTTCCAGTCTCGTGTGTATCAAATAGGAAATAAAACAAGAAAGAAAAACACACAAGGTCCCGGAAACGAAGAATCTGATACTGGAGAGAAGCAAGGGAATCCCAAGGTGAAAGCAAGGTCAAGTCCAGGAATGACAGCTAAACAGCAGATCTGGTGAGGCTGGACTAGCAGATGCCAGGTGGCATTATCTACACACACACTTCCAAAGGCCCTATATTACAAAGTTTAGCTACATTCATTTTAAACATAATATTTGTAGGACCAATGAAATAAAATGGCTTGTATTTGTTTTATTTAGCTTGATTTTATAGACTTAATACTTTTCCATTTGATTTAGACTCAAATTACTTTAGTAATTAACTTTCACTTAAAAAGCAACTAGTACCCAATGCTATGGACATGGTAATGGAAATATAAACATAACTATATAAACATAAAACC
Source organism: Megascapheus bottae (assembly GCF_031878675.1). Lineage (NCBI taxonomy): Eukaryota > Metazoa > Chordata > Mammalia > Rodentia > Geomyidae > Megascapheus > Megascapheus bottae. The sequence goes on along the minus strand of NC_143526.1, from coordinate 19,418,309 downwards.
TATGACTCTAGATATGTTTTATTTCATAAATTAATATGTTTCTATGACATACAAACCTTTAGCCTAATTTTGATTAAGTTCTAAATACTAAGTCCCAGTGATTGTAAATAGAGATTCCCTTCTTGAAACTTGTTTAACTTGTCATTTAAAATATGATGTAAAAAAATCAACGTTAATAAATTCTTTAACAAAAAAAAGCAATTAGCAGGTCAAGTGTCAATGGTTCACACTTGCAATCCTAGTGACTCAAGAAGCTGCAATCTGAGAATGGTGGTTCAAAGACAGCCTGGGCAGTGATCTGTCAGACTCTTATCTCCAATTAAGTACCAGAAAAGCCAGAAGTGGCACTGTGGCTCAAGTAGAGCCACTAGCCTTCAGCAAAAAAGTTTAGAGACAGTGCCCAGGCCCTGAGTTCAGATGATCTTCATTTTTCTCTCTAGCTTTGTAGACCACCAAAACATCAGAAGAATTACTTGAGGGATGCCAAGCTCAGTTTGGAAAATTGTGAGCAAGAAAATACCATTTATGCCATTAAGGCTAGGGTGACTTTTTATTCAGCTATAGATAGTGAAGGAAAAAGAGTTCAACCAAGAGATTCACTGTAATGTACATATCACACAAGCAGATAGTGAAGGAAAGGACTCCCCACCAAGGGGAGGAGTACACCCAAAAATTACCCCCCCAAAAAAAGTATCCATTTCCTGGAAGATGTTCAGAGGAGTTATATCACTAAAATCATTAGGGCTGGGAATGTGGATTAGTGGTAGAATGCTTGCCTAACATGCATGAAGTCCTGGGTCCGATTCCTCAGTACCATATAAACAGAAAAGATCAGAAGTGGTCCTGTGGCTCAAGTGGTGGAGGGCTAGCCTTGAGCAGAAGAACCTCTGGGACAATGCCTAGGCCCTGAGTTCAAGACCAAAGACTGGCAAAAATAAAATCATTAGATTTATCAATATCAAACATGAGTTTTCACAAGAATTTATAGTTACCTTGAATCATTTCATTATAAAAACATATGATTTACCAAAAATCATTTGTTTGTTTGTTTGTTTGGGCCAATACTAGAGTTGGAATTCAGGGCCTCACATCTGCTCATTTTGCTTCCTTGGCTAGCTTTTTACACTTGAACTATGTCCCCAACCTGTGTTTTGCTGGTTATTTTGGAGATGAACACTTGGACTTGAGTCCAGGCTGGTCTCTGACCACGATTCTCTGGATCTCACCATGATTACAAGCTTGAGTCATTGGCCTGGTTTGGGATTATTTATTCTTAATAATGTTCGTTGTGCATTCTTCTACATAAACTGTTGTCTATATCTACAATGGAAGATTACTGGAAGCAAAAAAAACTTAAAGCTTTAGATCTATACTATTTGGCATATAGCAAAATCTCTGCCAAGTTACAGCTATTTGAACCTACATATTTGATGTTCATTTCACTAGACATCATACATAATAACAAGATATATTTAGCCCTTCCACAAATTAAAAGGGAATAAATATAACAATATAAAGGCAAAAAAAGTATCAAAAACATCAAGAATAGGAATATATCTTAAAAATCATGTAACTTCAGATATATCGTTTGACAAAAAATTTCAACATAGAAGCATTCTTCCTTAAATATTGGACTATATGGGCCATAACAGATACAATGTAAGAATTTCAGGTGTGTATTTCATAGAGCTTAATCTGTGAAGTTTTTACTCACTGGTGGTCATGATGTTAGGAGGGCAAGAGGGAATTCCGTGATCCACTGCCCATCTGTAGGCACCTTCTCCAACTAAAAAGCTAACAACAGAAATAATTATTCCTTTAAAAATACACAGGGTCGTCTTCTACAGAGTAAAGCAATACAAGACCACATGGCATCTGAAAGAAATATTACATGTAGACAGTAAGATGGCTACATGCTCAATGGCTACATGCTCAAATTTTATCTAAATTTTCCTCACTTATAATATGTCAAGTAAAATTTGAAAAAATCAACACAATAAAAGGTAAAAATAGTTGACTTCCTAGAGGACAATATGAAGATTCATACATCAATTATGTCAACTGGGTTCTGAGTTTATTTGCAATATCTACTTAATAAATTCTAAGGTGAAGTGAATAGCTTCAAATGCAGCGTTCCTAACGAATAGAATAACTAGATCCACCCAAAGGAAGATGTACATACATTTATATGTACATACATGTAGAGATGTTCCAACACAAGAATATATGTTTCTATTTCTGAGCCTCAATGAAACAAGAATACAAGTCAGTTTTATGATGGTAAGTACTATGGCATATATATGTATATATATTGCTTATATATGTGCATATATACACAACTGCAAGTTTTAATATAACAAAATGGATTACAATGAAAGATTCATTTTTATAGATTTCAAATACCATCCTATTTCCTAAATAACTTGAAGCATATAGTAATGGCAAATAGTGATTATAATAACAATCACTTCATCTTCTTCCTTTGCTAGCTACTTAAAAAAGATCTCAGCCAGGCAGTAATGGATTCCTTGAATTTGTGCCTGCTCGTGAGTTCTTCAATATTTTGCTTCTGTTATTCTAATCATTCAAACACTAAAAACTCAAAAGTAATGCATACTAAAAGTCTTATGATCTGACTGTTAATAATACCAGTAACAAATTGTCAAAATGAAATATAAGGTTCTCAGACACCAGAAACATATCAAAATGGTTCCAATGAGAAACTGAACATTCAGTTTCAATAATTGTTTTTTTAATAAACACAAATGTAAAAACAGAGAAAGCAATAAAAAGGGCTTCACTAGACATAGGTGGTTCACACCTGTAATCCTAGCTACTCAGGAGCCTGAGTTCTGAGTATCACAGTTCAAAAGCCAGGCTGAACAGGAAAGTCCATAAGACACTCCTCTACAATTAACCACCTAAAAAGCCATAAGTAAAACTGTCATTCAAATGGTAGACCATCAGCCTTGAGTGAAAAGGCTCAGGAATAGCATTTGGGCCCTGCGTTCAAGCCTGCCTGCCCCAGGACTGGCACGCGTGTGCACACACACACACACACACACACACACACACACACACACACACCACTTTACTTCTACAAGCCTCTATTAAAAAAAAAAAAAACTCTAAAATATTCTTTAAAATGTTTTTCCTAGCTGGAGGCATGGCTCATGTGGTAGAACACTGCCTAAAAAGCATAAAGCCCTAAGTATTGCTCCACAAAAAAAAAAAAAAAAATCCTAATTTTATATCTAAGGAAAACTGAGAGAGCAAAGGAAAAGGTAATATTGTCCAAAAAGAAATTTACCTGACTTATGTAACTATAGCCCCCTTGTATACCACCTTATAATAATTTTTTTTAATTTAGAAAAAAGAATCTACCATATAAAATCCTGATGACAATCTCATATTGTTACAGTATCTTAACTTGTTATCTGGTATATTATAAATATGTTTATTTGAAATAGGATAGGGAAGGGGGAAAATAAGATGAGGGGAAGGCACAACAAATACTAAACTTTTTCAAGATATTAAATAACTGAGAAAGGGTATCAATGTATGTGAAGTAATGCACCTTCCATCTGGAGAATGTAATGTAAGCCTTCTATTAATTACAATAAAAATTATATGGAAAAAAGATATTAAATAACAAACTCCATTTTCTACATTAAAGGACAGTATCTTCCTTGTGTTATTTTCATCTTGTATTAAATTAGATCTAACATTTTATAAGCAAATCAACAAAATTCTGCTAAAACCAACACTGAGGTGAGGTAATTAAAACTCTTACAATACAAGTGCCTGCAAAGCAAATACTTGAAATAGGCTATCTGGACAAAAGTAGAAGTCTGCATTATTGACAGATAAATCATTTTCAAAGAACCATGCTTCTATACCACTATAAACATGCAGTTTACTGATTCATATATACCTCCAGGATTCCAGATATACCTCAAGGACTCCAATCATTAATGTAAATTACATATGGGGGAAAACAATATTATTTAACTTAAAAACTGATTCCTATCATTTCATTATTCAGTACAAGAAAATGTTTAAAAGACAAATAAGGCTATGATTATTTAAAGCTTATAGCCATATAAGATGCAAAGAATAAGGTACATGATGCACTTGGAATATATGAAATGTAACATATTAAATAGTAAGAACTATTACTATTCCTTGATTTCTGTAAATTCCTCAAATTCCTTTTACAGAAATTTTCAAAAAATTTTTCAACTAGCTTATTGTTTAAGATGAACTTTGGGCTCAGGATGGCTCCTCTTCTTCTTGAGTAGCTGGGGTTACAGGTGTGAGCCATTGCCCCCAGCCTTGGTTTGCTCACTTGCTTGCTTTCATCCTTGTTTTCAAATTACATAGCAAATTTCCAAGTATGTGAGCAATTTCTACTTCTGGACATGACAGACTAATAAAACCAATGAAAAAAAAACAACAGAGAAATTTTTAAAACAGTTTTAGATATTAGACATCAGAGGAGCGTCATCTTTGAGAAAGAGGAACAATATAAATCTTGCCTTACTGAAATCAAAGGGTTCACTTTCATGACTGAGAAAGTTTCTAGACCATTCTACAGTATCCCAACAATGTCTCGGTTGGCCAAAGCTGGGCAATCAGAGAGGCCAGAATTAACAGGACCAAGTGCCAGAAAGAAGAAAGCCGCTTAGCTAGAGGACCCCAGACAGCTGCACAGAGAATCCTTCTAGTCTTCAGCTAAATGTTCAGAATGTACATAAAAGAAAACCATCCAAAACAAATAACTTGACAATTCTAAAGAAAATAGTCCCCATGTTCAGACAGAACCGGGAACTGTCAGAGTAAAGAATTCCAGAAGCTAAAATAAAAAGCCTCCTTCTAGCTGCATTTCCTATAGTACCTCAAAAGGTTTTAACTCAATAGCAAAATAATAGTACCTCAAGGGTAAATGCTTCTCTCGTCGCATGTGACAAAATCTAAAGAAAGATCAGAAAGATCTCAACTTCCTTTAAATAACAGCCATATCCAGTTCAAAATCATAGTTACTAAAATAAAAATTATACTGCATTCTGAAAAGTAAATGATACCATAACTGAAATACAATAAAAAAGTACTAAGCACACAAAAATCAGAAAAATGAAATATATAATGAACAAATCAACCAATTGAAAAAAATCCTAGAAATAACAAAAATGATAGGTCCAATAAACCATTATTTTTGTGTTCCACTTTTGCAATGCCAGGAATCCAGCCCAGGCCTTGGCTATATAAGACCTCTACCACTGGGCTACTTATGCAGCCCTAAAAAAAAATGTTATGACTCCACTCATAAGCTAGAAGATTAATCACATTTAAATGTGTATAAGCCTTTTTATAAGATATGTAAGCCTTTTATTTTAATTAGTTTACTTATTCAGTCACTCATTCACTTTTGGTGGCACTGGGGTTTGAACTCAGGGCCTCGTGCTTGCCTAGGCAGTTCTACCATATTGAGCCACACCTCCACTTTGAAGCACACTTTTTAAAAAATTCAAACCAAACTTCTGGACATAAGGATCAAATATCAAAAATAAAAAATAAGCTGGATATGATTTCCAAGTGACTAGAAATTGCAGAAAAATCATTTGTTAAAATTTAAACCATAGCAATAGAAACTTCAAACTGAAACAAAAAGAATTTTAAAAACCAAACACATCATCAGTGATCTGTAGAACTACTACAAGATGCTCCTTAACTTATATCCTGATAAAAATCGCAGTAATTGAGGATAGCCTATCCCTCCCTTTCCTCTCCATCTCTGTCTTATGCAACCTCTCCCTCATCACACTTCCAATGTGAAGACACAGCAAGAAGGCAGCCATCTGTAAGACAAGAAAAAAGGCCCTTACCAGAAACCAAATAGGCTAAATCTTTATATTTAATTTCCCAACCTCTAGGTCTCTGAGATATAAATGCCTGCTGTTAAAACCAGTCTATATAAAGTATTCTATCATGGAAGCTGGAGTAAAATTATATTAATCCATGTTATATGCAAATATATCTCTATTTTTAATGCCACAGGGTATGTAATAAAATGACTAGAAAGAAATTTATTTAACCATTCATTAATGGATACTTAGGTTGTTTATGTTTTATACTCTACAATCAAATTTTTCAGCATTTTTCCAAAGAATGAGGCAAGAATTAAATCAAATATTTTCCACTATATACTCTATTGTCTCAACACAACCTACTTAGTAGGTCATCCTTTTCCATAAAACTAATTTGAGATGACATTATTACTATAGATCAAATTTTCCTATATACATAAAAGTTATGGTCTTGCAATTCTATCCTAGAAATCTTTTGTTTTTTGTTTTTGTTTTGTTTTTTGTTTTTTTGTTTTTTGCCAGTCCTGGGTTTAAGCTCAGGGACTGAGCACTGTCCTTGGATTTTTCTCAAGGCTAGGGCTCTACCACTTGAGCCTCAGCACCACTTCCAGCTTTTTTCTATGTATGTGGTACCAAGGAATTGAACCTGGGTCTTCGTGCATGCTAGGCAAGCTCTCTACCACTAGGCCAAACTCCCAGCCCCTCTTTTGTTTTTTACTAACATGAAAACCAAAGCATTGTCAATTACTAGTACCAAATAACAGATTCAACAAGATTATTTACAATTTTCAATGTGTTTTTTATTCTGAGAAATGTCCTCAAATCAATTACTTTAGCTGTACTCCAATACTTAAGATACTTTTAAAGTTTAGCAATAAAATAATCCCAACTGGGCAACCAGCAAAGCAAAATCCTCTCAAGAATCAACTACAAAGCTAAAACTTCACTCTGACCTCCTAGGCTTTAATCCACAATATTCTATTCCATCTGGAAATTTACCAAATGTACAAAATGTTCCAAGATTACAGAAAAAAAAGTATGTCTTACTGTCAAAGGCATGCTACTGCTGGTGTGTACCCAACAGCATTAGTCTTCTATGGATTAAACAGCCTTCAAACACCACATACACCAAATACCAAAGACACAAGAAAAGTCAAGAAGAACAAAGTGGTTACCAGGGAGGAATTCTTCCAGCTGAAAGCTTGCCCTTCTGCCCTTCACACAACAGTCTATTTGCAACTGAGACTGGGTTCTTGATTCCTAGAAATAAAATTGTCAGAGAAGAAATAAAACAAAAATCTTCAAACTTCCTTTCAAAAAAACAACTTGAAAATACCTTAGAAATTTTTTTTTACTTTCAAGCTACGTTAATGTCTAGTAGCTTCAAGAAAAGAATATAATATATATGTATATTTTCATTTTTGCCCCATGTTACAGCAAAAAAATTTGAGCTTTAAACAGTAGATATTTAGTAACTGTAAACCCTCTATAAAATACCCCGATAATAAAATACAATAAAAGAAAAAATAGTAGGTATTTAAATTAGGCTCTTTTTTAAAATCGATTTTGCAATTTTAAAAAATCAACTGAACATGTAACTTTCTCCTACTGTCAGTTAAATAAATGTCCCAGGCTCTAACTGACCTTTTTTAAAAATAAATATGATTATAAACATGTTCAGCTTTATCATGAAGAGAAAAAAATGAGGAAAAGTAAACCAAAACTTGGAAATCTCACCTATACAGGAGAGAGAACTTCAATTGGAAAGGGATTTGGGGAAGAGGACACATATGTTGAATATTGTAGCCTAGTGTGTGGTTTAGTTTCCAGAACACAAAAGAAAACACTGAGATGGCCAGGCTTGTCTCAAGGAACACCACCTCAGAAGACATCATGAATATAATAACATCAATAGGTTGGCAATGTCAATAGCAAACAAGATGATCATAATGATAAGTCAATGCCATGAAGTTAGTTACCTAGTACCTAATAATGTGACTCACCCATTGGCAAACTCTGAAATTTGTACCAGATGATTTGTTTAACAGATCTCTCAATTCTCTGACTTAGTTATGTTTAGAAACTCTGTCTGGGGCTGGGAGTTTGGCCGAGTGGTACAGCGCTTGCCTAGCATCCATGAAGACCCTAGTTCGATTCCTCAGTACCACATACATAGAAAAAGCCAGAAGTGGTGCTGAGGCTCAAGTGGTAGAGTTCTAGCCTTGAGAAAATCCAAGGACAGTGCTCAGGCCCTGAGCTTAAGCCCACGACTGGCAAAAAAAAAAAAAAAAAAAACCCTCTGTGTGATTAAGGAGGAAACATGTACACTGAAAGTTAAATTGCTTGCCCAAAGTCACAAAGCTGAGATGCTAAACCGGGCAGCTAATACCAAAGATGATATCCTTCACCATTAATCTACAGACTCTCTCTGTACCCTATTAGTATAAAAAAAAGTATAGGGATATGAAAAGACTATAATAAATTAAGACTACCAACAGGCCAGTTACAGTGACACACACTTGTAATCATAGCGCCCAGGAAACTAAAACAGGAGGATTATGGGTTGAGGCCAGCCTGGGCTACACAGTGAGATGCTATCATAAAATAAAACCAAAGGAGCTGGGAGTTTGGCCTAGTAGTAGAGGGCTTACCTAGCATGATGACCTGGGTTCAATTCCTCAGTACCATAATTATAAAAAAAGCCAGAAGTGATATTGTGGCTCATGTGTTAGATCTCTAGCCCTGAGAAAGGCCAAAGACAGTGCTTAGCCCCTGATTTCAGGCCCCAGGACTGGAAAAAATAAAAAATAAAAAAATAAAACCAAAAATTAAAAAAGGCTACCAGCCTAACACAAAACAAGATCAAACAAAATTTGATATCTAAATTTAGCTAAATAACAAAATATTGCCATAAAAAAATGAAAAATATCAAGAGAGGAAATGTCCAAATATATACAGTTCCTTAAAATATATATTTTGGAATATGATTCCATTTTACAAGAACATTGGTAATTACCAAAGTAAATTACACATGCAAATCTATAAATCCACCATCAGCATTTATCTTTAAAAGAATTTTTATGACACTATGACACATGACAAGCCTATTCAATGGAGAGAGACAACTTTGAAAGAAAAATTAAGAGGTTTTTGATTCTCAGCATAGTGTAGTAGCAATAGTCAGAGAACTTGAAATGTTGAAGCAGAAAAATCACAAGTTCTAGACAGCCTGAGCAACATACTGAATTCTAGGCCAATCTGAGTTATGAAGCAAGACCATGTCTCAATTTAAAAAAAAAAAAAAAACATTTCTTATTCAAAACTACTCTATGAGTATAATCTGGGTAGGAAACAGACTACATTAATGGAGCAGAATAAAATTAAAGTGTATATTTAAGAATTTATTATTTATATGTAATACAGAATTAATAAGAATGAACTATACAAGAGACAAAAAATGTTAGCCCTTTATTGTAACTGTACTAGCCATCCGTTTCTTTACAATTACAAATTCACCCTTTGTCACCTGATCTGAATAAAACATATACAATCCCTCCCCCACCCCGTTCTTTTTTTTTAAGCTTTTGTGGAAGATATAAGAGTGGAGTCAGGGTCTTTCTATAGAGCGAATGCTGACCTTGTACTCACAATCCTGCCTCAGACTTCTCCGTGAAGGGATTATAGGTATACACTACTAAGCCCAGCAATAAATCTTTCACTTGCCAGGTGGCACAATGGAAAGTTTGTCAGTAGAGGGCACTGGAGACACACTGTAGTAGAAAAGATAGCTGACTGGACAGGTTTGTTTTGTTTTGTTTGTTTTTTATGTGGGTCATGGGGCTTGAACTAGGCCTGGGCACTGTCCTTGTGCTTATTAGCTCAAGGCTATCACTCTACCCTGAGCCAAGCCCCACTTCCCATTTTCTAGAGGTTAATTATAGATAAGAGTCTCCGGTCCATCAATGTTTGTGAAGTTATGCACCTTCTATTTGGTCAATATAATGTAACCCTTCTATTAATCACAATAAAAAAAATTATTAAAAAAAAAAAAAAGAATCTCCGGCCGGTCCTTTTGTGCCCAGGCTGGCTTTAAACCTGGATCCTCAGATCTCAGCCTCTTGAGTAGCTATGATTACAGGCATGAGTCACCACACTGGGCTAAAAGAGAAGCAAGGGGTTGCTTTTGTTGTTGTTTTTTGTTTTTTCGCCAGTCATGGGCTTAAGCTCAGGGACTGAGCACTGTCACTGGGCTTTCTCAGGGCCAGAGCTCTACCACTTGAGCCTCAGCACCACTTCCAGCTTTTTTCTATGTATGTGGTGCTAAGGAATCGAACCCGGGTCTTTGTGCATGCTAGGCAAGCATTCTACCACTAGGCCAAACCCCCCCCCCACCCTCATACCTTTTTTTTTTTTTTTTTTTTGCCAGTCCTGGGCTTGAGCTCAGGGCCTGAGCACTGTCCTTGGATTTTCTCAAGGCTAGAGCTCTACCACTTGAGCCTCAGCACCACTTCTGGCTTTTTTCTATGTATGTGGTACCGAGGAATCGAACCCGGATCTTCATGCATGCTAGGCAAGCACTTTAACCACTAGGCCAAACTCCCGGCCCCCTCATACCTTTTTTAAAGGAAAAGTAAATACTAACAGGGATTTCACAATAAAATATTATTATTAATATTAGTAGCAACCTAACAGCAATTAATAATGCTCTGTTAACAACCAAATAGTCAAGAAAAGTTGGGTTGTTTCTTCTGTCTCCTAGGTATGTGTTTTTTATGTTGGTATCTTTTGTATTTTACGTAACTTTATACTAGGAATGTGTGTGTAGACAGACAGATATTTGTATACAACAGTATAAATACATACATTTTTAAAATTTCATGAAGGTGGCATATTTAACACCAGCTCATTTCACATGGATTTAAGTGAATTATAAAAAAAATTAGATCAATCTTTTATGCATACATGTGGGAAAAAATCTCCAACATATCCTATTTTTAAAAGTTTCAGACTGGATGTCAGTGGCTCATGCCCTTAATCCTCATCCTCATGAGGCTAAAATCTGACCAGGGAAGTCCATGGCACTTTTATCTCTAGCTAATCAGTAAAAGCAGAAGTGGAACTGTGGGTCAAGTGGTAGAGCATTAGCCTTGAGCAAAACAGTTCAGAGACAGAGCCCAGGACCTGAGTTCAAGCTCCAGTACCAATACCAATACCAAGAAAGTAAGGTTTATAATAATATAGTTATTTTATAATAAATAACAAATAACCATAGTCACAAAATAAAACTATATTTCTATTACATAAATATACTGCCTAAAAGATTTGATTTTTAAGGTTAAATCCCACAGAATATAACAGGATTAAAAAGTGACAATATAAAAGATAAAACGTAAATTTTATTCATAATATCTGAAAATTATTAATAAAAGTATTCATATATTTTAAATTTCAAAATTAATATTCTAAAAGAACTGTTAAATGTTTAAAATTCTTGAAGGAAAGGAAATAAATTCTAACTAAACTTTGACTCAGGTTTTGTTGTCCCATCTTTTATTGTTTTACAGTGCTAGAAATCAAACCCAAAGCCTCATCCAGCCTGGAAAACTACTCTACCAATGGGGCTACATCTCGAGCCTTTGCTGTTTTCTATAAAATTATTTTCTATAAAATTGTTTTATAATTTAAATGCAATAAAAATTGTTTTCAACACTACTTCCAGCAAGAATGATTTCTAAAAAACTAAAGTAAGTCTAGAGAAAGTGTGAAATGAGGTTATAATGCATACCACTCAATGCTCCAACTGCTCCAAAATTTAAAGATTTTCCATCCATAATGCTGGCATCACACTCAATTTCCCCTAAGAGATTTAAATTAGATCCCATTCCTGCATTTGTAAAAGGAGAATCCTAAAAGACAAAACCAAAAATTAAACGTCATTAGGCTTTATGTCAGAATTAATAGTAATAATTCACAAACTCTTCTAAAACCTAGGTGAGAAAATGCTTCAAATTCATTGTATGATGCCAGCACTACCCTGATAACAAGACAAATATAACATGAAGAAAGACATCTAGAGACAAATATACCTTGTAAATATCAACACAAAAATCACAAAGGAAGGCTAACAAACCAAATCCAGTATATTATGAAAAGCATTTATATCATGAATCAGTGATGCCAGGAAATAAGTTTGGTTTAATATCTAAATAAATAAATTGATGCAATATCCCATCATAATAAAAAATAAGACAATCTACAAAAATTCTAGAGCTAAGATTCCAATTAATGGTCAAAGGCTAATATATCTTTCTCATCACTTCTTTTTTAACCGTGTTCCTACACACACACACACACACACACACACACACACACACACACACAGTTACAAAACAAGTAGGCAAAGAAGAACAGCTAGAAAGAAAGAACTGAAATCACTATTTGAAAATGAGATACTCTTGTATACTAAAGAGGGGAACCTCAGGACTCCATTACAAAACTGTCAGTGTTAATAAATTAATTATGGTTCCAGGATACACGATCAATATACAAAACTAATTACATTTGTAAACAGTACAATGGAAAGTACAAAAATGAAATTAAGAAAATCATCCATTTATCTCAGGAGGCAGAAATGGAAAGGCTACAATTCTAAGTAAGCCAAGATGAAAAAAAAAATTTAACAAGATCCGATCTCAAAAAACAAGCTAGAGGGCCAGGAATTTGGCCTAGGGGTAGAGTGCTTGCCTAGCATACAAGACCTGGATTCCATTCCTTGGTATCACATAGCTAGAAAATGATAGAAGTGGTGTTGTGGCTCAAATGATAGAGCCCTAGCCTTGAGAAAGCCCAAGGATAGTGCTCAGGCCCTGAAACCAAGCCCCAAGGCTGGCAAATTTTACTATCTATCTATGTATGTATCTATCTATGTATGTATCTATCTATGTATGTATCTATCTATCTATCTATCTATGTATACACACACACACACACACACACACACACACACACACACACACCTCCTCCCCCCAGGTACTCAGAAGGTGCAGGTAGGAGAATTGCCAGCAACTGGGGAGTCAAATTCCCTTGCCTGTCACACTTGTCTGAAAACTGAATTACAAAGTCAAAGGGGACAGAAAAGATTCAAGTGATAGACTGTGTTCCCAGCAAGAACAAAGCCTTCCAACTCAGTACAAAAGTGGGGTAGAGACAACTTACGAATTACATCACAAACAATAAAATAGTTTCAGAAATAAAAATATGGGACTGGGGGTGTGGCTCAAGTGGTAAGAGTACACACTGTGAAAAAGCAAGCTGAGTGACAGCATGAGGCACTGAGTTCAACCCAGAAACTGGGGTGGCAGGGTTGAGGGGAAGAATTAAAGATGTGCTGCTAGCAGTAAACTCTGTATTCACACCTGCAGTCCCAGCTATTCAGCAGGCTGAGAGCAGAAGATTATGACTGGGAGTCATCCTGGGCAGAAAAATCCACAAGACTCTTGAAGTGGAATTCAAGCTATAGATTGACAGCTGTAAACCAGAAAGCAAAATGAGAGTACAAAATCCTGAGTTCAAATCACAGTACTAGAACCAGAAGAAAAAGGAAAATTAAAAAGAAAGATGAGTGAGACTTATACAAAGAATAAAAAATTTTAAATGTGTCAAAAATTATGTTTTTAAAGGAAAGGAAATCCCACAACAATGGATCAGAAGAATGAATAGTGTTACAAAACCTTCCTAAATTGATCTCATTCAGTTCTACCCTTTATCATATTAGGTTGCCATTTTGGCAGAAATTTACAGACCAGACAAATTTATATGGAAATGCAATGAAACTAGAATGCCAAAATCTTGAAAAGATCAGAATTGGAAGATTCACACTTGTACATTTACAATTTACAGTTATCAATAAGCTTATCAATCAAGAATTTAGAAAAGAAAAACCTTGCAGGTTTTTTCAAAGAATAAAGGATGTCAAAACAACTAAGTAAGTATCACCATTTCAATAAATAGTGCTCAGACAACTGACTAGGCCTGGGTAAAAATTGAAGTTGAACTTCTATACAAAAATATTACTCAAATTTAACTCAAAATGGATCAAAGACCTAAACATAAAAGCTAAAACTAAAAATTTTAGAGAAAACTTAAGGGCAAATATGCATCACCTTGAACTAGACAATGTTTTCTTATATTTGGCATTAAAAATAACCAAAGGAAAAAAACCTACATAAATGGGATGTAATCAAAATTTAAAACTTTTGTGTTTTAAAGGATATCATAAGTACCCCAAAGGATGAGGGAAAAATTGCAAATTATATAAATGATAAATGACTTGTAGTCAGAATATAAAAAATCTTCCTATAATTCTAAATTAAAAGATACAATTTAAAAATGGGTAAATTATATAAATAAACACTGCTCCAAAGAAGATATATAAATAACTAGCAAGCACATGAAAAGATGCTCAAAGCCATTTGTCATCAGAGAAAGGCAAATCGAAACCACAATGAAATACTACTTCACACCCACAGGATGGTTATAATTAGACAGATAATACACATGCTGGCAATGGTATGGAAAAATTAAAAACCTTATACAATGCTGAGAGGAATGTAAAATGGTGCAGCCAGTTTGGAAAACATCTGGCAGGTCTTCAAAAAGTTAAAACACAGAGTTACCATTTGACCCAACAATTCAACTTGTATACCCAAGGAAAATGAAAACATATGTCTACATAAAAGATGTATATGAATATTTAAAGTAGCATCATTCATCAATACCAAAAAGCAAAAACAATTCAATGCCCATCAGCTAATAAAACATAAATAAAATGTTCTGCATATATACAACAGAGTTCTAATAGAAATAAAATGTAGTGATACAATATGAAAAGAAGACTTTGAAAGAATATGTTAAGTGTTTGTTAAGCCAGCCACAAAAGATGATGCACTAGAGTACTTCATTTACATAGAAGATCCAGGAAAGGCAAATCCATAAAGCATATTAGTGGGACAAGGAGAGAGGAGGAAAGGTGAAAAAATTGATCATATGTAAGACGTTTCAGTTTTGGCATCTGGCAAATGAACTAAAATTATACAATGATAATGGTTGTTGGATGTTATAAATATAAGCAAAACTGAGTGATACACTAAAAAGGGGCACATTTTTATGACATGAATTATATCTTGAAAAGATATGGCAAAAAAAAAACCAGCTTATATCAAGATGGACAGACTAAAAAGGCTTAGAGTCAGAGGCCAGTGATATACTTGAAAGCTAAAGAAGAACATAGACTTTTTGGTGTAATACTGTGAGTAGTTCTTGAAAATATAAACCATGGGCTGGGAATTTGGCCTAGTGGTACAGTGCTTGCCTAGCTTGCACGAAGCTCTGGATTCGATTCCACATTTGTGTATGTATAGCACATACACAAAAAGAAAAAAAAAGCCAGAAGTGGTGCTGTGGCTCAAGTGGTACAGCTCTAGCATTGAAAATGCCCAAGGACAGTACCCAGGCCCTGAGTTCAAGCCCAAGGACTGATAAAAAATAAAAATATTTATAGTCAGGTGATATTTGACCCAAAAAAAGCCTAAGATATACAATGGAGAAAACAAAGCTTCTCCAATTATTGATGCTGTGGGCAGCCACAGGTAGAAAACTAAAAGTGGATCTAAGTTTATCACCATGCATGAACATTAACTCAAAATGGATCAAAAGACCCCAATATCAGGCCTGAAACTCTGAAACTACTACAAGACAAAATAGAGAAGACACTGGAACTCATGGACATAGGAAGGAACTTCATGAACAGAATCCCAGGGTCAGAACATATTGGAGAGAGACTTGACAAATAGGTCTACCTAAAATTAAAACGTCTCTGCACAGCTAAAGACATAACTACTAAAACAGAAAGACAGCCAATCATCTGGGAAAAGATATTTACCAATAATACATCAGACAAAGGCTTAATATCTAATATTTACAGGGAACTTAAGAAACTAATGTCCCCCAAACCCAACAAACCAATCACTAAATGGGCAAGGGAACTAAATGAAGAGGTAAAAAAAAATGCTCATTATCTATGACCATAAAGGAAATGCAAATAAAAACAACCCTGAGATACCACTTTCCCCCAATCAGAATGGCCAATATTCTGAATTCAGACAACAGTAAATGCTAGCTGGGATGTGGAGAAGAAGGAACCATACTGCACTTATGATGGGAATGTAAACTAGCACAATCACTCTGGAAAGCAGTTTGGAGGTTCCTCAAAAAACTAAACATAGAGCTTCCCTACAACCCAGCCATACCAATACCCTAAGCAACATGACCAAGGACATATAATAAGGACACCTGCACAAACCGTGTTCATCACTGCACTCTTCACAATAGCCAAGAGATAGAAACAACCCAGATGTCCCACTACAGAAGGATGGGTACAAAAAAATGTGATACCTATGTGCAATGGAGTTCTACATAGCTACCAGACAAGATAAAATAAAGGCATTTGCTGGGAAGTACATGAAATTAAAAGCAAATCATGTTGACTGAAATAAGCCAAGACCAAAGAGACAAAAGGCACAAGGAGGGCAAGGAAGAGGATGACAAGTATTACAGTTCATGCAAGCCACACTCTCAAGTTCCAGAAATCTGAAGTAATTTTAAAAACTGGCTCCATTGTTTCAATAAGATCATTATTACCTAGGAAAATACAACCAATCTAAATCAATATAAAGGTTTTCAAATATTCAAAATTGTCTATAAACTTTTTCACCTCCCTGGAATTGTGCTGTATCCAAGAAAAACACGTATGACATTGACATAATTTAAAATACATACATACAACTGAGGAAAAAGTGTCAGGGATTAGAGACCAGTACTCCAAATAAGACCACAGGGCATTTACTTTGTTAATTCTAGTGCAGGGTGACAAAGAAGGATCCAACTTTAGATTTCTGCAGGTGCTTAAACAGTTCTGCCAGCACCACTTGTTGAAGAGATTGTCTTTCTTCCATTCTATTTTTTTTTTTGGCTCCCTTGTCAAAGATTAAGTGGCCATAGGTCTGTGGTTTAATATCTGGGTCATCAGTTACATTCCATAGATCTTCAGGCCTGTTCTTGTGCCAGTACCAAGCTGTTTTGATAATTATAGCTCTGTAATAGAGTCTAAAGTTTGGTATTGAAATTCTTCCTGCGCTGTTCTTTCTGCTAAGAAGTGTTTTTGCTATATGGGGTCTTTCATTATTCCATACGAAATTTTGGATTGCCTCTTCTATTTCTTTAAAGAATGACATTGGGATATTGATGGGTATTATGTTGAATCTGTAGATAGCCCTTGGCAAGATTGTCATTTTCACGATATTGATTCTTCCAATCCAGGAGCATGGGAGGTTTTTCCATTTGCTCAGTTCTGTTTTAATTTCCTTTTTCAGGGTTTTAAAGTTTTCATCAAAAAGGTCCTTTACATTCTTAGCTAAGGTAATTCCTAGGTACTTTATTTTCTTTGAGGCTATTGCAAAAGGAGTTGCTTTCTTGATTGTTGCCTCATTAATAGGAGATACACTAGGCCTCCTTGGCCCAGGTCGAAACTTTCTTAATAAGAACCAAGAATCACAACAAATCAGAGAAAGGCTGGATAAGTGGGACTGCATTAAACTGCAGAGCTTTTGTATGGCAAAGGACATAGCTAGTAAACTAATTAGGAAGCCTACAGAGTGGAGAAAATCTTCACCAACCATACAACGGACAAAGGCCTCATATCTAAAATATATCAACAGCTCACAAAATTGAATCAATCCAAAACTAATCTCCAAAGTAACAACCATCCCATTAAAAGATGGACCAAAGACTTAAAGAGATTCTTCTCTGAAGAAGAAACAAAAATGGCCTATAGACACATGAAGAAATGCTCAACATCTCTGGTCATAAAAGAAATGCAAATCAAAACAACTCCTTACTCCAGTTAGAATGGCCAGGATCAGGAAAGCTAATAACAACAGATGCTGGAGGGGATGTGGCCAGGAGGGATCACTACTACACTGTTGGTGGGAGTGCAAACTCGTTCAACCACTATGGAAAGCAGTATGACAGTTCTTCAAAAGACTAAACATATAGCCCCCCTATGACCCAGCAATTCCACTACTTGGCATTTACCCAACCACCAGAAACAAGGGTATACTAAATCCACTAGCACAATGATGTTCATTGCAGCACTATTTACCATAGCAAAGACATGGAACCAACCCAGATGTCCCTCATTTGATTAGTGGATCAACAAAATGTGGTATTTATACACAATGGAATTCTATGCTGTTGTCAGAAAGAATGACATCGCCCCATTTGAAAGAAAATGGAAAGACTTAGAAAAAATCATATTAAGTGAAGTAAGCCAGTCTCAAAGGAACATAGGCCCAATAGTCTCCCTCATTTTTCATAATCAGTAGAAACCTTGGGCTCTCTAGCAGAGATTTACAATAGAACAGAATCTAGACATTAAGCCAAATAGTACGACACTAAATGTAAGGACCTCCAGGATAAGGAAGCAAAAGCCATATAATGAGTGACTGTTGTCCTTAATGTACTATGTTATTGCTCATCTCCTTTCCATCCCTTGGTTATCTCATATTGTTCCAGTATCTCACTTTGTTATCTGATATATTGGATATATGCGTATTTGGTTATTTGAAATTAGATAGGGAAGGGGGGAAAACAAGATGAGGGGTGGAGGTGGAGGGGAGGGAAATGGGGACCAAGACATGAGAAAGGGTATCAATGTATGTGAAGTAATGCACCTTCTATCTGGCGAATATAATGTAACCTTTCTATTAATTACAATAAAAAATATATGAAAAAAAGAAATTCAATAAAAAAAGACCACAGGGCAAAAATAAGAAAAAATGTTAAGTATAATTGAGTTGAAAATAATTAATTGAAAATAATTAAATCCAAGAGGAAATGGCTATCTATGAAATGGAAAGAATTAACAATAGGCTTCCAGGAAGATAGAAAATGAAAGCCTCTACCAAGAATACTGTTGAGAGCTGGGCACTGGTAACTCACACCTGCAGTCCTATCTGCTCAGGAGACTGGGATCTGAGGATCATGGTTTGAAGCTATCTAGTACAGAAAAGTACATGAGACTTATTTCCAACAAACTACTCAAGCCAGAAGTGAGCATGCTGCTGCTCAAATGATAGAATGTTAGCCTTGAACAAAAAAGAAACTCAGAGACAGCACTCAGGTCCAGAATTCAAGCCTCAGGACAGACCAAAAATAAAAAACAAACAAACAAAAAGCAACAACAGTAACAACAAAAGAATACTGCCAAGTTGGGTTGAACTATAATGTCCCCTTACCCCGTATGTTTCCTCTTAGTAATTTTCCAGTCCATGGCCTTATCTTTCTTTATTACAAATGTCAAACCTGAGTATTATGAGTGTAGAAAATGGCTTATCAGTGGTCACTACATAGCAACAGTTACTCCCTTAAAGTCTGAACTAGGTTTCACAAGTGTCATGAACCTTTTTAGAAATACTAGTCATTGGGAAAATGCAAATGAAAAACTACCAAATGTCACTGTACAACCAATAAAGTAAAATTAAAGAGACTGCCAACTATTGGTTAAAAAATGTGAGCAACTTCATACATAGTAAAAATATACATGAAAAAACACTTTAACAATTTTTGTTAAAGTTAACAATATACTTATCATACACCCAAAAATTCAGAGTATGTGCGTGTGTGTGTGTGTGTGTGTGTGTGTGTGTGTGTGTGTTTGTGTGTGTGTGTGGAGGTTCTAGAGCTTGAACTCGGGGTCTAGGCACTGTCCCTTAGCTATTTTGCTCAAAGCTATGCTCTATCACATGAGCCATAGCTCCACTTTTGGCTTTTTTTCAGTACTTAATTGGGGATTTAGAGTCTCACAGAATTTCTAGCCTAAGCTGGCTTCAACCACAATTCTGAGATCTCTCTCAGCCTCCTGAATAGCGAGGATTACAAGTTAAGACAGCAGTGTCTTACATCAATGCTATTCTTTATGTAACTGAAATAAATGAAAGCTCATATCTACATAAAAGCTTGATATAAATGTTCATGTAAGTTTATTCATAACAGCCTAAAACTGGAAACAATGCAAATACCCATAAACTACTAAATGAATAAACAAATTAATACCTTTCAAAAGCTCATCAAATTGTTAAATTTCAGTTTAACATTAGTGGATTTTTTTTTGGGGGGGGGAATGATACCTGAAACAGGAGGATCAGGAGTTTGATGTAAAGTGCCTGGATTACATAGGAAGACCTTGTCTTAAAAAAAATCATTGTAATAATTAGTACACATCTAGGATTCTCCTAGCAGAGGATCACAGTACCTCAAAATCTATGTACATACGGTCATACAGGATGAGACTAAACCAAATGAATTCTAGGATATGGAAACAAGAGGTTTATATTTGTGATTGTTGTTCTCAGTGTACTATGTGCAGTTATTTTATCTTTTTTTTCCATTTATGGCTAATCTCATGAAGTTTCTATATCTGACTTTGTTGCCTGGCATATTGTATATACATTTATATGTTTTATTTGATATAGAGAAGGGAAGGGGAAAACAAGATGTTTCAGGGGAAGGTAGAGGGGGACAAAAGCATGAGAAGGGGTATCAATGCTTGAGAAGTAATGAACCCATCTATACATTATCCCGACAATAAAATTCAATAAAAAAATCATAAAATCAGCAAATTTAAAGTATGTGTACTTTATAAGGAGAAAGTGGAGAATGTTAGTATATGTCAAGTAATAGGTGTACTGCTTTTTTTACCAACTCCACGTAAGTAACATCATATTCTCTAAGTAACCAATGATGCCTTTGTCAAGCCTGTTCAAAACCTTTCATTGTTTTTTACACAAAAACTAAAATCCAAAATCATAATTCCCAATGATCACACAGCCCTATCAAATATGACCCCCCCCCGCCCCGCTTTCTCTTACAATGTGCAATCTTCTACTTTTCTCCCTTCCTGAACAGGAGCCAGAACTGCAGTTCCCTGCGCACAAAAAGAATGACCCCACTTCAAGATCTTTGTTATAGTTCATTCAGTTCTTTGAAATAAGTAAGATTAGCCTGGCTAGGTGGCTCACACCTGTAATCTTAACTACTCGGGAAGCTGAGATCTGAGGATTGAGGCTCAAAGCCAGCCCAAGCACTAAAGACTCTAAAGACCTTGAGACTCTTATCTCCAATTAATCACTAGAAAAGGGGAAGTAGGGCTGTGGCTCAAGGGGTAGGCAGTAGCCTTGAGCTGAAGATCTCAGGGACAATGCCCAGGCCCAGGGGTAGGGTGGTAGCCTTGAGCTGAAGAGCTCGGGGACAGTGCCCAGGCCCAGAGTTCAAGCACAAAGAAAGAGAGACAGAGACAGAGAGAGAGAGAGAGAGAGAGAGAGAGAGAGAGAGAGAGAGAGAGAGAGAGAGAGAGAGAAAGAGAGAAAGAATTTGTGGCTATTAAATCCAAACAGTACAAGAGCAAGGACTCAATATTTATGTACCCAATACTATGCATCTGGTATTGGAAATATAAACACAACTACATAGACATAAAAATTTATGGGGCTGGGAGTTTGGCCTAGTGGTAGAGTGCTTGCCTAGCATGCACAAAGGCCCAGGTTCGATTCCTCAGTACCAAATACATAGGAAAAAAAAAAGCTGGAAATGGTGCTGTGGCTCAAGGGGTAGAGCACTAGCCTTGAGAAAGTCCAAGGACAGTGCTCAGGCTCGGAGTTCAAACCCCATGACTGGCAAAAATAAATAAATAAAAATAAAAATTTATGACTCTATAGACATAACGTTTTATCATATAGATTAATATGTAGCTATGATATAGAAACCCTAAGCCTTAATTTTAATTATGTTCTAAAATCTAAGTGCCAGTGATTGTATAGATTCCCTTCTTGAATACTTGTTTGTTAAACACGTCCTTTGAAATATGATGTAAAAACCAATATTAACAAATTCTTTAATAAAAAAAGAAATAATTAAGATTAGCAGGTGAGTCAATGAGGGAAGAAGGTCATTAAGACCATATGCCAGTAAAGCCTGTGCACCAGTAGACTAGGACTGTAATTCTAGCTACTCAGAAGGCTCTGATATGAGATCAAAGCTAGAACCTTGAGTAGGAAAATCAGACTTCTATCTTCAGTTAAAGACACATATACACACACAAACACACACACACAGCCAGAAGTGGGTTATGGCTCAAGTGGTAAGGAGACAACCTTGAGAAAAAAAGCTAAGAGACTGTATACCCAGTTCTTAAATTCAGGAACTGAGTTCAAGCCCCAGAATATTCACGAAAAAATTAAAATATATATGTATATCAGCTCAACATAGCTGATATCCTCAGGTGACAAGTATTATAAGAAAAAATAAAGTAGGGCCAGGAGTTTGGCCTAATGGTAAGAGTGGCTGCCTAGTATGCATGAAAAGACCCATAATCGATTCCTTGGTACCACATACATAGAAGAAGAAAAAAAAAAAGCCAGAAGTGGTGTCATGGCTAAAGTGATAAAGCTCTAGCCTTCCGGGGAAAAAAAAAAGTCCAAGGACAGTGCTCAGGCCCTGAGTTCAAGCCCTAGGCCTGGCAAAAAAAAAAAAAAAAAGAAAAAAGAAAGTAGAATAAAGGTAAGATAAGCACTCTTTCCTTTGACCAAGACATCCTCCCAGTATCTTCACATAGCTTTTTCCCTCATGTCAACAATTTCTGCTCTAATGACTTCTAATCAGAGGATATCTTACTGCTTTAACTAAAACAGCATTTTGCCAGAATTCCCCAATTATTTTCCTTTGTTTTACTTCTTCACTTTTCTTAATAGCAGTTTTCCCAATTTGATATTATAGTTTTTATTTGTATTCTTTTTATAGCAATAAACCCTATACCTTACTTTTTAAAAGTGCTCTATCTCAGTGTCTAAAACGATTCTTAGTGCAAGGAAGGTTCTCAATAAACATTTACAGAATGAATGAATAGAAATTAATTACAATTATGTATAAACAGAATAATTGATTATTATGAACTAGAATCCCTTAAGCAAAGCTAATGTGTTCTTAATTCTTACACAGCATTCCTATGCCAGGAAAATTCCAGGAAAGTTGAATGGCATGTTAAGAATCTTTTCTTGATTTAAACAAGAGAAATATTTCTTGGTTTTAATTATAGCACTTTAGATAGCAGATGAAAATCATTAGGAAATGGCCCCATTTGTAAAAAAATTTATGTATGTGTAGAAGTAAATCAAAATAAAATGCTAATTTTAAAAAAGAGAAAAACAAAAATAAACTCAGGTAACAGTAAAGATTAAAGCAAAATATATATTTAATATTATGTGCAATCTTTAAAGGAGGTTAAGTCTTTCTTAAAGTGAGATCCTCTGAAGAAAGGGGTGACAAGGCTAAAAGGCAAGTCGAGTGCTATTGATATTGACCCATCATGACACAGAAGCTCCGTCTTTTCATGAAGTCTGGGTACACCATGCCAAAGCAGAGGTCTACAAAGCATTACTCTCTCACTATAAACCACAACCTGTATTAGCCATCTTATTTTCTTTGCTGAAAGCATAAAATAACACAAGAACTGGTTTTGAGGCTATAGGGCACTGCAGCTTTGGGGATTTATTATATAACTTGCATTAATAGTTCAGACAGACACAAACACTTAAGTTTGGAAATGCTGGACAAAACTCAACTGGTACACACCATTTAAGAAATGATGGTTTATGTTTTGCCACTTTTCCATCTTCCTTTAAAAAGTAGACATTAATAGGAGGTTACTTTGTCACTCCAGTACAAGTTCAACAAACCTATCACTAGATGAATGAAATACGGAATGGATATTTTACCATATAATACCTGTTCAAAACTAAGTATGCTATCAAAATTACTTTAATTACTGCTTCCACAAACTGATAGCTTTATTTATGTTGAAGTGATAAGAAAGGAGAATAGCTTTTGAAACTAATTTTCTTAAATTATGTCCATGTTGGGAATATAGAACAGTGATAGAGCAATTACATGTACAAGAACCTATGCTCAACCCCAGCATCACAAATTTTTAAAAAGTGGGGGGATGGGGAGGGTGATAAAAACAGTATGTGTACTCACAGCCCCTTTCAACTTAATACTAGAAAAATGTAATTTATCTATCTTACCTTACACTATCTCCCCTAAGAATTATTCATTCCTAGGCCAGGTGCGGTGGCTCACGCCTATAATCCTACCTACTCAGGAGGCTGAGATCTGAGGATCAAGGTTCAAACCTTGATCAAAAGGACCAGAGGCTCTTATCTCCTATTAACCTCTAGAAAACCTGAAGTGGGACTTAGCTCAAGGTTAAGGCAGTAGCCTAGAGCTGAAGGGTTCAGGGACAGAGCCCAGGCTGAGAGTTCACACCCCATCTCTCCCTCCCTCCCTCCCTCCCTCCCTCCCTCCCTCCCTCCCTCCCTCCCTCTCTCTCTCTCTCTCTCTCTCTCTCTCTCTCTCTCTCACACACACACACAAATTATTCATTCCTTACTACTTCATCATCAATTTTCACTATTTACAAGATAAATGAGGGTCAATAAAATTGAACTACTAACTCAAAAATTATTTGAGGATTTTTTTTTATCGGCCAATTAAGTTCAAATTTTCAAGAATGGTTGAAAGATTTCCAATTTAGACTCCTTTGTGGTGCCATAGGTTATGATTCATTCATTCAACAAATATTTATTGGGCACTTATGTGCCTAGCAATGCTTTCCTAATTCAGGCTTTGTAGACCACACAGTCAATGCTTCAACTACTCAACTCTGCCATTGTGGCATAACAGCAGCCAGAGAAAATACACAAATGAATAACCATGGCTGTATTCCAGTAAAACTTCATTTTGTAAACTGAAATTCAAATTTCATATAATGTTCTGATGCCATAAAGTATTAGTCCTCTTGATTTTGTTTCCATTATTTAAAAAACCAAAAACCATTAGGAATTTACAGGCCATTCAAAAGCAGGCAAAACTGTTTTGCTTTCTGGCCAGTTTGTCAAAAAAAAAAAAATTCCAATCTTGGGGGTGCAACAGTAAACAGATCAGAAGAACATCCTAGCCTCAATTCCAGCTGCAGGCAGTAAGAAGTTAAGTACAGGGGCTCATGGGGTACTTTAATGGAAGAGCATATACTCAGCATGCTCAACTGCATTTGACACCATTAAAAAAAAAAAGGATGGGAAAGAGGGAGGGAAAAGAAAGAGAGAAAAAATAGCCATTGGTATCCATTGATTTTAGAATACTCCTGTACTCAATTGCTCCCTCCCCCCCCCACTCTCTGCCTGCCTTTGTCTCCCTGTTTTTTTCCTTTCTCTCTTTTTGTATTGCCTCTTTCCCTTCTCTCTCCTCACTCATCTACTCTTTGCCTCACACACATTATACACAGAGACCAAAATCTATGCATGCTCAATAGCTTATACAAAAATGGCATAAAAGCTGGGATGTAGCTCAGTGTTCGAGAACATGCCTAGCATGCATGGGATGTGGGTTCAATTTCCAGTATGTTTTTAAGTGTGTAGATATTCAGTGCTACATATTTGCCAGGCATGGGGACATATATTTACAATCCCACCTCTCAGAGGCTGAGGATCATGATTTCTGAGGCGAGCCCTGGCTACCTCCCACATTCCAAACTAGCCTGGTCTACACTGTGAGACTCTGTTGTAAAAAGAACCCCCCTCCCAAAAAAAGAGAGAACTTTTTAAATAAAATTACTATTTGAAAATAACCCATACACCTCATCCTATATTTTTCAAATCATCTCTACAATGCTTATACTACATAATATAATTTTAATGCTCTGCAAATAGTTGCTACACTGTATCATTTAGGAAATGACAAGAATCAAATTATATATGTTCAGCAGAAACCCATTTATTTTCTGGAATATTTGTATTCTATGCTCGTTTGGATTCAGAAATACAGAACCCATGTATTCAAAGACTGACTACATTGGGTGGCTTAGTAGATAGCATTAAATACAATGCTCAAAAATATAATAGGCTGATCTCGCAGAGAATAACAGTCGGGAGTCATTGTCACAATATAGAAATGTTAGCAACCAGATTCATGTAAGGACTTGCTGGTCCTCATGAATTTCATACGACTCTGTAATGCTCATGTTACACTCCATCCTCTCTTCTAGTTTGCTGGGTAATAGTGAAAGGGGTACGATAAATAGTAAATTCTGACAAAAACTGGGAAGGCCTTTTCTGTTTAAGTAAAATGGAATGGGTGTAATTGGGAATGAAGGTGAAAATTGGAACCAAGGTGGAGAAGATGGAGTGTATGTAGAAGGGCTGTTAAACAATGTAAAACATGGTTGCATTATTTGTGGAGGCTCAAACTTGTGAAGGTTAAATACCATAATTTTTCCATTTGTTCTGCATTTTGATTCTGAAAGAAAGCTGGCTTTGCCCATTTCTTATTAAAAAAAACTTGTTGTAAATCCAGTTGTCTAATGGGATCTATATGAAGTTAGCTATGTCTGTATGCCCTTCTCCCACAAAATACTGTATAACTAGTGTGCTTGTAGTAGTTAACTCCACCATCTTTGTAAGCTAATGAAATTGTGAGTCACCCATTTATATCTTAATTTCTAATCATGTCAGTTATTGAATGGGTATCTCCTTAGCCTGCTGATTTCTTTTTCTTTCTAAAGAAAGTGGGTGGAGAAATTAATTTAGACTCTGTTTGCAATAAAAAGAATTCATTTAAAAAAATATATAATAGGCTGGGAGATCGGTTATGGTCAGAAGTCTATAAAGAGACAAAAGACTAAAGAGCTATTCATAATTTATTTTTCTTATGTTTTTTACATCAATTCAGATGTACCAAAGTATATCAATAGTCCACTATCCAGGACACACACCAAAACAAAAAACAAACAAACAAAAACCCTCCTGCAATTTTCATCAATCCAATTTAAATGGGCAAAAGACTGAAAGTTAATAAATATGCAACCACATATGTTCCAGAAATTCTAATAGGTATATACCCAAAAGAGATAAAAACAATAACTCAAATACCTATGTAGGAATGTTCAGCAAAACAGTATTCACTACAAAAAAAAGGAAGAAGAAAACAAAAGTCTATAATGGATAAATGAATAAATACTGAATTAGCCTCCAAAAAAAAAGAAATCAAGTACTAATATACTACAACATGAATGGGCCTCAAAAACTTTACATTGAGTGAAAATCCATACATAAAATAAGGTATGATTCCACCTGGCGCCAGTGGCCTTACACTTGTAATCCAACCTACTCAGGAGGCCCAACTCTGAGGACTGAGGCTGGAAGCCAGCCCAGGCAGGAAAATCCACGAGACCTTATCTACAATTAACCACCACAAAAGCTGAAAGTAGAGCTTTGGTTCATATAGTAAATTGCTAGCATTGAGGGGATAGTACTCAGGTCTTGTTTACATGTCCCAGGACAGACATCGAAAGAAAATGGGAAAAGAAGAAGGTATCACTTTATTTGTATGAACTATCTATAAATTATCCAGATTAGACAGATCCATAGAGACAGCAATTAGGATTTCCAGGAGACAGAAGAGAGGTCTAGTAAATAACTGCTTAATAAAAGTGATGTTTCTGGGTGAAGAATGTGGCCTAGTGGTAGAGAGCTTGTTTCGTATGCACAAAGACCTGAGTTCAATTCCTCGGTACCACATACACAGAAAAAAGCCAAAAGTGGTGATATGCCTCAAGTGGTACAGCAGTAGTCTTGTAAAAGCTCAAGGACAGTGTCTGGACCCTGAGTTCAAGCCTCAGGACTGCTAAAATTAAAAAAAAAAAAAAAAAAAAGATGTTTCTTTGAGGAAATAAAAATATTTAGAATAAGATAGAAAAAGTAGTTAAACATCTACAAATACTTTAGAACTAGAAAATTAGTCTATTTTAAACAATTTTATTATGTGTTCTTTAACCTTAATTAAACAAATAAAGACAAACACAAAGCACATACTCTTATCATTCCATTTATGTGAAGTCCGAAAGTGGGCAAGATTAGTAATAAAAATCAGAATAGGTATTTCTCTGTGAATAGCTGGAAATTTTTATTCCATAATCTGAGTCCTCATGACTCAAAGCAATGTTCATTCTGAAAAATCCCCAAGGCTGTCCCCCTATAACAAATGTTATATTTTTCTGTATGCATACTATGCTTACTAATTTTTTTAAATTATAATGCAATAATTTTTAATCAAAGATTAAATGCAATTTTTATTTGCTACCACTGTGGGTCCAAATGATCTATCTTAATTGTTTCTTAGGACTTTGTGTATTTTTAAGTCAAACTAAAAGAAAAAATAAAATAAAATGGAAATCTCTATTCTTCATTCCAAACAGTCTCTCTCAGGTCATTGGGAATTGAAGCTAGGAAATCTTTTTTTTTTTTAATTGTATTTTATTGTTGGGGTAATGTATAAAGGTGTTACAGGTACATTCATCAAGTAGTGGGTGCATTACTTCTCGAACAATGATATCCCTTCTCAAGCTAGGAAATCTTTCTAGACAAGCACTCTTAATTTGATCATGCTCTACTCCTTTTGACTTTAGGTATTTTGTTTGTATGGTTTATTTTGTCTGTTGTTTTCTTTTCTGATAGAATCTCATCCTAATTTTTCCCAAGTTGACATCAAACTACAATCCCGCTACCTTTGCCTCCAGATTATCTGGCATGCATTATCTGCACATGACTTGTTTTTGAGACAGTCTTACTCATTTATGCGCAGACTGACTGGAATCACAATCCTTCTATCTCTACTTCAAAAGTAGCTGACATTGCATACACACACACACACACACACACACACACACACACACACACACACATTTTTTTTCCTCCTGTTGGTAGTGGGGCTTGAACTTTGGGCCTGGGTATTGTTCCTGAGCTCTTTAGCGCAAGGCTATTGCTCTACCACAAGTCACAGCACCATTTCTGATTTTCTGTCTGTTAATAGGAGACAGGAGTCTCTTGGACTTTTTGTGTCCCGGGCTGGCTTTGAGCTGATCCTCACATCTTAGCCTCCTGGGTAGTTAGGATTACAGGCATGAGCCACAGGCTTCTGGCTCTTTTATTCTTTTTTTTTTTTTTCTGCCAGTCCTGCTTGACCACAGGGCCTCAGTACTGTCCTTGGGCTTTCTCAAGGCTAGAGTTCTACACTACTTGAGCCACAGCACCACCTTTGGCTTTTTCTATGTGTGTGGTACCAAGGAATCGAACCTGGGTCTTCATGCATGCCAAACTCCCAGCCCCATTGGCTCTTATATTCTTAATTAGAGCTTCAGTGACTTAAAAACCAAGGAAATGGGCACATGAAAAGAAGTAATTACATAATATATATTGAAGAAGTTATGGCTTTCAGACGGATCAAAGTTACAAGAGGAAAAATCTTTTCTAAACCCGGCAACAATATAATTGCTATAGTGTGGATGTGGTTTGTGTCTCCATTCTGCTGGAGGTCTTATTCTGTATGGTGACACATCCGAAGGTAATGAGTCTCTGAGAGTGGGTCCTAGTAGTTCCTTAAGTCATAGGAAGCACACCCTCAGGAGGGAATTCCCAAGGGATGCTGGCAGATCTCAGAAAATGCGGTGGCTCACACTTGTAATCCTAGCTACTCAGGAGGCCGGGATTTGGTTCAAAACCAGCCCTGGCACTAAAGTCGAAGAGACTCTTAACTCCAATTAACTTTTAGAAAACAGAAAGTGGGGCTTGGCTCAAGGATAGGGTGGTAGCCTTGAGCTGAAGAGCTCAGGGACAGCACCCAGGCCAAGTCCAAAGCCGAGGACCAACCAAAAAAAAAAAAACAAAAACAAAAAAGGTTGTTGAAAAAAGCTGGAATTTGGCCGCTCCCAACTTTCTCTGCTTACTGACTAGAAATATCATCACTTGATCCAACATAGGACCCCACTTCTGCCATCTGCTATTGACTATGATGTCCTAACCCAAACTCAGCCAATGTTAAATTGGCTAGAAGAGTTTCTCTTCTAGGCTTCCCATTATAGCAGGGATGGCAAATGTACACCATTGCAACAAATTGATTAGGGAAGGGAGTCTGCCTGGACTGAGCTTGAACCTCAATCCTCCCCATTCTCAGCCTCACAATTAGCTAGGATTATAGGCATGGAGGTACCAGTTCCCTAAACGCTTTCTCTTTATAAAGCTTATTGTTTGGGGGCACTTCATAATAGCTCTTAAAAGCACTCATAAATACAGTAACTAGCAACTAGCTATTTAAGCTAGGAATCACAATTAGAGGGCCTAAGACTTGCCCATGTTGCCTCTCCCAGCTTATCACCATTTCTTTACACAGCTCCTAGGATATAAAAGATGAATATGGGGCCGGGAGTTTGGCCTAGTGGTAGAGTGCTTGCCTAGCATGCACGAAAACCCAGGTTCCATTCCTCGGTACCACATACATAGAAAAAAGCCAGAAATGGTGCTGAGGCTCAAGTGGTAGAGCTCTAGCCTTGAGAAAGCCCAAGGACAGTGCTCAGACCCTGAGCTCAAGCCCATGAAAGGCAAAAAAAAAAGATGAATATGAAGGGTATAAGCTTACCAAGTGTACTGTCCTTTTCTCATTTCTGAATATGATTCGAATCAAAACAAGGTTAAAAATATGGCAACACACTTTTATTTTTAGTAACTTTAATTGTGATAACGTTATTTTCCAGTACTAAAATAATTAGAGAATGTGGACATTGATAAAGCTCTGCAGGGCTGAATTGAATGTGGCTTCATGGTAGAGTACTTGTCTAACATGCATGAAGTCAATTCCTCAGTACCACATAAACAGAAAAGGACAGAAATGGCACTATGGCTCAAGAGTGCTAGCCTTGAGCAATAGAAGCTCAGGGACAGTGCCCAGGCCCTGAGTTCAAGCACCAGGACTGGCAAAAAAAAAAAAAAAAGTTACATCCTTACAGTATGTCATAAGCAATAAATATAGGAAACAACAGTTCTCAGGAGCAGAGGATGATATACTACATTCTCTAAAGTAATACCTATAGATGGAAGCCAGTACTTACATTTTCATGTCCCTAAAAAAAAATTTTTAAAATCTGCTATCATCCATATGTTGAATAAAAAGTCTATGAAATTATACTTTCAGTGACGTTAGGAGTTATTCTGGAAAGCTCAGCCACGTAAGAATATTTTCAGCCAAATACTAGCCAACTATAAACAATTAAGACATGCTTTACTGAGATATATTCTATTAATTATGTTTGGGTTTTAGTCAATTATAACATTTATAAATAGTTCTCCCTACAATAAAATACAATGAAATAAATAAATGAAAAGAAATTTCAAGAACTAATGAAACCTTAATAAGTTTCAGCAGAATTAGCCAGAATATATTTTTATTAAGCCCAAATGAAGTATCTTTCATTCATTAATACTGAACCACAGGGCATACTTAAAAATCAGAGGCTCAATTATCTTAAAAAGAGTTCTCAAGGAAGTTTAAAAAAAAAACTTTCCATTTTCATTCTGTAGCTGCTCCTTACAACAGAAAATATTCTTTTTTGGCAATCTCTCTTCCTCCCTTTCCTCAGGACATATTTACAGATGCACCAGCTGCTTTGTACAGACATGCTAAAAGTTCTAACTGTGGTTGATCAAAGTTGGAATGCCTGAGGAAATTACTCAACTTGGACAGTTGAGAATTATATCTAGCCACATAGTTACAGTGCTCCACTTTTAACATGTGTTAAAATAATATTTCAGCTATCCTGGACTTAAGTTGAGAGAACATTTGTTTGTATCACATTCTGTGAACATTTGAGACACATACAGAATGTTGACTACCAATATTTAGTATCTGTGACAGTTCCCTTCTTTTTAACTGTCCCATTATACAAAAGACAACATATTTTATTCAAAGAAGAAAAGAAACTTCACACAACAGCATTTGTACTAGGAAAACCCTTCTATGATCTTAAAGTCCCCATGGTCTTCTGGAAATGTCAGAACAAGCTGAAACAAATGTTGGTGTTTATTCATTAAAGCATTTGTTAATCTGGCATGACATTTTCTGTCAACAAAATAGAACCATATCTCTTAAAATATTTAATTTTAAAATCTCTGCATATCTACACTCACCTTTCTTCTATTATTAATCTGCCTAGTTTATGAATAACCATAACATAACTGAGCAGAAAAAAAATGACATAACAGTGGTTTATTTTCACTTTAATTGAAAGCTACAGAATTGCAGTTCAAAGAGTTATTTGTCAAATATAACACAAATATCTGAAATAAAATATTGGCTTCAAGAGACTAGCACTTTTGAAATTGTTTTAAACTTTGTTTTCATTGGATTCTTCCAATGAAGGTACATGATACCTGAAATTGTCCTTACCATATAAGCTACCATAGAAAAGACACATATAGCTATTTTTCCAGTATTGCCAATTTTGGAAACCACTTACACTTCTCTTCGACTTAAATGATTAACCTTTAAACCATGTTGACAATAATTTGAAAATATCACTTAAAAAAAACCTATCAGACTTCCATCATATGACACAGTCAGAATGAGGTTACTTTCCAGCCTTCTACTGCCTATGCTTCTTTTTATTAAAAAACCTTTCCAATCCACTAGAAAATGCTAACATCATACTCCTGGAAAGAGTTTCCCACTCTGAATTTTCTGGGCACCTTACTGGATAGTAGTGTTGACTCCTTATACTAAGGCATACGCATGGCATGGATTGTCAGGAAATTTGTATACCATGCAAAAAGCTAGACCCTGGGTAAAAATTAGTTCCAGTAAATATTCTATGGCACTGCAAATGGGCACAGAACATTTGTCATCTGAAATGTCTAGAATTTGATTTAAAGCTGTTTTCTGTTGTGACATGAAATAATTATTCTAGCACTTAGGTGAAGTTTGCTACACACATTAGATTAGAGGGGGGAGCAATGGGAAAAATATAACTAATGAGAGGAGGAGAAAGATAGGAAAGGGTAGGGGGGAGGGAGAAAAAGAGAGGGAAACGGAGAGAAAAAGAGGGCAAGAGTGGAGCAAGGATGGAGAGACAAAGAAAGGGAGGGAAGACAGTCCTTCAAATTAAATTTCATAATATCAGCCTGTGGTTTGCTGAACAAAGAAAAGTCTCAAAAGCAAATAAATGCAAAAGAGGTAGTTATGAGGCTATGAGATGATGGTTCAAGTGATATGTATCCAAATAAGCATGCATATATATTTATACACACACACACACACACACACACACACACACACAGATAGAAAAAAAAAAACACTTTAAACATCACAACACTGTAAGCCCTAGGACCTATATATCTCATCAAATGCTTTCTGTGTATTATCCCTATGTTCACAGAGAAGGAGAATATTTCACATTGAAATCAAAGCACAGGATTACTACCAACTCTATCACACTACCATGTGTTGCTTTAAATAGCTCAAAACTAAATTTCAAAATGAAGTTTATTCTTGAGAGTAACAAGTCTCAGAGAGAAATGAGGACTTACATACAAAGCTACATGCTCCTCAGGAACCATTAAGTTTGGATTTAGAAAAAATCTACATAGACTTCACCAAGATGAAACATCTCACAGGTCCACACAACATATCCAGAAATGGCTGGAAAAGGCTGAAACAATCTTCTTGTTTCCATCAGTATCAAATAAATCACGACAAGCTCAGAAAGGTATTCTTACTTGGTCAAAAGCTAATTCAAGACTTTGATATAGGACAAAATTAATGAAAATTAGTTCAATTTTCTTTGTCTTCCTTTCGGGGAAGAAAGGAAAAAAGAAAGGGGTGGGGGAAATCATTGCTTTTCCATTAAGCAGGTATTATGGTCTGAGAAAAAAAATAAACATACCTAATGTGTAAACACAACCAGTAAGTTACAAGTTGCCCCTTAGAACTAAAGGCAAGAATCAGCATCACTACTCAAAAAAAAAAAAAAAGTGTGGTAGAACATAACTTACTTTTACTGTCCCAGGCTAACTGGGCTCTGTCTGGTGCTTCTTTGTCTGTACATGGCCACCCACAGCCTGTCTTCTAATTAAATCAATGCTCTAGCAGCAGAACAAGCAAACAAGTTGCCTCCCATCTGTGTACAGCTCTTCAGGACACATTTCCCTTGGTCAGAAGGTAGAAATTCTTGAGAGAGGTGATTTTCTCTGCCTCTTCACAAGAAGGACATGGATACTTGGCTGGATGCAACTCCATGAAGTGTAACTGTGTGTGTACACCTCAAAAAAATAAAACAAAAAAATGCAGAGAAACATAAAGACTCCATAAACAGCTAGAAGACACAAAAACACTGAAGCACCACTGGAAACACTACTAAACAGGCAAAACAGCATCTCTGAAATGCTAACAACTCAAAAATAAACAACCAAAAAGAAAAATAAAATGAGCTTCTAAAGTAAAAATTTTATTTCATGCAATGAAAACACCCTAAGTGCTAAAGGTAGAAAAAAAAAAGTAAATCTTGCACTTCACATATATAATGTAAGATTCCCCCTCCCTGGTTACAAAGAATAACAGATATGTCAAAGTTTGAGAGAACTGACACTTTCAAGAGTGGTAGGTCCAAATTAGACTTAGCAGCCATATTATAGTTAATTGGCATTTAGTTATATGTGACCTAAATGCATCAAGCTGTCTTTCCAACGCTTTCAGCCCTGGAATGGAGTAGATGGAAGGGGAAGAAGAAGCAAGGAGCTGCTAAAATACTGAGCTACCATGCAATTACAAAAGGATAATTTCTGCAGATAAGAAATATGTAGGAAAATAGAGATGCTAATTTATTATTAAGCAAAATTTACTATCGCAACTCAACAGAAGTGACTAAAGCAAATGCCCTCCTTTTTTACAATAAAAATCAAACAACTTAAATGAGGCAGAGAACAGATTATGGGGAAGCAGGTGCTTTCAGAGAAACTCCATAGCACGTTTGGTAAGGAAAAGGTGGGGGGAATATATTAGGCCCCTCCCAATGTCCTTTGCCCATCCTAAGTAAGTACAAATACCAAAAACAAACAATACCACCTCCATGACCACTAAGCATTCCAAGTACTAGTAGACCTAAGGTATTCTTTCCATCTCCCTGAAACACCTAGAAAATTAGACCAGAAGATAAATCCCAGGGAAAGCTAGAGTAGCCAATTACAGCAGCTGAACAGAGGCCTAGGCTAGGATCCACCTGCAACAGACTACTCAACAGTGATCAACATTCTGAATATACTGCCTAAAGAAATGTATGCAGAACTGATTTGGGGAACAAAAACTATAAACAGACAAATGTATATAATTAATACTCACATTAATAATGTATATATGTTAAATTATAAATACCTATTTTTTTTATAACACTACCCATCTGGATAAAAAATTATTCTTGGGAGGGAGGAAGGGAAATGGGGACCATGACATGTGAAAGGGTATCAATGTGTGGGAATTAAGATACCATTTATCTGGCAAATATCATGTAACCCTTCTATTAATTACAATAAAAAATATATTAAAAAAATTATTCTTAAAAGATTTTGTATTTGGTTATTTGAAATTGGATAGGGAAGGGGAAAAAACAAGATGAGGGGTGGGGGTGGGGGGGAGGGAAACGGGGACCAAGACATGTGAAAGGGTATCAATGTATATGAATTAATGCACCTTCTATCTGGCAAATATCATGTAACCCTTCTATTAATTACAATAAAAATATATGAAAAAAAGATTTTCCTATAAGACTAAATGAAAGGATCTCTAGGATATGGAAACAAGAGCTTTATCTTGTGATTGTTGTTCTTAATATACTATGTTATTTCTCTTCTTTTTTGCCCTTTGGTTAATCTCATTGTTACTGTATCTGACTTTGCTACCTGGTATATTGTATATACGTTTATTTGTTTATTTGAAATAGGAAAGGGAGGGGGAAATAAGTTAATTGGGAGGGGGTTGGAGGAAGAGAATTAGGGATAAAAACATAAGAAGGGGTGTCAATGTGTGAGAAGTAATGCACCTACTACCTGGCGAATGTAACTGTAACCCATCTATACATTACCCCAACAATAAAAATTTTTTTAAAAAATAGATTTTCCTAGAGTTTTAGAAACAGTGGAAATTCTGGGTTATAAAATGACTCAAAGACAATGGGCTCTTTTAGAAGAATGATATAAAAATTAGTGCTCAATATGTTAGCCTAGGAATAAGAAAGCATTTGGACAATCAATCAGTTTTAACCACTAATTCCTATCTTCTCTAACCATAGGGAACCTTAAAAATGGATCATATTAACCAAAGAACTATTGGGTCCACTTAGAACACATATGTTCAACAAAATACTTTCAATTACTTTGTTTTGTTTTGCTTTAGTATTCGGGGGAGGGTGGTTGTCTGTGGTGCTGGGGCTCAAACTCAGGACCTCATGCATGCTAAGCATATAATCTACCACTGATCAACATCCCCAGACTAACAAAACATTTTTCACAAATGAGCCTGTTCAATTTGTCCCTCACTATCCCTCACCATCTAAAATTGGGAAGCAAATCCTAATCACTGTTATTTTTTCATATATTTTTATTGTAATTAATAGAAAGGTTACATTATATTCACCAGATAGAAGGTACATTACTTCACATACATTAATATCCTTTCTTATCCAGAGAATACTACCTACCTTAATTAATTTCAAAATGAACTGGACAACGTTTCTCAATAGCTATAAGCTCTTCAAAATCTCTGCAAGATTCGCCAGTTTATAGTTCATATTTCATTTATTATTCCTCATTCAACCTTTTTAAGCCAGATCTTAGTACTTTTTTAGAAAAACTTTAATATGCAGAGAGCTTACGTATTTCAGGAATCATTCGTTTTCAATGTGAATCCATGAAACACATCTTCTACTTTAAGGACATTCCTACGAAGATACTAGCATCATAACCCACATCTAGAAGCAATTTCTTCAAAGAAAAAAATCCACACTGGAAGCTACATATGAAATGTGCTAAATAATAGCCTGGAGTTTTTAACTGACTATCCCTAAAACAAAAACTAATTCAAAGCAGCCAAGAAAACAACTGACCACCAAAATATACTATCCCAGTTGTAAAGACCAAATTATTTCACAATATTAATCTTCTCTTTTGAAATGAAATCGCAGTTATATGACAAAAAAAATCAAATTCACTTTTACAATCATTCTAGAGATAATCCAGAAAAGCCACATAGAACCATGGGACAAATTAGTTTATCAACAATCACAAAATATGACCTTTCCATTTCTTTCTGAAAATTCTCAAAATAATCTAAATTGACTTTGGAGGAGCACCTCTCATATAAAAGTGACCACCTGGGCTGGGAATGTGGCTTACTGGTTGAGTGCTTGCCTAGCAAGCCTGAAGCCCAGGGTTCAATTCCTCTGTACAACATAAACAGAAAAAGCCAGAAGTGGTGCTGTGGCTCAAGTGGCAGAGCGCTAGCCTTGAGTAAAATGAAGCTCAGGGACAGTAGTCAGGCCCCAGGAATTGAATAAATAGGATGGAGAGAGAGAGAGAGAGAGAGAGAGAGAGAGAGAGAGAGAGAGAGAGAGAGAGAGAGAGAGAGAGAGAGAGAGAGAGAGAGAGAGAGAGAGAGAGGGGTGATCAAAATCTTGAAGGGAAAAGCTGGTCAAAATGATGGGTAATAAGCACTTTACATAATCACTCCCCCTACTTTTTCTTCTTTCTTTCTTCCTCTCTTTATTTTTTTATTTTGAATAAGGAAAAGTTTATCTGAAAGTGAAAGAAAGTAACAGAAACTCTCATGTGGAGAGGGAACTAAAGAGATCTCCCCCTGCTTTATTTAAAAGAAGAAAATACCCCATCTGGTGTCCAGAAGTGGTAGTCTTAGGATATAACACTGGTCTGTGGCAGCCTAGCAAACACAGTTTTTGGTTTCTAAGAAAAGCCCAACATTGATATATTAGTGCATTTGTTATATGGAAATTTTTCCTTTAACTCTGCCTCTTCCTCTTCTATTTCATTAAGTTGATATAAAGTGTATTTTTCAAAGTATTTTCAAAAGTATATATTACCATCTTAAAAAACAATACATGGCCAATTTTCTAGACATTTCTACACAGGACCATTTTGTTTCAGAAATTTCAGTCCACTTCAGTATCTGCCAAAGTAATATTATAATGGCAAGTTTAATTAATACTACTTTTTAATCAAAATGTATATATCCCTACCTATAATCCTAGTACTCTGGAGGCTAAGGCAGGAGAATATCAAGTCCAGGCCAGTCCGGGCTACAAGTAAGCTTCAGGTTATCCTGGGGTATATACGACAAGGCCCATCTCTAAAATCTGAAAAAGGGAATGTGAGTTCGAGGAAGAGTATAGCAAGAACAGGAACTACCCATTCTCTAAATAATACTAATAACAACAACAATAATAATACAAAACAAACCAATTTAAAAGATATCCTGAGATAGTTTTGATGGTTTATGCCTATAATTCTAGCACTCAGGAAGATAGAAGGGCTGTAAGTTCTATGTCAGCCAAAACTACACAGATTTCATCTCAAAAAAAAAAAAAATCAAAGCCAGCCACTGGTGATTCACACCTGTAATCTTAGCTACTCAGGAAACGGAGATCTGTGGATTTTAGTTTGAAAACCTGCCTGGGAAAGAAAATTTGTGAGACTCTTACCTCCAATTAACCACCAAGAAAAAAAAAACTGGAAGTGCAGGTGTGGTTCAAGTGGCAGAGCACTAGCTTTAAGCAAAATTAAAAAAAAAAAAACTTAAGAGACAGAACGTAAGCCAAGCATTAAATAGCCATAGATAGATAAATAGAAAGATAGATAGATACATGTCCCAACATTAAAGGGGAAGGTAAGATGTCCATATCTATACAATAACTAGGGAAAAGTTTACAGAATAAATGAACATACAATTCAGTGTATTTTGACAGAGAACTGACCTGAGCTATATAGTGAAGCTCCTATCTCAAAAATAGAATTTATTAAATTATTACCCAAATCTAATGAAACAGAGGAGAATACACTACCTTAATGCAATGTCTTATGCTACACTACCCAAATGACTTATACAGAACAAAAATAATATAATACATTAAATTCATATCTATTCTCATAAAACACAGGTTATCACTCAAAGCTACAAATTCTACTTAGTCATAAGTAACTCATTATTCAAAACTGAATTGTTTACATATAAATTTTAAAAGTAAAAGTAAGAAAGTAGAATCAGGTAAACCATATTAAGTATGATTAAGAAAACTAAAATTAATATTTAAAAAATTTTAACTTTTTTCAATAGTATTCATAGTCATCATTCAAGCACATTTTCTAGCAACTAACTACCCTTCTTTCCCCAAACCCCTAGTGACTCCATACAGAAGTAATTTCAGGACAAGGGAGAGTAACTTCCAACTAACAATATAATCAAAGCAAGATGAAGACCTCCTTATATGAATGTTTTGTGTAAAGATTAAGATTTGAGAATATGTCACCCTTCTTTGCTATATCATTTTTTTCCTTTTATCACAGCTTACAATTAATCTTTACCTTTATAAATTTTGTCATTAATAGTGAACATAAAAATACCTATCATGTCCAGGAGCAGGAATGTGGCCTAGTGATAGCATGCATGAAGCCCTGGGTTTGATTCCTTGGTACCAGAAAAAAGCCAGAAATGACGCTGCAGAGCACTAGCTTCATGCAAAAAGTGTCCAAAGACAGTGCCCAGGCCCTGAAATTCAAGCCCCAGCACTGTCAAAAAAATAAAATAAAAATACTTATCATGGCCTGGAGTTTGGCCTAGTGGTAGAGTGCTTGCCTAGCATGCACAAAGACCTGGGTTCAATTCCTTGGTACCACATACTTAGAAAAAGCCAGAAGTGGTGCTGAGGCTCAAGTGGTAGAGCCCTAGCCTTGAGAAAGATCCAAGGACAGTGCTCTGGCCCTGAGCTCAAGCCCAGGACTGGCAAAAAAAAAAAAAAAGAAATACTTATCATTTCCAAATAACCCCATAACAAGAAAAGTTGCTAACAATTATGGGGTGCTTACATTATGTCACAAGGTACTCTTAAGTGAATGGCATGTATTAATTATATACCACATAATCAATTATTCTTCATAATTCCATGAACTAGAAATTGTTACTACCCCCATAAGGGAAACTGAGTCAAGAATAGGCTATATATCCAGGGACATTTGACTAATGACTAGTATGACTAGTAAAGACGATCAGTCACAGTAGAAGAGCACCGTCAGACCCCATGTCAGACACTCAGTGACCAAACTACAGTAGAACTCATGTCCCCATAAATGTGTATTTGGCTTGACTACATTCACATAAAGTTGAAAATATTACTAAGAAAGATTAAAAGAAACAAAAACATGATCAAAAGCACAGCTCCACATTTAAGCAATGGAAACCATACAGAAAGTGTACCTAGCACATTTTAGTCAACTTCTCAATTTTCCAATGAGTTGACTAAATGCCCTGACAAGAAAGACCAAAAGCCAACAAAACAACCAACTTGAAAGTAGTTAATTCTCATCTTCTTTCTCAAACTC
The DNA here is from genome assembly GCF_031878675.1 of Megascapheus bottae. Classification (NCBI taxonomy): domain Eukaryota; kingdom Metazoa; phylum Chordata; class Mammalia; order Rodentia; family Geomyidae; genus Megascapheus; species Megascapheus bottae. Next base: position 19,377,799 of record NC_143526.1, on the reverse strand, counting down.
ATCACTATTCTGTCCCATGTTATGTTATCAACCATGTAGTTTTCTTCTCGAGAAAAAATAAAAACATGTACCCACAGTAATCCTCTCACTATCACAAATCTATTTTCTTCAGGTTGAGTCTTCAGAAGGCCTCAACTCTCCCAAATAAACTCACTGTATTTCCAAATTAAGAGAACATTATTTTTATAACAGCAATAAAAAAAAAAGGTTTTTTTAAAAGGAGCATTAAGACTCTCACTCTGAAATACAAATATTATGTATACATATATATCTATATATCTATCTATCTATAGATATATATATCTATAGATAGATAGATATATAGATATATATATATATAATCTGACAGCCCCTCTACTCAATTCCTTAATGTCAGCTGTAAACTAGGAGTAAAACCATTACACTGGACCTCAACTGCTATCCTAGTGGTTAAATCTGTCCTTCCATGCTGATACATCTAGAAAGTTGGAATTATGTCGTTCTTTTTTTCTTATTTTTCATTATTATTTTTTTCCAGTCCTGGGCCTTGAACTCAGGGCCTGGGCACTGTCCTTGGGCTTTCTCAAGGCTAGAGCTCTACCACTTGAGCCACATTTCTGGATTTTTTTCTATGTAGATAGTACCGAGGAATCAAACCTGGGTCTTTGTGCATGCGAGGCAAGCACTCCACTACTAGGCTAAACTCCAGGCCCTTTTTCTTGTTTTTTAAACAATGAAACATGTCATCACTTTTAGGGAATCAACTTCAAGAATTTTTCTATTAAGATACTGAGGAGGAATTTTAAATATACAGTTAGCTTTAACTTTTATATTCATGAATCTCACAAAATAAAGAAGAAAAAAGAATCAAACAGCATTTATATTACTACAAAAAAATCCCCCAATAAAAGCACCCTAAAACAACACTACCATCCCATCTTCTTCATAAAGTTGTTAATATTGTTGGGAAATATTGGCTAACTTAACAGTTTAACATTGTTTAAAAGTAAGAACAATAAACTCATAAATATTTTAAGTAAAACATAAACAAAGGAAATACCTCAAGTTCCACCAGAGCTGCAGTTACTGCATCTGTTGCAAGAGCACCAGCCTGTAGCTTTTCAATTGCCTGTGAATCCAACAAGACAAATTATTCATAACTTTAGCCATAACCTTTGTTAGGTGCTGGTAGATTATGCCTATAATCCTGGCTGAAATCTGTGAATCACAGTTCAAAACAAGCAGAGGCAGAAAAGTAGTTTGTCATGAGACAAAAGCTGGAAATAGAGTTTGGCTCAAGTGGTAGGACATTAGCCTTGAACAAAAAAATGAAGCTCAGGGACAGCGTAATCTAGAACCATAAAATTACTGTAATTTTCTAACATAGCCACGTATTTCCCAAAGGCTAAAAAAAACAGAGATGTTTGGAATTGATAAAAATTGGTCAACAGGGGCCGGGAGTTTGGTCTAGTGGTAGAGTGCTTGCCTAGCATGCACAAAGACCCGGGTTCAATTCCTTGGCACCACATACATAGAAAAAAAGCTGGAAGTGGAGCTGAGACTCAAGTGGTAGAGCTCTAGCCTTGAGAAAGCCCAAGGACAGTGCTCAGGCCCTGAGCTCAAGCCCAGGACTGGCAAAAAAAAAAAAAATTGGTCAACAATCCCATTCCATACTTTAACTCCTATACTACTCAATAAATAATGTTTACACACAGCTTCATGATATATCTCACTCAATATAATCCCAATGGAAACAATGAATGAAATCTAGCCATTAAATGCAATATACAAGGAAGTTAATTAAGTAAACAATGCCCACTCCTCAAAGGGCACTCAAAGCAGACACAACAATTTTATGAATCCCATTTGGTTAAAATATCTTCATATTTCATATTTTACATAGATAACTGACTATCAAATAAGCTACCTTCCCCTTACACTGTTTCTACTCTCCCAACCCACATTTAGAAAGCCAGGCTCTCTATGATAGAGGCAATCCTCAAACAGAAAACATTTGAGGAAAGTATTGTTAATACTATAATGAATTCCGTGTTTAAACAATATTCTTATTATTTTGTTAAATAAATTATAGAAAGCAAAAGCCTATAAATTTTACCTTACTTTCTTTGGGATAAATTATGAAAAGAAAGAAACAGCAGAGGGGCCGTGAGTTTGGCCTAGTGGTTAAAGTGCTTGCCTAGCATGCATGAAGACCCGGGTTCGATTCCTCGGTACCACATACATAGAAAAAAGCCGGAAGTGGTGCTGAGGCTCAAGTGGTAGAGCTCTAGCCTTGAGAAAGTCCAAGGACAGTGCTCAGGCCCTGAGCTCAAGCCCAGGACTGGCAAAAAAAAAAAGAAAGAAAGAAACAGCAGAGAAATTGCAAGTAAGCAAAATGGAAAATCGCTTAGAGAATGGTTAGCTTTACTATTATAGGAAAATAATAATTCAATCCTCATAACAAAATGTTCTTATTTATTTGTGACACTCCAATCATAAGACAAAGCTTGGATCTCGAATAAAGTATAATTTTCCTTTTAAATGGTATATCAAAGTCTAAATGAAGGGCCAGGAGTTGAGCATAGTGGTGGAATGCTTGCCTAGCATGCTTGAAGACCCTGGTTCAAATCCTCGGTACCACCTACATAGAAAAAAGCCGGAACTGGTGCTGAAGCTCAAGTGGTAGAGCTCTGGACTTGAGAAAGTCCACGGTCAGTACTCAGGCCCTGAGTTCAAGCCCAGGACTGGCCAAAAGAAAAAAAAATCTATATGAAAAGAGCTAAAAAGGCAACTATTTATTGGATATGCAGCATCCAATTAACAATACATGCACATAAAAAGTAATAGAAGGTTTGCCTACAAGATTTAGGGATCAAAATAATGACAAAGTCTTCTATGTCCACTCCTGCTCCCACATTAAGTATTTAACAATTTAGTAAAACCTCAAAAGCCAGAGAAAAATAGCACAACTGAGTACAAGGGCAAAGCTAACTCAAGAATAATGATGAGTTTGGTCATGGTACAAACTTGATAATGAAAGGCAGAAAGATACAGTATTAGATAGTCTAAGAAAAGTACCCATTTTAATTTTTTATTGCTTTTTTCCTCTTTTCATGGAAAGACATTGGCTGACTTGAAACAGTTTTTCTTATCCCTCTACAGAACTCAATGGCTTTGCAAAGATTTAAAAATATATAATTATTTGCCCACAATTCCAAAAATATAGACTACAATGTGAGGAAGGAAAAGAGCTAAGAATCATTTAAAGAATTAAAAACATAAAACAAAGCAAAATAGAACTCCACAAAGTAACCTTATATTACAGCCAAAGTTTGCCCTATAGCTGAAACCTTACATTTTTGAACTTCAAGATAATTCATTTAAATCATACACATCTTATTCATACCTTCTGACAAGCTCGCTTGCATACATGTTTGTATTCCTTGGCTTTCGATTCAGAATGATAACCTGCACCTGTAGTAAAAAAAGTAAAAACCAAGTATGAAACAGGAATCCTTAATATGCATAAACAGTAATCTTTGTGTGTGTGTGCACACACGTGTGTATATACATGTATATGTGCATGTGTGCATATGTGTGAACTGGCACTGGAACTCAGGGCTTTTAACGCTCAGCTTTTTGGCTCATAGCTCACATTCTACCACTTGAGTGACGGGTCCAGCTCCAGCTTTTTGCTGGTTAACTGAAGATAAGATTTGTCTGCTTGAACTGGCTTCAAACAGATCTAAGCCTTCTGAATAGTTATGATTGTAGAAGGGAGCCACTGTCACGCAGTTCTAAACAATCATCTTGTTCCTCAAGACAACTATGAATGTTCATAGTGCCAATACTTACTAGGTCTAGCTTCATATTTCTTTAGAAACTAAGACCCTGCATCAGAAAGATAAAAAAAATCAAGTGTAAGATATCAGTAAACTATCAAATACCTTGCCGATAATGTTTAAAATTAATGTAGTCCAATGACACATAGATATCTAAAACTAGGTAGACTTGCACTGCTCTCAAATTCCATACCTTTCAAAGGTGGAAGTCCAAGATGCCATATTTTACTGTGCTGATTTATGATTCTCTCTCAAACAGAGATTAGAGGCAGATACAATGTCAAGATTGTTAGGCAGTTGCATAAGGAGTTAGTTACTTAAGAACCAGGAGTTCTCAACCTGGTTTCTAGTTAGCACTGAACCAGCAATGTGGCTGAACTTATCATTTAAGTCAATCTGTCTGATCTTAAGGTCTCTATTTACTGTACTAAGAAGGTATGACATACACCAAAACACACTTTTTTGGGTGTATCCTAGATGACAATTGAAAGGGACTGCAAACGGTAATGGGGAGGAAAAAGTGTAGTAGATAGTATTTGTAGTACTGAAATAAGCAGGAATCCTCTGAAGACCCTTTATTTATCTCATATAGATCTAGAAGAGATCATATCAAAACCTGCTACCATGGTGATTGCAGCCTTCTGATGAATATTACCTGGGGGACTTTTCTCTACCCAACCTTTTTCCAAATGTATTTCTTCCTTTTACACTCTAATAACCTGTCCGTATTTCTCCCCACAGGATCCTCAAGCTTTTAATCCTTCTGTAGTTCAAAATGTTATCAAGAGGGGCCGGAAGTTTGGCCTAGTGGTAGAGTGCCTGCCTAGCATGCATGAAGACCCGGGTTCGATTCCTCAGTACCACATACATAGAAAAAAAAGCCAGAAATGGTGCTGAGGCTCAAGTGGTAGAGCTCTAGCCTTGAGAAATCCCAAGGACAGTGCCCAGGCCCTGAGTTCAAGGCCCAGGACTGGCAAAAAAAAAAATGTTACCAAGATTCTGTGGGTCTCATCATTTTTATATGGTTGCAGTGCAACTTATCAAGTTAATAAATCTATTACATTCTCTTGCCTTCTTAATATTGGCTCATTTCATAGTATTATTGAATCTTCACAGGTAAGGAAAAAATTTAAATTTTCAAGTTAACAATCTATCCATTTTTTTCTGTTTACTTATCATGAGCTCATTTCATAGAATTACTGATCTTCAGAAAATTTTATATCCCTACAAAGCTGAATTAGCTTCTAGGATTGTATGAGTCACAGATGACCATATTGTAATATGAAGTTAATGAAAGATTTTCAAAAGAATCATTCTAAACAATATAACAGTTATGGAAGCATAGAATTCTGTTGGGTGGGCTGGGAGTTTGGCCCAGTGGTAGAGTGCTTGCCTAGCACAAACACACAAGTTCAATTCCTCATTACAAGTTACATAGAAAACGCTCATCCTATATGACCTTATATGTATCTAGGTTTTGCGCTATTGTAATCCTCTGCTAGGAGAGTCCTAGGTTGTGTCCTAATTATTACAAATGAGGCAAACCATTGAGTCTATGTTCCTTTGGATCTGGCTTACTTCACTTAATATAACTTTTTCCAAGTCTTTCCATTTCCTTACAAATGGGGTGATGTCATTCTTTCTGATGGCAACATAGAATTCCATTGTGTATAAATACCAAATCTTTTTAATCCAGTCATCTACTGAGGGGCATCTGGGTTGGTTCCATATCTTTGCTATGGTAAATAGTTCTGCAATGAGCATCGTTATGATAGTGTCTTTTAGTATGTTCTTGTTTTTCAACATTTGGGTAAATGTTAAGGAGTAGAATTGCTGGGTCATATGAGACCTCCATGTTTAATCTTTTAAGGAATCACCATACTGCTTTCCATAGTGGTTGAATGAGTTTACACTCCCACCAACAGTATATTAGCCATGCATCCTGGCCACATCCCCACCAGCATCTGTTGTTATTAGATTTTTTGTTCTTGATCATTCTATCTGGAGTGAGGTAGAATCTCAAAGTTGTTTTGATTTGCATTTATTTTATGGCCAGAGATGTCGAGCATTTCTCCATGTGTCTATAGGCCATTCTTATTTCTTCTTCAGAGAAGTCTCTCCTTAAGTCTTTGGCCCATCTTTTGATGGGATAGTTGTTTCTTTGAAGATTAGTTTTGGAGAGAGTCAATTTGTTTTAGCTGTTGATATATTTTAGATATGAGGCCTTTGTCTGTTGTATGATTAGTGAAGATCTCCCACTATGTGGGCTTTCTATTTAACTTGCTATGTCCTTTGCCATACAGAAGCTCTGCAGTCCCATTTGTCCAAACTTTCTTCAATTTGTTGTATTTTTGGGTCTTTATTAAGAAAATGCCAAGGAGACTTAGTGTATCTCCTATTCCTTCTTGTAAAGTGTTTAGGGTATCTGCTTTTACCTCAAGGTCTTTGATCCATTTGGAATTAATCCTGGTGCAGGGTAACATAGAAGGATCCAACTTTAGTTTTCTGAAGATGCTTAACCAATTCTACCAGCACCACTTGTTGAAGAGGCTGTCTTTCTTCCATTCTATTATTTTGGCTCTCTTATCAAAGATTAGGTGGCCATAGATCTGCAGGTTGATTTCTAGATCTTCAGTTCTATTCTATTGGTCCTCAGGCCTGTTCTTGTACCAGTACCAAGCTGTTTTGGTTACTATTCCTCCTGCGCTGTTCTTTCTGGTAAGAATTGTTTTTGCCTTATGGGATCTTTTATTATTCCATATGAAATTTTGGATTGCTTCTTCTATTTCCTTAAAGAATGACATTGGAATATTGATGGGTATCGCATTGAATTCGTAGATAGTCCTGGGCAAGATTGCCATTTTCATATTAATTCTTCCAATCCAGGAGCATGGTTTCCCTCATTTGTAATATTAGTGTATGCATAAGATAGTCCTAGAAGAGGATTACAGTAGCTCAGTAGCTATGTACATATGACCAAATAAGATGATCCTAAGTGAAATGAACTCCAAGGTATGGAAATTTCTTTGTAATCATTGTTTCTAATATACTATGTGAAGTTATTTCTTTTGTTTTTATTTTTTTCCTTTGGTTTACCCCCTGTTGTTTCTGTATTTCATTATGGTATCCTATGTCTCGTATGTATGCTTATCTGATTTGGGGAAGGGAAGTAGAATAACAAAATAACAAAGGTCAAACCAACAGCAATAATCACAAGACAATATGTTGGAAATGACCTTCACAACTTAGGGGAGTGGGGACTGGTGGAGAGAAAAAGTGCGAGAAAAATGGGAGAGGAAGTAACAATGCTCAACAAGACATGTATTCATTACCTTAGGCATGTAACTATAACCTCTCGTATATCATCTTGACAACAAAATTAATTTAAAAAAAAAGGTCTAAAAAACTACTTTGAAATTAATTGAAAATAATTAAATTCAAGAGGAAATGGCAGGCCGCAAGTTTGGCCTAGTGGTAGAATGCTTGCCTAGCACGCACAAAGACCCGGGTTTGATTCTTCCGTACCACATACATAGAAAAATGCCAGAAGTGGTGCTATGGCTCTAGTGGTAAAGCACTAGCCTTGAGAAAATCCAAGGCCCTGAGACCAAGAACAGGACTGGCAAAAAAAAAAAAAGAGGAAATGGCTAACTATGAAATGGAAGGGATTAACAACAGGTTTCTAGGAAGATAGAAAATGAAAGCATCCACCAAGAATACTGTTGAGAGCTGGGCACTGTCTGTAATCCTAGCTACTCAGGAGGCTGAAATCAGGATCGCAGTTCAAAGCCATCCCGGGTAAAAAAGTCCGTGAAACTCTTATCTCCAATAAACTACTCAGAGAAGGCTGGATGTGGTGGTGTGGCTCAAAGTGGTAGAGTGTGCTAGCCTTGAGCACAGAGGCTCAGGAATAGTGCCACCCGGGCCCTGAATTCAAGATCCAGGACTGGCCAAAAAAAAATTACTTTGGTTTTAACACCAATAATCTAAATGCATCCATTATGTGGAGTCAAATAATAGAGGAAGAAAAGAGAAGAAGACACAAAAATTATTATTTAATAAAATCTATCAACTAGAGAGGTAGGAGGGGGGTTCCTCACCAGCTAGATGGGAAACAACTTCTTCAGTTTCATGTCTGTCCTGTCTGATATGAAATGCAATTCTCAGTGTACTTCAAAGCAAGAAAAGCAAAAATTATCATTATTTTTGGCTTCCAATTCACCCATGAAGGTCTTACCTGCATGTACCAGCACAAAGCCTCCTCGTTTCTCTTTATAGGACTGCTTTGTTTCCAATTCTTTGGCTGTTATTTTAACACCTGAGGGCTGAGATGATCTGGAAGGCAGACCTTCTCCTGAACTCATCCCCTTCTCCATGGTCATTCTCCAAGATTATCATCTTCTATTAGGCAAAGGGCATACTTCTAACCAAACAGCAATTTCAGGGAAGGAATTAGCCTAGAGAAAAACAGACAAAAATAGTATGATTTCTTATCACCAGTATGAAAATTACTCACAAAAATGCATGTGAACATATTTTAATCTATTTTTAGTTATTTAAATGAACACAGAAAATATAAAAAGATTAAAATTTAAATATCCATCCAATGATAGTACTTACTAAAGACCTGTAAACAAATGAACTTTGTAAAAAAAGCTAATACTAAGTCCAATCGTACTGTATATTTTTACCCACACCTAAACAATCCTCAATATAAATTAAAAATCCTTTTCTCTTCCTTCAAACTACTGCTAATAACCTTTGGGACATTTTAGAACAATAACTAATGCTAGCAAACATCAGCAAGCTTTGATATAAAACTTAGATTTCAGATTACTTAAATAAGGAAGCAAAATAATGTAAGAAACATCTGCATATGAAATTCTTAAGAAAATCCTATTCAATACAAGTGCTAACAAATAATACTTCTGAAAAGAGTTGGCTGCTTTCTTGAAGAGCATTATTTCTGAAATTCTCCAAAAATAAATGATAAGACACAAAAGTTAATGAAACAATTTTTAAGTAACTTATGTCACAAAGCTTCTCATTTGTATTACCACCTCACAACTTTCAACAGTTAGGCTGGCTAGATAGCAATAAGAGTAGAGCATATTTCAGTTCCAGAGAAAGTTAACCATTTTTTTAATCTACAAAAAAAAAAAAAAGAAAGAAAACAGAGTGAAGTGATCAGATTCAAAGGGTTAGGTAAAAATGTGCAGCATGTTTTAATTTAAAGGAGGAGGGACCAAGCATTGCAACAAATGTAATCTCAGCACTGTGGAGACTGAAAGACCAGAACTATAAGGTTTGTTGGAACTCTATAATAAGACTCTGTCAAGACGGGGAAGAAAGGAAAGGAAAAGAGAGAGTAGAAAGAAACAAAGAAGGAAGAAAAGCAGGAAGGGAAGGAGGGAGTGAGAAAGGGAGAGAGAGGGAAGAGAGGGAGGACAGGGAGGTCAAGTCTTTCTTTTTCAATATAAAATCCTCTCCCTCCCCTCCTTTCCCTTTTTTTTCTCCATCTTTCCCCTCCCTTTTCTCTTTCATGGCCTTTTGCACTACTAGGCCAAGTACTCCACCATAAACTATACCCCCAAGCCCTGTTCAACTTTTTAAGTACCACTTGTATAGGATGGACAAGTTGCCAATGTTGAGAATTAATAATCATAATGAATTTTGGTATCAGTACTAGCAAAAAATTGAAAAATATCTATTTGATTCAGAAATAAAGGCATTATGAACACAATCTATGACTTTTCGTAATTAAAAGCCAGGTGCGGTGGCTCATGCCTGTAATCCCAGATATTCCAGAGGCTGAGACCTGAGGATATCAGTTCAAAGCCGGCCTGGGCATGAAAGTCTGTGAGACTCTTGTGGCCAATTAACCACCAGAAAACCAGAAATGGTGCTGTGGCTCAAGGGGTAGAGATGTGGCCTTAAGCTGAAGAGCTCAGGGACAATGCCCAGGCCCAGAGTTCAAGTCCCACAACATGACCCAAAAAAAATGTTTTGGTAGTACTGGGATCAAACCTAGGGCCTTGCACAGGCTGGGAACGAGATCTACCACTGATGGACTTGTAGTGCCCATACAATTTTGTTTTTACTGTTATTGTAGAAACTATGCATCTCCTTTCTTTGGAAACCTTTTGAGTGTTACTTAACTGAAATGTTAAGACATTTTCTTGTGAGTTAATATATTGATGTAAGTGCACATCAATTTCAAAGAATTTGTAGTAAGTATAAATATTATAAAAATGTAACAGTCATGCTAATCTACAATCATGATACTTTTTCCTCTTTATTTGGAGATTGGATATTGTGGTTGTTTTTTCAAGCTCATGTGGTTTTTGTTGTAATGTTTTGCTTGCTTTTGTTTTTTTGCCAGTCAGGACCTGAGCTTCTTTGCTCAAGGCTAGCACTCTGCCACTTGAGCCACAGCACCACTTCTGTTTTTTTCTGCTTATGTGGTACTGAGGAATTGAACCCAGGGCTTTATGCATGTTAGGCAAGCATTCTACCACCAAGCCACATTCCCAGTCCAGCTCATGAATTTTCATAAATTTAAGATGCAGGGGGGAAAAAAATTAATTCAGCATCTTTGGCTGTTTCTCTGTATTCCTCCCATAGGTGAATCTACCGAAATGTGATGCAGAAATGAATGTAAACTCAAAATACAGCATTTGCTTTCTTACATTTTTGTTTGTTTGAGATTCATGATTCTCCTGCCTCTGGTTTCAAAATGCTGTGATTATAGGCATGTGCCACAATACCCAGCCCTTACTTGGAATTTTTAAGTTGATGTTTTTTACTGGGTTTGTCTGATTTTGGATCTTAGTCTTTGATTATCTACTGTTTCTTTTTTCTTTTTCTTTTTGTTTTAACCAGTCTTGGGGCTTTAAATCAGCACCTGACCACTGTCCTTGAGCTTTCTCGAGGCTAGAGCTCTACTGCTTGAGCCACAGCACTACTTCTGGCTTTTTCTACATATGTGGTACTGAGGAATGGAACCTAGGTCTTCATGCATGCTAGGCAAACACTCTATCACTATGCTAAACTCTCAGCCTCTGGACATGCAGTTTGGTCTACATTTGTTTTGCATGGTAATCTCCAGTACTAAGTGACTGCAGGGTACAGCTTTCTCCAGGATTCAGCCACCACGTTTTGTTCAGTTCCGGATTGAGGAATGACTTTCAGAACAACACTATACCTTACACTGTCACTGACCTTAATACCCTTAGTCCAGAAGATCACACAGAAAGTGTTCCATGAGGAATTATATAAGCCAAAAACTGAAACTTCATTCTATACAGCTTACCATTAGGCCAAATCCCTGGCCCCTATTTACTGTTTCTATAAGGAAGTATCTGTATTTTTTGGACATTCAGATGGTACAAAAGAGTAAAGTAAAAAATTTCCACCCTAGCTATGGACATGGTAATGGAAATATAAACATAACTATATAGACATAAAAACCTATGACTCTATAGACATGTTTTATTTCATAAATTAATATGTTTCTATGACATACAAACCCTTAGCCTAATTTTGATTAAGTTCTAAAAAATAAATCCTAGTGATTGTATACAGAGATTCCCTTCTTGAACTTGTTTTTTAAATTTGTCATCTAAAATATGATGTAAAAATCAATGTTAATAAATTCTTTAATAAAAAAAAATTTCCATCCTGGGCCGGGAGTTTGGCCTAGTGGTTAAAGTGTTTGCCTAGCATGCATGAAGACCCGGGTTCGATTCCTCGGTACCACATACATAGAAAAAAGCCGGAAGTGGTGCTGAGGCTCAAGTGGTAGAGCTCTAGCCTTGAGAAAGTCCAAGGACAGTGCTCAGGCCCTGAGCTCAAGCCCAGGACTGGCAAAAAAAAAAAAAAAAAAAAAAATTTCCATCCTATCCTTGCCTATTGACAAGGACATTGGTATTTTTTTGGTAGTTACTATTGTATTACTTATTAATAGATCCATCCAGATTTGTACTCTTTTCATATGTATTCCTAACCATTCCCACATGGCACTGTATCCATTTCTGTATCTTGACTTTTAAAATCATTTCATTTAATTATTTCCATGTCTTTTAAAATGTTTTACCAAGTATTTCCGAGACTTGCATATCTGTATACCAAGGAGTGCCCTCATGTTTCCAGTGACTACTTTCATTTAGTTATTTATTTTTCTGAGTGTTTAACAGTGTTTCAACTATGTACCATGCTGATATTTACTCTATACCCCTATCTGTCCTTGAAGGTGCCATCCTCCTGCTATAGCCTCTTGAGTGCTGGGATTACAGGCATATACTAACACTCTTGACTAGCTACTTTTATTTTTAACTGCTTCCATTAAGCCATATCATTGATCCTATCTTGATTTTGATTGCTTTTGCCAAATTGCCATTTTTTAGTTTATCAATATATGTTGCCATTGAAAGTTTATAATTACTCGTTTTACTGTTTCTTCTTACATTTTTATACTTCCTTTTGTAAATTAAAAATAGTTGAGCTGGGAGCTAGCTGGTGGCTCATTCCTGTAATCCGAACTAATTAGGACATTAAGATGTGAGGATTACAGTTCAAAGCCATCTTGAGCAGAAAAGACTGTGAGCTCATCTCCAATGAACTACCCAAAAAAGCTGGAAGTATAACAGTGGGTCACGTAAGAGTACTAGCCTTGCTCACAGAGGCTCAGCAACAGTAACCAGGCCCTGTGATCAAGCCTGCAATATAATAATAATAATAATAATAATAATAATGAGTGTAATTTATTTTGAACCTTTCTTTTTAAGTGGCGTTTAGCATCTTTTATCACTTTAAGCTATTTTTTCTCCAGCATGTATTTTATTTTTTGATTTTTAATTTAAGTGCTAGCACTAGGGTTTGAATAGGGCCTTGGATCCTTACTTCAGTTTTTCACTCAAGGCTGGTACTTTACCACTTGAACCATGTCCCAACTTGTGGCTTTTTGCTGGTTAATTGAAGATTAGAAACTCAAATTTGTCTGCTGGGACTAGCTTTGAACCTTGACCCTCAGATCTCAGACTTCCAAAGAGGCTAGGATTACAGGTATTAGCCATCAGTGCCTGGCTATCCTTGTGGTTTTTACATTTGCTGTTTGCAATCATTTTATCATTTCTTGGCACTTTTGACAAGTTAGACCTTTAATGAGTTCTTCATTAAACAAAATTGATGAAGTTGGTATTGAAGTAAGTATTGCTTTACTTGCTTTATTTTGGCAGTACTGGATTTGAACTAATGGTGCAAGACTGGCTAAGCAGGCACTCTATGTCTGAGCCATGCCTTCAACACTATTATTACCTGTTTTACTATTGTTGTTGTTGTTATTATTGTACTAGAGGTTGGCTTCAGAGCCTCATGCTTTAGTAAGCAGATGTTTTACCATGTGAGCCATGTCTCCAGTCCCTTGAGCGCATTATTTTTTAGACAGTATCTTATATTTTTCCCTAAATCATTTGCCTGAGGTATTATCCACCTATTTTAAGCTATCTGCTGTATCTAGGATAACAGGAACTTGTTGCCACACCCAGCTCTCTGTTTATAAAGGGTTTTATGACCTATGCAGCCTAATCTGACCAACTGTAATTCTTCCAATCTCACTTTCCCAAGTAGTTATGATTATAGATGCTACTAACACCCATTCCTAATTGAATTCAAAACATTTTCTGCACCTGGTACCTGGTGCCTCATGCCTTTTATCCTAATCACTCAGGAGGTGGTGATCTCATGATTGTGGTTCAAAGGTAGCCAAGGCAGGAAAGTCCAAGAGACTCTCATCTCCAGTTAACCACAAAAAAAAAAAAAAAAAAAAAAGTGGCACTGTGGCTCAAAAGCTAGAATGCTAGCCTTCAGAGGAAAAAGCTCACAGACAGCTCCTAAGACCTGAGTTCAAGCCCCATAACTCACACTCACACACACACACACACACACACACACACAAAATTCAGTCAAGCATGGTAGCACAAGCCTATAATCTTAGAACTAGAAAGGGAATCTTGAATTCAAGGCCAGCCTGGGCTGCTTTGGGAGACACTGTTTCAAAATCATTTTAAAAAAAAAGGGGGGGGGATGGGGTTAACCTTAAAAAATAAAATACTCCAGGGCTTGCTGAGAGTTTGGCCTAGTCATAGAGTGCTTGCCTAGCATACACAAAGGCCCAGGTTCCATTCCTCAGGACCACCTACACAAAAAAAGCTGGAAGTGGTGCTGTGGCTCAAATGGTAGAGTGCTAATTTTGAGAAAGCCCAAGGACAGTGTTCAGGCCCTGAGTTCAAGCCCCAGGACTGGCAAAAAAAAAAAGTTCCAAGCCAGGTTGATATACAGTAAGACTTTATTGTGGGGGGGGACAAAAAAACTGAACATCGTATATGACCCATGACCCAAGTTAAGCTTTGATACATAGCTGGAATCCAAATACTCAGAAGGCAAGAGGATCTAGAGTTCACAGCCAGTCCAGGTATATAAAGAGCTTTAAAGGGTGGAATATGGGTTACATAAGAGATCTTGCTTAAAAAAATACATTTTTTATTAAAATTAGGTTTAAACAAAGGGTGAATAAATGCAGCAGTGGTACTCACTAGACACTATGTTGAAAATGAACTATACAACTTTGGATGGGTATAGAAGGGAAAAACAGAGCTAAGAAAAGACTGTCACTGTTCAAAAAGAACTGTATTCATTCCCTGATTTTTCACCCCTCTTTCATCAATTTTATAATAACAATAAAAATAAAACTAAAATATTTTACTTTAAAAATAAAATTAAGTTTAAAAGAAAAAAGAAAATAAATGTAAAAAGCTGGTATAATCATACTGGTTTAATCCCAGAATTTAGGAGACTGATACAGGAGAATCTTGAGTTCAAGTCAATATAATCTATGCAGTGAGACTCCATCTCAAAAAAAGCAAACAAAAAAAATTATATTAAATGAAGGATGAGGTATCACTGTTTAAAAACAAATGTAATCATTACTTATGTAACCTAATCCTCCTGTTCATCACCTTTTCAATAAAGATTTTTTAAAAGATAAAACATACAAAATAATGATGATTTAAAGTATTCTATCTCCATTAAGTTGAGGGTAATTTAAAATTCCAAAAATACTAGTATTATGTATGGCCTACAATGAGTCTTAGAAAGTTTCTTCTTAGCTGAATGCCAGAAAATCATGCTGTAATCTTTGCTATTCAGGAAGCTGATATCTGAGGATTGTGGTTCGAAGCCAGCACAGGCAGGACAGTCTGTGAGACTCTTATCTCCAGTAAACTACTCAGAAAAAAAGGTGCTGTGGCTAAAGTTATAGAGCTCTAGCCTTGAGCCAAAGAAGTTCAGGGACAGTGCCCAGGCCCAGAGTTCAAGCCCCAGGACTGGCAAAGGAAGTAAGACAAGACAAGGAAGGCGAGAGGGGGAGGAGCCTCACTAGCACAACCACATGTCATTTTCTTTCTGTAATTCTCTCTACCTTTCATTTTTTCCTTTATTCTTTCTTTTATCTTTCCTTCTCTTTCTCTCTCTCCCTACCTCCCCGTCCTAACTTCCTTTCTTCCCTCTCTTCTTTCTTTCCTTCCTTTCTTCCTTCTACTTTTCTTTCTTTCCTTCTTCCTTTCTTGTAGCAGGGCTTAAACTTAGAGGCTCAGAGGTTCATACTGTTGCTCAGCTTGTTCACAGATGGCATTCTGCCACTAAGTCATGCCAACAGCCATGTATCTTGCTAAATTACCGGATATGGAGTCACAGACTTACCTCCTAGTCTAGCTCCAAACCACAATCTTCCTGATCTAACCCTCCTGAGTACCTAGGACTTCAGGTATGAGCCATTAGCATTCAGCATTCACTTTTATTTGCTGTTTAAAATATTACAAATCCAGAGTGGTTATTTTTGGAGAATTATAAACTTTGTTACAGGCACAAATTAGATGCTAACTGTTGAACTCAATTCCATTAAATAAACTGATTTTGTTTTATGTTCTAATACACATCTATAACTCTTCAGGTGACCTGTACTTTTTAAATTCCATGATTTTATTAAAGCAAAGTTTCTTGTCCTTTTCTAATAAAATGTATTTACTATGAAAAATTTGGAAATTTTGCAACAATTGAAAATGAAAAACATAAATTATACAGTCTATCAACTGAAAGAAAGCCATTATTACTACTTTTTAAATTACCATATTACCCAGCAAATTCCATTCCTAGGTATACAACCAGAAAACTGCAAATGTCAATACAAAGTGTGTAACTTCAGCTAAGCTGGAAAAGCTAAATACCACCTGTTCCCACGAATTTGTGAAGCATACATCTAAAATGAAAATGATGATGATGATGATGATGATGATGATGATAACAGTAAAAGTGATGGGATACAATGTAAAAGTGAGACTATCCAGGAAGTGATCAGCTGAACGGAAAGAGAGGATAATGAAGGGAAAGAAGAAAATTATCTATATACATAAAGACTACATGCTACCAAATACTGTTTGAAAAAGTAGAGATGACAGAAATGATGAATGGAAATATGGTGCAGGGAGTGAATTAGTTCAATGTATGCTTTGTGCAAGTGTAGATATATCACAATGAAACCATTTTATATTAGAGATGTATTCTAATTCAAAAATAAAGTGGGAAGTGGCACTGTGGCTCAAGTGGTAGAGTGTTAGCCATGTTCTAAAGAGCTTAATAACGGTGCCCAAGCCCAGAGACCAAGTTCCACAACCAAAGAACATTTTTAAAAATAATAATAAGGGGCCGGGAGTTTGGCCTAGTGGTAGAGTGCTTGCCTAACATGCATGAAGACCCGGGTTGATTCCTTGGTACCACATACATAGAAAAAAGCCGGAATGGTGCTGAGGCTCAAGTGGTAGAGCTCTAGCCTTGAGAAAGTCCAAGGACAGTGTTCAGGCCCTGAGCTCAAGCCCAGGACTGGCAAAAAAAAAAAAATAATTAATTAATTAATTAATAATAATAAAATCCTTGGCACAGGTCGAAAATTTCTCAATAAGGACCAAGAAACACAACAAATCAGAGGAAAGGCTGGATAAGTGGGACTGCATTAAACTACAGAGCTTTTGTATGGCAAAAGACATAGCTAGTAAATTAATTAGGAAGCCTACAGAATGGGAGAAGTTCTTCACTAACCATACAATAAACAAAGGCCTCATATCTAAAATATATCAACAACTAAAAAAAATTGAATCACTCCAAAACTAATCTCCAAAGTAACAACCATCCCATTAAAAGATGGACCAAAGACCTAAAGAGAGTCTTCAATGAAGAAGAAACAAAAATGGCCTATAGACACATGAAGAAATGCTCAACATCTCTGGTCATAAACGAAATGCAAATCAAAACAACTCTAAGATTCCACCTCACTCCAATTAGAATGGCCAGGATCAAGAAAACTAATAACAACAGATGCTGGAGGGGATGTGGCCAGGAGGGATCACTACTACACTGTTGGTGGGAGTGCAAACTCCAACCACTATGGAAAGCAGTATGGCAG